>NC_141704.1:82628300-83228300 GCF_971803275.1 Cyanistes caeruleus
TGGACAGAGCAGCAGCTTGAACAGTATTAGATGCATTAAATTTGGAGATTTAATGCATGGACTAAAAATGATCATAGAAGTGTCACTAATTATTGTTTAGGACACCTAAAGCTCTGCAGTCTGGGAGCAATGGCCTCTTTCACATGCCAAAGGTTGCCACAAAAGCAAAAGCAGGGAGGCTAAAAATGAAGGAATGGCTCTGTTCCTTTGGAAGGCATGGATTAGCCACACAAAACATGCCTGCTTTTGAAAAAGAACCTGGAAGATAAAAAACAACTTTTAAAACCAACATTAATCTTTTTATAATATTATCCTTGCAGTAGACCAGAGGCTCCAAGTGCTGCCATGCCTGCAGAGTAGATATTTGAGTGAGATTGAATTGGCACAAATATATCTGCACATGCTCATGCAAAATTGATCAAAGCAGATTCTGACAACAAATGCAGCTAAAGGTTTGTTCTCTGTAATTATTTGTCTTTTGGTATTGCCTCTCCTACCACGCTTCAGCATACAGAAAAAGCAAAAGTCTGACAGGAATAGAGAGATATCTGAGCAGTGTCTGTTGTTGGAAAAATCAGATTAAAGGAACACCCTAAATCCATCAGCAGCACTAAGAAAATGTAAGCAATAGTCCTTGCCACAACTGACACATTACAAGTCCAAGTTTAAATTGGCTTCTGCTGCATCTCCATATGGTATAAGAACTGTGATCTCCCACATGGAAAGGAAGAGGCCAGTTACCAAAAAAATGGAAAAAAAAAAAATAGAGAAAAAGGAAAAAAGCAAAAGCTGAAGAATAATACTTGGAAGCATTCAGCCTGGTCTGGTGCCAGCCCTGTTTTGTGAAATATTCCTTATGCAGACAGTGAGTAACGTGTGCTTAAGATACAATAAAAAAGCATTAATCTACAGTGGCTTTTAGGGATGTGTTTAGTGTTAGGCATGTGTTATCCTGATTACAGATACATGCATGCTTAAGTGTTTATGTTAATCAGAATTACGGGTTTAAAAGTGCTTACAGTAACCCAGACAGAAATTTATCATTTCTCCAGAAGGCTGCATATCTTGCAAATCATTTTTTCGCATTTCTTGGAGTATTTTTCCATCAAGAATGTATTTTGTACATAATGTTGCATCTCCTGAGTATGTGCACGGAGCCCAGTGTCTGTGGTGAGAGTATCACAGCACTGCTGCTCTCCTGTCCTGGCTGAAGTTTCAGCATGCAATTGTATTATGCAAATAGGTGCACTAAACTTGTTTCAAAAGGGAATTTCAGCTTCTGTAGCTAAACATCAATTAAAATATTCTAAATTAAACTTGAAAGACAAAGCTTTAATTAACTGCCTTTCAGGTTCCTGAACCATTCCTTGAATTGTTCTGAGTTTTAAGTGATGCCTCTGAGGCTGTTTAGACCCCCAGCACCCACTGGGTGCTGCTGTTCCAGAGCAGCACTTGATCCACCTGGGATTCTGCTCACACAGAAGGTGCCAGTTTGCACTGCACTGAAATCCTTGGTTCCTGTTGGGTGGATTTTCCAGCTGTGGTGTCATCCAGCTGCCAAGAGCCACACAGAACACCGAGCTGATATCTCACTGAGATATCACTGGGGCTTCAAGGAAAGGATGGCAGGTACTGCACCACTTATTCTGCACATTTTTCTTGTTCTTCATTGCTGCACAGCTGACAGAAGACTCCTACTCTGTTATTAGTGACTCAGAGATTTAAGTGTTGACCTGACAGAGCTGGAGATAATGGATGAACAAGCAACTCGGGTTCTGTGGGTAAGAAGTTGATCAACAGAACTTTGGAAGGGCTGTTATGAGTGGTGAGAAGTTACTCAAAGCTAAAAGATTGGTCCAAAGGCTGTTAAGTGTCCCTACAGAGCATTTCCAGTGCCTTCTGAAAAGCATGGTGCTCCAGGAATGGCACTGGTAATGCCAAGATCATCGTCCTGTTTTCTGGTGGGTGTCAGTTGTCTCAGTGACTCAAGGTGATCTGAAATGAATCTCAAATGAAAATTTTGCTTTTTGTTGAAAACAAGCCCCAAACAATCAATGGGGTTTTTTTGTAAAGGTTTGTTCAATGGCAGAAGCTTGGAGCTTGAGCTGCTAGCAAAAAATGCATTGTAACGTTGAACACAGACATGAATGCAATGCACTGAAAAAAGACACAAATAGTCTCTATTCTTCTTCTGACCCAGTGTTTGAAGTTCTGCAGTAGCCTGTAGGTGTTGGCTGTGTCACCAGCAGATGGCAATATTGCTCATTCCATAGCGTTTCCATATGCTTGGCATCTCCTCCCAAACAGACCTTTCTATCCAGAGAAGACAAAACATTCTTCCTGTGTCTTTTAAACCACAACATGTGTTTGTCAGGAGGAGCTGTGTATTATTAAGGGCACAGTTTGTCTCGGGGTTTGTTTATTTGCCCTGGGCAAATGAGAAAAATGTCTTTTGATTTCAAAGGCCTTGCTATCTGAGTCTGACAGAGTCTGCTGTAGATTGAGCTGTGTTAGTGGGACACTGTCTCCTCCCTTTGCAGGAGGGTTCTGCCCTTGCAGAGCAGTTCTTTGTACATGCATTCTTGAAATCATATTGGGAAGAATCATCTTGTTTAAGCAAACCCTGCCAATTCTGCTGGAGGTAAATGAAAGAGAAGCTGCTGCAGCAGCATGGGTGGGTAGAGCAGAAGCATTGGGATATCTGGGACCAGCTGGAGTTCCACTGGCAGGAGGAGATGTGTGCAGAGTCTGAAGGTCTCACTCCACAGAGGGATGTCACTTGGGACTCACACTGGTGTTCTTCTAAAATGAGTGTTGTTTTTCCAAGCACAGGTGTGCAAACCTTCAGTCAGTTTGTAATACCTCTTCCTCAAAGGCTGGGAACCTGGTGATTGCTGTTTTGATTACTTGCTGTGGCCTTGGAAGAGAGCTGTAGTCAAGAGTTTTGTAGTGCTCTGTGTTTGAGAAACAGACATGAGATTGACCTAACCGAGTAAATATTGAAAAACAAAAAAAAAGAGTGAGATTTTTGCATTAGGTGTATCTTGCATGCTTTCTTTCCTGCTCTTTCTGCTTCCTTCAATTTTCCATAAAGCAGCATGAGATCTCAGTCCTCTTTGTTTCTATTTCTCTTTATCGTGGTTTCACAAACACTGTTCAGAAATGTCTTGGCTAGAACAATCATAATTAGGAAAAAGACAAGCTGCAAAAATGTGACTGTTCTTTAATGCTAATCCCTGTGGCTTTGCATACCTAGGAGATCAACCTCAGTTCTATTTTCTTAACCTTAATTTTTCTTCAAAATTGAAATGTAATCCAGGACACAGAGTGATGTGACTGAGTAGCCTTTCACCTTAATATGGCAACAATAAATCATGCTCTAGTCCAAAAGGGAGGAGCTTTGATGAGCTCGTATCAATCCCTTTGTATGTTCTTTAAAAAGATTGGATACTTCAATAGCAAGAAGATGGCTGATTAGGATTTAGATTTATTACTGGAATTACCTGGGGAGAGGTCTGATGTCTGCAAGCTGAGTGAATTAACTTTCTGTTATGTTGTATATTACATCTGATAGTATTTGCTACTATTGTATCTGCTAGTACTTGTTAATTCTGCGTGTTTTACAGTTCCAAGATTCACTGCAAAATTTGAAGGGGAAAATTATTTCATCAAGGTTCTCTTTGAGGGCCATTTTGATTTTGTCAAAACTGTGTTGGTTGTGAGTCTATTTTGTTTCTGACAATGCCATGAGCTCACTGTGGATCTTTAGGAAAATCACTGAATCTTTGGCTTTCTCTCTCCTTAAGTAAAATGAGAAGGTAAAATACACACATATATATATTTATAAAGTAATTTGAAAGTTAGAATTGGAAAATACTTTCTAGTATTAGGTACAGGGGTTAGTCTTTAATTGTGATATTTGCACATCTCATGTTCTCAAAGATAAAACTTCCTGTGTGAAACACTTTACAGCTGCATTCCCTAAGTGCTGATACTTAATAATAGTCTGATTCCTGTCATAAAATCCTCCTGTCCTAAGAACATTTCCCTATCAGATTTATCACACTCGAATCCATGGCTGCGATCTCGAATTGGATGGAAGTAGATCCTAGAGGTGGTGCTGAGCTGGAGTTTTACCTGCCAGTCTCCCTGCAGCTCCCACCGTGTCCATCCCCAGAGAATGAAGACTGAAGCTGTGACTGATGAAGTGTTTTTGTGTGTGCAGGTGATCTCCCCTCAGCGCATCCCTGCCACGGTGCCCCCCACGCTGCTGATGTCCCCCATGGTGTTCAGCCAGCCCGCGCCTGCCGCTCCCAAAGCCGCCGAGAGCGCCGAGCCCGCTGCCAGCCCTGCCAGCCTCCTCCTGCCCCTGCCAGCCCCAGAGCCAGCCAGCAGCACCTCCATCAACAAGCTGCAGCTGCAGGAAACGCTGCTGCACCTCATCCAGGTACTGTGCCAGAAATCCCCACACTCACCTGGAAATCCTGCTGCCTGGGTCACCTGTCCAAAGGTGGAGTGAGGAATTAAATGTGTGGTGGAAGTTGGGCTGCCTGTGCCTGGGGGATGCAATAAGCTCTCCTTGCACATCTCCTTTTGATTAATGCATCTCATTTGGGGGTTCAGGAAAGCTAATACATTTGGTGGAAAAGAACAAAGATGACTGAAAGCTTTGTAAGGTCAGCCTATGAGCCAGAGAGACATCTATTATATTTTAGCTAAGGATAAATCATGGGTGATTATCCCAGCTGCCAGATATTTCAGAGATGTGTGTAAGCAGTAAGAGCAATTCAGATGGGAGATTAAAATTGCAGGATGAGTGTGAGCAACTTTAAAATACGGGCTAGATAACATGAATATATGTTAATTCCATTCAGCATTTGAACTAGAGAATTACACTGAATAAAATTCCTTTTGCTGCAGTTTTTCAGGTTTAACTGTGATAAAGCATTAACAATGCTATGTATGAGATGATTGTTTACTGCTCTGGCATGATGCAAAATTATTAATTTTTTTCCTTAACTTGCCATGTGAATAATATCTGAAGAGTAAAAGTTGAGGAGAGGTTACATAACTAAAGACCTGCCTGCAGAACACCAGGAGCAGAGAAACACATCCAGCTTGTAGGTCAAAACAATGTGCCTGTATGGCTTTGGAATAAAATCAAAATTCATTATTGTAAGTTACTTAAAATGTTATTTAAGGTATAAGTTCAGAGAAGAAATAGTATCCTTAACAAGCTGGAGGGCTTTCTCATTTTTCCCTGTATTTTTATTTTGGAATTTAAAAAAATCACATTATTTTGTCTTTACATACTTTGAGTGTCTTGATACTATTAAAAACATGCATGAAGTTATAGAGGAGACTAATCAAGGAAGGTTGGGGTTTACCCTCTGTAACTTTGTACCTGTAAAATATATATTTAATCCTGCTATTCTTGGTGGTAGTTAGGATTAACTGAAATTATTCACTGTCAATTTGTTAGCTGTCATTTTCCATTATATAAAACTACAATCTTGGATGCACCTAATTTTCCTTAAATATTATCTTGATTGTAATTATCCTCATATGTTTATGTGAGCTACTTATAACATTCTTTCTTAATGTGGGCTGACTCATTCTTGCAAAATGTTCTTCAGAAGGCAAAAGTTAAACATCAGAGCAAAAGGAGCAGCATCCCTTAGGAGCATTAAGCCTAAAAGAGCTAAACAAGATGCAAGGATTTGCCCAGGTAGGATTTTAGTGCAGGATCACAATCCAGAGTGTTTCATTATTCCTTGAGACAGGCTTGGAATTATCACTGAGCTGATAATTCAACTTCAGGAAGTCCCTAGATAAATGAGGGCAAAGAGGAGAAATTGCAGGGTTGTAACTTCAGTGTTGTCACTGAGTTATTAAGCAGCAATTCTGGGCTCGATTTAAATGCACTGTGAGTTTAGAAATTCTCCTTTCTGTGTACTCATTGCTCCTTACTGAGGTACAGCCATGGGAAATAAAACAGATCTTCAGTGAAAGGGCTTTGCTACTCTCTTTTTTAAAAAAGAGTAAGGCTGAAAATATCTGGTCCATAAAAAGAAATAACCTTCTAATCTCTTTACTCCAGTTATCCTGCTAACAATTACCTCTTTTGTTTTTCAGAATGATGACAACTTCTTAAACATTATTTATGAAGCATATCTCTTCAGTGTGAGGAAGGCAGCGATGAAAAAGCCTATGTGACAGATCATCTTTTAAATCAATTTCCATGGCTTCCTGAACCCCAGGAAGAAGATTTTGAAATTTTCAAATATGATTGTGTTTGAAGAAATGAATGATTTTAGGCATTTTGCATACACTTAGATTTTCCTTGTTGGCAAACAACATGCTGTACTGAGAAAAAAGAAAATGAGCAGGAATGGATTGTGCCTTTAGCGAGGGGAGCGTCACGACGCCCAAGAATTAATCACAAAATATCTTAAATTATTTTCCTTACCCTGCTCCCTACTTGGAGCTGGTTTCCCGGCATAAGGACTCAGTTCTCAGGATCCAGTTTCCTTTTTTTAACCCTCAGCCTGGTTACTCATTGCCGAGGTATTTGTCCCTGCTTTTCCCTGCGCAGCTGTCCCGGGGATCCTGACCACATGGTGGCAATGTTGGATTATTTTTAGGAACACCAAAATCCGCCTGAAATCCTGGAACGGGAGATTTCGGCAAGACTGATCGTCCTACTTAGTTGTCTGCAAAGCAATTTAGAAGAAGTGTCATGACTTTCCCCAAAATTTTTTGTAGGGAGATCTTTTTCTATTTTGACGAGAATATTTTTAGCTAGGTGTAGAAATGGGATTCTGCAGGTGTTCAAGGAATTGGAGGGTGGGGGGGTGTTGTGAATGTACTTTGCTGTCACAGAGCTCTGGGGTGACACTGGATTCATGTTTTTATTATTCCAGGTCCAATCTGCATAATTATAAGCAATGTGAAGATTTGTTAAGGGGAATGCTACCCGGTGTAATTTTATTTTATTTTTTTTTTTAAGTGTGTTCCTGGAGCACAGTGATTTCATTGATCCATTTCTAAAGAAAATAAAAATGGATAAATCCCTACTATGTGCTGATTTCATTTTATTGCACCATGGGCTATATATTTAGTATGTATGACTCTAAAATGTTTTTACACTTGGCAGAAGACACGTGAGGATTTAAATCAACTAGAATAAGTGATTGAAAGAATTTTTATGTATATTTTTTATTAGCATCTGCTGCTGAAGTGCCAGTTTACTACAGTTTAGGAACACAGAGTTGTTGCTGAGGAGGAATTTCCTCTGTGGGCGCAGAGAACCCAAACTGTAATCCATAAATGATTTTTCAATCTTCTCTATTGGTGTAGGCACAGCTCAGTAGCCTCATCTGTGAAAGTTCTTCAGTGTCAATTTGGCTGCAGCTTTCAATTAGTAGAGCTGTAATGACTCAAACAATTGTTCCACCCCCATGCTAGGGTAGGGGCAATTTGCTCCCATTTCATGGGAAAGGCTCTAAATACATAGGAAAAAAATAAAAAATAAAATAATAAAAAGCCAAGAGCTGTGTTCTTTATTCACACAAGCAAATAACCCCAAGAAACTGCTGGAGTTTCCCCACATCAAGTACCTGGCAGACAGCAAGTCCCACTCTGTTACTTTAGGATCCTTGCAGATTCAGTGAAATGAATTTGTTGAGCAGAAACCAGGAAAAGCAGACTTTAAAGACAGCAAAATCCAAGCCTGTAGCCTTCATAATTTATGTAGCCTTTATAATTTATGGGATTCTACCGAGTTAATTGGTATTATTTAGGAATGAGCTGGTGTGGAAGAAATTGCAATCTGCACAAAAGAGTTTGAAACTAAATTCGTGCATAATTGGTGTCTGTGATGTTGGATTATCTGAGAGGGCAATTTAAAGATGATGGGGACACATAGTTAAGACCTCGTTTGACATGTAGAACTTCTGTAATTGGTGGGTCAAAATAATCCTTAAGCATCTAAAGCTGTCTTGGTAATAGATTTTCTAGTTATGGGGCAAATATTTACGGAAAGGCAAGTAGAAGTTTTCAAAAGAATTCTTATTTATTACTTGTCAGAGCAATTTACAGAAATTAAAGGCATATATTTTACAATATCTGTTAACTCTTGGTGCTTATGAAAACTGTGGCATTATGCTTGACAAGCTGAGGCTTATCTTAAAGCAGACAAGGATTGAGGTAGCTCAGGGTTTCTTTTCACTGCCCTCTCTTCTGGTCACATCTCCACCGAGTAATGCTGGCAGAATTGGATTTCTCTCACTGCACTGCACTGTAAGGGATTTCTGGGATTATTCAGAAGGCATAAAATTGCCTTTTGTGGAGTGAAGAAAAGTTGCTGCTGAAGAACAGAGGTGCTGTTAAAGTCCTGCTAACCAAGAACAGCAGTGGTAAGAAGATAGAACAAGCTCAGGAAGAAACTTTTGTGACAATGAGCAGAAGAGGAAGAGCAGTGAGAGAAATCTGTTAGGAAATGAAGCCAAATTTCCTGCCTAGGTTTCCATCTCAGGACAGGATCTGCTTCATCAGGTGCATTTGAGAATTGGAGACTGAGCTTGGAGTGTAGAACTGAGCCTTTCTTCTGCAAACTGAAGTCCTGTCTCAGTAAAACAGAAAACCAGCTATTTTAATCCAGAAAAACGGCTGGAGCCTTCCAGTGTCACGGAAACCCAGAGGATTCTCATGGAATGCCAAAAACTTCACCTCTGCCTTTTGGCATTGTGGGTTTTTAGCAGCTTTGTGTCAGCTGGGGGTGTCCCTGTGCAGCCAAGGTCTGTGCATGCCACCAAAAAGGGTGTTTGGTACATCACCTCTGAGTATGGTGCTTGTAAACATTCAGCTTTTCTCTGTTTTTATTTCTTTTTCAGGACTGCTTGAACTGTGAGCTCTTAGGCTAACGAGGCCTTTGGAGAAGAAAAGACTGCAGCACTCAGAATTGCTATTTTGGGCATGTTTTGTTTTTTCTTTATCTTGAGTATGGAAAAAAAGAGCAAGTAGAAAATCAGAAAGTTTATAAGGATGACATTAACTCTGCTTTAGATAATTTCATAGCATGCATGTGTGAATTTTTTATTATTATTATTGTTTATGTATTTATTGTGATACTGCTCGTTTTGAGTTGTGTGTTTTTTTGTTTTTTTGTTTCTTTTCTTCCAGTAGAATTAAATAACTTGTACCTTTGGCATCAGCAAGAATTCCAGAAGCAGTTGCAGCAGCTCTTTATGCATTAATCCCATTCTCAGCCTTGAATTGATATTAGTTTTCAGTGTAACTCTGCTTAACCACTGTCCACTTCCTTAAAAAATTCCATTATTAATGGAAAATTATTAAATGGACTCCACTATTAAACCAGAGGGAGAAGACAAGGAGTAAAAAGTCAGTGAAACATTGAAGCATCATTTCTGTCCAGGTCTATCATGGAAATTCACAATACTCAAGGAAAGCATCCAAATATTTTCTTACAAAAAATTCCACTCCTTAATCTGATTTTTTGATTCATTAGCTCTCTGTTGCTCCTGCTTGTTGTAGCTGCAATGGGGATAATTAAAAATGGTGCAGCAAAATAAAATTTTCCCAGGAGCAGGATGCTCCACCTCCTCTGACAGCCTGTTTAGAGCATGTTGAGCTTTGAACTTTGGTGATAAAAGCAGTGGGTATTAGAGATGCCAGTGTCCCTTTAGGACATGAAAATCATAGTTCAATATTTTAGCAAACTTGGAAGCCTTTGCTGAGGAAAAGGCAAAATTAAAAGACATTTTTCAGTAAGAATTGGAGGCTTTAGTGGAAATAATGTTATGAGAAGGCAGCTTTACCCAGAGGAGTCCATGAAACCTAGAGAAAGGCAAAATTCCCCTCCTGGAGATGGATAATGTGCTAAAAATTTAATCCTCAGTCATCCTACAGGAAACTTTACTGCTGATTCCGAGGACTTTTAAGAGACTCTTACAAGTCCTTGCCTTTTCCAAGCTCCTGTGAATATCTCTAACAAGCTTGTTCTGGCCTCTAGATGTAAATCTGTGCACTGGAGCAGGGAGCTTGGCCTGTACAAGCTGCAGGTGGAAAATGGGTTCTGCAGGACACTGAGGAAACAAAAGTTGTGGATTTGTAAATCCTTGGAGGAAACCCACTCCTAGCTGCTCACCCCTGCTCCCACACCAGGCTCTTCTGCCTTTTCCCTTTGCTTTTCTCCTTTTTTTAAATAATTTTAGGATGGCTAAATTTTTTTAATAATTTTTTTAATAATTTTAATTTTTTTTAATAATTTTAGGATGGCTACAAGGTGAAATATCTGCCAGCAGATTTAATACAACGTGCCAGGGCTGGGTTTGATGTGGGGGGCTCAGAGGGTTCAGTGCATGAGTCAGTGTTCAGGAATAATCACAGAATAATTATATAAAAGTGCTTTATTGAAGAGCTCTGGGTGTCAGGGGTACACAGACCCAAATCTGACCCAACTTGGTTTTGAGCTGAACATGTTTTATACTCTATTGTTATACAACTTACATATTAATTATTAAACTTACACTGTTTTATTGTATACATTGATTTTACCCAAGCATGGGTTTCTCATGATCCCCCTCAAACCCCTAACATTGTTTTTCATGATTCTTTAAACAACAATTATATCTAATCCCATCTAACAATTATATCATTTATCATATATTGGCCACACAGGTGCAGTTTCACAAGGCCTAACATTTCCCAGGACCTACCTTTAACACTTTTCCCAGGGCTTGCCTTGCCTAACTTTCTTTCTGACTCCCTGAATTTCCTATAAATATAAATATAAATGTAAATATAAATATAAATATATGTATATGTAGAAAAATAAATAATTTATTATATATCTGTTATAATATTATATTATATATTTATTATATTTATATATATATATGTATATGTAGATATAAATCTGCATGGAAGTGAATACAAAATGGCTTTTTTTTAATGTGCAGCTGAAAAAAAGCTACTGAAGCAAGAAGGAAATAAGAGCTGGGAAGGGGAAAGTGGAGAGGAAAAGGAGATTTTTATGTCACTTTAAAGAGCAGATTTTGGAGAAAATGTGTTTAATGTAGGAATGTTTTTCCTTTATACCCGCTGTGGAAAGAATTTGAGTTGCAAGTAGTCTCCAATGCTTCTTCCTTTCAATAGGTGAGCAATAACATAAAGAGAAAACAATAACATAAAAAGAAAAACTTTATTTAGAATAAATCAATAGATTTGTCAATAAATAAATAGATAATCAATAGAATCTGATGTACTAAATAAGAAGTCACTGCACATTTTTTGAGAGCAGCAGCTTCAGTCAAACAGGTAATAAAAAAATAAAAAAAAAAACCCACACATTTTTTAAGCCAAGTTAAAATCCAATTTTACTATATTTGGACACAAATTCCACAAAAAGCAAGGTAATCCCTGTAAAGGCAGAAGGAAAAACCCTCCAGATGTGGTGACTAAAGAAGAGTGAAGAAACAGAGAGGATGAAATCTTCCCATCAGCAAGAGAATGTCCATGGGGGAGCCCTGGATGGCATTCCTACAGAATGTGCATAGAGGGATGGTGATCCCATGGTCAGATCCTACAGAAATATTAAGATTTTTCTTGCTGTCACACATCTCGTTACACCCCGTGCCTGCAGGTACAGAAATCCAGTCCTGCATTTCTTCAGCAAGACCTGAAATCCTCTTTTCAGACACCCTAGAAGGGAGGGAGGGAGGGAGGGAGGAATTCCTGATGTGCCCCTTCAGAACCCGACCCACCTGTGGCTTTTCCTGCAGCACTCTCCTTTGAACACGAGGTTGAGAGAGGAAAGGAGCTTGGCAGCCCTCCCAGAGCAGGGCTACTCAGGCTGGGAACAAAAGCTCTGATTTCCTTCATTTTTCCTGCTGCTTTGCAGTCTGGCTCTGCTTTCTGCCTGCAGCAGCAGCCCCAGACCCACCACTGAGCCCAAGTGGCTGCGTTTGACATCCAGTGAAATGTGCATTTCACATCCAGTGAAATGTGCATTGGACATCCAGTGAAATGTGCATTTCACATCCAGTGAAATGTGCATTTCACATCCAGTGAAATGTGCTTTTCACATCCAGTGAAATGTGCTTTTCACATCCAGTGAAATGTGCATTTCACATCCAGTGAAATGTGCATTTCACATCCAGTGAAATGTGCTTTTCACATCCAGTGAAATGTGCTTTTCACATCCAGTGAAATGTGCATTGGACATCCAGTGAAATGTGCATTGGACATCCAGTGAAATGTGCTTTTGACATCCAGTGAAATGTGCATTTCACATCCAGTGAAATGTGCTTTTCACATCCAGTGAAATGTGCATTGGACATCCAGTGAAATGTGCTTTTGACATCCAGTGAAATGTGCATTTTCACATCCAGTGAAATGTGCTTTTGACATCCAGTGAAATGTGCATTTCACATCCAGTGAAATGTGCATTGGACATCCAGTGAAATGTGCTTTTGACATCCAGTGAAATGTGCATTTTCACATCCAGTGAAATGTGCTTTTGACATCCAGTGAAATGTGCATTGGACATCCAGTGAAATGTGCATTGGACATCCAGTGAAATGTGCATTTCACATCCTGAGCACGCTGCACCTTCAGCTGAGCAGGTCTCTGTGCCTCAGGCTCCCCTCCTGGATCCTCAGCAGGGAAGTCCTGCCTCTCCTGCCTTCTGCCCAACCAAGAGCTTCAATCAGGGCAGCTGTCAAGCTGCAGATTCCTAAGGAAGTTCAGGACTCACCTACTTAACGCTGGAAGTTTGGCAGCAGAGGTGCAGTTCCCATCTCTGGGAGAGGTGTTTGCAAGCAGCATCAGCCTCTTGGCTCTGCTGTCTCTTCCCCTTCTCCTGTTTTACCCCTGAGAACCAAATCCTAGTGCTTCCAAGCAATCCCTCCTCCTTAGCCCTGCCCCAATTCCTATAATCAGCACCTCCAGTTCCTCCAAAAAGCAGCTGCAGGGGGATGCTGTAACCTTTGTCTGCCCCAGGAGCGAGCACAGGCCATCTCCACGGGCTCCTTCCAGGTCCCACCAGAAGTGTGCCACCCCTTAGGGGTGTCTCAGCAGCGTCAGCAGGACCACAGGTGGAGATGATGCATCCTGGAACAAATAAAAGCATTCTTGTCTTTGAGAAAAGTCCCTCCAGGGATCATAAAACATGAGTTTCATCCAGGGAAGGGTAGAGGGAATGGGTAGAAATGTAAAGTTGAAGTCTCCAGTTAACTCCTTTGTCTGAGAGATATGAAGAAGTGATGACTGTGCACTCCAGAAAATCCAGTGAGGACTTTGAAATGAGTGAATAATTCCAAAGAGATGTGAAAACTGGAGATCTTCAGCTCGCCTTTAGGGCTGGAAGTGAAGGTGTGGAAATCAGAAGAGGGAGAAGGGAGATAGAAGAGCACAAACAAAACATGGGTTTTGTTCAGGAAAACTTTCACTTCTTTGGCTAAAAGCAGAAATTTCGATAGTGTTAAATTTCAGGACAAGGAGCTGATCCCTCCCTGCTGCCAAATCCAGCAATGAGCCCAGAGGGGAGGACAAACCCTCATGTCCCTGCTGTGCACACCCTGAGCACACCAGGTTATGAAATGGGAAGGTCTCAGGGATAAAACAGCAGCTTAGGAGGCAGCAGGATGATGGAAGTGAGGCTCCTCTCATCACACCAGCTGCTTCATTTCACTGTGCTGGGAGGGCAGGGCTGGACAGACAGAAGGTGGGGAGGGGAACGTGGCCAGGCTCACACACAGAGCAGAGGGGCACAAACACTCTGTGGGTATTCAACATAAAGTGCTCTGCTCCCTTTCTGCGAGTGATGATTTCATAACGCCCTGGAACGTCTTTGGATGAGAAATCTTACATGGTTTTAAAGGATTTCTATTTCTTAAGTGTATTTTTTAGGCCTTCAACATTGTTCTACAAGTGCATTTACATAAATAGCTAGGTAGAAGCATCTAGAAGTGCTTTTTATACACATTACCCTTCTAAAGGAGAGAGAAGAGAATGTTATCCCATTTGAAATGGACATGAAGAGCAGAATGAAGAACATGAATTCCATAACAAAGGCAGAGGCTGGTGCTCAGTCACTCCTCACTGGGGCTTCACTCCCCTCCCAGCTCTTCCTTTGTGTTCCATCCCTCATCCCAACCTGCTCTGCTCCCCAGGCCCAGCCCCTCCTAAGAGACCAGAGAACTGGGAAAAGCAAGGAGCAGCCAGAGGCAACAGCAGCAGCCAAAAACCCCTCCTGACAAACTTTCTGATCCCACCATCCTTTCCCTTTGCAGGAACCCTGCCCCTCTCCCTCGCTCTGCAGCATCAGGGGCTGGCACTTGGCAGCTCTGTGTGCCCTGAGCCTGCTGCAGGCTGGGCAAGGGGACAAAGCCAGCAGGACTGGCCACAACAGCCAGAGAATCTCCATACATTGACCAAAAACTAAATTCCACTTGCTCCCAAACAATAATAAGCTTGCTCTCCCCAGCTGGGTGGCAAGGATGATGCTAAGGAGGCCCTCTGGAGCAAGATTGCCATTATCCCTGCTGAGCCATCCTGCTCTTCCCTCGCTCTCTCCTCAGCCTCTGGTGTGATTTGCCACGTGTCCTTCTGCTTCTTAAGCCCTAAAGGGGTTCTGGTGGTCTGTCCAGAGGAGAGCAATTGCTGCTGTCATTTCAGAAAAGACCAGAATTACAAAAACTCCGTTTTCACTGGGAGAGGGAAAGGCAAAACCTCCCGTGTTAGCTCCTCCCCACAAACATCTTTGTCTTCGTGTGCCAGGGAACAGCAGTGCTCAGCAAGGCTGAAACAACACACTGAGGGTGATAAAACATCCTCTGGACAAGGATCTGCTCCCCTGATCCCCACAAAACCCTGTCCAGAGACGGAGCTCGCTCTGTGCTCTCTGCATTTGTCACCACACCTTTGTGGCCCTGAGCTGCCATGGGCACAACTGGCTATTTTCTGGAGCTAATATCAATTTTCCCCCTGGTTAACATCTTCAGCAGAGTACTGAATGCAGCCAGTCTGGATCTTCCCTGCCAAAAAGCAGGAAAAGAGCTCTGTGGCTCTTTTAACCTGTTGGATTTCCCAGCCCTCCTCAGCAATCGATTCTAAGGAGTTCCATCACATCAACCTTCTCTGCTTCCATCCCATTCCATCCCAGATGTGTTTAACTATTGCTTTTTTCACCTTTCAGCCTGAGTATGACCAGCTTGCTGTGGAATTTGGAGGCCTGCTGGATTCCCCCCAGCTTTTTGGAGGGATTGTGAAAGCTGTGAGTTCCTTTCTCTCCTGATCACCCTCAAGGAGGTGTGTGGGATGAGAAAGAACAGCAGCCTGGCCTCTGCTGCTGCAGCCCATCCTTGCAGGAAGGGCTTTGGAAGTGAACAACCTTTCCAGTTGCAGTTTCTGCCTGGGTATGATAGTAAAAGATTTTAAAATCATAGAAAATTCAGGGAGTTAGAAAGAAAGTTAGGCATGGCAAGGCCTGGGAAAAGTGTTAAAGGTAGGCCCTGAGAAATGTTAGGCCTTGTGCTTGCTAAAGATCAGGTCAAACTGCACCTGTGTGGTCAGTGTATGATAAATGATATAATTTTTAGATGGGATCAGATATAATTATTGTTTAAAGAACATGAGGAACAATGTTAGGGGGCTGAGGGGGATCATGAGAAATCCATGCTTGGGTAAAATCAATGCATACAATAAAACAGTGTAAGTTTAATAATTAATATGTAAGTTATATAATGATAGAGTATAAAACATGTTCAGCTCAAAACCAAGATGGGTCAGATTTGGGTCTGTGTACCCCTGACACCCAGAGCTCTTCAATAAAGCACCTTTATATAATTATTCTGTGATTATGTGTTCCTGAATGCTAACAGGTAGATGAGAATAAAACAGCTGGAGGCAGATGTGAAGACAGATATTAGGGGGGGAAAAAACAGCAGAGCTCTAGAAAAATCCTCTGGAAGGCAAATAGAAAATCATGGCACTTCAAGGATGGGACAAAGCTGAGCAGTAAACTGAGGACACAGAAGATCTAGGCTTAAAAACTGCCCTTGGAAAAGGGAATCACTCCGAACTGAGAACCCCAATTAACTCCAGCGTCACTTGAACGAATTAAGCCAAGGTCAGAGCTGCAGCGAGCAGCCATCACTAATGAGATTTCAGCACCACTCTGCCTGCTTTATGCACATCACATTTCCTGCCAAGGAATCCCTCAGGGCACAACTCTTTGGCTTCTGTCTGAAACTTCAGGAGCCTCTGGCTCAGAGAGATGTGAACTTCAGCCTCAACGCTGCACTAACGAGAAGGCAGAGCTGGAGCTGGCAAATGAAAGATGATTTGAGACAGACATCGCCAGCTGGAATAGAAATTTCCTTTCTTAACAACATAAAAGTTAGAAATATTTGCTCCATTAAAATTTCATGTTTAAATTTCAGACACATAAAGTATCATTTCTCGGTACCTCTTGCAAGCCTCCATCCCACTCAGTTTTATCTCCAGCGTGCTGCAGACTGCTCTGCCCCTGAGCCAGAGCTCTGCTCAGCTCTCCCCACCTCTCTCCTGCCTGTCCCAGAAGCTGACAACAGCAGGGGGAAGCAGGAGGAGCCAGGCTGCTAGAAACTGATTTATTCTTCAGACATATGATGTTGGAGTCAGAGGCACAGATAATATCCCTGTGTCTGTGCTGACAAGCTCAAACACCCAAGGGAGCACTGAGTTTAACTTAAAACCATTGAGAAAGCTTCTAGAACTAAGTGATGAAACTGAGAACCTGAGTGTGTACATTAGATGGAATTATATTAAGTCACTAAGTAAGAAAGTTAGAGTTTAGGGTTGAAGTTGTATTAGTGAATAAGAGAAAACATAGAAGATTAAGGGTGTTGTTTTCTTCTTCTTCTTCTTCTTCTTCTTCTTCTTCTTCTTCTTCTTCTTCTTCTTCTTCTTCTTCTTCTTCTTCTTCTTCTTCTTCTTCTTCTTCTTCTTCTTCTTCTTCTTCTTCTCCTTCTCCTTCTCCTCCTTCTCCTTCTTCTCCTTCTTCAGTTTTTGGGTAATATTAGGTGATACAATATATAAAATAATATATATATATATATATATATATATAAAATAATAGAAAAATAATACAGAATATATAAAATTAAATAGATAGATAGATAGATAGATAGATAGATAGATAGATAGATAGATAATGATAGATAGATAGATAGATAGATAGATAGATAGAAAATAATATTTATATCATATTTATAATAATATAGAATATATAAAAGAATGCACATTGCAGGACACAAAGGGCTCTAAGTGACAATAAGTTATTTAGCATTTCACTATTAGATGAGTTGACAATTAAAACGCATTAAAGAGATCCATTTTGCACCTTGTTGGCCCAGTGTACACAGCTCCCTGTGCTCTGTAAATATGTCATGTAGATAAGAGAAGAATAAACAATGGGGTTGAACACAAAAACAGTTTGTGCTTTGCCAGTCTCGGTCCTGGGGAGAAGAACAGAAGGCCAACAATAAACTTTACACATTGCTACAGGTGCCAGCAGTAAGAGAGGAGTTATTTCTCTCACAGCACACGTGTCCAGACCAGGCTCAATCCTTGGGAATCCTTTCCTGGGGGTTTGCCATCCTCCTCTGCACCCACATCTGGAGGAGAAAGCTGGGAGCTGGAGAGCCTCACCCAGCACAGGTGGGGACTGGCTCCAGCACCCCTCACATCATCAAAAAACCCCAGAAAACCCCACCATGCTGGCAAGGAAGGCCCTGATTCCCTTCCCCAGCTCCTTTGTGCTCCTTGAAGGAAATCAAAGAAGGCATTTAATGATCCTTCTGGGCACGATTTGTATCTCCACGCTTCCAGGGCAGGCTCACAGCACACAGGGCTGGAGGGGAGCTCTGCTTGAAGGCTGAGATGCTGTCAGATGTTGAAGGGAGGAAGAATGAGTGTGTGCTATGGAAGCTGGCAGGTGACTGAGCTAATTACGAGCTCAGAGGCAATTTAGGGTGACGGGAAGTGACTTGAATTGTAACCAGAGGTTAAAAGAGTTTAAAAGGAGCAGTGCCGTGCTTGGATGGGTGAGCAGCGTTCCCTGCCAGCCCACTGAGCTTTCCTGAGGTCAGGAAAGCTCCTCTCACACTCAGTACAGGGTAATTCCACAGCAAAACACAAAATGGTGTTAATTGGATGTGCAAAGCCTTCCCCCCACCTCTCTCTCCTCTTCAGAACTGTCAGGGTATTTTTAATAACAATTGATGGCTGCCTAAAATCACAAAACATGTTTTCATTAATATTCATGAAAGAATGGACTGGTTTTATCTACACCTACATCAGTGTGTGCTAAAATGTATCCAAAGCCCAGCTTTTATCTTTAATCACACTGAAAGCCATCGCCTCTGATTCTTGTGGGGGAAAAAAATGTAGTCTCATTTTCAAAGGAGAAAAGCATGAAATGTTATAATTTGTGACCTAGAATTTTGGCAAGGCTGCTGCCTTCTGTGAAATCAAAAGGAAAGGGGGGAAAAAAAAATAAATTATAAGACTTTTAAGATTTATTTTTTAATTGAGCTCTGAATATTCCAGAAATTCTGATACACATAACAACAGGCCTCGCCTGGACACTCAGTATCTGCAACAAAACAAAATTAGCAGGAAAGATTCAAAGATTTTCAACCTCTGGGAGGGGAAATAGAAAGTTTTTCTGCCCAGATCAGACATTGCCCTTTATTTATGCCGTGGCAGAGCAGCTCCCTGATGTTACAGATACATTTTATATTGTTGGCTATTTGCAAGTATTAAAATGTTATAGATACATTTTATCTTGTTGGCTATTTGCAAGTATTAAAATGTTATAGATACATTTTATATTGTTGGCTTTTCACAAATATTAAAATGAATGTTATGTGTATAAGAATGAGAAGTTTTGTTGTATTAATATAGTTTTCTTTATTTCTGTTATTGATGAAATTTAGAGGTAGTATAATGCATATATGTTAGGTGATGGCATAGTATTAAAATAAAAACTGCTTTTGTTTGTATAACCCAAAGAGTGAGGAAAAAAAAAATAGCTAAAGAACTCCTGCATTTGTAAACAAATAAAAAATACAAAGTTTTTAAATATTTTTGTATTTTAAAATTTAAAAATACAAATTTATTTACAAAATAAATTTGTAAATTTATCCAGATGAAGACAGCAGTGACCAGAACTCTGGGGGGAGGAATTTATTGCATTTCTGGTATCAGGGAATGTAAATCTCAATGGTGCAAAGAAGATTGATCTACTGGGAAGGGGGCAAGAGAAAACTGAACAGAACACCAAAGATCCACAGAAGAATGTCTGAATATGTGTGAGAATTTCTGGATATGTAGCAGGGTTCTGTTTTTAAGGGACAATCCTTTGTCAGTGAGGTGAATGCAGAGACACCCAGCCAGGTCTGTATGCTTTACTTTATTTTTTCTCCTAATTGTCTTTTTTTATCAAACTTTTAAATTCTATAAAAATGATGTGAACCTCGTTTTTCACCCTGAGGAGGAGGCACGAGTGTGAGCAGATGGAGAGCCCAGGGCTGGGCTGGGCTGATGCCATCCTCACTGACAGGCAGATGTTCCACGCCTGCATCACTGCAGAGAGCTCCACATCCCCCAAGGGCAGGGAGCAGAGCAAACCCTCCCTGCTGAGCTGGGATCCCAGCACACAGCAGGGAACCTCTGCTGCTCTGGCCCTGTAGATCACAAGAGGGTCCTTGGCAGGTTCTGCTCTCTCCCCCCTGCAAGAGCTCAGGGAATTATTGTATTTCCAAAACAGCCATAACCTCCTAAATCCTCACCAGGGTTTCAGCCAGAAGGTGAGCCACTGACACCAGACCATGCAGCTCATCCCTGCCTTCCACACCTGCTGACCCTGAGAGTGGAACAGATGGAGGAGGGACCCTCCTTTTTTGTAGCCCTGCCAGGCTGGAACAACTTTAATTTGGCCCAAATACCTCTGTCCTGATAACCTTGCAGAATCCTGGCTGCTGGCTCACACACTGAGCAGAGAGGAGGGATCTGTTCCCCCAGCAGGGGCACTGTGAAAAACGAGCTTCACATCATTTTTATAGAATTTAATAAAAAAGACAATTAGGAGAAAAAATAAAGTAAAGCATACAGATCTGGCCGGGTGTCTGTGCATTCACCTCACTGACAAAGGATTGTCCCTTAAAAACAGAACCCTGCTCCATATCCAGAAATTCTCACACATATTCAGACATTCTTCTGTGGATCTTTGGTGTTCTTCTGTTCAGTTTTCTCTTGCCCCCTTCCCAATAGATCAATCCTCTTGGTGCCATCGAAATTTACATTCCCTGATACCAGAAATGCAATAAATTCCTCTCCCAAGAGCTCTGGTCACTGCTGTCTTCATCTGGATCAGAAAGTTTACAAATGCAGGAGTTCTCTAGCTGTATTTTTTTTCTCAGTCTTTGGGTTATACAAACAAAAGCAGTTTTTATTTTAATACTATGCCATAGCCTAATATATGTATTACACCACTATTATACTACTATTTCTAAATTTCATCAATAACAGAAATAAAACTATATCAATACAACAAAATTTCCCATTCTTATACACATAACATTCATTTTAATATTTGTGAAAAGCCAGCAATATAAAATGTATCTATAACATTTTAATATTTGCAAAAAGCCAGCAATATAAAATGTATCTATAACAGGCACTGCATCTCCAGCTGCACACAAAGGATTTGGCAGCACAGATGATGTTGCTGGATGTGCACAGAGTGGAGTGTCTGTGCAGCACAGACTGCCAGAATGACTGGGATCATTTATTCAGCCTCTGGATGCACCACAATTCCTGGGGCTCCCTGCAAAGCAAAGCCCCCTCCCCAGAAAAGCTGTTCTAGTGCAGCCAGTTTATCACAAAAAGCTTTAATCTCTCTTCAAATGGGATTTCCCTTTCTCTTAATCAAATTCCTTCAGGTGGACTAGGAATGTAAAGGATTAAATTTAACCCTTTGATAGTGGGGAGATAAAGTTGACTTTCTCTCTGGGTGCTTTTGTGTTAGCACACAGGAAAGCTCCATTCTGCTCACAGCTCTCCCCAAACAGAGCATCTGCTTTCACTTGCTTTTCCTTTTCCTTTTTTTCTTTTTTTTTAATTAATTCTTCTTTTTCTTGCCCTGGCTTCAGAGGGAGTGGGGAGATGCTCCAGTGCTCTTTGTTTCCTGTGCATTCTGCTCTCCCTTGGTGTCTCCCTCTGTGCCCTGAATTTCCTGCTGCTCAGAACACTCCCTCTGATGAGGGCTTAAAATGCTGTTAGCAATAACAAATTTTAAAAAAATATATAAAAATAAAAAAAAAATGCTCATTTCATCTTGGAGTATTTAAACAAGACTAAATTTAGAGCGGAAAGCATGGAGGAAAAAAACCTAGAAAGGAAAAAAGGCAAAATAACCAGCCTAAGGCACTGATTAATGTGACAGCTATTTGGTGCTTCCACGAGCTGCAGGCAAGGCTTGCAGAAGAGGGGCTCTGCAGAAATGTGCAGAGCCCCCAGGGGTGAGTGGGATCTGGGGGGACACGAGTGCTCCAGGTCACCCTGCTGCTGCCTGGCCTCTTGTGTGAGCCTCCTTTCCTCTGCCCCCTCCTGTCAGGGTCTCCTCAGTGGGACCCCAGCCCAAAATCAGAGCCAGCAGCAGAGCATCTGAGCAGGGCACAGAGGATTTTGTGCTCAGACACTCATCTGAGCTGCCTCATGAAGGGATAAGGAAGGCACAAGGTTGTGATCTCAGGTAAATGCAAGGCCACGTAGTTTATTCCCATGGTGACTTATTTAATTACATTCTTCTCCTCTGTTTCCCACTTGAGACAACACTTCTTAACCAGCCTTTTGGTAATATTTGTTCTTTTCCTGGTCAGAACATTTGCCAGTATCTTCCCTTAACACAACCACCCAAACTCTGGTTTTGGTCAAACCAGAGCTGAACAGAGCAGGTAAATCTCCCCCTGCCTGTGTTTACAGCACAAAATCACACTGGAATTCTCATTTCTTTTATTGCCTCATGGCTTTGCAAACGTAGCTCTGAATTGCTTGCACTTGCATCAGTCTGAATTGATGCACTTTGCATTTCTTGCAGCTTTAAGTTCTCACTCCTTTTTACATCTTTGCTTTCATTCTTCCTCTCAGGTTTGATTTTCTTTTCCCCCAGTCATCCCCTGCTGCTCTCTCCTTCCCCTGCCCCAGTTGTGCTCACACACTGTGCAGGCTGAGCTCTGCAGAAGCAACTGGAAGCACAATAATCCCATTAAAGCCCTGCAGGCACCTGGGGTTTGCAGTTTTCAGTGCTATTTTCATTTAATCTTCCAATCTTACTTCCTTGCAATTTTAGATCATTAAGGGGTTAAGTGAGATATATCCAGTAAATGAGATAAATCCAAATAAAGGGATTTGGATCTCCCAGCTGAGAGTGCTGCTGTCTCATTGCCCTCTCTATCAACATTTTAGGGGTTACCAAACACACCCAGACAAGGGCTGAACCCATCTGGATTAATCACAGATGCAAACAGCACACACAGGTGTTATAGATACATTTTATCTTGTTGGCTATTTGCAAATATTAAAATATTATAGATACATTTTATCTTGTTGGCTATTTGCAAATATTAAAATATTATAGACACATTTTATCTTGTTGGCTATTTGCAAATATTAAAATGTTATAGATACATTTTATATTGTTGGCTTTTCACAAATATTAAAATGAATGTTATGTGTATAAGAATGAGAAGTTTTGTTGTATTAATATAGTTTTCTTTATTTCTGTTATTGATGAAATTTAGAAATAGTGGTATAATACATATATGTTAGGTTATGGCATAGTATTAAAATAAAAACTGCTTTTGTGTGTATAATCCAAAGACTGAGGGGGAAAAAAAATAGCTGGAGAGCTCCTGCATTTGTAAACAAATAAAAATACAAAATTTTTAAATATTTTTGTATTTTAAAATTTAAAAATACAAATTTATTTACAAAATAAATTTGTGAATTTATTTACAAAATAAATTTGTGAATTTATCCAGATGAAGACAGCAGTGACCAGAACTCTGGGGGGAGGAATTTATTGCATTTCTGGGATCAGGGAATGTAAATCTCAATGGTGCAAAGAAGATTGATCTATTGGGAAGGGGGCAAGAGAAAACTGAACAGAAGAACACCAAAGATCCTAAGCAGAATGTCTGAATATGTGTGAGAATTTCTGGATATGGAGCAGGGTTCTGTTTTTAAGGGACAATCCTTTGTCAGTGAGGTGAATGCAGAGACACCCAGCCAGATCTGTATGCTTTACTTTATTTATTCTCCTAATTGTCTTTTTTTATTAAACTTTTAAATTCTATAAAAATGATGTGAACCTCGTTTTTCACACAGGTTACAGAGGAGATCCTGCAAAAACCACTCACAAGAACAATTTGTACAGCTCCTTACAAAGAGGAGAGAAAATGTTACCTAAAATGCTGATGCTCCTGCCTTCAGATCTCATTTCAGATTTTTATTTTTTTTTCCAGAATGTGAATTTGTATCCTCTCTTTCCCTCATGTACCCAGACAGGGAAGCCTGTCACCCTGTGTGCCACCCCTCAGTTTTAATCCTGGCAAGCACAGACAAATGAAGCCTCCATTCTCAGCCTTCCTGGCTCCTCCAAGAGCAATTTTCTCCTATTTTCCAGCAGATTTTGGCCATTTGAGAGAGGTGAATTACACAGGCCCAGACCTGCTCTGCCTGTTGCCTCCCAAAGCTGCTGTGCACCCATGAGATGTGCTGAAGGCTCTGTCCCTTCAGGCTTTGTTGTGTAGAAAATGATATTTTTATAATTTTTATATATATTTTAAGGCCAGAAATAACTGGCCTTAAAATAAATTTTAAATATCTATTATTTTTATTTATTATTTATTATTTTTATTATTATTTATTAATTTTTTATTATTTATTTATTTTAATTTTAATAACTTAAAATAAATTTTGACTTCCCCATGTAACCCTTTGCACAAACTTAAAAACATAAATTTATCACCTCCAGAACCAGAGCTTCAGCTTGAAGAAGACTTTAACTTTCAATAAAACATTCAGTCTAGAGCAAATATCATAATAAAAGACAAAACCATCCTATCCTGAGGTGAGTTATTCCTGGAGTAACTTAATTCCTTACCACAGCCTTTCAGCCTCTTCATCATCAATTTAACCTCTATTCAATGTTTCCTGGTTCCATTCCCTTCTCAGTATTTCCTCTCTCACTTCTATTATCCCATTTAAAGTGCATCTGTGCTGCTTTTGGCTGGGATACAGTTAATTTTCTCTACAGCTGCCATCTACACTACGGGCCTTAATTTTATTTCAGTGCTTTGGCAGCCAGTTTCCTTCTCCATGTCCTTAGAGAAACCTAAAAATCTATTGTGGCTTTGAGCTTCACGTCGCATTTTACATTAAATATTTGCATTTTACATGAAACATTTGCATTTTACATGAAACATTTGCATTTTATGTCGCATTTTACATGAAACATTTGCATTTTACGTCGCATTTTACATTAAACAAGCCATCTGTGAACATGCAAAAAACCATTGGAAGGCACTGCAATAAATAGGTTAATTCATGGCTACAGAGCCAAGCTGTCCAACAGGTTGCTGTAGTCATTTATGCTCTTGGAGTTCTTTATAATTGATACTTTTCATGATGATAATGAGCTTCCAGAGTGTGTCCCTCGTGCCAGGGAGCAGTTTGGAGCTTTCTGCTGCCCATCAAGCTCAGCGCTCAGGCTCCTTTGATCCATTGATCTCCAGACAGAGGGGAGGGCAACCTCAAGGGAATGTTGGCCAAAGGCCTGGCCATTAATAAATATTTGTTCACATCAAGAGGTGAATGCAGGCCCTTTCCTCCATGGCATTCTCGCTTCTCACTGCTCATTTCCCTCCTCTGCCCTCGCCACAGACCCTCAGACATGGTTTGGAGGCAGATTGCCCTGGCTGCTGCCAAGGCTCTGCCCATCCCTGTGCGAACCTCAGCCCCGGGCAGGGCTCCACCGCTGTCCCCACCTCCTGGTGCCGGCCCAAATCCCCTTGGGACAGGGATAACAGGAGCTGGGACACCCTGCAGGTGGGGGAGGCAGAGAGCAAAGCCCAGGGAAGGGTTTTTGGGGGATGCGGATGCGACCCCTTTAAAGCAAGCGCGGCCTGACCTCCGGCTGGAGAAGCCAAGGCCCGTCTTCAGGAATCAGAGTAATCCCGGGTGATTTTATCCCACCCCACTTCCCTAAATCTGTGGCTGCTGCTGCTTGGCGAGGGGATTAAGGGCTGGCAGGGGATTACGGAGCTGCTGCAGCTCCCAGCGCGGAGCTCCGTCCTGCCGCGGCTGCTGCGGGGCTCGGAGCCGCTCTGCACCCCTGGGTGTTCATCCTTGGGTGTTCACCCCTGGGTGTTCATCTCTGGGTGTTCATCCTCGGGTGTTCATCCTCGGGTGTTCATCCCTGGCTGTTCATCCTTGGGTGTTCATCCTTGGGTGTTCATCCTTGGGTGTTCATCCCTGGGTGTTCACCCCTGGGTGTTCATCCCTGGGTGTTCACCCCTGGGTGTTCATCCCTGGGTGTTCACCCCTGGGTGTTCATCCTTGGGTGCTCATCCTTGGGTGCTCATCCTTGGGTGTTCATCCCTGGGTGTTCATCCTCGGGTGTTCACCCCTGGGTGTTCATCCCTGGGTGTTCATCCTCGGGTGTTCATCCCTGGGTGTTCATCCTTGGGTGCTCATCTCTGGGTGTTCATCTCTGGGTGTTCATCCTCGGGTGTTCATCCTTGGGTGTTCATCCTCGGGTGCTCATCCCTGGGTGTTCATCCCTGGGTGTT
The DNA here is from genome assembly GCF_971803275.1 of Cyanistes caeruleus. NCBI lineage: Eukaryota > Metazoa > Chordata > Aves > Passeriformes > Paridae > Cyanistes > Cyanistes caeruleus. The sequence goes on from NC_141704.1 coordinate 82,654,223, forward strand.
CACCCCTGGGTGTTCATCCTCGGGTGTTCATCCCTGGCTGTTCATCCTCGGGTGTTCATCCTTGGGTGTTCATCCTCGGGTGTTCATCCCTGGGTGTTCATCCTTGGGTGTTCATCCTTGGGTGTTCATCCCTGGGTGTTCATCCTCGGGTGTTCATCCCTGGGTGTTCATCCTTGGGTGTTCATCCTCGGGTGTTCATCCCTGGCTGTTCATCCTTGGGTGCTCATCCCTGGGTGTTCATCCTTGGGTGCTCATCCCTGGCTGTTCATCCTTGGGTGCTCATCCCTGGGTGTTCATCCCCGGGTGCTCACCCCTGGGTGCTCACCCCTGGGTGCTCATCCCCGGGTGCTCATCCCTGGGTGTTCACCCCTGGGTGCTCATCCTCAGGTGCTCATCCCTGGGTGCTCATCCTCGGGTGTTCATCCTCGGGTGTTCACCCCTGGGTGTTCACCCCGGGTGCTCCCCCCGGGTTCCCACCCGCGGGTGCTGCCCCTGCCCCGGTTCGGTGCCCTGGGCCGGACACCCCCGACGGCGGCCGGGGGCCGGAGCGGCGCTCCCGGGGCAGAGGCGGCCGCGGAGCCGCCGGGGCTCGGTGCGGCAGCGGCAGCGCTCCCGGGCCGGCTCCATGGAGGGGGAGCGGCCCCGGGACAGCGGGGACAGCGGGGACAGCGGGGACAGCGGCCCCAGCCCGTGCTGATGGCGGCTGCCCGCGGGCCCGGGCCCGGCGCCGTCCCCTGCATGGGGATGATGATGATGATGCTCGGAGCGCTCTGCCTCCCGCCCTGCGCCAGGGCCCAGACGAGGATCCCGCTGGAGACGTGAGTGTTTCTCTGGGCCAGGGCACGGCAGGAGGGTGGGAATGGATCCCGGCAGCGCCAGGCTCCTCCGGAGGGCTCCAGCGGGGTGGCACGGCACACAGACACAGCCAGAGCCAGCTCTGGGCCAGGTCTAGAGCAGGGTGCAAATCCCTCTTCCTCCTCACTCGACAAGTGTAGCAATGGTCGGGAGAGATAGAGACAGACAGACAGACAGACAGACAGATAGATAGGTAGATAGATACATAATGGATAGATAATGGATAGATAATAGATAGATAATGGATGGATGGATGGATGGATGGATGGATGGATGGATGGATGGATGGATAGATACATAGATAGATAGATAGATAATGGATAGATAGATAGATAGATAGATAGATAGATAGATAATGGATAGATAGATAGATATAGATATTCATCTCCTTTAGCTAAGTACTTGGACATTTATAAATGCTCTGCTTAATGCACTGGGCAGCAGAAGGCAGAACCAGTTTAAAGGCACATTTTTGAAACCCTGCTGCTGCTGCAATTCACCAGCAGACGTGAGTGGCCCCAGCTTGGCAGCTCCCAGCTGACAGAGTGGTTTCAGCAGACTCTGCTGGGTTTCAGGGTGCCAGGAATGGGTTAGGATGCACAAGGGATGCACAGCCCTGGCCAGGTTCTGGAGGGTGCACAGGGGGGGTTGGAGCCAAGACGCGTCTCGTGCTGCCACACATGAGATTGTGCAGGGCAGGGATTGCAGCTCTGCTCCCCTGCACTGCTCTGGATCACTGCTGGCTGAAAAGGATCACCCCCAGCTGTGGTTATGCACGTGTGTGGCTGGCAGAGGATGCTAGTGACAGGAGCCCAGAGAAAAGAGACCTCAGCACTTCTTGCTTGTGCTTGCTCCACCTCTCTCCAGAAGCCATAATGGCCCTTTGCAGAGCCCTGGAGTGGAGGACTGAGAAGCTGAGCTGCACTAGAAAGCACAGCCAGCCTCGCTTTGTGCATGCCCTGCACATGCAGGGACTCCTGATGCATCTTTTGGGGTGTGGGTTTGCAGTCACCACCTGTGCCAAGCTGCTCCTCCAAAAGCTCCACACCAGCACCGCAGCCCTGGCAGCCCCCCCAGGGGCCCAGCAGCTCTCAGCAAACCCAGTTTATAAAAACTTCTCCTTGTTAAGCTGATCTGGACAAGTTAAATCCTTTAAGGATTAAAAATGTCAGCATTGCCATAGGTAAAAGTTGTTGTGGGGCAGCTTCTGGGGTGTGCTTGTTTCCAGCTCTCACTGAGCTTTCCTGATGCCTTTGGCCACTGTCTCATCTTAGCCCAGCATCTGTGCAAAACCTGAAATTTAGAAGAGCATCTTACACCTATAAAGGGATTTTAGTTTCTCTCCCTCACTGACTCGAAAGGATAGGGCTGGGTGCAGGAGAGCAGCTCGGTCTGGGGAGGAGACAACACTGCCAGGCAGTTTCAGAGGGAAATATATCTGAAAAATCAACTCAAGCCCTTTCCTGTGTCTGGGGAGATGTTTTTTATTCCAAATTTGCCAGTGAGGCCCTTAGAGATGTGCCACCAGTCCTGCCCTGAGCAGGAGCTGCACTGACATTATCCAGCAGGCTCTCAGGAAACTTTGCTACCAATTCTATTCCTGCACCATCCAGCAAAAGTGCTTCTGATTCAGGTTTCACAGAGGTTACACGAGATAAAATCCAACTTCTGCCAACTTCAAACCATGCAAATCAAGTTCCATGTCCAGGATAAAGACTATATTCCTATGCAAATACCTGTCAGCATTGAAAGCCTGTGGCATTTAGAAGCCAGCCTGTCCTTTCTGCTGTTCTTGCCACTGAATACAGGAGCAGGGATTAGGGGCAGGCAATCTCTGGCCAAATCCTTTTCTGATGTGTTTTGTTATAATGTGATAGCCCTTTACTACTGAAAAAAAAATAAAAAATAAAAAATGTTTACGTCACTTTGCACAATTTGGAACTTATTCTTGTACAAGAATGAAGAATAAACAATAGAAAAAGAGCTTTTCTCCTCTGGTACTAAAACCAGAGCGACGGCTGAATTAATCCCTGGTGTTTCAAATCCACTCATGAATTTAACCAAAACACAAAAGTCGCCCTTTTGGAATGAAATTTCAGCAGAGAAATACATTGGCCAGAGGCCCAGGGGGAGTAAATCAGCAGAAAATGGCTCTGGGTTCCATGGGGACACTTTGGGGACACAAAGGCAGGGCCCTTCAGGCAGCAGCTGGGTTCGGTCAGGGTGAGGTGACACGAGGCTGGGTCGGGCTCTGCTGCTCCCCAAGCCTTGTCTGGCTTTGCTGAGTCTCCCTTGGATCACAGCTTCTTCCAGAGCTCGCTCAGCTCCGACTCCAGCACTGCAAAACTCTGCTCAGCCAGTTCCCAGAGATGCTCCTGCAGCCTGAGCACCCAAAACACCTCTGGACACAGCTCTGCTCAGCCCCAGCCAGGGCAGGACAGCTACTGAGGAGCTGGGGCTGTCTTGTTCTTGTTCTTGCTCTTGTTCTTGTTCTTGTTCTTGTTCTTGCTCTTGTTCTTGTTCTTGTTCTTGTTCTTGTTCTTGTTCTTGTTCTTGTTCTTGCTCTTGCTCTTGTTTTTGCTCTTCTTGTTCTTCTTGTTCTTCTTGTTCTTCTTCTTGTTCTTCTTCTTCTCCTTCTTCTCCTTCTTCTCCTTCTCCTCCTTCTCCTCCTTCTCCTCCTTCTCCTTCTCCTTCTCCTTCTCCTTCTCCTTCTCCTTCTCCTTCTCCTCTCCCTCTCCTGTGGAAACACTGGGAATTGCTGGTGGGAGAGGCAAAGTCCAGCCTGCTGTGGCCTCTTTAGGCTGCTCCTGTTGCCTTGATACATCTGCTCCAGAGCTGGACAGAGCCAGAGACCTCAGAAGAAATTTCTCTGCAACCTGATGAATTTCAGACTGACCTTTTCTCTCATTTGCTTATGGAAAAAAATTAAGGAAAGCTATTTAAGTTCAGCAGGCTGCCCTTAACTCCCCACTGTTTTAAGGTTGTTCATTTCCCAGGCAAATAATTATTTTTTTAAATACGTAAATGCCAGTGTATTTCTGCCCCTTCACTCTCCTGCTTTCCAGCTTCCGTGAAATGGCACCAGATATTGTTCATGACACAAAGTTTAGCCCTGTAACACAGGGATTTCAGACCTCTGTGCCCTCTCACTCCTCTGTGCCCCTTAACTTTCCAACCAGTCCTCCAAAGCTGCCAGGTCCCCCTGTCTTTGTGCCTCATTCCTCCTCTGCTTTGAGACCAGAAGAAATAACCACTCCCTGAGCCAGAGCAGACATCCCCAAAAACTACACAAAGCCCTTTTTTATTCCAGTTCTGCTGTTGTGGAAACTGGAAGTTTCAAAAAGAGATGCTCAACTGCACCCTCCAATCAAAAATTCACACCACAGACTCTTCCACCCTGCTGGGCTGGAAAATGTTGAGGGCTGGAAGGAGTTAAGGGCACATAAAACAGGTGATGGGGAGGGAAATGGGGTGAAAATAAACATCCCTGCTAAAATTGCTGTCCCTCCACGGCTGGGTTCTCTCTTTCTACAGTAAAAGGTGAGGAGACTGGAGAATATTAGTTAAATTCAACACAAAACATCTCAGACATAAAACTTACAAAGCCAGCAGCAGCAGATGGGCATCAAGTGTTGATTCAGAGATCCTCATATAAATCTGAGGGAATGCATTAGTCACTGCTACAACAAACAGGATCCCGTGGGATCCCTGTTTCTCCTTCCCTCTTTTATTCCAGGCTTGCTAGAATAACTCTGATGGAGCCAAATAAATCCTTTTCTCCTAGAAAATACCTGTATTCTTTTTTTTTTTTTCTGAAAATGAAAGGATGAGATAGAAACTCTGGCTCTCAAAATAAGAAGCAGAGCACAATGCAAAAAAAAATTTAAAAAAAATTAAAAATTGACTTTAGCTAGTTCACACCGAGTGGTTAAATATGAATGTCTCATTGCCAATTAAGGATTGATTTAAAAAGGCAGCCACTCCCTCATGATTCTTTTATAGCAGTGGAAAGAGGTGCAGAGCTGAAGCTTTGTGTTTGCTCCAAATCATCCCCTGTGTGTTCCTGTGTGCAGGAGGGGAGTCTGAGCAGGCTTTCCCTGGTTGGAGTGAGCTCTTGTGATTATTCCACCATTGCTGTGCTCATCCCTCGTGTTATTTGTGCTGCAAAGCCCTGGGAAATCAGGCCCTGAGCTTAAATCCTGCTTGGGACTGGGAGAGCTCCCCTGGAAGCTGTAGGGAAGACTCCCCACACCATAAATCAGCAGTGCATTCTGCTAAGTGGAGAAGGCCACTTATTGCATTAAATAAATCTCTCTGAAGTGAATCCTTGTGCAGGGGGCTGTGTGGAGGAGGGGCTGCCTAAGGTGCCTCATGGAGCAGCTTTCTGACCAAACTCTTCCCATTTTGGGAGCCATCCATTTCAATTTTTGGTGTTTTCAGTGTTCAGACTTGTAAGAGTCTACAGGGAGATGGGGACTGCAGATGACTCTTCTTTAAAAATGCTGTTTATTCCATAGACTAAATTACAGCAGGGGGTCATGGGTCATTCTGCAGCTGCTGGCTGTAGGTGAGCCCTGTGTCCTGAAGCCCATTTAGTTCTTTTATATCTCTTTCTTTTGCTGTGCATATTATTACATAATAATACATAAACAATATATTACAATATATACAAAAATATATATATAATATATATTATATATTATATATATAAAATAGGTATAATGTATATTATATATAAATATATAATGTATAAAAATATATATTAAAATATATATTATATTATATATTATATATTATATATTATATATTATATATTATATATTATATATTATATATTATATATTATATGTTATATATTATATATTATATTATATATATTATATATATTATATATATTATATATATAAACATATATATAAACAATATATTACATAAAAACCAACCAGCATCATACACAATACCTTTACAAATATATATATATTTCCTATATTTCCTATTCCTATTTATATATATATATATATATATATATCTCCTATCTGACCTGCTAAAATTACCATATTATGGTAGTGACTAACTAATCATCTGAGTTAGTAATTACATGTTAAACCTTGAAACTTGCTTTGCAGTGGAAAATTCTTCTTGCTTTGGTAAAAAACATCTTTGTCTGCCTATGTTTTTTTTTATTTGGTAAACATGCTTTGTTTCAAGACCTCTTAACCTTTTAGCCATAAAGTTCTAACTGACTAAACCTTTGTTCTAAACCTTCCAACTCGACTGAACCTTTGTTCTCTCAGCTGTTTCAGCAACAATTGGCCCTAAAAACATCTTTATATATCCAAGAACCTTCTGCTAAGCGTTCATATTTGTAAAACATTTCTGTTAAATTTTCATCCTTCCCAGCAAGACTTCTCCTCCACATCCAGATGTGGATGTCTGCCACCCATTATTCCCAGCATGGCAGGAGTGTGAGGGGTTCTTTACAATGGCAATGTGCATCATCTGCTGTGGCATTCTGGAGTGAGGGCAGAGAATTCTTCTGCCTCCTCAGCCTCTGGCCTGCTCTGCTGGAGGAGCTGCATTATTATTGTTCATCCAAGGGCTGAATTATGACACCCTGACACTTATTTCTCTTCAGCAACTTGGCCTCTGGGTGTCTAGCCCTTCACCCCAGGGCCTGCCAGGGAAGACAAATGGGTGTCTGCAGAAAAGCAATTTATTTCCCTTTGCTAGCAGCAGAAGGAGCTCAGATGCTCTCTAAGATGGGATTTGTGCATCCAAAGTTATCTGGGACAAATTCAGCAGAGCTCTGTGCTTCTCCCTGCTCCCAATGTCCTGGCTGCAGTGTCCCAGAGCAGCACTGCCTCTCTCCTGGCCTGGCTGCAGTCTGGGCACAAAACATCCCCAGTGCTGAGGAGGGGCTTAGAGAATCACAGGGGTTTGTACTTGGGAAGATGGAGATTTACCTGTCTGAAGAAATAACCCCTTCTGCACACTTGGAATTGTTAACATCGCTTTTTCCTTCTTTTGGCCCTTTTATTTTTTTTTTTAGGGTGAAGTCCTGGGCAGATGCCTTTGGAGGGGAGCTGTACTCCATTGTCACCAAGTACTCAGGCTCTCTCCTGCTGCAGAAGGTAGGCAAAACCTGGCAGGGTTCCCTTTGCTTCCTGTCCCCTCCCAAGTCCCCTCCAGGGCTTCCCCCAGTGCCACTGTCAGACAAAAAAGGATTTACACAGACACCACTCAAGGTGTGGTAGAGGAAGAGGAGGATTTATTCTGTCACTTCACTATTTGTAGATTCAGGGATTGGATAGTCAGGTCACCACCTTCCCAACCACACTGGCCATAAGGAACATCCATCAAAAGGCGTATCTTTAATGGAATGGATAAACACCTATGTTTATAGCCACTTTCCTGGAAAAGTGATTAGAAACTATGAAAACAATGGCAGAAAACTTGATTTTTCAGGGTGACACCCCAGGGTGGTGGAGGAATGAGACACTGGTGTGCAGCTCTCTTTGAAAACCATGGATCTCCCTATCCCTGAGCCCAGAGTGATGTCCTGTGGCCATTCCCCATGAGCTGGAGAGGGAGAACATTCAGCACCTTCCCTGCTTCCATCAGCTGTTGCTGAACACCTCAGTTGTACCATTTCTTCTTAAAAATACTGTTTAGCACAGCACTCCCCATGTTTCCCCTCTGATGATCACTTCTGTGCTGAGCCTTCGCTCCTCCTGCTCCTCATCACTCACCTGCTCACTGTCACCCCACCATCCCCTCCTGAGTTCCTCCAGATGGCTCTAATTGATTTTTTTTTTCCCTTTCTCATCTGTATTCAGCCAGTTTTTTCTCAATTCTTTGCATTTTGCCCTTCAGCCTCTGCTCCTGGAAGCCCAGGGGTGGGCAGAGCTTTGCTTGGCTTGCACACAGGTGATATATTGCAGTGAACTCCCCACCAGCATCTGAGGGTGCAGCTCCAGGGGCTTTCAACAAATGGTGCCTTTCTGCAGCTGAGCTGAAGCTCCCTTGAGTCAGAGGTGAATGGCTGCTCCTCTTTCAGACCTGAAATCTCTGTCCTGCACCTCCCAAGAGCTGCCCTGGGGCACTGCTGGCTGCACCCAAAGGAATGCAGGCTCCACTTTGTGGCCATCCACATTTTTCCTCACTGATTCTCCACCAGAAGCCACGAGTTTCCCCTTACACATTCCAGGTGTCTGACTTCTGTCCTCATGTCAGCAATTCTGCCCACATCCCAGAAAAACACAGGATTTGGGTATCCCTTGCCCTGCAGCTAAGCCCTCTTTCCCTGTCCCCAGATTTTTGCTTGGAGTAAGGGATCATGTCCTGCAGCACTAACTTTGACCAGGACAGGCTTTCAGCAGCCACCACCAAGGTCTGTGCTGATCATCAGCTCTTCCTGGGAGGAAAGAGGCACCCTGCAATAGAAAGCTGTCAGACCTGATGGAGGCACTTCTCTCACTAGCCACGAGGCAGCTGCAGCAGGATGTGGCTGCAGGCTAAAGCTGGGCTTTTAGCAGCTGTGATGATGCTTCTGCCCTGCCTCTTGTCCCCTGGGGTCCCCAGGCCATAGATCCCCGAGGCAAAGTGTCTGTGACCCAGCAGGGAAATGTCACCTTGAGCAGGGGCTACAGGTGAGCTTGAGCCTCCAGCAAAGACTCATCTCCTCAGTTCATCTTGTGCTGTGCTCTGCCCTCACTTCAGCAGTTTAAGCAGCTCAAATTTATCTCCCAGCCCCACCTGTTGAGCTTTTCCATCTCCTGATGTTTCCCTGGGAAATGAGGGAATGGGAGAAGCACCAGAGCTCACTTCAGTCCTTCTCTCAGCCCCCTTGGCTAGTTGGGCACCTTCTCCCTGTTCATCAGCCCAGAGACCATCCCAGAGGGCTCCCTCTGCATCCCTGGCACCTCCAGCACTACAAGGGGATGCAGACAGATCTTTTACCATAAAATACTGCTTTCATGCACCCTGACAGACCCCAAATAACTTAATGGAGATCATTGCATTTCATGGGCATGTTAGGCCTGGGGAGCCAAACACAGCAAAGTCTGGAAATTCAACACAAGGATTCACCTTCTCCCCAGGCACCTTTCTGGTTTTTGGGCTATGGCTTGTTTTTCACATCAAATATTTCTCTTTTGGGTGTGCCCAGACCAGCAGGGCTGGTGAGGAGGTGAGGGTGAGGAGGTCCAGGCCATTCTTTTCTCAGTGCTTGTCTAAGCCAACAAGAGTTTTGTCTTTGAGGAAATACAGAAGGTGCTGTTATCTCAGTTTGTATCTTATTTTGTGCCTCCCCCTAATAGTCTTGAAGTACCCAGCTTGTTGTTGCTGTGAGAGTCATCATTTTTCAGCTGTTGAATGCTTTGCATGCATTTGTCTTTAATACTTGGCATTGACTTCCTGAATTTGCTTAGTGTTTTTTTGACTTTTTGTTGGTTTCCTCCAAAGGAACCCTAAAATCATCTTGCAAACTCAAGCAGTCGAGTTCCTAGCAGGATATATCATTCCCAGAGAGCTGGTGAGCTAACAGACTTGAATCCCCAAGGGCAGGCTTTTACTCTGAGCTTATCAGAGCTTTGCCCTGCTGTTATTAGAAAGCCCAAAAAACACGGCAAAGAACAGGCAAAACTTGAGAAGTTCAGTCAAGACATTTTCCTGGGTGAAGATGAAAGGAATGTCTTTCACACTCTTAATTTAGTTCCACTCTCAGTGAGTAATGCAGCACTGTCTCCTTCAATAGGCTGAATTTTATGGAGGTGGGAACAAGAATATATATTTGGTGACATATCTCTGTTCACAGATAAAACTTAGGATACCGAATTCTGGATATTCTACTTTTAAATCACCACCCCCGTTACTGCAGAAGGGGAATCTTAATGAATTGCTCCTGCTGTGTTAAGGGAATGCTAAGTGCTAGATGAATAAGAAAAGGTTTTCTGTTAGAGCTGAGCTAACTTTTTGGCCTCTTTTCAACATCAGATCCTTTCAGCCAGTCCTCCCAAGCCTGACTCCTGTTCTGTGACTTAGAATGATCTGATACACGGGTTTTACAGGATAATCTTGGCCAGCTCCAAGCACCTGGGCTGACTCTCAGCCGTGGTGTCTGGTGGCAGTATGGAAATCACAGCTCTGCTGCCCACGCTTAGAAAATCCTGGATGAATTATCATCAGTAGCCAGAGATATCCGTGGCAGGAAAAGAGGCACTAAGTGGTTTGCTGGTTCATTTGTAGGAAAAACCCTCGAGCAGGGTTTGAGCTCAAACCTGGTGCATTCCTTAGGGAACTGGAACTTTGCAGAAAAGTGGGTTTTTTGGGGGGGGATTTTTTATCTCATCTCTGGCTGGATCTCAAGGCTGAGACATGTATGCCATTAGCAGACTGCTTGTGATTTCTCACTACTCCTTTCACCCCAGCAACATCTTCTTGTGCCGAAAGGACATTAAAAACTGAGCTGAGAGGGGGGAGAAGCCCTGTTGCTGTGGAGGGAGGGGGTGGCAGGTCACTTTGTGCAGCGTGTGCTGTGTCCCCCCCTCGCTGAGCTCTCCCAGCAGAGATTACCCTCTCCCCCCGAGCAGAGGCTGATTAAAGGCCAGCCTGGCAGAGATCACTTCTCTCCTGGCTGCTGAGGGAGCTGGAGGGACAGACAGCACAGGATGGCTGCTGTGGTCTCCTCACCGCCCAGGGACCACGCTCGGGGCTGGTGGCTGCACATCGCTCTTCTGGCAGCGTGCTCACCCCAACCTTCCTCCTCAATCCCTCCTCCTCCTCCTCCTCCTGCTTGCCCTGGCTGCCTGTCCCAGCTCCCTGGCACAGGGGAGGCCAGGCCTGGCCTTTTTAATCCAGTAAAACCCTTGCTGTTAATCAGCAGCCTCCCTGGCGTGCCTGCGGGCTGGATGCTGCTGCTATTTCTGTCTGAGCTCCTCAGCCTGCCCCAGCCTCCAGGCATTTCCTCCCCTGCCCCTGCCCAGCCAAGCCCCTGGATGCTCAAGGAGCTTCTTGGACAAAAGAGGCTCCATGGGCTCACCCTGAACACGTGCAAAGTCCTCTCCTTGCCTCTTCCCTGGAATTGGAAAGCGACCTGAGCCCCTGCTCAGGGGAGGGTGAGACAGGGAAACCTGATGAATGTGATTGTTTAGCAAAAGATTCTGAAAACATGAAACCTGGAATCGAAATAGAAATGAAAACCAGCTTTGAGCCATAGGATACTGAGTGCTAGTTACTGTATAACCAAAGAACAACAGTTTAGCCAGCTAAAGGAGAATCCCTGTTGGTAGAACAATACCCTTCTGCTGATAGAGAATCCAAAAGTCAAAAGCAGCAAGAGAAGAATTTGAAGAGTAGATTTTAGAGTTTAAAATGTAACACTGTATGGTAATGTAGCAGTTCTTCTAGGCTATATGTAAATTCTATAGGATGTGTGTCCTGTACTGGTTGGATACTGGGAATTAGAATCTTCACTATAGAAAAGGATATAATGTATTGTAACAAGAGCTTCACTGTCTTAATTCTTATTCCCTTCTCTTAACTCTTATTCCCTTATCCCCTCTCCCCTCTTACTCTTAACTTCCATGCTTCTCTTGCTCTTACTTTTACCTTCTCTTACCCTCACCTCTCTCAACTCTCACTCCCTTCTCCTTCTCTCTCTCCCTCCCTGACCACATGCAAGCTGCTGCTGGTGGAAATGGGTCCTTTCCTCCCTCTCCCCAAATAATAAACTGCTTATTCCTGAACAGCTTTGACCCTGGAGAAGTCTCCCACTGCATGTGCTTTGTACATCTATGCCCTGCCATCTCCTTGCCCTTTTCACCACCTCATTTTTGTCTTGCCCAGCACAAGAAGCCCAGCCCTGGCTGGGATTGCTGCTGGGGTGCTGGCACAAGGTGGGGATGGAGTGGGGCTGCACACACTGCAGACAAAACTGACCATGAGGGACCAGGGAATTGCAATTGGCTGCCTTTGTGTTTCCACTCTGCTCAGGAGATCAGGTTCTGTCTTTTCTGAAACAAGTTCATCATCCTGTGTCCTTTCACGGGTTTCTTTGCTTTTTCTTTCTGGCTATCTTTGCTAGCTGTGGGATTTTTTGGAAAGGAGAAATAAAGGCCATTGTACCCAGTCTTAAAGGAGCAGATTTAAAGAGGCAGATTATGGTTACAGAGTTTAGATGTACTCCTGGGTTTTTTTTTAAATTCCTGTGTTATATGAAACGTGGTGAGAATAAACTGGTTATCTCTGAAGCTGATAAAGAGATCAGATCTAGATCCTCCTCATTACAGAGGCAGCAGCATGCTCACAGTTCCTAGGTTTTGGGAATTGCCTCTTGGCCTAAATGATGCTCCTGGCTGCCCAGTCAGTGGCACCATAGCTGTCTAATCTCAGCTTTCCCTGGCAGTCTCTGAGCAGACCCTTCTTGCTGGACACCTGGCAAGTTCCCCCAGAGATGTGGTGGCTCTGGGGAGCCCCTGCACTGCCAGGACCCCTCCCCAGGCACGTGTGGCCCAGGAGGAGCTGCATGGCAGCACACAGCTCCATCCCCTCTGCCTCCAGCCGGCTGGAGGTGTGAGATGTGTGTAACCCTGGTGTTACACACACACAGCACACACTTCAGCTTTTTTAAAGTCAGCTTTCTGCTTCTCTCTCTAATTTGTGGGCACTGATAGCCTCAGGTGCATTGCTGCTTCCAGCAGCCACAAGCTCACAGTTGGATCAGTTTTGGTTTCCACGTGGTCAGAGTGCTTTGAGTTAGAGCCACTGACCTGGAAAGGCAAAGGTGGGAGAAGGTTGTTTCAACACAAAGACAATACCCAGCTAGCAATAACAGCTTCATCCCTCTCCCTGAGAGCCTCCTGCTCAGCAGGATTCCCTTCTTTCCCTTGGGTAGAAGTACAAAGACGTGGAGCCAACTCTGAAAATCAAGGAGGTGGACGGCCTGGAGCTGGTGAAGAAGTTCTCGGAGCAGATGGAGAGCATGCTCCGCAGGAAGGTGGAGGCTGTTGAGGTATGACCAGCGGGGTTTTGGGCAGGAGCTGGTGTCCTGGAGCCCTGGGGCAGCAGGCACAGGCTGCCCAGCAGAGTGTGGGTACAGGGGTTGTGTGAGGATTTCCCTGCCCGAGCAGGAGGCTGCTGGTGCCGCTGAGCTCCAAGCAGACAGCGGTGGGAGGATGTGGGCGCTCAGACAAGGGGATGCTGGCTTCTCCCTCCGCTCAGATGGCAACAGAAGACAAAAACAAAGTCTAGGAATAAATACGAGGGAAGGAGAGCTCTTGCAGGAGACGGGCTGCTTAAAAAGGGAGGGGAAAGAAAACGTCTCCAAAGTGAAAAACCCGGTTCATCCTTCCAGAATGGGCTCTGGCTGCTGGAGACCAGGGGCTTGTTTCAGCTGTGTGTGTGGCTCGAGGGGGATTTCTGCACCTCCTGAGCACAGGCTGAGAGGAAGGAGCTTGGATTTCCAGCTGTGTACATGGGGAAGTGTGGAGGAGGTGGCAAGGGGTCTGTAGCTGTTGCAGTGCGGGAGATCAGAGCAGGTAATGGTTCTGGCCCCTCTTGCTTCCTGCATCCAAGGATCCATCATATTCCCCTGTATTTACCTACTATGAAAAGCATATTTCTGTAGTCACAGAGCCTTGACTGTTTAAGGCTTCTAATGTGGAAAAGTCATCCAGAAACACATAATTTGAATCAAAAAGTGAAATGTGGGCATATTTAGTCCCGGAGCTTTGGTCCATAACATTAAATTCTTGGCCAGACTTTTCCAGTGTTTGGATTGACTTATCCTTTGTGAGGGAGCAAAACGTAGTTTTGCTGAGACTGTTGCTGATTGTGCAGCCCCAAAAACACTTATGTGTTTAGCTGGATCCCTTCCCAGTCTGGACCAATTGGGAATTAGTGCCCTGAAGCATCACACTGGAGAAAACTGGCTGATTTTATTGCCTTCCATAAATGGGAAAAGCTTACAAATGGCCACAGCATCGCCGAGCCCTTTACGAAATCCAGGCATGGTCTTTGTCTCAGTAACAATACCAGACTGAGACTCCCACAAGGGCTTTTCCTTTGATGAGATACTGACATCAAGCTGGGGCTGAAATGCTTTTCCCATGGCTTTTGGAAGGGTTCATGGAAAATGAAATTAAATCTGTCTGTTGTTTCTCTAAACGGACCTGTTTCTGTTTGTACACGTCCTGTGGTACCTAAAATTGCTCAGGAGTTTAGCAGGGACTCTGGGGTGAGTGGGTGTGAACGCACTTGGCAGCAAACAGCTGCAAATAATGTACCTTCCAAGCTGTAAAATCACAGCACAGAACACCAGGAGAGGAGGGCAAGAGGGAAGATTATAACCCCAGGCTTGGTTGTGGTGAAGGAGGCTGACACAGCTGGGAGAACATCTGGAGGGCCTTAGCCACAGCACCCACTCACCCTCTGTCTCTCTCTGTGCTTGCTTTAGAGGCTGGTGGAAGCAGCAGAAGATGCAGATCTGAACCACGAGTACAACTCCTCTCTGGAGGTGAGCTCACCCTGGCCACAGACCAGACGTGGAATGGGCAGGCTCAGCCAGGAGCTGCCTTGCCTGCAGGACACTGTCAGCTTGTCCTGCCAGCAGGAGACATCCCTGGCACATCCCAGACCCAGCAACACCAAGCAGATTGGTCCTTTTGGCTCTGGGAGGGGAAGGATTTGGGAAGACATGGGGCTGCATAATATTATTGGTGTTACTTTTACTGCACAGCCAACACTGTGACATTTCAGTGCAAATTAGCTGGCACTTTGTGGGTTACTTGACTGGAAAATGAGCTAAAAATTGAGTGTGAATGAACAATGAGGAGGATGCTGTTACAAATACCCACATGAACCCTTCATGAACCAAATGAACTGAGTTTCTCACCATCTTTCTTAACAGCTCCCGTCATCTTTTCTGTACCAGACAGACACCCACTTGTCAGGACTTCCCTTAAGGTGAAAGTCTGGTGCTGTCCAAGCAATTTGGATAATTGGCTTTCTGTTAATAACAGTTTGTTGTGGCCAAGCTATGGGATTATTGCTGGTGAGGGGAGCTGGAGTGAAGGGGCTGTGGAAGGAATCCTCTGTCCACAGTGCAAGCTCAGCTTAGCAGGACAGGCCACCCCTGCAAGCACATGTCTCAGTGCTGGGGAAAAGAAAATGAAAACACTCCTTGAAATCAAGCTAGCTGCTAATTTCATCTCACTTTTTCTCCCTTTTTTTTTTTTTAAAAGAGTCCCTCTAGTCATGTTAGTTGGGCCTGCTGCCTTCCCAGTAAGGGCCATGGGTGAGTTGAGGTACACAACTCTGAATTTGCACCCTAGTGCTTGAACACTAATCCCTACCTAACCTCTGGCTCAGGTAAAGTCAGCAAAACCATCTTAGGGTTATCTGAGGACGAAGAACTCCCTGAATGTAGTGAAGTGCCTGTGGATGGTAAATCCCCAGTGACCTTCACAGCTTGTGGGAAGACACTGCATTGTCTTTGAGCACCTTCTGCTTGATCCTTTGCTCTCGCTGCTTGGGGTGACAGGATGAGGGGATAATCCTGGCTGGATGTCCAGCAGGAGTTAACTCAGGGAGTGACAGCTGCAGAGACAGGGCAGGAGAGGTCAGTGCTGTGTCCTGTGCTAAACCTGGCAGCCAAACCCTGCAGGCACTGCTCCTTTCCAGCTGATCCCCCAAACACCTCCGAGGGGCCACAGGACCCTGTCCCCTGTCCCTCTGTCCTAAGGGGCTCTCAGGCAAAGCTCCTGGCACTGGCAGTGCCTTCAGTGGGCACATGGCAACAACAAACTGGCCAGAAACCATCATCTGAGCAGCTTGACACTTGCAGTGGGTAATAGCTTGTTTGTGGCTCATTTTGATCCTCTTTGAAGGATTCTCCATATGTCCCCTCTTTGTTTTGAAGAGTGTTTTTTTCCCCCCTGGCAGTGCTGGTAACAGTCTGTCCTGTTCTCTCCTTGTCTCTTTTCCATTGTCTTCATCAACAGTTTGATTACTACAACTCTCTCCTGATTAATGATAAGGATGAAAATGACAATTACGTGGAGCTTGGGGATGAATTCATTCTGGAGCCAAATGAGCATTTCAATAACCTGCTGGTGAACACAACCTACAGCGATATCCAGCTGCCCACCAATGTCTACAACAAAGGTAATGGCCTCTGCTCTCCCCCTCCTTTAGGGGAAATTATCAGCAGTAACACTGGAGACAAGGATGGGAAGAGAAAAACAACAACTGACAGGGGAAAAACAAACAAACAGAAAAAGGCAGGGTTGGAAATGTGCTGTCCTAGGGGACACAGCCACGTCTGTGCTGTCACTGTGACAGGGCTGGGGTACAATCTGCTCTTGGAAAACCTCTCTTGGACCTCCTTTGGCCTCATCCCTGGGCAGTCACAATTCTGTTTCCCCTCATTTTGACCCAAACTGCCTTTAGTAAAGCTACTAACTTTACTAGTTAGTAGGTGAAAGCCCCACCCTTTTCCACACCAATGCAGTAAATCCTACAATGCCCAGTTTCTCACTGTTTCTACAGCTGCTGCTCTCTTTGGTCTCCTGAGGCTGAGTCAACACAGACACCAAATATTCTCTGCCTCCTGGGAGTTCTTGATATCTGCAGCTTCCTGTCGATTCTGAGGGGATGGGAGCATGGTTGGACAGCCCAGGCTTTGTCAAGGAAGGGGCAGGCAAAGAAGGAAAGAAAGATTTGATGAGGGAAGAGGAGAGAGAGCACAACTGTGTAAATCCCAGGGCTCTTCCATCTCAGCTGATTACACCCAGCATTAATTTGGTCAGTCCTTGTAGGAAGGCTGTCAGTGATGCATCAGGCAGCTGCATCTCAAGAGCCACATGTAAAACCCTTAGATGAGGTTGCATTCCTCCTGGAGCTGCCTTTGTTCCCATCCCTCTCCTCCAGCAGGGGTGGTGGAGGTCTTTCCTCTTTTTACACGCTTTTCTCCCCCACAGACCCAGACATCCTCAATGGGGTTTACATGTCAGAAGCCCTGAATCCGATTTTTGTGGACAACTTTGAAAGGGATCCCACACTGACCTGGCAGTACTTTGGCAGCTCCACTGGATTCTTCAGGCTGTACCCAGGTAAAAGAGTAGAGATTAAGAGTTTAATCAGGACAGGGTCTGTGCCGTGGAAGAAAAGCCCAATCTGGGCAGTCTGGGGGCATCCTAAGTGAGCAAAACCCTCCTGCATGTGCTGATGAGGCTGGAGGAAGCATTCTGCAGGCATAAACCATTTTCTCTCATTAGAACCAGCCACTCAGGCACGCTGCTCTCGTGACCCCAGAGGAGTCTGCTGGCAGGGGTCCCCCAAAAAGCTCTCAGGACACCAGAGCAGGGCTGTCCTGTGCTCACAGGAGCGTGTGAGATGCTCTGCAGCTGCAGACTGGATGGTGGCCACTCAGTCAGAAGGCTGCATGCCCTTGTTCTGTGGCCTGGCACGTGCTGGGCAAGGGGAGAGCAGAGGTGGCTGTGATCAGAGCCTGTGGCAGGGAATCTGGGACGCTTCCCTGTCACTGCTGCTCCCTTTTTATGCTCTCAACCACCCTCTGGGAGAGAAACAATCTGTTGTTGAGAGCCACAAGAAGTTCAAAGTGCCAGCAGCTGCTTCCCAAACTCACACAGACTATGCCCAGGTACATTTATTTAAAGAGAAGTTCAATAAACAGTTTACTCAGAGCTGGCAAAGCCCCAGCAGCTCCGTTTGTTTTTGTGCAGGATGGGCACTGCTGTGGCTGGCCTGGGCTAGGCAGGGAGCAGCAGCAGTGCCTGGGGAGCAGGGAGCAGGTGTCTGTCTGTCTGTGTGTGCTGACTGCTCCTCTGGCTGCTCTCTCCAGGAATAAAGTGGTTACCAGATGAGAACGGAGTCATCTCCTTTGACTGCAGAAACCGTGGCTGGTAAGTTTTGGAGAGGCTTGGCCAAAGCACCTTTCATCCTTCCTCTCTCCCTCCTCCCCAGGGTGACATTTTGGCGAGTTGCTGATCAGTAATGAATGCCCTGCAGGAGATGGGGGCACATAAACAAAGGTGATAGCAGGATAGGGAGCCCTGCCAGCAGCAGCTTTTCCCTGTGGCACCCAACACGTGCCACGTGGAAATGGCACCTCTGTGAAAGGGAGGTGGGGATATTGAGGTTGCAGAGCTGTGGGGTGTTTACTCTGCCTGCTCAGCATGGCTAAAGCTCAGCAGGCTTCAACAATTGTCATTCTGGGTGTCTGCAGTGGGCTCAGCACTGCCCAGCATGGGAAGGGAGCTGGCCTGCTGCTGCTGCTGGGAGCTGTGCTCACGGTGCACGTGGTGTGTTCTGGTTTGAAAGGACAGGAGTCTGCTAAGGCAGGCAGGAACCTCCCTTGAAATGGAAAATATGAAAACCCCCCACCCTCTCAATTATTATAATCTTGAAATCAAGGGGCGCTCAGGCAAAGATATGGGAATGGGAATAACAGTTCTTTACTAGGAAAATTAAAAGAAAAAAAACTAAAAAAACCAACAAGAAACCACCACTGACAGAGTCAGGGTACAACCTGACACCCTGTTGGGCAGGCTGTTGGTAGCAGTCCCATTAAATGCTGGCTGCAGCTCTCCTGCAGTGACAGATGTGGTTCTGCTGAAGCACAGATCCTGTAGAAGGCTGCAGTTCTCCTCTGCAGCTCCAGGGCTGTAGATGGCTCCTGTTTTCCTCTGGCATCCAGTGCAGAAAGGCTGCTGTGCTGTTCCAAATCTCAGATTATATCCAGGTAGGAATGCTTGGTTCCTGTCCCTGGCTGGAGCATCTCCCAATGGATGAGGGAATTTTATCAGTCCTGCAGTGGGATTCAATGGCCCATGAACAGCAGATTTCCCCTTGGAGGGAGGATGGGTGGTGGGAGAGATAAAGAACAGTGTCCCAGCTGGTTTTAACAGCTGGTTATAGAACACATCCTTTTGGTTCCATCTTGCATTGCCACCCAACACGTGGCTCCAGCGGCGTGTCCTGCGTTCCTCCTCCCCACTCTCAGCCTGCTTCCCTCTCTGCCCTGCAGGTACATCCAGGCAGCCACCTCTCCCAAGGACATTGTCATCATTGTGGATGTCAGTGGCAGCATGAAGGGCCTGAGGATGACCATTGCCAAGCACACCATCGTCACCATTCTGGATACTCTGGGAGAAAACGACTTTGTCAACATCATTGCAGTACGTCTGCCTCTGCTCCGGGGCTGAGCTGCCTCCCTGCTGCCTCTCCTGCTTCCCCTCAGCAAATCCCAGTCACCTACCTACAGCAGCACCTCTGTGGGATGAGGGATCCACACAGATTCCCCTTGGGAAGGCAGTTTTGTGTGCTCAGCAGGGTGGCTGCCTCTTCTTTCTCTCTTAGGGGTGCAAGTGCAGCAGATAACAAAGGGCTGCAGGGAGACCCCTGAGCTAGCAGGGACCTGAGCTAATAATTCACCTAGCTTGCCACAAGGCTGTGTTTGGGTCCAGCAGCAGCGGTGTGATCCTCAGGATAACCTTTCCAGACTCGAAAATTACCACCACGTGCCTCTTTGTGCACAGCATCCTGCAAGGCTGCGCTCCCAGCTCCACAGCTGGGCCTGCCTGGGGCTTGGGCTAAACCTCAGCGTTACTCTCCTCCTTTCTGAGCCCTGGCAGGGTGAGGATGGGCTGGTTACCCACTCAGAACCAGCAGCACTGAGCACAGAAAGCAAAACTTCTTTCCATGGCTCATAGCGAGACTGGTGCCACGTTAAAGGCTCCTCGCCTTCTAATTTCCAAAGCTAATTCAAACACCATCTCCTTCCCCAGGCTTCCTTCTATGATAGCTTGCCAGGGCACAGCCACTGAGATATAAATTCTACTTTTTGTTGATAGCTTCTTATGTTAGCTAATTAGAAACTCCAGTGGCAACAATTCTGTCTTTATATGACTGGGCAGATGGAAGAGTGAACAGTGTTGGCAGAAAAATGGGGAGGGGGGCAGAGTCATTAAGGAGTTTGAAATATCATCTGCTCTTCAAAAACAATCTCAGAAATACCATGCTTTATATATATATATATTTATATTCATTTACTGCACTCAGACCAAGAACCTGCTGGCTCAGAGACATTAAAGCCTGACCTAAGCTCCTATTGATCAGCTGAGTGGCCTCTTAGGAATTGCACTCTCCTGAACCTCGCAGGAGGAGGTTCACAGGGGTCTGAGCAAGCTTTATCTCACCTGCAGCAGCCCAGAATCATCCTGTCCCCTCATTATCCCGGTGCACTGGATGTGTGCTGGCCTGGTTTGTTCTTGCTCAGAGGCTGCAAGCAGGGTTCAGCTGGGGGCTCACAGAGTCTCCAGAAGTCAAAACTCCTTGCAAAAAAAATTCTGGAAGCAAGTCCAGGGATGCAAGTTCATAAAGTGAGGATAAAAATTTGGTGGTGTGAGTGGTGGGGGGAAAAGAAAAGGTAACTTTGTATGTGTAGATGTGCTCAGCTGGAGCTCAGCAAAATTTTAATTAATGTGTTATTCAAACAAACAGAAGATTTATCAAAGTCCTGCTTTGCCATGATCACTATAAACAATTTTGAAGGGAAATAGGTATAAAATGGCATAATGCTCCATTTTCTGAGCATCCACCTAGGCCATGAACCCATGTTGTGAATTGTCTCCCAAGACAACCCCTTTCTTTTTGTTTTCTCTTTGCAGTACAATGATTATGTTCATTTTATCGAGCCCTGTTTTAAGGGTATCCTGGTCCAAGCAGACAGAGATAACAGAGAGGTGAGTAGCAGGAACCTCCCAGCCTAACTCAGGTAGCAGAGCAGGGGGTTGAGATGCTGTGAGGTGAAACTGCAGGGACAAGGAGCAGGGTTTGCATTTCAGGAGCTGGTTCAGTGCCCACCCACAGCACCCCTGTGTCCCCATGACCACGAGCAGCCCTAGCCCAGGCTGCCCTGTTAAAACCTGTGTGCAGAGGGAAAAAGGTCTCCAGCTTCGACAGCCAGCATCCTCAGCCCTCAGAAATGAGAATTAGCAGTCCTTTCCTGGTGAATGTGTTCTCAGCCTGGCCTGATCCTGCCTCAGGGGGGACTGCCCTCTCTGAGGAGGGTTTTGCTGCTCTAATGCAGGAGGGTTCAGCAGCCCTGAGGTGGCCAGCCTGTGTACAGCTGCTCCACCACCCTCTGGGCTGACTGGTATCTTTAGCTCCTCCTCCTGGTTTTTTTGTTTTTCTTTTTTCCTTACCTCTTCCATTTCTTTTAGTTTGTATTACTACATCCCTGGGTGCCTTCAACAACCAGATTTCTTTCCCAGATTAGCCCTAGATCACAGAAAATGACTGCAGAGGGTGGTGTCTGCTGCAGTGTTTCCCAAAGGATTCCCAAACATCGCAGGCACTGTCTCACAGAGAGGGTTTCACCCAAGCAGATCAATCCTGCTTAAGTCATAGACAAGCATTCAGATCCTTTCCTTTCCTTTCCTTTCCTTTCCTTTCCTTTCCTTTCCTTTCCTTTCCTTTCCTTTCCTTTCCTTTCCTTTCCTTTCCTTTCCTTTCCTTTCCTTTCCTTTCCTTTCCTTTCCTTTCCTTTCCTTTCCTTTCCTTTCCTTTCCTTTCCTTTCCTTTCCTTTCCTTTCCTTTCCTTTCCCCCCATCCTGTTGCTTTTGGGTGCACAGGATGGGTTTTTTTGTTGTTTTTTTTTTTCCCCTGAAGGAGCAGATAAGGCAAAGTCAGATTTCCAGTGGTTTTGGAAATCTTACATGGATTGCCAGTGGTCCAGAGGGTGAGAAATGCAGTCCTGCTGGAGCTGTGTGGGCACAGCCTTTCCTGGGCTGCCCTTTCCTGCCCTGGCCAAAGGGAACACCCTGCCTGTAACTCATTTCTGATTTTTTTTTTGGGTTTTCCTCTCTTCTTGCCAGCACTTCAAGCAGCTGGTGGAGGAACTGCAGGCAAAAGGAGTGGGGACTGTGAGCAAGGCTTTGACAGAGTCCTTCAAAATCCTGAGAGAGGTAAGGGCTGCGGCTGATGCTTGTGTGGAATGTCACCATGCTGAGTATCAGTGCTTGGGGAAGAAATCACAGGTACAGGAGAATTAATTCCTCTGACAAGAACCATAAATGATTCATTACCTCGTGTGAATAGGAAATTCAGTGGCCTGGAGGTAAACATACAATTTAATTCTGATTCTTAAGGAATGGTAACCAGAAAAAGGACCAGCTGAATCCCCCCATCCCCTCATGGCACTGCCTACAGTGGGCTTGTGGCTCACAGAATCATTGAAGGGCTTGGGTTAGAATGGGCCTTAAAAGCTGAGACAAAATGTGTCCTGCCCTGATGTAATTGAACCAAAAATACCTCCAGGGAGAGAGCATTGCCCCAGTGGACTAACATGATTCCACTGCAATAATCGAAAAGAAACTCCTTGATGGGTAAAGAATTTATTCTTCCTCTCTATTTAGCATTCAAAAATGCAGCCAGCAATTTCAGTATTCATCACTTATCTTGATTCCTGTTGATTCTCTCTTGCCTGATGAGCTCGAAACAGCTCTGGGGTTGCTCTTGGGCAGTGCAGCAGCCAGTGGTGATGAAACCTTCTGCTGTCAGTCCCTCACAGGGTAAAGCACTGCCTCCCTCATGCCTTTTGCTCTCACCCTGGGGAGGAGGCTCAGCCATCTGAGCACCTGCAGATGAAAAAAGCTGCCTTGTTCTTCTGTGCGTGGAGATCCAAAAAACAGCGGTTCAGAAACGGTGTCTCGGTCACCAAAGAGATGAGTGAAACAGAGCACCTTAAAATCAGCAGCTGGAGCACCCCAGGCTCCAGCTGAAGGCAAAAGGTGCCCCTGCCCAGTGCTTGTGTGGCTTGAGGGCTCTCTGGAATCATCTCCTCGAGATTCTCACACCCGTGTCGCTAATAGCAAAGGAAAAGGGTTTTGGTCAAAATCTGTGCAGTCACAGTCAGGAGAAAGGGGAACTTTGGTGGGATTGGCCACCCCCTTCTCATCAGACAAAATTCCCACTGTCAGCTGTTCCTCACAGGCTCTGCTGTTATTGTTGACGGGAGCACAGGCAGGAGAATGGAAATTGCCACATCCCGCTGATGAAACAGGCTTTGCTGATTACAGCAGCCAGCCAGCAATAATATCTGTAATGAAAGTGGCTGCGAGATTTCCCTGCTAATTCTCCCCAGTCCAATTGCTCACAGAATTAATAGCCCAGCAGAGACCTACTCAGTGAGGTGTGAGCAGCAAAGAGGGCTTGAAGAAGAGCACAAATCTTTGTTTTCCTCCATTTGCATCTGGGGGAGCCAGGGCATCTTTTAATCCATGACACAGTTTGCAGACCAGTGCCAGAGACCCTCCTGTCCCTCTCTGCCATGCTCAATAAACCACTTGAACTCTCCATTTCGATTTAGCCCCAAACCAAGTGGTTTCAATAAAATATTCAGCCCGGGGAAACCACGGTCTCGAGCACGCGTTTATGACGCGCCTCAAAATTCTCGGGCGTCAAGAGCTGTCTTTTGAGGCCTTCTCTTATTTATTAAGTTTTAATCTATCTTGTTGCTTTCCTCCTCGTTCCAACAAGCTTGGCCTGCCTTGTTCTCTCCCCTTTTTCCTGCAGCATTTTACACCCCTTTGTTGTGCTTCCAGGCTGTCTCCCCTGGACCAGCATCCTCCCAACAGCGTGTGAGTGCTGCAGCTGAGAGCTATCAGGTGCTAAGCAGAGCAGAATAATTGCCTTCCCTGTTTTACACACCCTAGTCCTCTCAACAGGACGTAAGACAACAGCTATGGGTTGTTTTTTTTCAGGCACTGTCACATTGGTAATTCCTATCCAGCTGATGTGTCTCTGCAGCCTCCCTCCCCAGGCAGCATCCACCCTCCTCTTCTGTCTTCCAGCCACTGCCTCTCCTTCCCAATCTACATCTGTCCTCCTTTCTCAGGATACGCTCAGAGCAAGTATTTTGAAAGCTGTTGCTTTTCCCACCCCGTGGAGGACAAGAGAAGCCAAGTTCTGCTTTCCAAGGCCACCTTGGAATGGTGTTTCCCCTCAACACCAGGCTGATTCCATCATGCCTTGACTCAGAAATCACATAAACCTTGTAGCTGATCAAGTGGGTCCTTCCTGAATGGCTGTAGGTGGAAAAAAGATGATGAAACTGGTAACAGAGTGAACTTCAGTGAGACATAAAATGCTGAGTAAATTGAGCAAACAGGTGCCATAAAAAGAATGAACTTGTGTGCTGATTTAAGGAAACAAAGGTGTGTGGCCTCTCATGCCTCACTTGTGTGTACTTCATTTACACACCCACAAGATGCACGTGTTACTGATTTTTCTAACAGCAGGACAGTCTATCCATCCATTTTCTGGGTTTTCATCCTTTGGGATCATGTATAGTCCCAGTCAGGTCTCAGCCCATGAGACAAGTAGTTTAGCTACACCTTCTGCAACTCTTTCCCTTCATGCTGAGCACAGATTATTCAAATGCTTTCAATTAGTTTTTTTTTTTCTTTAACCCTTCCACTTTGTGACCCTGCCTCTAATTCATTCATTCTTTTCTTAGCTTCTTATCACTTCAGCAGGCACCCAGCCATTACAATATCTTCCTTTTGATGATAAAGGATGGAGGCTCTAAAGTATCTCTGCCTGACCATCTCCCTCTGGTTTATCATCTGGCATCATATTATTTTTACTCCTTTTCTTGCTTCTTCTCTGAAGAATTAGGAATTGTTTCTTGATTCCAGTCACATTTTTATGGACCTGGGTTCTACAGCATATTTTTCAGGATATTCAAAGCTCAGAATTTCCTGTTTACCAGTTCCCACTATTTTGCTTAATGCCCTTTCTTGTTTCTCCTTCACTGGCTTTGTTTTCTTGTTTACTGCCAATTTTCTCCCCGTGAGACTCTTTGCACCAAGTCTGAATTCCAGCAGTTCTGGAGGCCATTCCAGAGGCAGGCCTGCAGAATAAAGGGGGCAGGAGGAGATGGAGAGGGGCTGCTCAGTCCCAGATGTGTGCCTGCACATCTCTGAGCGCTGCTGATGGTTCCTCCTGCTTCACTCAGAGCTCTGTGCCAGCCTCTGACTGCAGAGTGGAAGGCAGGGAGCAAACAAGGGAGTACAAGAGACTGTGACCCTGAATTAATTAGATCATGCCTGTTAGTCCTGGCAACGTGACTAAAGTGATGTGGGGGAAGACACAGCCCTGTGCCTCCTTCACTGACCCAGCTCTAGCCTGAATTCCTTCAGCCATCTCTTCTGTGGACGTGATATTCCTCATCTCCCCTTCTTTCACGCTCCTGAGACTTCAGTCAGAGCAGGGAATTATGCTCAGAGCTTGCTGTGGATGCTGTCAGATCATTTGCTACAGCTGCAGCCAGTCACAAAGGACCTAAAAACCAGGGATTACCTCTTGTTCGTTTGTTTACTAAATCTGTCTTTTTAATCTCCATTTCTATGACACTGATGATCTTATTTTCCCTGTTGAAAATATCATCTACTCCTGTAATTGGGAGATTGCTGGTTCTGATACAGCATCTGATTCCTCAGAAACTCGGTATTATGAGTTCTGAAGTAAGCTTCGTGAAGAAATCTTACTGTTTGATGAAATGGTGGGCGACCTTAATTAAGTGTTAATTTAATAATAACCTAACCAGACATACTTTAGATTGCAGCAGTTTGGAATAAGCTGCTTTCATAACTACAAGGTTCATATATCTGTGATCTGAGCTCATTCTGACAGCATCTCCTGCACCCTGTGCCTCCCTGGTGGACACTCACGCTGCTCCCTCTGCTAATCTGCACCCAGTTGATCTCTGCCCTAGAAACAGCTCACTTGAGGCTCTGGGTTTTTCCTACCTGCTGGTCTTTAGCAGAATCCCACGTGGCTCTCACCCTGTGCTTGTCCCTGTTGTGCACCCTCAGCCTTTAGTGCCTCTGAACGCTGCTGTGGAGACACCAGACAGGAGGAGCACGTCCAGACGCCTCATCCTGACTGTGGTGTTCCCCAGTGATGTTTCAAATCCCTATTAGAGCATTCCCTCTCACTGCTGATCATCTCTGCTGGTTCTGGGCAGTGATACAGGCAGGGCACAGCCAGAAGAGGGCTTTGTGCCTGTGTTTCATTCAGAAGCTGCTGAATTCCTGCAGGTGCTGGGTGGAGTTAAAGGAGGCAGGACTGATAACAGAGATGGTGGCAGAAGGTGAGGTTATGGTGGTGTTAGCACTGAACCCTGTCATTTCATAAAAAGGGACCATTGCAGTGCAATTGTAGGAGTGGTGAAATTACTGAGGAAATCTGGGCTTGGAGCTGGCCTCCAGGTATTCCTGGTCATGATGTTAACCTGCAGGGGAACCACAGACCAGCCACAGGGATAAAGGCATTTGTCTTGTTCCCAAACCCAAAAGGAGTTGGGAATTGAACCCTAAAACATCCAAAAACTCCCAGCTCACGGGCTGTGCTCTTGTTCTCCCATCCAGGGATTTCACTTGATGCAATCCATCTTGCCACTTGGATCCCTTTTTTCTCATTTATAAAATATAACTACCCTCTCCAGTTTAAAATCATTGCTGTTTGATGTAACCTTAGTCACCCTTCAGCTGGTCTCCTGTATACTCCTCCTCTCATGCTATTGCCTCTCATTAATCTTTGTTAGCAGGAGAGCTGTCACCTCTCCTTCCTCCCATCATTTTTTAGCTCTGCATCACTTTCTGTGCTGGCCAGGCTTTTCCCTACTCCGAGCACAGCAGCAGTGAGAGGCAGGACGAGAAGTACAGAGTGCCACCGAGCTGGCAGCTGCAGCCAAGTGCTCACTTTTGTCCCTGGGACGCCCTCAGCTGCCTCTGCTGCTGGCTTTAGCACTCCTGCTCTGCCTCAAATCTCACTCATGCACAGGTAACAGGTCTTCTGTCGTGCCAGTGTACGGCCTCTCCACCTGGCACATCCAGAACCTTGCCCAGCTCCCATGGCAGTAGCCCTCTTTCTTCATATGCTCCTGCCTTTCTTTGCTATTCTTTGTTGGATTGACAGATTCACCCTGAAATAATGAGTCTGATTTCCCACTCCTCTCACATTTTCTGCCATAGAAAGTGACAGTTACTGCTGTCAAATCAGAATTGCTGTGTTTATGGTCAATCTATAGTTGTTTTGCATAAACTAATGCGACTGTGCAAGATGTGAAGCAGCAGGGAATCGCACCCTTCCTCCACAGCACTTATTTTCTCCTCATTACTTTACTTCTGCAAAGCCTCCTGTGTCTGCATGTGCCAGGCAGGGCTGTATAAATTTAAAAAACCTGTATGCAGCATATGAGCACAACCCCCTTTCTGAGCAGTGTGAGCTTTGCAAATAGAAGTCAGGATCTGGCCCGCAAATAAATAGAATATATATAGAATATAGAATAATAGAATATAGTGAATAAATAGAGTGCAGCTCCTCAAAATGGGCCTGTGGTGGGATAAGCAGTGCTCTCCCCCTCTGTTTGCAGTTCAGAGATGCTGGCCAAGGAGGTTTGTGTAACCAAGCCATCATGCTGATCACCGACGGAGCCGTGGAGGATTACGAAGCTGTGTTTGAAAAATACAACTGGCCCGATCGGAAGGTTGGTCTGGGAAGGGATAGACACAGAAATAAATAGAGAAATAGAAAGGGAGGGGAGAGGAGCTTCTCTGCTGTGGTGGCAGTAGAAGAGCACGAGCCAGGATATCAGGCAAAGCCAAGCATTCACATATTCCAGTACCTGGCTACCCACGGGCACCTGACTGTAAATGCAAACAAAGCAGGAGGCGATTCCTGAAATGAGAGGATTGCAGATGCATAATCTCTAGGTTAGGGGAGCTTTTCTTTTTCATACACTTTGTTTTCTAAATGTGTGGGCAATCAAAATGTTCTCCTGATAAGATTATAAAGATTTGAGTATTTCAAAATTCAAAACCAACTTTTGCTAAGAGTTTTAATGCCATGCAGGACTGTTTATAATTGGTCCTGTTCAGGAAAGGTTTGGCTATTCTGAGTTTTTATGGTGGCCAGGGGAGTGATCCAAACAGCCTCTCTTAGGTGCCTCCCAGCCCTGATTACTCTGATGTCTGTGATTACAGGCTTGCAGACTAGCAGGGCTGGCTGTGAAAGCGGAATAGAGCACTGCTCATCCTAAACCCTCCTGATTTATTTGTTTACCTCACCCCAGCTAGCAGCAATGCACAAAGGGAGAGAAGCCTACTGAGAGCCCAGAGCAGGGGGCTGATAAAACAGTTTATTTCAGGATTGGTTCTTTTGTTGGTGGTCAAACACAAGAGAACTGGTAAAGCTCTCTCTAAATGATTCATGTGGCCAGCTGTTCCCCTGGGTGGAGGATTCCTGGGAGCTATAAACCTCTCTGCATGTGGTTGCTGAGTTGCTTGGCAGAGCTGCTATCATAAAATCACACAGAATTTGCACTTTTGCTTTGTTATTCAGATGATCCTGAGTGCTACTTGGCTTTCTGGGCTTACTGTAATTGTAAATTAAGTTCCAGGAACTTAATTTTCCACAAACCAGGAAACGAATGGTGCGAGAGGCTCCTGCCTCTGAAGGCAGGGCTATTGCTCTCACCACATCCACACCAGCAAACAAGGGGATGCCAAACTTCCACCATTTGGATTTGCTAGCAGGTCACAGCCTGATTCTCCTGTCTTTGCACCCCTCTAGGTGCGGGTGTTCACGTACCTCATTGGACGGGAGGTCACTTTTGCCCCGAACGTCAAATGGATCGCCTGCAACAACAAAGGTGCCCAACCTCCCTGCACCCCTCCGAGGCTCCCCCACCTCTGCTGGGGCACACCAGCCCTTGCTTGGAAGACAACCTAAGGGAAAAGCAGACCCTGCTGGCCCACATGAAGTGTGCCTGTGTCCAACTAACACAAGTCCTCTGTGTGCTGAGCCACCGCATTTTCCTGTCCCCGTGCCAAGGGACACTATGACCGAGATTCATGCTGGCTCTAGTCCACCTAAGTCCCCTGTGCTTATTGTGTCCCAGTTGCTGGCTTTTGACAATCTGTCTAAAGCTCTGTCAGAGAGCCTGACATCTTTTGGCTGAGATATAAAACAAACATTGCTGCTTTAAAGATTTTACAGCAATTTTCACAAGGTCTGCAGGTTAACCCCTGTATCCTGGCCAAATTCTTTGTGTACTGAGGTACCAAAATAGCTTGTTAATCCCACCCCAAGCCCACTGTTCTCTCAAACTGGCATGAAATTATGTGAATGAGAAAATCCATCCACAGTAGGTGAGTCACCTTTGTGCAGTTGGGGCCAGTTAAAAAGTCAAGTTAGCACTGTCAGAGTCTGCAAGAGTAAAGGAAGAAAGGGATGGGGGGAAAAAAGCCATCCATGTTTGGGCATGACCTGACCTCTGGAGACAGCAGTGCTGGTTACATCAGTGTCCTGTTTAAACAGGGAAAACTGAAGCTGCTTGTCAGGTACAAACTGTTTTCCAGCCCAGGCAGTGGTTCCAGCAGAGCATGAGATGCATGGGAACATTTGCTGCTGAAAACAGTTGACAGGAGAGATGCTGGCCTGTAGAATGTCTGTGAGCTGGGGATGCTCAAGGCTCAAGCATTCATCTAATTAGCACTGTGAGATGTTTTAGGTTCTGTTAAATGAAACAAACTCCTGGCTTTCAGTTTGTGTGTTTAGCCAGGAGATCAGTGACAGAGAATTCATGGTACTGTTGGTTCTCTGTAAAATGTCAGAATGCTTTCTTCTGAATAAGCAGGTAACAAAAATGTGCTCTTTGCACTTGCATCCTCACTTACCAATTCAACAGAACAACAGAATTCAATTCAATTCAACAGAATCACTAGGTTGGAAGAGACCTCCAGGATGTGAGCTGTGCAGAGGGCTCCCTGATTTTGGTCCTTCTGTTTCAGTGTGTTGTATAACTCTTCTGGTCCTTGTTCTCCAGCACACTAAATCTGCTTCCACATCACAAAGCTTATCAGAACATGAGCCTTTTCACATGACAGTGTTTTCCTGGTGATAGGAAAGTTTTCCATCTATCTGATGTATTCTGTCCTATACCAATGCAGGACACAAGGATCCTCATGACATTACTCTGTGTTGGCACTTCTAACCAACAGCTACTTCTGAGTAGCTTTTGGTGACTTGAGAACATCCTTCCCCTGCACTCCTTGCTGTAGTTTTAGACTGCTGTAGGTCCAGCTGCAGGGACAGAGCTTTGCAAATAGGCAATTTGCACTTTTTATTCTGCTTCCAACGTGTTGACAGAAGTATTTGCCATCCTTGGATGTAAAGCTAGGCAGACTGAAGAGCGCTGGAAAAAATCTGGGAGAGGAGGCAGGAGTTTGGTCTTAAATAATACAAAAGAATATAAAATAATATAAAAGAATATAAAATAATATAAAATAATATCAAATAGGGCAGGGAAAGAGGGTAGCCTGGTGAAAAATTTGCTTGCATGTGTTTGGCCTTCCAGACTAAAGGCAGTCTGATGAGGGGAAGGTTTTTCCCAGGACCTAAAGCAACACTTTGCATCTGCTTTGCACAAACCTGGTTATGTCAGGAGTCTCGTCCCCCACGTTGCTTCAGCATTTTTAGAAGAACAGAACCACTGCTTTGAAACTCTAGATTTCCACAGATGCTTTTGGGTACAAGGCACGTCAAGGCCCATTTTACAAAGGGCAGATTACCCACCTGGGTAGATAGCGCCTTTGACATTCAGTTTTCTAGCTTTGCACTCGTTTAGGAGTCAGCAGAGCGACTCACACCTCTATTTCTCCATGAAGGCTACTACACTCAGATCTCCACGCTGGCAGATGTCCAGGAGAACGTCATGGAGTACCTGCACGTGCTCAGCCGGCCCATGGTCATCAACCACGACCACGACATCATCTGGACCGAGGCCTACATGGACAGCGCGGTAAGGACCTCAGGCACGAGCCAAAACCTAAATCAAGTCCTGAAATTTAGGCAAAACAAGCCAGGAGTTGGTTAGCTGATAGAAATTACTTGTCTCTGGCTCTAGTGAGACAATATTGGTTTTCTGCTCGCTCCTGGAGCTGAGGGGTGTATGCAGACTCAGACACGAATCTGCAGTGACTCAGGTGCCCAGGGCTAATCACACAGGCACAATGTCACCACAGAGGTGCTTCTGTGCAAGCAGGTTACCTTCTGAAGGATTATTCACACCACAGATTATTCATGGCTCAGGATAGGGTCACCCAGCCTGATCTCCTCCAGCCCAGGAGCTAACTGCAAATTGTTACAAAGATACAGATTTCACTCTTTCCTTCCTTAAACTAGCAAGACCTGACCCACCACAGGGGTCCTGAGCCCAGCCCAGTGGGAAAAGGACACCTTTCAAAGGAGCAGGCAGTCAGCACTCCCAATGCCCCCTGCTTTGTCTCAGGCCTGCCCTGTGGGAGAACATTTGGCTCTGTGAGGGTGGTGTGGGGATATCTTCTGTTCCATGAGCTGCCAAATGAGGGCTGGGATGTGGTACTTGTGTGTACCAACCAAAGCCTCCAGAAATGCTACTAATTACCCAGGAAGTCCATTTTACCAGCAGACTTGACAGCTCTGGCACTTGGTGTATGTGGGGTCACGCTTCCCAAGGCAGCCACAGAAATTTGCTTGCTGCACCTTTTTTTTCTGCATGTTGTCTCTTGTCTTTCCATCCTCTTCCTCTGTCCCAACCTGTCCTGTGTTTGATTCATGTATTCATTTCTGTGTTCATCCATGTCTCCCACCAGCTGCCACAGTCTGAGGAGGTAATGCACCCTGTGTTTTGTGTGTGTGCTGTTTGTGCCAGCAGTGTGTGCCAGCCTGCACAGCCACAGCTGGCCTGTACATCTGGAGAGGGGGGCTGCAGCACTCAGAGGCCTCCTGCACTGGCAGGAAGAGAGGAAATGCTGGATGTACTGCAGAGCTGTGCTGTTGGTTCAGAGTAGGTAGGGCTGTCTGTGTTGTGCAGTGGCTTCATTCACCTGATCTCTTTTTCCACGTGGCCAGTAAGTGCAAGAGAAGTTTACCTGCTGTGTGTTAGTGTGAGTGTTGCTGTGAAAGGGAAGATTGCACAAAAAATCATCCAGAGAAGTAACACAAGAGACCAAATCCAGACCTCCATCAAGTGACTAGATTGTTGACTTGCTCCTCTACATCTCCCAGCCTGCTCTGTGATAGGGACAGGAGGTCAGTTCTTGCCACGCTACTCCACCAAATGAGATGTGGAAGGAGTGATGCTGCTGGCAACAAAGGATTAGAATCTTTTGATAGCTAGGCATGTTTGGGAGACACCTTTGTATAAGGCTTGCCTGTTTTACCTCCTCTCGTGTGCTTTTAGAGCATCTGTCCTCTGTTGAACTGGGAACATCTCCCATCCCATGACACATGTATGTCCTGTATCCCCCACACAGACAGCTCACTGCGGTGTGTCTGTTTAAATCATGGCTTTGTCTCTTCTCCTGAGCTTAGATGGCTGAGTAACAAGTGTCTGTAACAAGGCTTTGTGTGCATTTGTGTCATTTAAATGTTTGCCTGTGGTGTTTTTCATTTGTGGCATTCATATGTTTGCAGCGTAGCTGATGCCATGTTTGTGATTTTGCTCACATTTGCTTTGCTTTGTTCTCTGCTGCTTGTGTTGGTGTTTTTTGCACTCATTGTATAGAAGTGTTCATGTCTACATTCATAAGGAGTGGTGGGTATAAACTGTGCCACCACTTCTACAGGTTCCTGTCTCCTCCTTAAAACAACTCATTTCACCGGTGTTCACCCCATCCTCATCCTCACCCCACACCAGCAAGCACCCATCCCACAGCCCCCTCGGACACAGAGTATTTAAAAACACTGCCATGTTTCCCAAGAGGCTTGGGGGGCCAGGAGGTGGCAGGTTGCACCCCACACCTGGGATCTTTGGGCATGGGGCTCCCTGGGGTGCCACACTCGCTGACACGCTCCTGTTTCTGTGGCAGCTCTTCGCCTCGCAGGCGCAGAGCCTGCTGCTCATGACCACCGTGGCCATGCCAGTGTTCAGCAAGAAGAACGAGACGGTGAGTGAGGCACAAGGGGGAGAACTCTGTGGGGTTCTGTAGCCAGAGGGCCTTTAAACCAACACCCAGCCATTAGGGAGGGCAGCAGAGCTCTGGATGGGTGATCATTTATGATAATCCATCATTTCTTCAAAGTACCCCTTAAATATGACACTTCTTGTTTTATCCCTTCCAGTTTCAAACCCAGCCTGGTTTACAGACCCTGAAATTTCAGGCTGGAAGAGATCATTGCCTTGTCTAGTCTGCATTTTATTGCAGGCCTTTACATCTCACACAGCCGAGCCAAATACCCTGGTTTTGGCAAAAGCACTGCAGAAAGACATCCAGGCCCAAGCTCTCTCCATCTCTTAGTGAAAAACTGCTGTCTAAATTCTGCTTTTAATTTGTCTGACCTCACCTTCTTGTCATAATGCCTTCCTCAGATTAAAAAGCCTGTACCCTTTAGTAAATTCTCATGGGAAGCATCTTCTACACTGCCATAAAATCAAACCTATCTTGATAAGATTAAAAAGATTGAAATATTTCAATGATTTGATAAGGGCATTTCCTCTGGGATTTGAAACCCTTTAAAACACTCTTTCCTGTAGTATTTCTAATTTCTCAGCATCCTTTTAAAATGGAGAATAGTACCTTAGTATTGGTGTACAAGGAATAAACTCTTCATCCAGGTCTTACAAGTGATTGTCTGCCTTCTCCACCTGTGAAAAGCGTATTAGCACAGCACTGCAGCGGGAGCCTGTGTTTAATTTTTCCATAGTGCTCTCCAGATGCTTATTAAACAACCAGATCCCCATGTCTTGGAGGGG
The DNA here is from genome assembly GCF_971803275.1 of Cyanistes caeruleus. Taxonomy (NCBI): domain Eukaryota; kingdom Metazoa; phylum Chordata; class Aves; order Passeriformes; family Paridae; genus Cyanistes; species Cyanistes caeruleus. Next base: position 82,687,902 of record NC_141704.1, read on the forward strand.
GGATTTCCTTTTTTCTGGGTTAACAGTTTTGTATTTGGCATTTGATTTAGCTGGCCCAATTTATCAACCCATTCATGCTGGTTTGCATTATTTTCTTGGCCTTCTTGGTATTTAAACATACTGAATGCAGGGGTTTGCCCTCAGAACTTGTTTTTATGTTGAACTTGATTTTATGTTCCTTCTGAATCACAGTAGTGAACACTGACTAGTGTTGTGTAGAAACACTCTTCTCCATAAACATTGAAATTTGGACTTTTTGAAGTTTTGAATTGGTTTTGAATAACCACTTTCACACAAGCCAAGAGGGGATGGGTGAGAGACTACTAGAGAGAAAATTACATATCTTCAGGTAGAAAACTGCCCACGTTTTCCTTCTGAAAACAGATTCTCCTTTGTTTTAAAGCGATCCCATGGCATTCTCCTGGGTGTGGTGGGCTCTGATGTACCACTGAGGGAGTTGTTAAAACTCGCTCCACGGTATAAGGTAAGACTGAGATAATTGCAATGGCTTCCTTTGCACAGCAAGGTCACTACTGGCACTTCCATGGACATGACTGAAAAATTACTTCCAGCTCTGTAGGAAAAGCTATGAGCATAAGGGAAGAGTTGTTGGATGTAGTGGTGTGTGGTTTCTATATGGAACAAATGAAATTATTCACTACTGAGCTTTTAGGGTGCTTCAGCAGCACAAGGACTGGGTGATCCAGTAGGTTGGCAAAAGATCACGGAGCCTTTGCATCCTGATGGTCACCAACCCAGATCCCTCAGAGGTGACAGCCTGTGTTAGGAGAATTAAAGTTTTATATCCAGTTCCCAGTGGATGAGAGTTGCCGTGCCAGCTGGCAAAACAAATGGACTCGTTTCACTGTCAATATTCTTAGCAGAAAAGCTGAGGGCTGAATGGATTATGGAGAGCCAACTCTCCTGTCATGCCTAGAGGTTCCTTTCTCCAGATCAGTGTGATGGTTTCTTGGCAGGACAGTGTACAGAAAGTTGGCTCTCACTCGCTGTGCGCTGTACCTGGATAGAGTATTTGCCTGCCAGAATTGTTAGTCAAAAAACTTTCCATTAGCTCTGTCTTCAATGTATCTTTAAAAAAAATGTTCATCTGTAGGAAGTTCCCCCAGAGATGCACAGTTTGGTTTCTGCTGTAAATTCCAGGCAGTGACCCCTTGTCCAGTCAGGCTGCACAGCAGGAGACAATGAGCACATCCAAAGACCACCATGAAATCTGGCAATCTGAGCCAACATTTCACGTTTTTGGTTTCTCTTAAATAACTACCAGACAACTACTACCAGTGAGGCAGTTGTCCAAAATCTGATTGCTGAAGGCACACAGCACTGAAAGTGCTGTCAGAAGCTGTGGATTTCTGTGGTGCTTCCAGACGTGGATGAAGCGCAGAGCATTAACAGGCAGCTGTAGGAAATGATCCTGCAGACAAGCCTGGAACTGTGAGTGTCGCTGCCTGCACTCAGCATGAAAAGCTGCCTGCTTTGGGTCAATTTTTATATGATTCTTTTCTGTATAAGAATAATGCCTTTTCATCTCCCTTTCCCCATGTCACTCAAAGGGGATTTTTCTAAGGAGGGTCACTGTTCTTTCCTCCAAGCAGGGCCAGGAAAGGAGGGGGAAAAAATTTGGATTTCATTATATCAGTGGTAGGGCACATCTCCTCAGAAACTCCTCCAACTGCAGACCAGTTTGGAAACCTGGGATCCTCAATTTGAATTCCCTATCATGTGGGCTCCAAAAGGACCAGTTCCAGGGTTCCAGACCTCTGGAGTTTGTATATTAATGATTGTGCTTTTACTGGGCTGGGAAATTTCAGCTTTAATAGGCCAAAAAAGAAATTTGCTGATCCAGTGTCTTGGTTTCCTTCTTGCCACACTGAGTTAAGCCAAGTTTGTTTTTCAAAAAACTGCTTCACATAGAACACAGTCCAAGGTTTTGGTCTGGGATGTGTGAAATCCAGAACTGATCCCCTGAATGCACAGACAGATTGTAAATGACTTACCTCCTCGCTTCCCTACCATTATCCCTCCAAGATTGTCTCTATAGGAAAATAGAGTTGCAACATTTTTTTTGAAGATGGGAACTTTATCCATTGTTGTTTTCCTTGAGACACCTCTTGTTTTGGCAAGCACAGGCTACCTGCAGGTTTTTAGCAACTCAGGGTGTAGCTGGAAGTTGCATTATATATGGGTTTGAGCTGAGTAATTGCTCTCTCAGAAATCTCTTGCAGATCAGGTCAGCCAGTGTCTGCTCTTGTTAGACTGTGCTATTCCTTAAAAAGCATTTTAAGACTACAGGCTTGTTCAATTGGCCAGGGTTAGGTCTGGTCTTGCCAACACTGGAACACAATGCAGAGCTCCTCTGGAGCCTGGCCGTGTTTCCAGGGCAGCCGTCTGTGAGACTGATCCTCACTCGTTCATTCACTGCTCTGCAGGGTGGGGATGGGCACACAGAGCTGTCACCACTGTTCCTGTCCATCACTGCCCATTTCCTGCCAACAGCTCAGTCTGCCTCTGGCTGCTGATAACTTTCCTGAATGTGCACACAAACCTACTACCTGCACATCCTTTTGTGCATTCAAGCACAGACAGAGCAGACAGATACTCGCTTTGGGATGGACTCCATTTTCTGCTGGTCAATATCTTTAAAAGGAAAATGTTTCTCAGTATTGGCAGTGCCAGGGTATCAGCAGCACCCATTACCCAGCAGTGTTTTTAGCTAAAGCACTGATTATTCTCATGCCTCCTTCTCCAGCTGGGTGTCCACGGCTACGCCTTCCTGAACACCAACAACGGCTACATCCTGTCACACCCAGACCTCCGTCCTTTGGTACGTAGAGCTGTGCATCTGGGAACCTTTGCTGACTTGAACACAAAGACTTTCAGTGCTTCCTCTGATTTCCTCGTGGGTTTTGAGCTGTGAAGGCCACCAGCCTCCGACACACAGGGGCCAGCTGGCCTCGTTGCTGAGATGCCCAGGCACGCAGTGATTTTACATTTTGGATGTGCTGGTCAGCACAAATCCACCTGCTCACAGCTACAAGCATGAGTGTGGCCACCACAAGAGAAAGCTGCTGTGAAGGGCCGTGGTGGCCCTTCAAAAAGGCAGCTTTTCAAAAAGGGAGCTTTTCACCTTTCAAAGAGGGAGAGCACAGGCACCGGGAGTCACTGCAGTGTGCCAAGAGAAGGGACATGACGGATTTCCAGGGCAGGGCAAGGCACAAGTGTGTTGAGAGTTTCAGGCTCTCAGTGGCTGATCTGTTTCCCAAGGAAAAGTCTTTTGGGAAACTTTTCTCTCTCAAGGACTCTTGTGTAAATAAGATTTCAGTTCTCAAAACTATGTTTTGAGAGTGTTTTTCCTCTTGTCCCACCAATGGGATGAGAGAGGTGTTGTTCTTTGTACCAATTGGGTTAACCTGTATGGGAACACCTTTTAAAAAGGGTTTAAAACCCCAAAATAAAGGCTTTACCTCCTGAGAAATAAAATTTCAGCTGCTGTGATATGAACCCTCGTTTCCTACTTCATGTCCTCTAGCACAGGTGTTGTACTGCTCTGTTTAGGAGAAGTAAACAGCCTTTCTCTGTAAGTTTAGCTGTGTTCCTGTCTGTCCCTTGCTCCTGGGGCAGCCTGTCCCTCTGCAACTCCCCCAGCCCCTCACTGCCAGCATAAAGAAATACATGACATGGGACCAAGAAGGCACTCGCACAAACTCTGCCTTCCTAGTCAGAGGAGAAATGAGACACCCCTTGTTTTCAAATTGCACACCAGTTCTTAAAGGGTTAGTTCAGGAAGTGATCTAGCCTCTTACTTGAATATTTTTCTTTCTTTTTCTTTTTTTTTTTAATGCCAGTATAAAGAAGGGAAGAAGCTGAAGCCGAAGCCGAACTACAACAGCGTAGATCTCTCAGAAGTGGAGTGGGAAGACCAAGATGAAATAGTGAGTGTCAGAAAGTGGGTTTAGCCACTCTTGTAGCTTTGTGTGCCTGTGTGGAAGGTGTGGGGGGCACTCCTGTTGTTTTTGTGTGCCTGGCTGGCTCTGACTAAGAGAGGTGGGTGGTTTACAAGAGGACAAAGCACGAAGCTCCTCTACCAAGTGCTTGTCTTCCTTCCCAGTGTGAGTTCTCCTTCTCACGGAGCAAAGAAGGAGAAGTGCTGGGAGGAGGCACTTTGGAGGATGCTCCAGGGAGGACACTCCAGTCTGTGTGTACAAGGCCCTACTGCTGCCTTAACACAAAGCCAGAGGAGTTCAGGAGTGTGGAAGTGTCCTGCCATGTCACCCACACATGCACTAGGTGAAATGCACCTGAAGCCACCCAACTAAGGAGATCAGGAACAAGACAGTACATTCATCAAGAGAGTAATGAACACAGAGGATAAAGGACTTAGACGCTTGGGGAGAAAAAAATCCAGAAACCTCTTTATTGAACAGGTGTGGAGGCACTGAAAGCAATAACTGACCAAAGGGAAAAGATTAAAAAAAAATAAAACCCTTTTCTGCTTTCTTTTGAGCAGAGTTATTAACAAGTGATAAAGAAAAAACAGTGTACACCTGCTGCTTTGCACATCTAGGACCCCAGATAAAATCAGAATATAGAGAGGTTCCTCTGTGGCTGGTTTTATTTTACTGAGAAGTAGGAGGAAATAGATACTTAAATTACCAAGATAAGAACTGAGATTGGAGTAAGATAGAATTAGCTGTGAGACACATGCTTCTGGATTACAGGGGAGACTGCTGAGGTAAAGGGATCTGATGCTATAGATATCCACTTAAACAGGTAGGACAAAGAGAGCAGCAAGAGGATCAAAGTAGCTACCACCACTGGTGTAGGCCAAGTAGAAAGGCAACATCAAAGGAATTAGGGAGGTGGAAGAGTGGAAAATTGAGAAAAGGAACACAGCAGAACTATGTAACGTGGAAAGCAAGACAAAAATAAGATGTTTTACATGCAGTGGGAGCACCAAGACACAAGTTGCCATGGCTTTATGTAGGTTCACTCATCTCTTATAGGACTTTGCTCCCATTGTAGTTTTCTCTGCCACTGGAGCCACTTTTAGAGCTAATTTTCTTTGTCTAGTTTGCTATTTAAAAGAAAATATTCTAGAAATGAAAGAAATTTGCTTTTCTCTCATATTTATTTGGCTAGTGGGCTCCTGTCTGACCAACTGACACGGATACCTAACACAAATACAATACCATGTATAAGGTTTCTGTCCACAAGCAATCAGAGTAAAACTATCCAGGGGACAAAAAAAATATAAAAAATCATGAAACCAGCATGAGAAACAAAAGCCACTTTGTGTTCCTGTACTGCATCTTCCAGAAGGAAGAAAGGTCACAGGCACAGAGGGTGCAGAGACTTTCAGTGACGTGAGAGTATCTGCAGTGTGACTTCAGCAAGTCTAGAGGCTCTGGAGATACACCCACTGCAGCAGAAAGCTGCCAACATTTCAACACTCACATTTGTAGCTGTGGTATTAGATCAGTGACAGACTCAACATCAGTGGCAGTATAATCTCAGCAACACTGATAAGCAGCACATTCAGGCTGGAAAAAATATGCCTGGGTGCTAATGATGTGTAATACAGCTGGCTGCAAAAAGAGATCCAGGAGAGGGAAGTTGGCATTGTCTGAAAAACACCCAAGGGTTTGCTGTAAAGAGCCACAGGGATATTCACAGTGTGGGGGAAAAAGGGGAAGGGGAAAGGGTCTGGAGGGTAGGAAGGCAAGGAGTGGCTGAGGTCTCTTGGTCTGTTCAGCCTGGAGGAGACTGAGGGGAGCCCTCAGTGCACTCACAACTTCCCTGGGGGAGGAACAGGGGCAGGCACTGATCTCCTCTCTGTGCTGACAGTGACAGGAGCCGAGGGAATGGGCCGGAGCTGGGCCAGGGCAGGTTTAGGGGAGCAGGAAAAGGTTTTTCCCCCAGAGGGTGTTTTGGGAACAGCTCCCCAGGGCAGCAGGCACAGCACCAGAGCTCAAGAAGTGTTTGGACAATACTCACAGGCACATGGTGAGACTCTTGGGATGATGCTGTGCAGGGTCAGGAGCTGGACTTGATCCTTGTTTCCAGTTGAGGATATTCTACGATTCTAAACCCAGAATCCATAGCAAATCCTGCAGGCTGTCAGACCAGAACAGAGAGTATGCTGAGGCTCTGGAAGAAGGTCAAACACTCTTAGCCAAAAAAGGAGTAATAGTACCAGTCAGTGTTTTCATTTCCAAGATGTGGGCCTTGGGAAACATGAGCTTCATATTCTAGGTCTGTAAATAACCCACATCAAACAGCCATAATAAACAAAAGCATGGCCTTGTAAAGCCAATGCACTTGAGACTGGCTAGCACCTGAATGGAGGCCTGTCTCTGGAAGTAAGGAAACAATTTGTGAATGAGTAAGTTACTTCCCACCTATTTTTTTCTATCCAGCCTGAAGCAATAGACTTGATATGCTCTGGCAGGCTGGACCTGCAGTCAAAGCCTCTGTACTTGTGGAAAAATTTCCTGGATCTTTCTCGCAGGAGGCTGGGAGTCACTGTGAAAATTACCTTTTACCTTTGGAACTTGTGTTGAATGAAGTGGTCTCACTGCCTACCCTGCTCTCGTACAGTCTCGCTTTGCTGTGCTAAACAGCTGCTTTGCTGCACCTCAGGAGTGGTGCTGAACACAGCCTATAATTTATAAATCAGTTTTAGAAATGTCAAAGAGCTTTGGATTCAGTCTGAGGGAGTTAGTGGGTTTCTCAGTTTTCTCCTCTTCCAGGCTCTCAAAGCACTGTGCTAATGAATTTCTGGCTGCCAAACAGTGAAGTCTGTAACTGGGACTGGCAATTTCATAGATTCCAGATCCTTTCTTTTTGCTAAAAGACATATCAGCAAGCTTTCAAGATAAACTATTACTATTGTGTACCACTTATCAGCTTGACTGTCCAAGGATTCTGATCACTGCAAACAGGATTTCTGTCTAAACGAAGAGAGACAGAGCTGGGGAGGAGAGGGAACCAACAGTGATTCTTTCTGCCAGCCCCTGTGTGTTAATGACAAGTGGCTCTGTTAATTCCTGCCCTGCTTGGAGACACTAACACCAAACTTGTTCACCTCTGCAGCTGAGAAGTGCTATGATCAATGGGGAAACAGGCTACCTCTCCATGGATGTGAAGGTCCCCGTGGACAAAGGGGTAAGAAATTATCCTTCTGTTCAGGTCACACCAGGGGAGTGGATGGGAAGTAGACACTGAAAAGCCACAAAGGATGTGGTTTTTAATGTTCAGCATTCCTGAGAGTGAGGATTTTATTGTTTCACCACATATATAATGCATGTGCTAAAGGTGTACGAGAGAGCATCGTTAGCACTGCTCTATACCTACCAAGATTCTGCTCTCAGAAAAGTACTGGAAATGTCTCTCAGCTCCCTGCTCTGTCCAGGCAAAGCCAAAAAGCATGTTGTTCATTGTTTATAGGGCTGTGAAATGAATCAGAGATTTTCAAGAGTTAGAATAGGGCAAGACTATGCTGAACTCACTTAGACAGAAGGAGATTTGGAGATTATTTTGCCACCCCCTTTCCCTACCCAAAACCACTCATGAAAACTTTGTCCCTCACTTCGTCAGAATGCGATTCCCTTTATCCAGGTCCAGGATTAAATTTCTATGCAAATATTAGCAGACATTTTATGGAAAGTCCTGGTGAAATGGAGACTTTTGAACACTCCCTACTAGCTCTAGGGCAGAGCTATACATCTTCCTTTGGAATCAGTACAAAACTATCTCGTACATTTATGTTCACTGGTACTTTTTCATTCACGTTTATTTAACTCTCTCGAAGATTTTGGCTTTCATCATTTCCTGTTAGGAAGTATTCCAGAGTCCTGCAAGTTACACTGCCCAGAAGTCTTCTATATTTCAGGAAAATTTTCCATCCTTTATAGAGAGCTTTTTTTTCAGTGCTCCCATGCTAAGCCACAGTCAGCACCAATTCCAACAAGCCAAATGCTCACAGGCACTGCTGAAATGGGGACATTTCCTAATGAAGACACCCCTCTGCTTCCTCTGAATGGTTGCCCTGCTAGATCTTGTCACTACATTTTTTTTCTCTCTGTTCTTGGTGTTTGCAATTCTCCTGGACCTGTCAATGCCTTTGCTTTTCTTCTCCTGGGCATTGCTGACACCTGCATTTGAAATATTTGCTCACTTTTCAGCTATCATAGTAGTTCCTGTTGACTCTTCTGTCGTTTCTGGTGCCCAAGTACCAGGGCTTCACTGAATTATGTGACTGTTTCCCTGTTGCTCTCTACAGAGCAGCTATTCTCTGCAGTAGGATATTTCTGAACAGGGAGCCCCCAGTCTCCTTTCTTCTGCCCCTTCCATTTTTTTTCTCCCTCCCACAGCTGCGCTGGAACTGCCGCCCTCACTTCTGTGTTTCTTAGCTATTTTTTCCAGTTGCCATTTTTCCACCAGAAACCCACTTCTCCTTTTCATCCAGCCTTTCTAATTTTAAGGGCTGCTGAGACACTTTTTTCAGTATGCAGAGAAATGTTCTATTTTGTCTTGCAGATAGATCCCTGTACAGGAGGGCTGCTAAGGCAGAGTCTGTTCCTCCCATTAGGTTTTCTTCCCTCGATGGCCTGTTGTTTACTGTTTCTTTTTGTCTACAGTTCTGCAGCTGGTTCTCCCTCCATATCTTATTTATGCCCACTTTAACTGATTCTTTGGAATAAAAGTTCATGAGAAGCTCTTTCAAGTACCTTATATAAACCCATATATATTGCATGTCTTTTATATCCTTTATCCATTACCTTAGTTATTCTATCAGAAAAGTAATCAAGGTTTTAGAGCAAGAGCTATTCTTTGTAGGTCTAGATTGCTTCTTTTGCTAGCTAAAACCCTTTGTGCACCCTCAATAAAACTTCTTCTGAGTCATCCAATGGTATCTTTTAGTTCAATATTTTAGAGACAGCCTTCTGCTCCCCTACCCAGAGGAAAAGGAAGATAACAAAAAAGTAGCCTTGGTAAAGAGATATTATTTGTTTTATTCTGCAGCTCTGGAAGCCTTACGAAGCACAACAGGGGACTGAGGCTGAGCCTGTGTCAGTTTTGCTATTATCAGAATACACATGGGGTGGAAACCAGAAATGAAGCTTAGTAATTCCCACTTGTACTCTGCTAGCTGATGAAGCAGAGCAGCATTGAAACAAAGAAAGTGCTGACAGAGCCTTGAAACAAAGAGGATGAGGCGGCCAGACTGTGGAGAGAAGAAGTGAGTGAAGAGGATAGAAATTATTCTGTCAGCCACATAAGTATTGATACCCCATGATATCAGGAAGGTATCAAGAACAGAGATAGAGAGGAAAAAATAAGGAACAAATACAGGAGGCAGTTGTTAGAGAGTTCTAGGGGCAGAAGTGCCTTTGCTTGCAGCTTGAGTACAGAAGGGCTGTGACTGTGAAAACAAAAGAGAGAGGACACAGGGAGGAGTTGTGGCAAACCTCTGGTAATGGCAGTAGCCAGGCCTGGATGCCTAGCACAGCTTCCAGTCTGGCAATCCACTGTTCCCAGACTGCAGGAGATGGCAGTCAGCCCCCTGTCACTGTGCCAACATGCCCATCTTCTCCTCCCTTGATCCCCTCTGTGTGGCAAAGTCTTGCCCAAGCATCCTCAGCCCCACTTGGCTCAAAGGTGCCTCTGCTTCTCTTCCATTCCATGGCAGTGCCTCCACCTGTCTTGAGGCTGGCTGAGCACTCACCAGAAGAGGTCAGGGGAAAAAAGAAGGAGCAAAACAAACCCTGCTAGAGGAAAAGGTCTCAGAGTAGTTGCCAGGTCCTTCCTGTGCCTCCCTGCCTCCATCATCAGATCAGACAGGAAAGAAAAGGAAGGGTTGATACCTTTTGTACCACCCACAGCCACCAAACCACCAAGTGATATTCTCTGGGGGTGTCACAGCCCTCTGGGAGATCCTGCACACTAAGAGAAATAACTTCATGGGAAGGGCTATTTAAAAATCGGGATGGACCGCCCAGGGAGGTGGTGGAGTCACCATCCCTGGAGGTGTTCAGAAATGACTGGATGTGGCACTCAGTGCTATGGTCTGCTTGACAAGGTGGTGATAGGTCAAAGGATGGGCTCGGTGATCTCAGAGGTCTTTTCCAGCCCCAATGATCCTGTGATTCTGTGTGGTCCTGGCCCAGCAGAAGACGCTGTTGTTCAGCAGTAGAGTTGCCACGCATGGAGAGAGAGGAGGAAAGGGGTTAAGCCACCTGCCAGCACCTCAGCTAACAACATCCTGAATGCCCATCACACCTAATGATATCCCCATCCCTGTCAGCACAAACTTGGTGCACACTGTGGAGCTGGAGCCTCTGTGCCTCGCTCCACTTCCAGGGCCGCTCAGCTCCAGCAGGTTAGAGCAGGCTTTCCCTGGGGAACACAGAGCTTTCTGAGTTTGCTCCTCTGTCTCCCACACACATCCTCTCACCTCGTTCTCAGACTGACTCTAGGATTTTAAACATATTAGGGTTCATATACTGGCATAAGGCTTGGATAGAAACTTTCCAGAAACTTTTCTTCTTTGGAAAAGTGTTCCACTGAAATCAACACTTTCCTACAGGAAAAGGCCAGTCTGGCAAACAGATGAAGTTCTGAAGCAGCTTTCAATAATCTGAAATGTCTTCAGTTGAAATGTCAGTCTGAAAAAAAATATTTGCGTGCGAATCAAAATGGCTTGGATTTGAAACGGCACTTTTCTCCCAAATTGAAAATGTAAATTTTTTTTAACTGATTTTTTTTAACAAAATTGGAATATGCTAATGTTTTGTCCCACTTTGGCGTGAAAGCAAATGTCAGGAATATCAGCATTTCCCACAGGAGTGGGGAGACTTGGCCCTGGCTGCCCACCCACGCAGAGGATAGGTTTGTAATTCTGCCTCTCCTTCAACTCCACCCCTCCTTCCTATCTGCCCTGAGCCCCCCTCCTGCTGGAGATGATGATGATGATGATGATGATGATGATGATGATGATGATGATGATGATGATGATGTGCAGAGCTGTCAGGGAAGAGCAGAAGAGCAGCAGGGCCCCAGCACATGTGTTTGGAGGCAAGAGGGAGGGCAGCTTCCCCCCAGCCCTTCCTGCAGCCGGTGCAGCCCTAGAACAAAGAAAGGTTGATCTGAAGCCCTTGTTGGAAAGACAGAGTGGCTGCCTGCATCCTGAAAGTCTGGAGGTGCTGGATATGCTGAATACTGACACTCATCCCAGCCTCCAGGCAGCCCTAGCAGGGTGTGAGGGGTTGGTTTGCTCAGCCTTGGGGACATTATCCCAGGTCCCCATCATTGCTCTGCCTCATGGTCTCTCTAATTCATTCTCTTCTTTCAGAAACGGGTTCTCTTCCTCACCAACGATTATTTCTTCACTGACATCAGTGGCACACCCTTCAGGTGAGCAAGGACTCGTGGCACCAATACAGTGTATCAGAAGTCTGATCAGGGACAGAAGATCAATCCTTCTCTTCATAAATCTTGCTACAAGTCATGAGTAGAGCAGTAGGAATAACTGACTTCTTTGTTCCTATCGCCATTAAAATATTATTTGGGGTAAATTCAAAAGGAATACTATGATTTACTTGAAATTCAGAGTCTGAAAGCTATACCTTAGGTAAAGCATGTTGTTTCATTTCAGAGAAATGAGGCAGCTTAAATTTTCATTTCCACTGAATACAGTATACAGTTTTGGTGTATGGCTTTTAAAAAACCCCAACATTGTTTGTTGTACACTGAAAATTATAAAGCAACAAATAACAAATGAAGCAAATTGTGTGGGGGGAGAGGGGAGGGGTGTTGGTTTTATTTCCCCAGCTGAAATGGTTTGAAACTGGTAGAGATTTGAGAGCTGTTATCATTGACCTGAACCTACAATGTTGGCCAAAAAAATTGTCCCCAGCAATGTCTCTAACAGAGACATGTAGCTCTACAGACAGGTTGTTTAGCTCCCTGTGCTGAAGTCAGATCTCACTTAATCCTCTTCTGATGATGTTCTTTTCTTTAATAGCTGTGGAGGGAGTTAATGTCTTTAAGGGTTGTAAGTGCAGGGAATGACCCCTTTCCTTGCTGACAAGCCCTCTGTTTTCCTTCTTGCCTGCAGCCTGGGTGTTGTGCTGTCCAGGGGGCACGGGGAGTACATTCTGCTGGGGAACACTTCAGTGGAAGAAGGTGGGTTGCTCTGGAAGGGACAAGGGAGCTACTCTGAATGTCACCACTTCTCCTTCAGAGCCTGTATGTGTCTGTCTGCTTCCTCACTGAATACCCCATGTGCTCTCTGCTTTCAGGTTTGCACGACCTGCTCCAGCCAGACCTGTCTTTAGCAAATGAATGGTAAGTGGAGGAAATCCTGTCAGTGACACAGGACTTTGTCATGGTATTTGGGCAAAGTTCCCAGCAATCTGGTTTGAGTTCAGCACCCTCTGTGGCCCAGGGAAAAAGCAATGCTGTTCAGGGGCTGTACCTGCAAAGACCTGAGTGTCTCCAGGCAATTGAGCTTCACCTCCTCCTTTGGGAGATCCCACCAAGACCTGGCACATTCCTCTCCTAAGAAACAGCTGAGATTTATCCTCAGTCATCTGAACTCAGACTTACTTTGTTCCTCCTCGTGCTGCTCAGAATTGTCTTACAAAACCTACACTATGTCAGACCTGTTAGGGAATTTTGTTGCAAGCTCGGTGAGAGATTGAAGTGCTTTTTTAAATCCTAGTTTATTTTTGGTTGGCATCCATCTGAACTGAGCCTAGATCTAACTTCTAGTGAACACGGAGGTGATTTATGACCCCTGTTTCAATAGCGAGCAGAACTTATGGTTTTGCTTGGTTTGGATCTGAAACAGGGTGAAGCACGGCACTTTCCATTTATTGCTGTGAGGTTTGGGGTTTTCATGAACCCAACATTCAGTCCCACTCAGTCACATGAACCCAGGCTGTACCAAAGCCAAAATAACTATATTCAAGCAGCCCTGCACCCCTTCTCACCTCTCATTACACTGTCAAGTTTCACAAGCAGCACATTTGAGACACAAACAGCGACTTCTCCTTCTACTCCTGACTTCAGGTGTCAGCTTACCACACTTTACATATTCATTTCTCTTAGACTTTTCTCATAAATCACTCCTTTCAGCCCCTTTATGAGTTTTAATTCTCTCTTATAACCCCTTCCTCTCCCTTGTCCTGACAATGGAGCGGTCAAAACTGGGAGCAGGATTACAAGGCTGGTTTCCTTTATAGCACAGAGCATTTCTAATACATTCTTCCACTTCTCCCCAAACTGTGTCCTGAGGCTCCTGCAGATGTGTCCCCGTGGGACAGCTTTTGTTGTCACCATATTACGCTGCAAGGCCATTCCTCACCTCACATTTTGTTCCTCTGTCTTTTATTTTTTCTGCTCTTGGTCTGGTCTCACATTGCCCATGACCCTCTGCTTTTCAGGTCTCTCCATCACACTGTTATTGCCTGCACAGGCACACGAGCACATCTTGCACAGCATCACCCAGGAAACTGCTGGCAGATTTGGAACAGCTCTGTTGCATTGTGAGCTTATGCTGGAGAGCACAGCAAACCCTCCTGAGCACAGCAGTCAGGTTAATTGGTGTTTGGGTTTGACTTTCAGCCACACTGTTCAATGTAGAGTGGGCACAACACGCAGCAATGGTAAAGACTTTGCAGAGCAGGGTTTCTTGCTGGCTTTCTTTTTGCAGTTATTATCATGCAGGAGCATTTGTTTGACTGTGGTTTCTCTTTGCCTTTTTGGATTTCTTCTCCCCTTCCCACCAGGATTTACTGCATCACCGACATCGATCCCGACCACCGCAAGCTCAGCCAGCTGGAGGCTGTGATCCGTTTCCTCACTGGAGAGGAGCCTGACCTGGAATGTGAGTCCCAGGCACTGCAAGTGCCCTGCTGGGGTTTTCCTGTACCCATCACAAGGGAGAGGGGACTGTGACAAACTGATTGGTGTCAGACTGAGCCCCTGTGGCACTTGCTGACACAGGCAGGACTGAACTCAAGCCCAGATTAATTCACAAGTGGAGACTGAACTCAAGCCCAGGTTAATTCACAAGTAGAAATGAGCTGAGGATCCACCTCCTTGTCTCTGTCAGAAGATTTTTTCCCATTTCAAAGCTGACATACAATTCAACTTTATTGGAGGTCTCAGCATAGGAAATACTGGAAAGTGGAAGGCTTCAATAATAAAAGAAAAAAGAGCTTGGCAGGGGCTGCACACCAGGTTTAAGACAGACTGACTGGCTGGCCTAGAGGGGGCAAAGGCAGGAGAAGCCAGAAAAAGTGCTGAGACAACTCTGTTTCCCTGGGACACCAGGCATCATCCTCCAAGGGCTCACAGTGCCCTCTGGAGAGATGGGTTCTTTCAGAACAAGGATTATTAATTTTGTTTTCCAAACACAGCAGGTAACTGATCCAGAAAAAAATGATTACAGGATTATTATCTTTCCTGCTCCCCCTGCTGCTCATCCCTTGCACCAGGTCCCATTTTCCTGCAGCTGATACAGCACCACTGGAGAGTGGTCCCTGTCAGGGGGCAGAGATGAGCAGCTATGCATGGGAATTCCTAACAGTAATTTGGTTTTAGGATGTCCTTCAGCCCCCTTAGTTGAGCCAAGTACAAGCTTTTGCATGTAATGCTGTACCTGAGAGGCACAAACCTTAGGTGCAAGGATGGGAATCTTGTAAAAATCCAGTAATCCTTCCTCTCTTGCACAATGTGAGCAGACCTCATCCCTGCTATCCTTGGAGTAGGCTGGAAAGAGATGTATGAGTTGAAGAGGCCAGGGAGGAGGAAAGTTTCAGGAGAGCTGACTTGGAGAAATATGCAGGCTTGGAAGTGCTGTGGAGGAAAAATAAATATGATTTGAACATGTGAATCTTAGACATGGGGTCCTGAAGAGGGAAAGATCTCATGGTGGGCTCTGATTTTGAGGCTTGAATAACAGCAGCTATGGAGAGAAGGATCCTGAGATCTGTGACAAAGAAATTTGGGAGAACTTGAGCTAAAACATTAAGGGACACCTAGAACATCAACCCAGAAAGTTTCAGCACAAGAAACACTGAAAGGGTGGGTCCATCTAGAACAGCACTGAAAGGGACATTTCTGCAACATGTTCTCAGAGATTAGTGCAAGCAGGGCAATACAGAAACAAAGCAGGTCACAGAAATGGGGTTCTGGGGCACGTCATTTAGCACATGATGATACCTTGAACTTCCCTAATCACTTCTTAGCTCCAGTCCAAAGTGGATTAGACTGGTAGCCTGGACTGGCTTGAGCATCTGGTGAAAACCAGGACAGGAAAATGTTTTGTGGCTCACAGGAAGGAAGGAGGGCTAACAGAGAAGCCAGTGAGCAAAGGGACAGAGGAGAGGCCATAAAAAAGTCTCTAGTGGTTTTGAAGGAAGCTACTTAAGTGGAAGGTGTTTGCTGGAATCCTCTCTACAGGATACCCAGAAGAAAGGTCAAGGCAGGGATTTGAGGCAAAAGCTGTGGACAGCCTGTTCAATAAAATAATTAAGTGACAGTCTAATGAATAACTTCATTTGAAAGCCTCTCACTTGCCCACACTTGTGTGGGCACCACCCTTCCACAGAGTTTGTAGGGGAACTGCTCTGATGATTTTGGACATTAGGAAGAAATTCTTCACAGCAAAGGGTGATTAATACTCAGAACAGCTGCCCAGGGAGCTGCTGGAGTCACTGTCCCTGGAAGTGTGTGAGGAAAGACTGGAGGTGGCACTGAGTGCCATGGTGTTGGGTCATAGGTTGGACTTTGAGATCTCAGTGGTCTTCCCCAACCTCACTGATTCTGTGATTTGTGATCCTGGCTTTAACATCCACTCTTGTGTTTTCCACCACCCAGGGTGTTAGGACCTCTTCTCTGCCTTGTAATGGGAGGCCTCTTTTTTGTGTCACATTGATCCCCTGTCCTGGACAGGCACCTTACCAAGAGACTCTCTAAAAGGAAAGATGTTTTCTAGGGAAAAACACGTCTTTCTCTCCTGATTTTTGTTTATCTTTTTTTTCTCCGTAGGTGATGAGGAATTGGTCCAGGAAGTGCTGTTCGATGCAGTGGTCACTGCCCCCATGGAGGCCTACTGGACAACATTAGCCCTCAACATGTCCTTGTAAGTGTAGGAGACATAAATGTGGATAGAGCACCACTGAAGATGCATCTCCAGGTGCTATGGGCTTATGCAGTGCCTGAAATAGTCACAAACTTCTGCACAGCATACAAGAAACTGTAGCAATAGCTCAAAACACTGATATAAATAGCATCATTGCTTTAGAAATAGATTGAAAAGTGTCTCTCAGGAGTGAACTCCAGTAAGCTGGGCCTCCTCGGGAGAGTCTTTAGTTTGGTGAGGGTTTTTCTGGTGGAGAAAAGGGAGTTTGGTCTTGTCTCTCTTGGTGGTACCTCCAGATTGAACCTCAGGAAGAGAGTGGACAGGCTGGCTTCAGTAAACAACTTTGTATTTTGTTATTTCCAGTGAGGCACCTGCTGCTGGTGGTGTCTTGTATCACGTCACACAGATCTTCTTTCAGCAGACAACGTGTCACTTACAGATACACATGGCCACTGGACTCCTGTCCCCGTTTCAGCTCCCTGTGTCCCTGTGCTAACAGACACTGAGCCAGTGACAATCCTGCTAGGACCCCCAATGATCAGCACAGCTTTATATAGCTACACCAACTCTTTTGGTCACATTCTGCTACCCTGGCCATTCTCTGTATCTCTGATCCTGCCATTCTCCTTCCGCAGTTCCTCTCCTGCACTTCAGCCTTGTGAGAGTAGCCTGGAGCAGGGCTAGCAGGGGCAGAGGAGCTTATGGCCTACTTAAAAGAGACTGAAATAAGCACACTTCAAAGGTTTAAGTCTGAGCACGAGTCTTAAACCCGCCAGTTGTCAGCCAGTAACCTGTTGCCTTTAGCAGGGAGAAGCTGTTATCACTCCTGTTGTAATGGGTTCTATTGCAAATGAACCTGGGACCAGGTCTCCAGATGTGGCTTCAAGTTTGAAAGGCCCTCAGCCTGGGGCAGGGATCGTGGCTGTTCTTGTGAGAACTGTTTGCTTCTGCCTGTGTGTTTCTGTTGCACAGGGACACCGAGGCAGGCATTGAGATGGCGTTTCTGGGCACTCGGGCTGGACTCATGAGGAGTGCCCTGTATGTGGGCTCTGAGAAGATTTCCAACAAGTAAGTCCCTAAACTGCATCAAGGAGTTTTTGTCAGTGTCTCTGAAGGGGCAGCATGAAATCACCACCAGCCTTAGAAATGCTTCTGGGGGGACAGAATGGAAAGAAGCAACACCTTGATGGCATTAATGCTGATTCACAGAATGAGGGTAGGGGGCCTTTTTCTTCCTGTCCTTCCTCTTTTGAGTTTTTCTTAAAATACAGTCCCAAAGTGCATTCATTTGAATGAAACCCTTTCAACCATTCCCTGACTTCAGTCAGCTGACACAGAAAATGTCCACAGTCCCTACATATCCCCAGGACCATTTTGCAGCGCAAAGGCTCTGCACTCCAGTGCCCCAGCAACATTCCAGCTTGGCTGTGTTTGATCTTTCTGTCTCAATTCCTCTTCCAGATTTATGCTGTTCTGCCTCTCACCCTGCCCACATGGCAGCAGCACCACAGTGCCTTGCAGTGAGGCATTAAGCGATGTGACTGACATCTGTCACATCCCATCCACTCTCTTGTCCTCTCCCTCAAGGCAGAAGTGTGTGTGCACTGAAGGGCTTTGACGTGGAAAGGGTAGTTTGCATTCTGTTGCATTTTGGATACGCAGGCTGCTGCATGCTGCTGTAGGAAAGGACAGGTCACAGAGGCACACCAGCAGATGGAACAGAAAGGGACCATGTGGGTGGTGGTCATTAGCTTCTTGGCAGCTGTTTCACTGTCCCCAAGTTCCCCAAACACGAATCCTACACTCAAGCTCTGCTGTGCCTGAAAGGTGACACTCTTCATGTATTTGAGGCAGGCTGAACAATTCAGAGTAGTCAGTTTCTGGCAACAAGGGAGAAACGCTGTGTGCTGCAGGAGGCTAATGTGACAATTCCTGATTCCCCACTGCTCATCAGGAACAGCGTTCAATGCTTTAAACAGTCACAGTCACCACTCTGCAGAGACAGACCCCCACATATCCCACAGGAGATATTCTGCAATCCCCTGAAAGGAAGGAATCATAAATGAGGAACTAGCATTAGGTCAAAACATACAGCAAAACAAGAGCCAGAAAACAAAGGGATTTCCCAGGCAAGCTGTATGAACCTCCAGGGAAGCAAATGACCTGATTTTCGTGAGGTCTGTCCTGAGCACCCACTGCACTGACATGGAAATGTTGTGCCATGCTCCTGGGACACATCTTCATGCCTTCAGAAGCACCTCTTTGCTCAAGCACTTCAGTTCCTGCCTCTCTAGGAATCTAGGAATGTTAAGGGATTGGAATGGACCTTAAATATCATCTATTCCCGACCCACTCTGCCGTGGGGAGGGACACCTCCCACTAGACTAAGTTGCTTATCCAACCTGGCCTTGAACACTGCCAGGGCTGGGGCATCAGCAACCTCCCTCATCAACCTATTCCAGCTTCTCACCATCCTCACAGCAAAAGATTTCTTCCCAGTATCCTACCTAAATTTCCCATCTTTCAATCTGTACCCAGATTTCGTTTGGGGCAAGCCGCTTGTATTCGTAGGAGCCTTCCTAATCCCCTTTCCTCACCTGCTCCCCATCCCCTGCAGTAACTAAATGGCCACAAGCCAGCCTGCTGCCCCTGCTGCTCGCGGGGTGTCATTCCCGGTGTCCCCTCCGTGCAGCCCCGGTGTCCCCTCAGTGCTGCCCTGGTTCCTCTCAGTGCAGCCCCGGTGTCCCCTCAGCGCTCCCCGGTGTCCCCTCAGTGCTCCCCGGTGTCCCCTCCGTGCAGCCCGGTGTCCCCTCAGTGCTGCCCTGGTTCCTCTCAGTGCAGCCCCGGTGTCCCCTCAGCGCTCCCCGGTGTCCCCTCAGCGCTCCCCGGTGTCCCCTCAGTGCTCCCCGGTGTCCCCTCAGTGCTGTCCCGTGTCCCCTCAGTGCCCCCCGGTGTCCCCTCAGCGCTCCCCGGTGTCCCCTCAGCGCTCCCCGGTGTCCCCTCAGTGCTCCCCGGTGTCCCCTCAGTGCAGCCCCGGTGTCCCCTCAGTGCAGCCCCGGTGTCCCCTCAGCGCTCCCCGGTGTCCCCTCAGTGCTCCCCGGTGTCCCCTCAGCGCTCCCCGGTGTCCCCTCAGCGCTCCCCGGTGTCCCCTCAGCGCTCCCCGGTTCCCTCCCGGCCCTCAGAGCCCGCAGCCCGCCCGGGGCCGCCGCCGCGGGCCTGGCCCGGGCCAACAGCGGCACCTGGCGGCGGGCGCGGGCGGCGCGGGGGCGCGGCCGCCCCTGAGGAGCGAGCGAGGGCCCGGCCCTGCCCCGGGGGGACAGAGGGGGACAGCGGGGGACAGCGGCCACACCGCCTGCCCTCGGCCCTGGAAAACCCAGGGTTATAGGTGCCGGGTTCCTCCTATCACCTCCTCCGCGCCCTGATCAAGGTGTTTTCTCCCGGCAGGAAATTCCTGACACAGAAGGACAAGGAAAGCATCTTCACCATGGACCACTTCCCTCTGTGGTACCGCAGGGCGGCCGAGCATCCCCCCGGCAGCTTCATCTACAGCATTGTCTCGGAAGATGATTCAGGTAACCCCAGCCTGAACACAGAGCAGGCAGGGGGAAAGAGAAGAAAGGCTTTTCACACTTTGCATCCCACACGGCGCCCATCCCGACTCCTTTATCCCGCCTGGTGGGAAGTGCTGGCACCTGCCCTCTTGGCAAGGTTCCTTCGCAGCAGCGAGGGCAGAGAGCTCACGGCCGGGATGCTGATGACAGCTGGAAGATGGAGCTGCGGGGAAGGCAGGCAGGAGCGAGTAACGCGGGGCTACAGAGGAGGAGAAGGATGGAAATGGAAGTGGAAATGCAGAGCTTGGGTAGATGGAAAGGTTTGGGGAGGCAGGAGCTGGGGGAACACAGGGTGGGGCTGGAATGCACACGGAACATGAGAAGGGAACAGGAGAGGTATGGCAGAGGGAATGAGACACGTGTCCGACACACGTGGGAGGGAGCAACATCAGCCCTGCTGCACGGCACTGACAGCTGGCACCGGTGAGGGACCAGCAAACAGTCAGGAAGTCTAAGTCCAGAGGGTGTCATTTTTTCCATCACCACTTTCCATGGCAGGAAAGGATGGGTTTGTTATGGAAAAGGGTGGAGGGGAAGACTTTTCCACAGCATTGGTGGCCTGCATCCTTCTAATCCTAGTACTAGAACACGGCATCTCTTGCTCAGCAAAGTTCAAATGCCAGAGGAAAGCAAGGAGTGGCTTTTCAGTATCTCTAGCTCGGGTTGTTGTTTCCTGTGAGTATGCAGGGCCAGCCAGGACCCTCTCAAAGGCTGGAAGAGAGCAGAAGAGCCTAAAAACAAACAAGCAAAACAAAATATTCGTGTGAGACTCCTCCACAGAAGGCAGAAATCCCCTCTGTGCTCCTCCGTGGCCCCTAGCTCTCCATCTCTGTCACAGAGCTCAGCACTGGAGCTGTTAAAGCTTTTTGTGGCACAGTGGTGGGAGTCTGGTGGGTGGGAAAGCAAGCAGCGAAGAGAAGAAAACCAGCCTGGGAGGAAAGAGATGAACCAGGATGTGAAGGAAAAGGAATGGAAGGAGAAAATACTCAAAACCTACAAAAGCCTCTCTCTCCCCAACACCCTTACGTCTCACTTAAAAGGCAAGTGTGGAGAGAGGGGGAGAGATGGCAAGAGGAACCTTTCACTCCCCTGCAAGCCATGGCTCTTCGGAATAGATCATGAGTTGGAAAACCAGGCAGTGACAGGTCCCTGTGGGACCTCCTAGGGCAGCCATTCCCCAGGCCACAGCAGTCACTGCTGCCTAAACACCGGGGCTGTGGCTTGCCCTGGCTTTCTTAGAAGTCACAGCTAGTTTTGGATAAAGACAGAACACAAGTAGCTGGCACTGCTCTTTGTTTTACACAGCTGTGGGTCAGAAGCTCTGGTCAAGTCCAGAACCCCACTCACCTGGAAACCCTGCAGGCACCTTGTAAGAGGTAGCACTTGGCCCTGAAGACCTCATACCCTAAACTGTAAGGGAGATTATTAATCTTTAGGGATGAGCAGCTGGGCTCAGAGAGACTCTGATCCATGGGATCACACAATATGCCTGGAAAGGGTCAGGAAACACAGTGGTTCACTGCAAAGCAGAGTCC
Source organism: Cyanistes caeruleus (assembly GCF_971803275.1). Lineage (NCBI taxonomy): Eukaryota > Metazoa > Chordata > Aves > Passeriformes > Paridae > Cyanistes > Cyanistes caeruleus. Next base: position 82,709,219 of record NC_141704.1, read on the forward strand.
AGGCCCTTCCTTGACATCTGATGAAGCAGAGCTGCCCCACATTTTAGCCAAAATAGGCCACCCAGTTTCTTATTAAATTCTATCAGATACTGAAGTCTCCTTTTCATGTCTTCCACGAGTCCCCTGCTGTGACAGGAGGTTTTTCATGGCAGATGGACTTCTAATCATCTAAGAAAGAAAACCCCCAAGAGCTCTCTGCTGGGGAGGAAACCAGCAGGAAATAACTGCAATTCATCAGAATCATTTATGCACAGCACCTCCTTCCAGTGTCCAGAAGTCTCAGAAATAAAAGGACAGCAGGGAAGCCTCTGCATGTCAAGTAGTACTGTTCTTGCAACCCAGATTTTTCATGTGTTGGGTGGGGCTTTTTTTTTCCTAGAGATCCTAAGTGTATTTTGCCTCTTTATCCCATTCTCGAACAAGACATTTGAGTTTCACCATAAAGGCAGGATCATGCTCGAGGTGTGTGAGCTGAGTATTTGTTTCACAAGGCTTTTATTGCTTTTGACACACTTGAGCAGGTTAATCTGCCTTTGATCAAAACCCAAAACCAAAATAGTGAGAGCCTGCAGGCTAAACTGTGGTAGGCACTGAGCTGTGCTCTGGACACACATAGAATGATGAAGGCAGACGTGGAGAGCAGTAACAAACGCTGGAGGTGTGGGGAAGGAAAGAATCCCTGACCCATCTGTCTAAGCAAGAGATTTCCATAGAGAATGTGAGGAGGGAACCAGGTGCACACTTCATAGGTCAGACTGCCCTTCTGTCCAGTCCTGCCACTTCCCAAAGAGGTGCCCCAGCTGAAGATAATCTAATCACTTTAAAAAAAATACATCTGCCGCATGGGCAAGGCTGAAACAACTGCACTGACAAAGAGCTGGGGTTCAGTTGCTTGAGCCTACCCAGCCATGTGATTTTAAGTGCCCTGTGGGAGCTCAGAGATCTGCACAGGGCTGGCAGATGTGGCACAGGACCTACAGGATGCTTACAGCAGCAGCTCAAGGATAATTGGGAGACCCTGGGAGTTTGGGCAGCAAAGTCCCAGAAGAGTTTGTTTGTGAGATGGAGTGCACTCTGGGAGCAGCTGGAAGTGCTGTGCCTGCAGTTTGTAACACTGGCCTGGCTTGGGTGAGAATCAAACATAAGCCTGGCCTTTGCTATGCAGGTGTTGTCAGAATTACCTGTCCTGCTTCTCCTCTGTCCACAGAGTTTAGATGGTGCACTGAGCAGAACTCTCTGGCTGAAGAGAAGCTCTACATGCCCAAAATCGAGGAGGAAAATCCTTTACATTTTATCACAGAATCATGGAACGTTTTGGGCTGAAAAGTGTTGGAGTCTTAGGCACAGAGTTTGTGCCCTTGTCTCTGATACCTGGCTCTGACATCCAAGAAAACACTGAATTTCATATAACACCATGGAAACAACTGTTAAAGTTAAATTAAAAACCTAGAAAATTAGAAATTAGAAAGTTTTCTTAAGTCACTGAGTGAAAAAGTTAAAGTTTAGAGTAAAAACTGATTTAAAAAACAAAAAACAAAATAAAAAAATTAAAGTGTTGTCTCTTTTCCTTCTTTCTTCTTCATCTTCGTCTTCTAGAAGTTTTTATATAATAATAAGTAATTAGATACAAAATATCACAATACAACACACAAGTAATAAGTCATTAAGTCACTAAGAAAAATAATTTACGTGTCTACAGTTGAGTAAAAAGAAATATAAAAATAAATATAAAAAATAAAAGAACTGCATATTTTGAAACCATTTTGAGCTATTAAAACCAACTTAAACCAAGCTATAGTAAGCTAAATTTAAACAAAAAGTCAAAAAAAAATTACCAAATCTTTTAATTATATATGACTAAACACAAAACAAAAAAAAAAAAACTTAAAAAATCTTGCCTAAAACAAAACTAAGATAAAGAAAACTCCTCATAAAAAAGTATCCCAAAGAAACACAGCCCTAAAAAAAACCCAAAATCCCACAACAACAAATAATAAAGGGACCTTAAAGGTCACTTATTCCCACATCCCTTGCTGTGGGCAGGGATGTCTTCCACGAGACAAGGTTGCTCAACCCACCCCCCATCCAGCCTTAGACACTTCCTTTATGCTGAGGATGCCACTTTTATCATGAGCTATAGAGAAGAGAAAAATGAAATCTACTCACAGCCCATTAGGCTGTCTGGAAAGATGCAGAAATTCTGGGATGTTTCAGAGTTGAGGCATATGTACACACTGTCCTGGATGGGAAAATGTGTGGGCAAGCTGCTCCTGCTGCATTTGATTCCTCTCTGGGGGTAAGCTAACCAAACCTGCTGTCTTTGTGTCTTGACAGAGGGGGGTGGCCTGCCAAAAGTGGTGACAGTGAGCACGGCCGTGTCTGTGTCTGTGGACGGGAAGATGGGAATTGCTGCAGGTAGGACCTCCTGCTTCCTCTTTTTATCTATCTTGAATGAAATGGCTGCATCTCACATCGAGTGTGGGAGCTGAGAGCTGTTAGCTTGTCATTCAGGGAAAGTGACAGCAGCCACAATAGCTTGTGGTATTGAGAACTAGGCTAAACAGAGAATAATGGAGCAGGTACTGAATGGCTGACAGGCTTCTGGAAGGGAAATGGGCTGCTTGAATGGAAGCTTCCCAGCTCCAGTGCTGCTGAATTTGTGGATTGAGACTCTTTCTCTGGAGCAGGAGTAGGCTGGGAAGTCCATGCAGGTTTAAAACTTGGCAGTGTTCCACAGCAAAATTGGCTGTGGGACAGCATCGTGTTTATGGGTCTCTATTGTTACCTCAAATGAAAAATAACTTCTGCTGGTGGAATGGGCATGTTGCTAGAACTCCAGCTCAGACCTATAGATTGCCAAGCTTATTGTTGTATCTGAGCTTTAAACTGCTTTTGGCAGACCTTCACTAGACTGCAGCTTCTTTTGGAAAATTCATGCAGCACATTATTTCCAACAGAACCCCAAAGCTTTTGAAGATTTATCATTTTCTGTACTAATTCCTTCAGCCTTTATGGAAGTACTTTGAACTCAGAAACAAAACAGAGCATCCATTTAACAAAACAAACCAGCATTATCAGTAACCCTGGCACCATATCCAACTTAACCACTCAGCACAGGAGTACTGGGGTAAGAGAAGATGTGGCTCCGTGGAAATTGTTTTAGACCTGGAAACAGTGACTGAAGAGGCTGATGGGACAGGTGATGGGGTAATTATATGCTGTGATACAAATCTTCTTGGAAAAGAATGGTTGGTGGAGCAATATTTCTTGGGAAATAATGGTGGATGGAGCCTTGCTTTGTGGAAAGAATGGCTGATAGAACAGACACCAAACAACGACTTTGCTACAGGAGCACGCTGTAGAGAGAAGGTCATACAGCAGATATCTTCAGGTCCCAGAGTCTGCCACTGCATTTTCCTAGGCTGGGTAAGAGACAGGGAATGTTCTTCAGTACTACTAGTCAGTAAAACTATAGCAATTTAACTTCATCTGATGAAGCATTCCTTAATTTCCAGGATTTCAGTAAGTTCAAGCTGACAGTGATACTTTCATTATCACCTGGGCATTGAGAAAGTGCTTATAAGGAAGTGTTATGAAATATAACATTTCACTCTTATGCCCAAAGCCAGAAAATTATTGTGAAGCCTGCCCAGAGACACCTGTGAACAGAGATGTTTTCAGTAAAGTTCACATTAATAGGTGCTTGGATGATAGAAACTGCTCCCAAAACTGATACCAGCTGACCCTGTTATACCCAGCAGAAAATGAAAGAGCATTGAAACCACACCAAGGGCATCTGCACAGCACTGAAGCATTTTTCTTAGCATCAATTTGAGAGGAGAAAAGAACATTTTTTTTAAAAATAAGTCTTTTTTTCATGATCTTTTTCCTTCCCTTTCCTGACCAAAGGCACACAAGCAATTCATCTGCTTTGTGGTTCAAGCCCAGCTGGAAATTAAGCACCACACAGCTGCTCACCCAACCTCCCTCTCACCCCTCCACCCCAGTGGATTGGGAAAGAGACTCAAAGTAAAACTTGCAGTTTGAGATAAGAACAGTTTAATAATTGAAAATTAAGTAATATTCAAAAATGATGCTAAATGCTGATGATAAAAATAATAATAAATCGGGAAAAACAAGCAATGCAAGATAGAATTGCTCACCACCCACCAACCCATGCCAGACCTCTCTTCCCAAACCCAGACTGGTCCCTCTTTTGGGTAACTCCCCCCAGTTTCTGGCCATGGTGTTCTGAGGTGTAGAATGTCCCTTTGGTCAGTTCAGGTCACCTGTCCAAGCTGTGATCCCTCCCAGTTTGCTTTTTTCACCTTCTCACTGTCAGAGCATGAGACAAGGAAAAAAGCCCTTGGCTTAGGATAAACACTTAGCAAAAAACCAAAACATTCTCATTATGAATTCAAAACACAGCACCCTAACAGCCACTGAGAAGAAATTAACTCTGCCCTAGCTGAAACCAGGACAATCTGGCACTCAGCATAAATACAAGGAAGGAAACCTCTCAGTGGAAGCACTGAGCGAGAGCAAGTGGCAGGAGGATCTGGCCCTGACAGAGCCATTTCTCTTCTGTCAGCAGCACTTTCCACAACCCCTGTGGAGATTTCCACCCACTCAGTTATGCTGAATGCTGTCTGTGTGGACATGCTGTGAAGGGGCAGGATCCTTTGCAGAGGGTGGAGGAAACAGCAGAGGACAGGGAAATAAATCATGTTAGAAGAATAACAATAAGGTGAAAAATCTGTCATTTTTGGAAATGATGCAGAACCAGTTTTCTCACTGGCAACTATGGAAGTTGAGACATAGAAATTAATTTTCAATTGCTTTTGTTCCTTAAAGAACAAAGGGGTCCCTGTCTCTAGCAGGTATATTAGGTGACCTGACCACAAGCATCTGCTATTCTCACACATGGTTCTTCATTCCTGGTTTCTTATGCTTTGATGAAAACAGCCCATCTCTGATCCATGGCATGGATGGGCTAAATGATAGCATCAGGGTAAACACTGTCACCCAAAGTTCTTCATGTCCCCAGCTGTAGCCTCCACTGATTTCAGCAGGAGTACAAGGCTTTGCTGAGGTAGGTTCCATGTCCTGGCTTGGGTGAAAGTTTACACCACGTCTGGGGGGGGTTCAGGGAAGAAAAAGGTGCTGCATTACCATTTGCTTTGTTTCCAGTAGTGACAATATTCATCATCTGAATCTTTCATACTAATAGTAATTTTTTTTAAAAAGGACAATAGCTAGTGGTCACACTACCAATTGAAATATTTTTTTCTCGAAGAAGTCAGCTTAGAGAGTAAGGATGTAGATCTCACTTCATTTCCCCTCACAGTAATATAATTATCCTGAATGACTAGATCCTGATTCAGGGGGACTGTGAGGGGTTGCAGCAGAAATGATGCTGAGCAGAGCTGCAACACCATCCTGGGTACAGGAGAGGGGTGAAGGAAGGGGAGGGAGTGTGGAGGCACACAAGAGGCAATCAGAGCAGAATGGGATGCAGATTGTTGTCATTGTCATTCTGATAGCATCAGCCCTTACTGGGATTGATGCCATGGTAACTTAGTTATGATACTACCAGAAGTTTGGTACCCAGCACTGGTTCCCAGAAAGCCAAATATCTAGGTAGGCTTGTAATTTCTAAATAAATGCAGCCACAGTTCTGTAAAAGGGGAACAACAGAGACTTTTTTTGAGTGCCCCTATAAAAGAACAAGCGGTATGAACCGGCCTGTCATTCTGCCACTGATCATTTTCATCACTTGTTTGACTTGATGGTGCTTGAGGGGATTTGTAAGCATTTTGAAATGTTCACTATGCATGCAGTGAAAAATTAAGCTCCAGGATTTACAGCCATGCTCATGGGGAGGGAGCACCCCCAGTGCCCCCACAGGGAGAATGCCAGTGACAGGGAGCATTGGGCCCCTTTTCTTCTGGCAGATGAATGGCAGTCCCCAGCCAGGGCAGAGTAAGGCAAACTGGTAAAATCAAATGTCCAGGAAGATGACACAGGTCTGGCTGCTGTCAGGGAGTGAGGGAGCAGTCAGATGGCATTAGAGAGCTGCAGTCTGGAGGGCTGAGGGAAGGGATGGATGGGGAAGTATAAGGGCCTCCTTCCTCCCGTTTCAGACTGTCTCAGCTCAGTGGAAAATCCCAGAATGAGTTTGAGGGGAAGTCCAAGCTGCTGCTCTTGCCATTAGAGATGCTGCTCCACGCTCCAGGTGGAGAGGTGGCCAAAAAAGCAGGAGGAAAAGGAAGTGTCCTTTGCCTTGCTCTATCTCACCCCTTTTCATCCATCCCTCTCCTTCCCCCACGGGCCTGGGAGGGGTGCACAGGGGGTTCAGGGGACACACAGATTTCTTGAAGGACATGGTGGAGCTATGTCAGGGTCCACTCATGTGAGCTGAGTTGGTGTGGTCTCTTTGGTGGGAAGCCACACGGGCAGCCCTGGCTTGACTATACCTGTTTCCTGGAGTGAATATTATCTACCTGCTATATTGTGCTTTGGCACTTCAAAGCACTATGCAAACATTAAGTAATGCCTGGATGATTAATTATAATTAATTAGAAGGCAGCTATTCTCCTGGGATGTCAGCCCAGTACCTTTCACGCGCGCTAACTGGAAATGAGAACTAAGGAATGGTGATGGCATTCTCCCCAAGCCATGTCCTGCCCCAGATAGCACTGTCATCTGCTCCCTCCCGTGAGTCACTAGCCTGGGGCTTTCTGCTCCTCAGGCTGCGAGGCAGAAATCACATGGATTTGCTGACAGAAGCTTTTGGTGATTTAAAGCCTCAGTGAAACCGCTGGAATCTGTGCAGGAGTTCAGCTGTCACTTTGGCTTGTGGGTGACGTCTCTTTCATTGCCTGACCTTCTGGCTGTTTGACTTGTGGGGCTGTCAGCTGGCTGCCAGTCCCCACAGGGACAGGTAGGGTCAGGTTCCCTGTCGTGTGGCAGGGATGGCAAACACACAGCGGGGCATGCACATGGTGTCCAAGAAAAACAACCCAAATGGGCACCTGGGAGATGCAGGTTTATTTCATACAACACTCTTCTGTTGATATTGGAAGTAGCTGTTCTTACCAGCAGATATTGGACCACAGTGAAATCGTTGTCCCGTGACACCAGCAATTCATGCAGATGTATTTGGGGAGAGCCCTAGGCAAGCTCAAACCAGGGGCAGAGAAATGTTGTCTCTGTTTTAAAGACAGAGTTTTGGGACACTGAGTTATCAAGCCCAGCATTTTCAGAAAAGCTCTATACTCACAGCAGGAGCAAAGTTTAAAAAAAAAATTTGATTTTTTTTTTTTTTTTTCAAAATTATTTGAAATCAATCAGTCTGGGAAGTAGGTAATGGGGAGTAATTTTGCCATTTTACCTCTGGTTAAAATGCAGCCTCTGATGGAAGCTCTTCATTTGAAAAGCAATTCCTGGCCAGCTTGATCTCTCTCCATCTCATCCTTGGTCTCCAATTTTGGCTACCTGCTGCCTGCTACCAGCAAGCAGGAACAGGAGGTGCAGGTGGCTTTTTCAGCAGGATTGTTGCTGTGGCATCTTTTCAAGCTAATCTGCACACAATTCTGTATTCCTACAGTTTTGTTGCTTGGATGGATAAAACATTTCAACCTTCTCTCTGGAAAGTGACAGTAGCATCAGTAGAAGCTGTTAAAATACAAGGAAATAAGCTCTAATAGCATAAGCACCTTTTCCATGGAAATAGCTGCATATAAACTGGAGAATTAAAATTATTTCACTAGGCTGGCTCAGAAAGCAGCATTAAGATACCCATATAAAATATGAGGGTAGCTGATCTCTTGAATTTGTGCTGCAGTGTTCAAAAGGAATGCTGTCCCTCTTTTTTTTTGTGCCAAAAAAGTTGTCTCACTGCAGAGAGTTCTGTGAGTCTCTGAGGCATCACCAGGTGCCTTTATGGAAATCGTGGTCTCCCCCTGGCATGCAGTGGTAGGATGGATAAAAAGAAGGAATACAACTCATGTTCAGCCCATCTGAAATGGTCTGGTTTGCCTGCTCTGCCTGATGCCAGCCCCTTCTGGCAATCCCCAAAGCCCGAGCAGTTTCTCCTGCATCCATTTGATCCGACAAAATCGGAGACATCTGAACGGGCTGTGCCCTGGAAATGAGTCATGGAAAGTGTTAGGGGCACTCATAAGGCAGAAATGCTGCTGATTTTAGTGCTGCCAGCAGCTGTGCCTTCTCCACCTCTCAGGACATCTGTCTGGAGGCTGTTAGCAGTGGGTACACACTGGGCTGGCCTCTGATGTCACGGTGTCCCTGTGACACGTGAGTGTGCCAAAACCAGTGTCTCTTGCACTCTTCATCCCCCCCTCTGCCTGCCTGCCACCCATTGCATTCTGCTTTTACACTGAGCCTTGGGGGACACCTGCAAGCACCCAGGCTGCTTCTTGGGGTGTTTCTGGGGCACACACAAGCTGTTCCACGAGCCAGACAAAGCTGAGGTGGTTGTGTTATTTTGCTCTGGCTCTGGTCTTACAAACTTTGACTTTTCTTAGGATTTGGCATCAGTGCTGGGGCCACATGGTTCCCTTTTCAGAGCTGATTATCCTCCAGCCAGGTCAGTGAACAGGCAGAGAGAGCAACATCTGCCTGCAGAACTCCAGATAGATGTCTCCATGCATAGACAGTAACTGGGGACAAGAGGGACAAGTCTATTTTGACCTCAAAGTATACTAAAAATAGTCATGTCAAGCATCTTTCTTAGCATTCTGCTCACCCTGGCTAGACCTTAGCAATTTCCTTTTCTTCTATGGTGTTTGTGCTGTCTCTAAGGCTGCAAGATGTTCAGCATGGGGACCACGCCTCCCCCCTGTGTGTGCAGACATTGTTTATTGCCTTGGGATGAGCCCTTGTCTGGGGGAAACCAAAGCCAATAGTCAATTCTGTAGAGTAAATAAATATTTCTTCATAGTCCCTGCTGAGTGCCTGACTGTACACTGCAGCACTTAGCAGGGAAAAAGCTCTAAGGGAGCGAGCCCTGCCATCCTCAGCCCGTGCAGGACGTGCTTTACCCATCACACACCCTGTGGGTAGGTTCCTGTGCCCAGGCCCTGCCCTCACCAGCCCTTCCAGGGAATTTTCTCAGTGGCACCCCAACAAAAAATGGCAAGCAATGAGTTTTTCCCATTTGGGGTCTGGTGAGGCATCTGTCCCAGGATGTCCTCAGCCTGTTCCAGGCAGGAGCTCCAGCCCAGGAGGCCGTTCTCACCTGTGCCTAGCAGAAATCTTCTCACCAGAGGTTATCCATCTACAGCTCCTCTGATTGCCGTGGTTGTCACTCTTGAAGTGAAAAGAGCCCTTGAGAGTGACTCAGGAGAGACTTGCATATAGCTGGATTTTTTAGATTGGCACCCAGCGCCTTTGCCATGTTGCCTTTGCTTGCAAATTATTTGATATCATTTTAATTCTGAGCCGAATTAGAGCAGTGCATGGGTTGCCATAGCAACCATTACCTTGTGCCTTTTGCTCTGACTCATTGCAGACAATTACTCTTGCGCTCCAGGATTCACAGATGTGGTAGGAGAAGAACCACGTGTCGGTCTTTCAACTTTTTTTTTTTGCTTTTAATTTCCTTCCCAGCCTCTCTTCCATTAACTCTTGCCTACCCAGCACCTGCAGGGCCCCTCATCCCCGCCCAGGGCTGCTCGTGGGAGCACTTTGGATGCGTAGATAAATGATGTGTGAGGTGATTTGTGCCTGCAAGTGTGTATGTGCATACCTAAACAGCTGCTCTGCAGTGTGTTGGGAGATCCCTGGGCTCCCTGTGTGCACAGGCACTCGTACCCACACAGCAATTTGCATTTTCTCCAGTCTGTGGTGTTTTCCAGGTAGGTACAGGACTGATCCCTGTGGCCATGGAGTTTTACCCAGGGGCTGTCAATAAGCACTGGGTATTTAGGGTCATGAATGGTGCAGGAGCTTCCATTTGAAGCTGTGGGAAGATCCACAGACTGCCAAGCCAGTGGCACTGACAGCCCTGACACCACCTAAAACTCTGTGTGAATGCAAGGCCAGCTCATTACCTGTCCATCCCCCCCACCCCATGTCTTTTATCCAGAGTACATGGGGTAAAATGCTGTTGTCTGTAGCCTTAGCACAGGTATAGCTGATGTCCTGAGCTGTATTAACACCCACAGGTCAGCAGAGGAGAAAAGCCACGTGAGAAGATGCCGAAAAGGATCACATGAGCAGTCTGTAGATGTGAGGATGAAGGTGGTAAATGTCACAGCAGAGGAGGTTATAGGAAAATGTCTTGTGTGATGGTTTAGCTTAAATTCAGCCAAGGCAGAAGCCGACAAGTTTTGCAGGGTGAGAACCACAGGAACTTAGCAGATCTGAGTACACCTCCAGCCTCCTCCTAAGATACACTCTTTTAGCCACCAAACTCATCCTGAATTCTTTTTCTCCTGCCTTACCTAACACTTAAGGCTCAAATCTCCCTGTCAAAAGCCTTTGTAATGGGATTCTGACTGCCATCCCTTTCCCTTCACAAGACTTTTTCTTCTCTTCCTTTCTCTCAGTGGGACACAGAAACCCTGCTCACAGGATCACAGATAATTCTGGTTCCATGGCACCTCTGACACACTGCCCGGTGTGTGCAGGGTGTTCTGCTGCTGACTCGTGGCACTGCTTTCACAGGCAGCAGTGCAAGGTCTGGAGTGTGGGGAGGGAGCAGTTGGGCTTTTGGGGACAGTGTGAAGCCCCCATTTCTGAGAGGATCCTGATTCACTTGCCCTCCATCTGTCTGTGATGACAGGCAGCTGCTTAAGCTGGCTTTGAAAAGAGACTGTGTGGAACAGAGAAAAGGCAGACAGCAAAGAGGGCTGCCCTGCCCAGCCCTGTCCTGCCCTGCCCTCCCTTACAGGTCAGAACTGTAGGGATAAAGTGAGGATTGCTTACATATCAAGCTGAGCTAAACTTGCAAAGGAGGCTAAAACAAACAGCATAATTCTTCAGCAATTTGGGGGATGTAAGAAAAAAGAAGAAGTAGGGCCACTTCTGGTCAATGAGAGTGAAGCTGGGATCAAGGAGTCCATAGTCTGAGTGAAAACCAAAGAAGACTCAGTGCCCAAGTTATTGATAAGGACAGAAATATCATCCTTGGGGAAAGAAACAAGCTGAGTGCTGTGAATAAGCAGCTCAAGCTGATTAGTGCACTCACAGTGCTGGGTGCTTTCTGGCCCTGGGAGAGCTGGCATGTGGAAACACGCAGAGCAAAGGGCTTTTTTCAGCTCTGCACACAGCAGTGACACCATGCAGTCTGCAAAAGTGAAAATTCAGCAGTTGGGATTAAAGAAGGATGAGAAATAAGTTTGTCAGTCTCAGACTTTTAAGCGTGACCTCTGCAACGTTTGTAGCACTTTAGAGGAGATCTTCAAGGAAAACATAATTATTACCAGGCAGTTAGGGGAAAAGAGAGTCAGGCAATATGAGTTTATCAGTACTGGATAACACCAAGCCAACTGAGCCAACATCTTTCTTTTGGGTGATTGCTTTCCTGGAAGGCAAAAGAAATTTCAAAGGTCTCATCTCTGTATTTCAGTGAAGCATTGATATGTGCCACATAGAAACAGTTAGACTGGGAAAGATGAAATGAGGCAGAGGAGTTGTGAGGGGCAGGGAGGGAGAAGTCGATCTGGGAAGAGAGCAGCAGCAAGATCACCTATCAGAGTCCAGAAAAATGTTACTTGTTACCCTCACCCTGGCCACCCATTAACCTTGCTAATATTAACCTGAGCCCCTGATTCAGATAGCTGGGGAGGGTGAGGGAGTATCCTGATGATTCAACACTAGAAGGCATTGCTAGTACAGGGAAGACCAGGATATTGTAGAGGAAGCCTTATTTGACCTTGGCAGGAGTGCCAGAAACAGAATGAATTTCAGTAGTACGACAGACAAGGTCATATGCTTGACAACTAATAATAGAAATCTTCTGTGAGCTGGGAACTCTGAGAGATCTGGCAGAGAGCACAGCTAGCAGGACTGGAGGCAGTCCTTGTCTTCTGGGAACTGTTGAGCCAGTTTTGTCAAGTCTCAGTGAGGATCCTCAGTATGGATCATCAGTATAAGCTGCATTGCTCCCTGATGCCCACATTAAATTCAGGGAACCGTTGTTTTCTGCCAAGAGCTGTCCTGAGAACATTGCTGGATAGTCTTAGTAGTAAACATATCCTGAGGGAGCTCAGGAAGAAGATGCTGGGTTCCTCTGTGTTAGGTGATGGTGGCATGATGGTAAGTCACAGGGTGATGCAGTTGTGGACAAAGCAAATGCTGTTCTAGTGCTTAGGGAGGTGGGTTCCCAGTGGGAAAATACATGGATGCTCCCACCCAAAGCCCTGTGAGACCTCTCCTCTAGTCTGTGTTACAGTTTTGGCCAAGGAATACAGGCTGAGACAGGAGTAGACAGGATGGGCAGATGATGAGAGGAAAGGGAAGCCTGACTTTGTGAGAGGAACCTGGGAGCAGCCAGCTTGTTTATCCACATGCAACCAAGGACAAAGCAGATAGGATTGCTGTAGTGAATGCATCTTTGAGGACATATTTAAACTAAAGCACAAAGTTGGATAGAGTTAGTATAGTACAGACAGGCCAGCAAAATACAGAACTAGAAATGGGTTTCTATCTGTTAGAGTAATGCAGCTTTACCCAGAATCTGAGGTATAAAGACAACAGATTTAAGCTGGAGCTTGAAAAGTGTGTAAGAAAGTGGTGGTGCCTTGAATAGAAGGAGCTGAGACTGTTATCCTGCAATGCCTTGGCTAGGGAACAACTGAAGTCCCTTCCCTTCCCTTCCCTTCCCTTCCCTTCCCTTCCCTTCCCTTCCCTTCCCTTCCCTTCCCTTCCCTTCCCTTCCCTTCCCTTCCCTTCCCTTCCCTTCCCTTCCCTTCCCTTCCCTTCCCTTCCCTTCCCTTCCCTTCCCTTCCCTTCCCTTCCCTTCCCTTCCCTTCCCTTCCCTTCCCTTCCCTTCCCTTCCCTTCCCTTCCCTTCCCTTCCCTTCCCTTCCCTTCCCTTCCCTTCCCTTCCCTTCCCAGCACAAGGTAACCATGTAGGGAACTTCCATTCACTGCAGCATTCCCCTTGGGCACAAGGCAGGGCATTCTTACCCTGTGGTTCCCACACTCCATGATTTTAGTCATGACTGAATAAAAATAAGCTTGTTAATGCAGCTGAAAGCCCCAGCACAGCACCTGGGAGGCCAGAAGCTAGGGCTGACCTAAACCCCCCTCTCAGCCTTTGACATTGTGGTGGCTTCTCTTGATTGCTCTGGGTTCTGCAAAGCAGAGGACAGTGAGTAGAAAAAGCCCTGCTTACGATAACAAACCCTTAAAAAGCAGATGGGGATGTGGGGGCTGCTGTGTTTTGTGACAGCTGAGTAGAGCAGAGCAGGCAGAATCTGAGAAGCAGCTGGTCAGAGGCACTCATTGAACAGGGGATGATCAGTCACAAGAAGACAAAAATAACAGGGAGAGAGAAAGAATAACTGGGGACATTTATGTCCAGTGAGAGATATGTGAAAAATAACCATATGAGGCTGCAAGATTTTTCTCTTGCCAAGAATTGTATAAATCTGGAGGCTCACGTTTAAAATACACTGAATTTATACTGCTGTAAAGGTAGGATCAGAACCATTTACCCATAACCTGCCTCCCTCAAAATTACTTGTTAGGGTTTTGTCCTAGCATTTCCATTTGCCTCCATCTTTAAAGCAGGAACCATGTTCACACAGCCTAGTGAGAGTACAGGGACACATTCTTTGGTGGGAAGGAGTAGAGAAAAGTGGCAAAAGTCATGTAATGCCTACAATATAGAGACAGATATTGGTGGATGAAGAGAATGCTTCTAAAAGGAGGAAAAAAAGCTGGAAGCAGTGTGACACTAGACTCCAGTGTTGTTCCAGAGGTGAGAAAATGCTTTCAGTGAAAGACTTAATGAACTCAGTCTGCCTATTAAAAGAAGACTGAGAGATTATTTGATTTAGAGTATAAAGTGCCTCCACAGAGAGAGCTGCTGGTTAATGAAGGTTTATTTTTTTAAATCTAAGGGAGAGAACAACAAAAACTGTAACAGAAAAACCAAACAGATTCAAATGAGTTAGTAAGCATGAATGCTAACAATGAGCGTGAATAGGCATTGCCAGAAGATACCAAGGGAAACAATATTTTTCCCTTTCTTTCCTTGAGTGTTTTTCAAATCAAAGGTAGATGCCTTTCTGGAAGGTTCAACTTAGCTGCATGTAAATACTCACTGTTGGTCTTTCTACAGGATAGCTTTTCTAATTTCTTTTTCATAAGCTAAACAGATTGAGCTCTTTCAGCCTTTCACAGGAAGGCATTTTCTGCCACCCCCAAATAATGCTTGTGGTTCTTTTCCACACAATTTCCAAGTAGCGTGCGATACACAGAAGGTCAGACTGGATGATCTAAAGTCCCTTCTGGCCTTTATATTCTCTGAATCTCTGCCTCTGTGAATTCATTAATGTTTGCAAGCTCCCAGAGAGCTGCCAAAGGCAAGCACTATAGAAATGCAAAGCATTGTTGTTACTCTGCATATTTCCCTGGAGCTGGTTGAATATCGCAGGGTATCGTCTGTGTGTATTCCCTCAAATGAAATACCTGCATTCCTCACTCCTGCAGTGCCCTTTCCGAGTTGATTTTCTGCAGCTGTGCTAACAAACAAGTTTATTCCCAAGTCAGGACTTGGAAGAAGCAAATGTGAAGGGGCAAATCTCTGCCTGGAGCAGCAAGCAAAGAGCGGCACGTTGTTGTCCTGGCCCAGAAGCTCCACGCGAGGCAGAGTTATTATTAGCACCATCGTTTGCTTTCTCCTTGGCTCCAGGTGCCCTGCACATGGCCTCTGCCTGGCTGCAGCACAGCAGAACTGTGGGAAAGACAGATCTGGCCCTTGTTGGGTGCTTTTTCCCCATTCTCTAAAGGGAGAAGAGCTGTGAGGATGCTGCCTTGTCCTCAGGTTTCCAGGGCTGTGACAGATGGGGAGAGCACCCCAGCATGACACAGGAAATGGTTATTTACTTGCATTTCATTCTGTAATTGCCTTCATTGGTGAATGCTTGTTGTATTGCTCATTATTCTGGGAGGGAAGTCTTTTTGACCCTCAGAAATCCCATGCTAGGACTCACATTTATCTGGTCTGGGGATAGAAGCTGACCCTCTGATCCATGCTTGCAATCAGTGCTAGCAAACACTCTTGGAGCCAGCACAGTGCGCTGCTGATGGATGAGATACTGAGGAGGAATCCTATTTTACATATTTTACCTGTTATATGTACAGAATGACACAGTTATTACATAGGGTGTTACATGTGTGCATGAGTAGGTATATAAGCAGGACAATTACATTGGTCAATATCAAATAGTAATCAAATTATAATAAATCAAATTGCAAAAAATCGCAGCCTGCTCCCAGATACTCCATGAACTGAAAAAGCCTAGAGTCATCAGATGAGTGTGTTGGCTTTGCTTTTTTTTTTTTCTGCTCTGTGTTTCTGGTATTATGTGAACTGCTGAGTAGTATCTGTGTGCGCTCCTCTACCTACCTGGCAAAATTAGATTAAATTATGTGTCATAGACACCGTGCTATTAAACAGCAATGGTGACTCCTGCAGCACATAGCTCTTCAGCAGAACAGATGCCTCAGCTGGGAGAGGATTAAGAGGAGCTGGGTTCTGCTCCCAGTTTCTCTCTGAAGATCAGACTGAGCACAGCAGGGTGACTGAGCAGGGTGAGTAGGGCGGCACAAGGGTTTGCTCATGGTGGGGTTTAACATCCTTGGTGGTTCCATGTGCGTCAGGATGAGCTTATTCTTACAGCAGGAGAGTGTGATGAATTGTGTTCTCTTAGCACTGAAAGTGGCCAAGTGGGGAATTTAAACTTCTTAGCTGTGTGTGATAGACCTAGCCAGGGAACAGCTGGTGGAGACACTCTTTTAGCTCTAGGGGTAACAGCTTGTGTACTTGGGGGTGCAATAGGATTAGATAGCAATTTCCATCCATTTCAAAATAACCTTGCTCAAGAGGGTCAGGAATCTGGAGATATAGGAACCCATAGCTCCCTACTTGTTACATTGTGTTCTAATTAAAAAAAAAAAAAGCTTTTGGGATCAAATTTGCCCTGAATATAACTCCATTGGCTCCTGCGTTCTTACACTAGGGATTAATTTGGCCCTTTCTACTTTTATGTAATGAGCTGATTGCCACAGTATCTTATCCTTGTTACACAATCACCCTTGTCTGGCTGTGTCCCTGGAGCATTCTGCGTGTGTGTTTCTAGATCTAGGGTCTCACCTTCACTGACTGTGTGTTTAGCCCTAGAGCCTCCCCCTGACTCACACTGATAGAGCATGTGTGCACACTCACTCCAGCTTCAAACAGCAGACAAGAATATATCTGTGGGAATTGAGGGGCTTTCTCCTTTGGCTGGCTGTGTCCCCGTGGTGTTTCCTTCTGCAGGGGATAGGGAAAGGGTGAATGGTGCTACCAGAGATCTCATTTAAACAAGAAGGAGCATAGGAAAATACATTCTTTATTATTATTCTGTAACAACAAGCCAGAAATATAATATACCTTTAAAAATTTTCTGTCTCATGCCAAAGAAACCTCCATTCAATCATTTTAGAAAATCTTGTCGCTCTCCGTCAAACGGTAACAAAAAAGAAAAAAGGAATGACAAGTGCCATCTGTTCCCTGCAAGGGACGTGCCTGCCTGTCCCACAGGTGGGTGTGTGGGGAAGGGGAGCAGGAGGGCTGTTCCTGGTGGCCCTACATGTGAGGGACCTGCCGGCCCCAGAAGACCCTTTCCTGAGGGCAGGCACCCACACGTGTCCCTGGAGCAGCTGCCTGCAGCAAAGGGTGCATCCAGGGGGATCCCCCCGAGCCTGCAGCTCCCCACACACCAGCAGCCCGCTCACACCAGGGCAGCCTGATCTCCAGGTGTGCTGGGGAGAGGAGACACAGCCCGTTTGGAAGTGGTGCCGTGAAGAGGGCACTTCCCCCTGAGCCCTGCTGCTCTTCTCTGCATGCAAAAGGACAGGTCCTCATCCTGCCAAACAGAGTATTTGCTTTCCAGAGGGACTCCTCATAGCCAGCCTTCGTGTTTCCCAGCAACACTCAGCTCTCCCCTTTCCTGTCTTCTCCTTTCCTGGGTGGCTTTCTAAACATAGCAGTCCCTTGTCTAGGGTTGAGATAAATCCAGACTTTCTGTCGTATAAATTTAAACAAAAAAAAAAAGGAAAGGATGGGCAAGGTCATCACCAGCCCCACAACACAGGATATAGAAAACGTTATTAGCAACAAAGAAAAATTGGTCAGGGCAGGAGGAAGTCACAGGGAAGGTGCAGGGAAAGGAGGGTTTCACACCCTCAACCCTTGCATTGTCCCCTACCTTCTTCCCATTTCGTTTCACCTCTAGTCTATTCCCTTAAAAACAGTCTCTCTCTTATCTCTCTCTCACACACACACACACACACACACACACACACACACACACACACATATATAGATCCCATTTGTTTTGTGCAATATGTCACCATTATTTGATGCAAGTAAAATATAGATCTATAAATATACCACTCTGACTCAAGTCCCATTTCAAGTATGATTGCGGAGTCCAGTATGGTAAAGGGAGAGGTTCCCCTGAGAGGGAGGTTGGGGAGAGGTTTGGATCCAGCAGGCAGAGTCTGGTCCTGGCTTGCTGGGAATGTGGAGCAGCAGTAACACGCACACGGAGTCTGCAGTGCACCAGTTCTGCCCTTCAGAGCGGGCTACGCTTGGAGCAGATGGGATGCTTGGAGTGGCTGTACAGTGCATGGGGGAAGAGTCCTTCCTCCTCACATTTCACCAGCCCCCCTCCTTCTCTTCCTCTTCCCCCCGGTGTGCTGGAAGCGGGGGGAAAGCGTGTGCGCACACTGGTGGGTGGGCTGACTGTTCTTCCTCCGTGGCAGCCTGGTCTTCTGCTTCCCTGAAGAACATCCTCCTCTGCCCCATGCATCCCTGTGTTGAAGGGAAGTCACGCTAAAACAGTCCAGAGCATCCTGCCTCCTGGGCTCTGGTGGCCCTGGGTAGACCAGGAGGGATTTTGCCACTGCAGGCTTTGATTAAGGATGTGGCGTGCCCACGGGTCGGTAGAGCCGCCTGTCTGGGAGTAGAAGGAGCGAGGAGCCGGCTTTGTGCATTGCTTCCACAGGGATCCCATCACAGCGAGCAGGGGGCTGTGAGACGTCCAACGGCGCTGGGATTCAGATGGAGCAGGTGGGAGAGGTGACGTGCCCTGGCAGGGTCCACCTGCAGCGCTCGCAGGGCTCCGAGCACAGGTTCTAGCGAAACACCCCGTGAAGCTGGGCTGGCTGCCAGCTTCTTTCCTGATGGCAGGGATCACACCATCCACAGGCACTGTGGATGCACGACCTCCGGTGTCATCCTCCTCGCCCAGGAATACCCACTGTGACGGGTTAGAGCAGGTTACCATGGCAATGCGCGCTCTCCCCTGGAGACAGCATTTTATCCCACTTCCAGTGATACAAAATGAGTCCTTAAGTTGAGTTCCTTTCATATTTTTTTTTTCTCCTCTCACTTTTTTTTTTTTTTTTCCCCTGTCAGGTCAGAATGAGCTAAGACTAATAGGAGGCACTGCAGTCTGAGGGCTTTAAAACCTGGTTGGGGGAAGTCACCCTACGTGACAGCGGCAGTGTGTGTGGCACACTGGGGCACAGCTGCGGGTGTCACTGGACACCTCAGTGGTGGTGAGGGGAGTGCATGTGGGCCCTGCTGCCTTCCTGGGCTCTCCCACACGTGTCACGCTGTGCTCCGACTTCCAGCCTTCACCTCAAGGCCCTCCAGAACTCTGCCCACTCCTTTTGGTCACCCTGGTTGCATCACCCTGTTCCACACGCCGTGCTGGCCCCTATGCCAGCCGTGGCAGCTCCTGGGTTGTGTGACTTCTTCCCCTGACACCTTCCCCTAGGCTCACACTACTCAGCAGGGCTTACACTCCTGGTAAGCCACCTCCTCCACTAGTCTTTCCTGATGACCCACTTCTGATCTGCCAATCAAACGTGTCTAAATGGAGGTTTCATATCCTTACCCTCTCCATTTATTAGAGAAGACATAAAATAGATAAGAATGCACCTTCTTTTTTTTTTTTTTTTTTTTCATGCTGTGTACTTATTTCCACAGGCTGGTGCTGTAATCTCAATAACTTTTCCTCTCTCCATCCTCTCCTGCCAGTTCCCACTGGCTCTGCACTATGGCTGAGATGTGTTTGTTACTCCTCAGTGGCGTGTGCATGTTTTTTGTCTGAAGCAGAAGGTGATACGCACTACTATGATGAGGGTAAGGTAAAGTGGCTGGATGTATCCATGGCTGCATGCAGAGGGCAGGTCAGCATGGGCATGAGTGGCAGCTCTGCATGTGCAGGTGGGGTGCCTGGATGCCTGGAACCAGGGCTGGCTCTGTGCGTGCGTGTCGGGATCAGGAGTCAGTGTGTGTGTGTACAGGAGGATGGCTCTGTGCCTGTGCACCTGCAGCAGGTGACACGTGTGTCAGCTCAAAGGTTTGGACTTGGCCAGGAGGCAAAAAGAGGGGCACTGTGCTCCCTGGCAGCGTGTTAGGGTGATCCAGGTATCCTTCCACCTCTAAAAGTGAGGAGGGAAGTCTCCCACCGACTGTCACCCTACCGTAGGGACCTTGCCTCCCTGCTGATGTAATCTTGGCAGCACTGATTTGTAGGGTAGGCAGCAACTTGGTGTCACACGACAGCAGTGACCTAAGGGTGAGGCATGGACACCTGTGGTGTCCTGCTCCCCACAGGGGCTTTCACACAGCTGCTCTCTGTTTGCAGACAGCTCTCGACACGATACAGGACGACTCGGGGCCGAAGCTGAGAGGATGACACAGGTTCCCAGAAGGTGCCAGCTGCCTTTGCAGCAGGCATGTGAGGGAAGCTCTGTGCAAGGGCATGAGGCACAGCAAGCACTCGAGGTCTGACTCTACTTTATTTGTCTGGGAGGGCCCAAGGGTGAAAGGGCACAAAATGGGCCTGGGGCAGAGGAAAAGAAATTGAGCCAGGTGCCCTGACCCCCCAGAAGCATGTTGTACTACTTGGGTGAGTGGAGCAATAGCACAGTCTGTCTGGGAAGATGTATTTTGGGAGGACCCCATGCTTGACTGCTCTCAGGTACCTTTTTTCATCGCTGTCCCTTCCTTCCTAGAACGGTTTCACGCCACAGAAGAGATTTGTTTTTGTTCTTCATGTTCTCCCTCTGTGTCCCCCATGAGCGGCTGCCTCTTCTTCAGCTCCCGGTGGTACTTGGCCATGAGGGAGGCGTAGATGCAGCCATAGGCAGCAGCCACCACCATCATGATGCAAACGATGCCACAAACCACGCCCGCAATGATCACAGTGCCAATGGCCCGGCGCACGCTCACAGGCCTGTACCGCTGTTTCTGAGGGCATCCCACACTGGGCTCCACTTCTGTTTCTGGGCCTGATTTAGATTTGGAAGGAGCAGGGCTTCCTTTAGTGCAAGGTGGGCCAGTATTGTCCAGCACTGTGGAGCTGTTCTCGTCATCCAGCTGGGAGCAGTAGTTGAACATCTCCATGGGCACCATTCGCATGTCCTTTCCTTTCAGCTCCTTGGGCAAGGTGCAGGCCAGCTGGTCGATTTTCCCACCTGTTCCAACAGAGATAACAGGAGTCAATCACAGCCCCATCCCCACACAGAGACAGCAGGCTTAGATCCTCAGCTGGGGTGAGTTCATGGGCCTCCATTCACACTGCCCAAGTATTTCCCCTGCAGAAGCTTCAGCCGTGTCAGCTGGCCAGAATGCCTCTGCCTAGGCTGGGTTTGGCACTGAGCTCCTGCTGCCTGGTATCTGCATAGGCCAAGCCATGAAAGCCCTCTGAAACCATTTAAGTCAGCCTCATACTGTTTAGTGAGTTATGTAAGTCTCAGCAGAACCACTTTAGAAAAGGAGAAATTAAAGCAAAAAGATAGCACCAGGCTGTACCTTCTCAAAAAAACAACAGATACACATCCCATCTTCTGACAACTAATCCATCTCTGTGAAAATAGTGACAGATGTTGAAACAAATGCTTGAGCGAGTTTGGGCAATTTCCTTGGAAGGGGAGGGAAAAAAAGCAAAGTTATGTCTGCATGCTTTCCACTGACTTTGTGATACGGTAGTCAAGAAAGAAAACAAATCAAAAAAAAAAAGTGGAAAGTGGCACTCGTGTGCTTGTTTGATTCTGCTCACACAAATGCATATTTCAGACTGCAGTGTAGCCATAGGCAGAGATAATCTCCCTGCAGCATGGCTGTGATCAGCAGGGATGTGACAGCTGACTGTTGCTATCCGCATGATTTGAGACCCTTTCCTACTCATTGGTTCCACAAACAGAAGGTCAGGCCTTCAATCCTCACTCCTGTAAAATGTGCCATCTTTCTTAGAGCTGCAGCTCCTGAAAGCATGTCATCCCATCAGCATTCCTGCTAAGTGATGTACCTTCCTAGTCTTCTGTGTTTCAAGGAAAATCTGGAAATACGAACTTGTCAAAAACTGCTCAGTTTGAAATGATGATTTCATAGCCAGTCTGACTTGGGGCCTGGCTTGTTAATTTGTGCTGTAGGTTGGGTTCTCCAATATGAGTTGCAGTGTTTTTCCTAAGTGTCACTGTTTCCTAAGGTTCTTTTTTTGGCAGCAAACCTGATGCTTTACAGCCAAATCTGACTTCTAATTCTCTCAGCTTAAGCAAGAGAATGGGATGGTTATTTCCAAGTGTGAAACGCATTTCTTCTCTTTAGGCAAAAAAGAATGAGGTGAATTCATAATCCTAAAATTTTAATGTCATTTGAGGAAAGTTCTTTCTTCTCTCAAGACTGAAAAAAACAGGTAATAGTTCAGATTAGAAACAAAACAAGGAAATAGGAGATCTAGGGTTGCTGGGGGCTTCACAGACTGGCAGTGTTGCTAAGTGAAGGTGCAGAGGCACTAAACTGTAGCCTCCTCATGCTCTTTGGCTGAGAGCAGTCCTTCAGGTCAGTCTGACCTGCCAGGTCTACCTGCTCCTGTTTCTTCCCTGCCTGCCTTTTCTTGCCTTTCCTGGAAGAGCAGCACTCCTTCAGCTGCCTCCCGCAGCGCGAGCACCTACCTCGGTAGGAGAACCACTCCATCCAGTGCTTGAAGTCTCGGAGGTTGCAGTCGCACTCCCAGGGGTTATCCCCAACCTGGAGATGCTGCAGGCTGGTTAGAGGCTCAAAGGTCACCCTGTCCAGGCTCTGCAGGCGATTGGACCTGAGGGAGAGGGAGCGGAGAGCAGGCAGGTCGTCGAAGATGCCCGAAGGGATCTGGGCCAAGCCGTTGATGGAGAGGTCCAGCTGGCGCAGCAGGGCCGTGTGCTGCAGCAGGTCCTTGTCCAAGGCCCGGATGCTGTTGTTCCTCAGCTGCAGCTCTGTGAGGTTCCCCAGGTCACTGAAGATGTTCTGAGGGAGCTGGTCCAAGAAGTTGTTGGATAGATCCAGCCTCTGCAGAGCAGAGAGGTTGGAAAACACTGCTCCTGGCAGGATGCTGAGTTTGTTGTTGAGAAAGAGGAAGGTCCTGGTGTTTGTGGGGATGTCTGAGGGAATGGAAGAGAGGCCCAAGCCACTACAGTCCACTTCCAGGTTGCCACTATTACACTTGCAGGAGGATGGACATGCAAAGAAGGACTCAGCAGCACACAGCGAGAGCCAGCAGCCAAGCACTGGAAGGTGAAAAGCAGGGAAGGAAGAGGGCATGGATTAGATCAGTGCTTTCCCATCCTCACCCACCACCAACTCCAACACAGCCCTCCCAGCAGGGCTCCTCACTGCAATGTGCTGGCCTGCACCCTGACTTTCCTCTCAGCCTGTTTTTTTATGAGCAAGCAAGTAAATATCCTTCCAGTTTCACACCAAAGTCAAGGCAGTGCATCCCAGTGGACTTTGCTGACAGATACTGGAGCACTGGTACCTGTCAGAGAAGGATGGAGCAGAGAGAGGTGGGAGGTGTCACCTCTGACAGAGGACAGCTCTTTCTAAACAGGGTAGAGAGAGGAGGGACCAGGTATATTTAAGAAGCTGCAATTTTTCAGAGACAGATGTGTTATTATAAAGCTTTTAAGAAAAATGAAAATGAAACAACCTGCATTTCAGGTGTGCTCCTGTAATTTAAATCCTAATATTTGCAATAGATAAGACTCAGACTCTAATAAGACTCTAAATCAGACCATTGTTTGCTTACCATATTCACAGTGTGTCATATGGGCCCTGTGTCCACTTTTTAATGAATTACATCACATTACAAAGGCATGACCAAGACAACTGCTAAAAAGTAACAACTGGACACCTGATACTTGCTCTCAAAACTCATACTTGCTCTAAATCTCATGGCAACAGCCCCAAAAGTATCTCTGAGTGGCCAGTGACCACCCCCATCCAGAGGTGGTAACTGGGTACAGATGCACAATTGTTCTTGTTAAGAACTTTGGACACATTCTGGACTACAGTCCTACACAAATCATGGTTACCAATTGGGCAGACAACAGACTTGCAAAGAACAGTTTAAACCACTTCTAACCAAAATTGCCCACAACAATGCAACGAGGAAAAGAAGTGGATGTTGGTAACTGACAAAAGCAGTGTCAGGAAATGGGTTACCATACACACACACACACACACACACACACACACACACACACACACTTTCTTCTATACTATCTCAAAGTTAAGGTTGAACAAACCACAAATCAGCATTTTTTAGAGCTGCTCTGGATTCCAGACATGGGTCCAGATCCTGCCAGTGGTGCCAGGGCAATAGTTACCAACCTTCCCTGGGAGCCAGTGGCTTTTCAAACTCTCATTTTTGTGACAAAGAAGCGTTATCAACAAGAAAGCAAGCTTTGTGCCTCTCATCATTAGAGGAGTGGGAGTTATGTTTAAGCAGACTATGTAAAACATTTGCATCCTTCATCTGAGTTCCTTTTGTGGAATTGAGATTGCACAGCGAATTCCACTATTCTTCAATGTGGGAAGCAAATTCAGCTCCCTCGCAGTTTTTAAGGTGACAAGTTTGAGTGTTTGACTAAAACTGAGGCAAGTTTGTCTGTACATCATGCCTGTCCTCTCCCTTTCTCACTTCTCTTCAGAGAAGGCAGTCACTTGGGTTGGTAGAGTCTTTCTAGGGGTGATTGGTAGCTAAAGGGGATGCATTTATTGTCTCCCCTTCCTGAACTGGCAACCAGGTTCTTCCATCCTGCTTTTCTTCAAGGAACCAACAAGCAGGTGTTTTGCTTCTTAATCCTAAAGGAATTGTGAAAAGACTGCCACAAGAGAGGGAGCCAAAGGAGACCCACGCTGTGGAGAAGCTCTGCCTGGGGCAGCTTTGCAATCAGCCGTGCTCTTCCTCTCTTCCCTCGTGCCACTCTCTAGAGTTTAATCTGACCCACAACCCATTTTTTTACAGCGACTTTGCTTATAGTGCTGTGCCTTCATACTCCTGCACAGGGTGGGTTTTGTGTTCCCAGAGATCCTTGTGAGAATTGGCAGATTTGTGGACTGGCAGTCTGAGGAGAACTATCCCATTTGAATCCTAAGCTATATGACTTTATTAATGACCAAAAGATAAATGTTCAGAGATAATATATCAGTTCTCTCTTATTTCATCCATCTTTCCCAATTCCTCAATTATTTTTTACTATCCTGCAATTGAGATCTCAGGTGCACATCAGCCCAGGCCATGCCATCAAATGTGCTCTTTTAAGGGGAATTGTGGATCCTTATGGTGAAATGCAAGACAGATCTTTACCCAGAGCACCTCTGTGCTTTCTTGTCAAGCACAGGCTTGGCCCCACAACAGAAGTGGCCATGAAAGTAGATCATAGCCTATGGACTAGTGCAGTGCAGGTACTGACTGGCTGGCTGATATTTAATTCTGTTCAGAATACGTCCCACTCTTGTTGTAGGGAGAGAATTAAAAGAATGGGAGCTAGAGTGGGGAAGGGAAAGAGCCATGAGTCATTCAAGTGACCCCCATCTTTTCCTGGATGCTTAACAAAAGCCCAGTATTAATAATAGATTGGCAGCTGTGATGATGAGATAACAGCTGCTTTGTACACCAAGAAAGGCAAGAGCAGCCCATGTATAATGCTATCCAGGTGGCATTCTGCTCAGGGCTTATCTCTCACAGTGCCTGGCTGCCTGCAGCGCTGACTGGCTGGCTGTGGGGTTCCACCAGTGTGTGTGCTGGCAGTGGCTGGCAGGAACAAAGTCTCAGGCAGCTGGCTGTGGTTATGTTAGGGAAATGGATTTATGCCAAGCTTCTGCAGCCATGTAGGATATGCCAAAAATGTCTTGTTGTTGCCCATACATTGCTGTATGCTTTTGGAAATATTTTAGTAAAATCATACAGAAAAGAGGTTTCGTTTTCCTTTCCCTGCAAGAAGTGCATCCATGAGGATGTGAAGTGAGGCCAGGGAATTCATTGCGTTGGTTAAGATGCAGCTCTACAGGAAAGAGAGGCAGGGAAACAATAGACAGAACTTGAAGCTGTCTTCCAGCCCTGCAGAAGGATGGATAACAAGTGTTTTTGTGTTTGAGGAAGCTCAAGTTACTTTGTGGGGTGTTTGGTGACTCTAGAAGGTGGCAGAAAGCTGATCCAGGCATATCAGATTAAGTCAAGACTCAGTAGCATTCATTATCAATAATTTACACAGTCTAGTCTGTGAGGATGGATTACAAAGATGTTTGTTTTCTGGAGAAGGAAATACTTCCCCCAGCTTCTTACAGCTGCAGCTCCAAACGTGACCAGGAGGACTGGAGCAAGGGAAACAACCCACAGACCTACTTGGTGCCTGGGCATGCAGTAGTGAGGGACACTCTCCACATGTCCCTTTTGCTCTGCTGTGGTCCCCAGATGCTTCTCTGAGATGCAGATAAATTCCCAGAAGCTCCTCATCACCCTGCTCTGCACTCAGGGGTACCACAGCAGCTGCCCCAGCCCGCTGGCAATATGCACAGGCTGAACGTTTACAATTTAATTTGAAAGAGAGTTTCTTTATTTACCCTCGATTTTCACTGCATGTGGCAGTGCCCAGTCAGAGAATTCTGCCTTCACATCCTGCATTTCCTTCTAAAATCTGTTATGACTTTTGCTGTGAAGAGCTGGGAGCCTTGCTCAGCAGCCTGTGTATAAACCCCAAGCACAGAGAGGAGTCTGCAGCTCACAGGATACTGATCTGAGAAGTGTTTGGGGTGGATCTTTGTGCCATGGTATCTGTCGTGCTGTTTCTCACCTGCCAGGCCCACTGGAATTCAGAAGCAATCATCACTCGCTGTCCCACTTTAAGCCCATCTTCAGCTTTAGAATATCACTCTCCCTCCCAGCTAGCCTTGGCCTCTAAAGGAATCAGGAATTAGTTCAAACATCTCCATTCTTAGCTGTCCCTCTCCCCTGTTCTTAACCCTGATGCGACCTATTTTCTTCCCTCTCCCTTGGCAAGCAGGAATATTGTAGCTGGTACCTGAGCAGGCATTACTTACGACAAGCCTCCTGCCACCTCATGAGGAACCTGCTCCTCCACCGGTGGCCAGCACTTGTAGGCAGCATTGTGGTCTTCTCCAGCGTGTCTTCACATCCAACAGCCAGCCTGGCACACGGCCCCAGGGGGAGAGGGAATGACCTTGTAGCGTGCCTGCCAGGTCCTGGAGAGGGAAAGCAGAGCAGAGCAGATGAGATTCACTTCCCTGGGTGCAGCACATGGGGCTGAGCTCAGGGCTGTCCTTTCCCCTCCCCAGTTAATGCTCTGCCTTTGAGGCATCAGTTCTGTTTTGGAGGAGAAATGGAGGATATCTCAGGAGGCGCAGCGTGTTGAAGGCGCAACATTAATTCATTTTGAACCTCACGGTGCAGAAATAAAACCCGATTCACCTAAGTGCCAGAAAGAAGTTTGTGCTTGAATAGCCTGCTGTGGTAGCTACATTGGCCTCATGCTCAAGGTTAACCTGATGAATTGCTAAGGTGACCCTGCCAGGGCAGCAGACTGGGGCTCATTCCTGTCACCTCCACGCAGGCTGGTGCCACCTGTGCATCCTCAGCCTGACGCACGGCTCGGGCTCGCTGAGAGCTGGGCACCAGCGGCTGCCAAACTGCTTCTCTCCCCTCTCCTCCTCCTCCTCCCCCCAACTCCATCCCCCCTCTCTGCCCCCCCATGCCGTATTCCCTACCAGCACTTCCTGTCAGTTTTAAGGTAAAATGGATGTGGTGGCTGGAGCAGCACAGCTCCAGCTTGGGGATTTCCCACTGCAGCAACTGCAGGAGCTGAAGAGCGAGCGAGCCTCGGAGGAGAGGGAGAAGGAAGGACCTGAGGCGGGGGAGACTGAGTGGGAGTGTTGAAAAGAGAGGAATTGCATCTTAATTAGTAGAAGGAAAAATCCTCAGTCTAATTAGAAATCCAAAGACCATAAACTCTCCCCTGACAATAAGTGACTGACAACAGGTTTCAACTTCCCTCCCGCTTCCCTTTTGGATGCAAGGAGGCAGGAAAAATGAAAACACCACAAACCCTTCTGTCCCCCTGCGTACTCCCTGACGTGCCACCCACAGTGACAGCAGCAGTTATTAGATGGACACATTTCAACCAGAGTACAGAAATAAGCCGTTCTCCATCCCCTCTGAGGGGCTCTGACAGCATCCACGGTGGCTATTTTGGCTGGGTGCTGCACTGCCACCAGGACACTCTCCCCACACACGTGCCAAGCGCCTACCCTCCCCCAGGCTCCCAGACTCATTTATTTTATATGGGAATGTAAACCACCAGGAAATATTAAAATTAGCATCTTGATGAAAATTATCAGCAGGTTCAGTGCCTAGACTAGCACATTTGCAAGGCTATTTAGATCATTTACCTAAATGCCAATGCACCAAATACCTCTGTTTGGTACAGAGACCCATTCAGCCTTCATCCGCTGCAGCCCCCCACTCCCCAAACTGAGCTGGAGCCCTTCCCCTGCAGCCCCCACTGAAGGAGAAGCTGCAACAAATAGCTGTCCCCATTCGGTGCTTGTGCTCGACCTGACCGAGGAGACTTTCAGCCTCCCCCAGAGAAACGTCTGCATCCTAAATGCCACCACCCCTGGAGTCTCCTGTCCCCGCCTGTCCATCTGGAAAAGGAGGATGAAAAGCTGCAGGCACTTACCTGGAAGGGTTCTGCCTGCAGCCACTTCCACCCGACTCCCCGGACACTGCCCAATTCCAGCCTCTTCCTTCCCTCTCCCTCCTTGACTTTCACTCCCCAGCAGCAGGCTTTCCGTGTGCTCTATTTAACTCCCTCCAGCACTGGAATAAACGGCAGAGTTAAGCTGACAGCCACAGAGCCTTATCTGCCTGCTAGATAGCGCCAGTCGAACAGCTCCAAATCCCGCTGCCAAATGATCACGTCCTTGCTCTCAGCATCAGGGGCAGCAGCCTGCCATGCTCTGCCTTTCCCTCTTCCCCACCTTCACTCCATCTAACTTTGTCAGGGTTATACATAGCTCTGTTCCTTGTGCTCTTGCCTTTTGGCTCTGTTTTGTAACACCCCATCTGTATCAGCTGGCTTGGTTCCAATTAGGGGGGGCTAAGCAATTTAAAAAAACAGAAAAAACCCCCCCCCAAAAAAAACCCACAACCCCAAGCCCAGCTTCCTTGGGTGCTTTGTGACACGGTGTCCCCTCAGCCCACCCCCCTCTCAGGCCATGCCCTGGTGGCTCTCCCCCCTGTGGGAATCACCCACACCCCAGGCAGGGATGGGGGCCAGGGGCAGGGCTGGCACACCCTGGCCTGAGGATGGGGACAGGGTCAGGGTTTCCATCCCCAGCCCCTTCTGCTCTGGCAGGGCAGGTCCAGCTCTTGCACTCATTCCTGGTACCTCACGGGCGCCTCTTTCCCTCAGGCAGCACCAAGGCTCAGGCAGAGAGTGCAGGGTGGGAGGAGCAGCCATGTATAAATAAGCCTTTTCCCTATGTTTAGAATTTATTACAGTGCATAGTGATTAACACCTGTTCAGGCTTTAATGCTGTCTCCTGCACTGCAACATGCACTGAGATGGAGGGGCCTTGATAAACCCAAGATTATTTTAAAGCATGTCACATACATGCCACACTCCCCACTCCATAGATAGCAGCCACCCTGCCTGCACTCATACACGTGTTTCCAAGACTTAAAAGCAGCTACCTTCATGTACAAATGCACAGAGTCACCGACCCAGCTTACATTTACAAATCTGTGCACGGAGTTGGGCTTGCACATGTGCTGGGGACTCGTCTGTAACTCATCTTTATTAACCTCCCTATCTTCCACAAAGCTGCCTGCTTCTCCAAGCATGCCCAGGTGGCAGAGCAGTAGATTTGGAATAGGTAGAGTTTCATGGCTGCTGAAAGGTGAGGGTCAATGAGCTTCTGCATTTATACCTTGAAGAAGTGTGTTCATGGAGATATTTTAATTCCAAAGATCCAGAAAAAAGAACCAGTTTCTCCTATGCATCTACTGCCCGTAAGAACACTCTACCCTTAGTGATTAATATTCCACAGCCAGGAGAGAGCAAGGAGGCAGAGAGGATTTTTAAGAGGTTTTTTTTTTTTAAAAGGTTTTCTCTGACTTGTCTTGAATTCTGACTTAATTAGCAGTTTTCTTGGGGCCCAAGAGATGCCTTCTGCTCTGCAGAGCACCGGGCCAGCTGCACTCACTGCCAGTGCAGCACTGGGAACGTGTAATCTTGGGGCAAACAGCACCTGCCCACACCTCCAGCTCTCCAGAGCAGCACCAGATGTGTCTGGCTGCTTTCAGCCTGACAGACAGGGATTTTTCCAGCAGCCAGGACTCTGCCACACCTAGGAGTGCTCCCTGTATGTCCCCAGCTCAACAAGAGAGGCACCGTGCCATCTCTTCTGAGCTTGCCTGGCATTGCTTGGGAGCTCTGGATGCTCTGAAGTCACCCAAGGGCCCCACAAACCAGGCATTAGTTTTTCTCATGGGCTTTCTAGATGGTTCCTTCTCCCTAGGGCAACATGTCAGCTGAATGCCCTGTGATCCATGGGGCACGGTGGCCAGAGCTTTCTTCCATGTGCTTGGAGTTGAATGCCTTTCCTCATTCTGGAGAGAACAGGGTCGCCTGTGGGGCTGGTGATGGCCTTTTCCTATTACTGTTTCAAATAGGACATAAAAGAAAACTTTTTTTGTTTCAGCTCAAGGCAACAAAATTAAATCATCCGTTTCTGGCCCATGGGCTCCAGTGGCCAAAAATACACCAAGCTGAAGTGCCACTTGGACATTTGGCCTGCTGTCAGACTCTAGAGGACTCTCTAATGAGGATTCCCCTAATTAGATTGAACAGCGAACCTTGCTGCTGGGGGCAGGGGGAGGGAAAGAAGGGGGGGATGCAGAGGAGGTTGTAATGGCTCTGCAGGACTTGCCAGGGCCTCAAAACTGCAGCAGGCGCTGTTCCTGCCTTGTGCCTGCTCCTCTGTGCCCAGACCCAGTGATGTTTGTTTGCAGCATCCCCACAAAAGCTTTTGTGGGGAGGGTACCAAGGAGCACGCTAGGAGAGCAGGGTTTCAGTTTCCTGTATCCACCTGCTGGTTTAGTAACTCTTCCCAATTCTGTGTCACCTCCTATCCAAAGCTTGCCACGTGCTCTATGAATGGCTCTTTTCCTGGCTGTAAGGTGGTGTTATTTTGTGTTTCATGACCCCCAGAAGGAAGGCTGAGGTAAGAGCCAGTAGCATTTCTGTTCTGGGTAGGTGGATAAATCTGTCCCATTCTCCAGACAGCAGCACTGAGGCTGGAGACACAGGTGACTGTGTCACTAGGATGAGACACTGTCAGAAACAGAGCCCAGCACCCTCTGTCTCTGCTTATCTCTCCAAGCCCCTTGCACTAACCCTTGGATCATGGCTGAGGGATCAGACTCTGCTAACAGCCTGGCTTATGAGCACTGGCAGGGCATGTGGGTGACCTATATTACAGAAGGGTAGGTAGCAGAGACTGCAACAGATGCCAGCAATAAATTATCAGAAAGTATGCACAGACTTTCATCCCTCCCCCATTCCCTTGATGGCAAAGTCCCTTTCCCCTTCCCAATGCTGAATTGCTTTAGCCTTTATCAGAAAAGCAGCAGCATGAGGGAAGGCATGGAGGACGCTTTAAGGAGATTATCTTCTTTCCTTCCCCTTTCCTTGCAGCTTTTAGGATTCATGTTGTGTTGCTATCAGCCCAAAACGGAGGGGGACAGCGGTACCCCAGCATTTAGTGACTAAAGCAGGTTGTTCTATGCATGTCCCTTCACCTGCCCTTGGGGGCCAGTGGCAGCAGAGACACACAATCTGTGTGGCCTGACTACCACAGCACAAGTGGCTTTAGATGGCATGGGGACCTCTCCCATTCCTGGTCCCCCAACACACCTGCTAGCAGTGCAAATTATCGATCCCAACAGCTCACACTGTCTCAGTGGCAGCCCCTCATTTGTCCTCTCTTTGGAATGCAGAGGCACTCAGAGGTGGCAGAGAAGCTCAGTAGAGCTGTAGAAACACCCAGTGCTTGTCACTGCCCCAGTGAGCTTCCAAGCTAAAGAGCTGGGGGCTTCATTTGCAGCACTTGCTGATTTATTAACACGTGTGTTCAAGATTCATTAGTGTTGTGCTGTCACAATCAGTGGAAAGCACATTTTAAATTCATACCAGAAACCCAGCTGCAGAAGAAATAGTGCCCTCTGACTTGCAGTGATCAATCACAGCTAAGCAAAACACCTCATACAGAAAGCTGTAAAGCAAGTAGAAAAAGCATAAAATCCACTTGGTCTTGTAAGGGACTCTGCCACATTCCTGGCCTGGTGTGAATAAAAACCTCACCCTTTTCTCTGTGATGTGAAAAAGTCAAAAAGCTTCTGATTTTTGGATTGGCAATGTAGGAACCTCTGAAATGCACATGTGTTGTTGGTAAAAAACTTTTCCTCCCCAGGACCCTTCAAGAAAGACCAACTTTATTCCTATTTTGTGGAGGGGTAAACTATGATGCAGGTAAAACTGGCTGCTGATTTGGGGTGGCTGAAATTTCAGCTTTTGATACTTCATCATTAGTTCTCATCAGTTCCCCATTCACTCAGGATTTTCAAAGCTGTCAAGTGCAGCATTAGCACTTGGGCTTGGAAATACCGTCCTGTCCAACACAGAGTATTTGTAGGCCTTATCAAAGTTACACAGAATAAAGGATTTTTGGCCAGGTTTTCCCAAAGTTTCCTGACAGGTCCGTGGCAAAAAAAAAAAAAAACAGGAGAGAAGCCGGTTTTCTTGATTCCTCATTCCATAGCTTAAGCAGAAAACACTATTTGCATCCCAAGCCTCCCTGACCAATGCACAATAATGAGACTGGGAAATTCTGGAGGAGCTGGAAATACCAAAGGCACGGAGCCTCAGCAAATCCTCTGAGAAATACAGAGCATTGGAAGGGGAGACAGGGAGGGTAGCACTGCTGGGAAAGACCCAGATTGCTGTGGAGATGTGGAATTCCTTGGGAAGCTGTGGAAGCAGGTGGAGAGAGCGGGATATCCAACCAGGAGTGACAGGAAAGTCCCGGCGCGGTGCGAGTGCGGCATATGGAGGAGGCCCAGAGCAGCAGCAGGAGGAGAGCTGAGGGGGCAGCTGACAGGAAGAAATCCAGCCATGTGTGTGCCAGCATCTTCTCCAAACGCTCCTGAACGTGACAGACCACGTGCATGTTTCCTCCCTGCAGAACGGAGGCAGCTGAGAAGGGAAGCGGGTGAGGGAGTGGGAGAGGGGCTCAGAGGAGGGACACGTGAGCTCACTACCCCAGTTTCCTCCTCTTTCTCTTGCCACGGGGCGATGTTTTTGTTCTTCTCACACTGTTGGCAAAAATTGGTAACCAAGTGAGATGTGGAGGGGGGTTCTACATGAAGGTTGAGATAACATTTTCTGATCCAGCCAGGAACAGTTGGCTGTGGGTGGTGGCTTGTCACCAGCCCTGCCAGTTCTAATCCAGATCCCAGTTTTTTCTCATTCTCTCAGCTGTGGAGTGAAGAGCCTTCCCTACAACTTTAATTTCCTGCAGGGGTTAATCCCATGGTCAGTGGTAGCTCAGGCCCTTAATCCTTTTGCTCAGTCCCTTGACAGCAGGGCTGCGGCCGCTCCTGCCCTGGCAGGTCTGAGGCAGGCACCCTTCTGCTCCCTGTTCCTCCCCGACACCCCACCAGCATCCTGCAGCTCACTGGCATTTCAAATGCTGCTCCCCCCTTCCTGGCAAGCCTACCCCGGGGGTGTGGGTGGGTGGTACAACCAGGAAAAGGTTGCAGGCAGAGAAGACAGCTTGGTGGGAGAATCCTGGTTCTTCATTCCCACCGCCACTGCGCTCACAGGTATTTTCTGCACTTCTTGGTTGGATGGTGCTCTGAATCCCAAAGTGTTCTCTTGTTTTCATTCAGGTGGTGCTCAAGAAGGAAGGTGTGTATGAGCCCACATTTGGGAAGGATTCTCTAAGGGGTCAAAAATTTTAACGTGGCCCAGTGCCTTCCCTGGGTCTCTTACTTAGAGTCAAAGGATGCAGCAGATCTTTAAGAGGCAAGGTGCCAGCCTGTCTGAGATAAGAGATACATTTACATGCGCAGAGTAATAGATGGAGGTGCATCAGTTTAGCAGCAAGATAGGAAAATGTAAGTTTTTAATCAATATAAGCTCTGTCTCTGGAGTGCTAGGCCAGATGTCTGTTGAACAGCATGACCAGACTGCCAAACCAAGGGCTTTCCAGATCAATACCAAGAGACCCCTGGTACATTTTATGGGGGTCAAAGCACTTCAGCCATGAGCCTTTCTCCTTGTGGGTTCTCATTCCAAAAATGAGGAAAGCTTTTGCAGGCCTGAGTGATCCCTTGCACACAAAATGCCCCGCACTTGCTTGTTCCACATCATTCATTTCTGCACTAGCTCAAAAGCTGGTTTGGCTTTTTTCATTGCCTGCATTTTAGGATACACTGGGCCCTTGAGCTCACTGGCCTTCCTTATGCTTGACTCTTGTTACTCATTCTTCTGGTGGGGAAGCCAGGGTGCTGAAGAACTGCTGCCACCAAGGCTGCTCCTCCTTTTCCTCCCTCCCCTCGTCAGCTGTGCTTCCCTGGGTACCAGGCTCCCCAAATGAGCTGCAAGGGTAGTGGCTTGTCACTTTGGCAGCAGGAGGAGAGAGAGGAAGGAGAAAACACTGGAAAAATGGAAGAACTTGAAGGTGTCACGAGGCTGTGCCCTGGGTATGTCCAGAGGGGCAGGCACCATCCATCCTGCACAGTGGTGGGGCAGAGCACAAGAGGCTGGCAGTAAAAATCCTCTCAGCTCTTATCATCAGGGCATCAGTGACCCAGCACGCACGTCGCTCCTGGCAAAGCTCCTGAGGAGAGGCTCTCATCATTCCCACACAATGCATTTGTACTGGACTCTGAAGGAGACCTTTCCTGCCTCAGTGAGCTGCAGAGATCTGCCTCACTCGGTCACCACTGTGGCACAAGGTTGTTGGTGCTGCCTGCATCTGCTGCCCCATCACCTTCCCAGAGCATCCGAGAGGGGCAGCCCTGCAAAGTCCGCACAAACTGTGGGATCTGGGCTGCTGCCTTCAGCTCCAGGGGTGCCTGCAGATCTCTGGGACACATTTGTGCTTTTCACAAGCTGGGAATGTTGCCCATAGCTCAACAAGATGTGGTGACAGCTCTCCCAACCCAGAGCTCCAGCCAGGATCTTTGGACGCATCTGGGTTAGCACACGGATCAGCCTCATGCTGCAGAGCTTGCCAAGGCTGAGGAAGGACTGCAAATTTGATGTGACTTTAGTTTTCTACAGGGTTCACAGCCACAGGAGAGATACCTTGATGGCAAAGTTGACATCCCATCGAAATCACTAGAAGTGGTGTGGAGAGCAGGGCCCGCCTTCAGCCCCTCTGCCCCCACACAGCAAAGTCACAGCAGCAGCTGTCAGGGTTTAGGGCAAATTTGGGGGAAAACCTCCAAATGGGGTTCTTCCAGAAAGCAAATTCAAGCTGTCCCTTCCCCCAGCTGGTTCAGGAAAAAGATTTCCTTGGAGAAAAGTGGAAAAAACTGCTTTGGGCAGCACTGGAACTAGAGAGCCTCACCAGCAGGGGAAAGGCAGCCCAAGAGATGGTGCCAAGCCAAGTTCCTTTTACAGCTCACCTCCAGACTCAGGGTGAGGTCTTACTCTTTTATCCCTTGTGTGAGAGCATGGTCCATGGGGAAGGAATCTTCCCAGCCTCCTTGAAGTGAGGAGGAGCATGGTAGCAGGGCATGTAACAGCCTTTTCTTTCAGTCAGTGGAGAAGTTCTGACTTGTGTGGCTTTGCTGTAAATTTAAGTCTCAGTCCTTCCTGTGAAGGGCGTGGGGCATTGCAGAGCATAAACAATAGACATTCTCTTGTTTTGCCATTCATAAAAATGTAACGAGGAAATTGCCATTTTCATTAAAAGAAGAAAAAAATTGTCATATGTTAAAATAGGCTTGCAAAGCCAGGGACTTAAATGTGAGTTTTTACTTGCCCAGCCTTCATTCAGCCACTTGCATGGACACAGCACTGCCTTTGCTCACCCAACCAAGTGCTGCTTCTTTTTTTCACAGGACCCTGTCCCATACTCAGTGCAAAGTGACACTTGATACTCAAGCTAACAGTGAGGATGTTGTAATAAACAAGGCTGTTTTTATATGGTCAGAGTTAAATATTAAACCACAGTTTTGGCAGGAGGCCACAGGCTGTACATTCCTAATTTTGTGGGTGCCCAACACGAGACCCTGGGGGCCATTCTGCAGAACTGCTGAACGCTCACAGCTGTTTTCCAGAATGCTGGCAGCTCAGCCAGCAAACTCGTACAACCTCGAGGACTCAAGAGAGCCAAGAGGTCCCAGACTCTGGCCCTGCACCTGTTACTGAAAGGGGAAGTCTCTTTTCCCTTCAAAAGCCAGGAAAACAACCACTCTCTCTTGCCTCATCAGGAGCATAAATTCTCTAGCATCAGCTGCAAGGCAAATGTAGCTGCTAACATCTTCAGAACACCACAAGACAATGAATAGTGATGTATTGCCTGCAGGGCTTGCTTGGCAGGCAGTAAACAAATAAAACAGGCACACATTTTGCAGTACCCAAAAAAAAAATATATATATATATATATACATAGATATATATACCAGCTCCCTGCTTCACCTCTTTAGCACCAGGTAGCCAAGTACCTTGAATGAAACAGCTCATAAAAATACAGCATGTGATCCTACCTAGGACTGCAACCCAGTGCAAGTGGCACGCTGCCTCCAGTAGCAGTATTTCCTAACTTTCAACTGCTTTTTTTTGCAATATGAATAATATATTTCACATAATCCAACCCCTCACAGATGAAGCAACTTTGCCTTCCATCTCTTGAGTCTGGAATCGAACTAGTTTATAGAAAAAAACCCGCACATCTTCTTGCTGTTATCATACCCTCAATCACAGGAAGCTTTATTGTGAGCCAGCATTTTGGTGAAGCCACAGCAGGAATAAGGTATGTGTGACAAGGTATTTCCCTGCAGCAGGAGGAACATCCCAGAACTCCCACTCCTGCTTCTTTCCACTGACAACTGAGCGTGTGTCACGGTGTAGCACGCTGAGGCATTGCCCAGCTGGCAGGAGCATCCCAGTATGGGCATCTGAGTTATGGTTCGAGCCACCCAGCACTGGGACACTTGTCAAGCAGTGTAAGCAGCTGCTTGTAACCAAACATGGCAAGTGAAGGAAACTGCCTGCTCTGTCTTTTCACTCAGCAACAGGCAAGAGCTGAGGAGTCACCGAAGAACTGCCCAAAAATGCTCTCCCACAGGCTTGAGCCTCTTCCCCATCCTGTTCCAGCCTCTGGTGCTCCCTGAATGCTCCTGTCCAGGTACCCTTGTGGCTCCGTGCTGCTGCTGACCCTCCCAGCCCTTCTGAGACACAGCTCTGCCTTCATCAGCCTTCTGTGGTGCAGAAGAGCCTAGAAAATCCTTTCTGCATCAGGCTTAAAAAAAAAGCCAGAGGAAGAGCAGGAAGCTGAAGTAACTCTTAAAGATACCTGAGCTCAGAGTGCACCTTGCTAGCATGTGACATTCGCTTTGCTGGAGGAAAGGGTAAAGCTATCATCTGGTATAAAAATTACATAAGAAGGCTTCCCCCCTTTCTCTTTACAAACAGTCCCTTTGCTCAGGATTTACCATAATTCCTCCAAGTGGACAGGATGCACTAATAACAGAGGCAGCACTGATGTCTGACAGGGAGACAACTCCCGCAAGCCTTTCGCTCATGTGGAATAATTCCCTTGCAAATGTTGTTTGCCCACAGCAGTTAGAGGAAGATCCACCCCTCCCTCCACCCCCCAACAGACCTGAGTGACAAAGCTGAGAAGAAAAATGGTCTGCAGTTCTGGAAAGGCTCCCTTCTCCTCACTGCTGGGAATGTCCCCTGTGTTGGGACAAGTCGCTGTCTGCGTTTAGGGGTTCCCCTGTCTTTAAGGGTTTCCTTCTCCTGCAGCAGCAGTCCTTCCCCAGAGGAGATGTTGTCTCTATCCCTGAGCAGCAGGTCAGAGCCCTGCAGCACAGCAGAGCTGTATCCTGCCCGCTGCTGTTCCCAGCAGGGCTGTGCTGGATGTGGCACATTCGGGTTACCTGACTGGGGCCCAGCCTGGCCATGACCTGCTTGGAGCAGCAGCTTCAAACACCCTCTCTCCCCAGATCAGGAGACTCCAGTTTAACATGTCTCTGTTAATTAGCAGGAGGTGCAGGGACAGTAATAAAGTGGTCAGGCAGAGGGAGGAGGAGGGAGGCAGAATGCCCTGTGTGGGATGTGTGTGTGCACGTGTCTGTGCACGCCTATGTACACACTCACACACACAGACACAGACAGAGCCGGGCTAACCTTACCCCCTGGCCATCGTGTGCTTCACCTCCGCTCTTTTGGAACCTCATTCTCACCCTTTCCTCCCAGTCAGGGCTGGAAAAGGCTGTGAAGCTTCTCTGGGCTGTGTTTCACCCACCCCTCTCAGTGCTGTGCTTTCCACCCAAAAGTTCAGAAATCACAGGCTCAGCCTGTGGAGATGCTGAAAGCAGCTCGGGACTTATTTTTGGCTCTACTTGTGATTTGGCATCCTTCACTTCATGTCCTGTGGTCATGTCCGTGAGCACACACACCCCCACGCTCTCATCCACATCCCCCCCATCCTAAAGCTGTGCGAGAAGTGCTGAACCTGTTCGGTTTTGGTCCGCACTTCTCCATTTTAGGCTGTTTTTACCGCGACGGCTGAGTCCAGAATGACAGATAGCAAAGGCATCACAAGTCAGGCGATGGCACCTCTGAGAGCCCCGAGCAGGGCACGGGAGGCACCGAGCTCCCAGCCGCACCTGCTGCCATCCTCAGCGGGCAGAAGTTGCTCCAGCAGCAGCAGCAAGCCCTGCAGGGGCTGCGGCGTGCGGGGAAAGCGCTGCCCGGCCGGGAGCCCTGCGCTGCCCCTGCCTGCCGCCCTCCGCCCGGGGAAGCGCTCCCTGCGGCCCCCTCCCGCAGCCGGCCACCGGGAAACGCCGAAGGGAATGTCACTTACCCCTCTCAGGCTGGGATGGACCCTCCTGCGGGAGTGGCAGCTCTCCCAGCTCCCTGAAGCCGGTACAATCCCAAGGCAAATCCAGCAGAAAGCGGCTCCCCGCGGACCCTAGCTGGCAGGAGCCTCCCTAGGCAGGCTGCAGGGCAGGGGAGCCGCGCAGAGAGGTGACAGCGTGGGAAAGGGACTGTGATCCTCCGTGAATAATAACCGGGGGGGGAGAGGAGGAGAGAGAGAGGCGGGAGAGGGAGAAGCGCGGAGGAGCGGCAGCTGGGGGTACATGTGCGATGGCAGCAGCACACGCACGGGGACGCGCACAGCCAGCGCGGGGACGCGCACAGCCAGCGCGGGAACGCGCACAGCCAGCGCGGGAACGCGCACAGCCAGCGCGGGGACGCGCACAGCCAGCGCGGGAACGCGCACAGCCAGCGCGGGGACGCGCACAGCCAGCGCGGGAACGCGCGCAGCCAGCGCGGGGACGCGCACAGCCAGCGCGGGGACTCACCCCGCCAGGCAGGCAGCGGCTGCCCCCCGACAGCCAGAGCGAGGAGCTCGGGAGGTGTTCAGCCCTCCCAGTGCATCCTGCAGAAAGGGCAGCCGCTCTCAGTCCCTCTCTCTCCCTCATCCCGCCCTCGCTGCCATCGCTCTCCGGGCTCCGGGGGGCTCCAGGAGGGGTGAGGAGGTGCCAGGGCGGGAGGAGCTCCCCACAGCCCCTCGGGAGCTACATTGGTCACACACAGGTTACGAGAGAAGGCACCGAGCTGAACAGTTCCTCCCCTCCCTCCCTCTCTCCCCTGGTGACAATAAACCCGGAGGGAAAGGCGTCAGGATGAGCGGGGACCAGCCCTGGCTTTCCTATGGGAGCGAGAGGAGCGGCTGCAGCCATGGGGAGACAGCAGGGGAGAGCACGGGGGGCTTGGGAGAGCATGGGGGGCTTGGGAGAGCATGGGGGGCTTGGGAGAGCCCTGGGGGCTTGGGAGAGCATGGGGGGCTTGGGAGAGCATGGGGGGCTTGGGATAACCCTGGGGGGCTTGGGAGAGCATGGGGGGCTTGGGAGAGCATGGGGGGCTTGGGATAACCCTGGGGGGCTTGGGAGAGCATGGGGAGACAGCAGGGGAGAGCACGGGGGGCTTGGGAGAGCATGGGGGGCTTGGGAGAGCATGGGGGGCTTGGGAGAACATGGGGGGCTTGGGAGAGCTCTGGGGGCTTGGGAGAGCATGGGGGGCTTGGGAGAGCATGGGGGGCTTGGGAGAACATGGGGGGCTTGGGAGAGCCCTGGGGGCTTGAGAGAGCTCTGGGGGCTTGGGATAACCCAGAGGGCTTGGGATAACCCAGAGGGCTTGGGAGAAAGGCACCCCCTTCCCACCAGTGCTGCAGAGAGCATGGTGGGCTGGCAGTGAGTCCAGCAGGGAGACAACCGAGAGGTGCCCAGCACAACCCTGTGTCTGCTTCCTCAGGGATTCAGGGAAAACTCGAGGGGTGCTGTTAGGGAATAGTTGGGACAAGGGTGAAAGATCCACAGTTCGTTCCCCTGAGCTTTGGCTGCAGCAGAGAGTGTGTTCAGCCATGGGTGTGTGTGCCAGGTGTGGTGACATCCATCAGTGACAGGCGTTCCTGCCCTCCCTGACAGCGCCAGCCGGTGCAGGGATTCTGTAAGCAGCCAAATCCAGCCCACTACCTCTGTTGGGATTTCCTCTGTGCTCTCCCCTGGGCTCCTGTAGCCTTCCCCCCCAAAATCAGACCCCTATCTTGCCTTCCTCCATCTCGATGAGCACCTCTGTAGCTCGCATTTGCAAGAATTACTCTTTTGTTGATCTAGCCCTTCTATCAGATCCAGTGTCATAAACAGGCTGATTTGGGCTTTTTGTTCATTTTCATTTGTCTGGAAGTTATCTTTTTAAATAAAATATTTAGAAGACTCAAAATTTCAAGTTACCAGCTCGAGAGGGAAAATAAGAACATTTCAGAAATGGGGAACAGAGAGAAATGCAAATGGGTGGTATGGGCATGGCTGTTCTGCTGTTCTGGAACCTTCCATTTGAATCACAGGTTTTATGTAACCATTGGACCAGCTGCCATGAAAACAGGTTGTGAATGGCAAGGTAAATCTTGATAAGCACTCTGCAGGATGCAATCTTGCGACTTTGTTATGCCTTTTCGTTGTGCAGCAGGCCCAAGAATTAAATCTTGGGGAAAGCTCCTTATGTGAACAACATATGGATAATCAAAGAGAGAAGCCAGAGACTGCAGGCAGAAGGAGAGGCAAGCAGAGGATGAGCTAATGAAGCAGGCATGCTCAGCACAGGGAGGAACAGGTGGAGCAGCAGTGCACAGCTCCAGGAAGGCCCATGGGTTTGCAGGCAGGGTGGGGAGCTGGGTGGGAAGGGGTGCACAGCTTTGGGACCCTCGGTGATGCCCACCTGTGCCAGGTGTTCAGCACTGCCTGTGCTCCTGCTTTATTGCATTGCTGGGCTGCTGCAGTGGCACGGGGCACTCAGCTGTGAATTCAGGAATAAAACCATTAGCCGTGGGCTCTCTGGGGACTCTGCAGCACCCACTCATCATTTCATGGACCTCAGATCTTCCCACTGATGCAGCACACCCTTTGCCACCAGAGCAAAAAGGCTCATTAACCATCAGTTATCCTTTGGAACAAGCATAGAGAAGTTTATTCCAGTTTTTTTTTCGCTCTCACTTGAGCTGTAGAATCATCCTTACCTCAGACTGAATCACTGCTTTCTTCCTTTCTCCTTGACCTCACCAACAGTGTGAAGATGCACAGGTGACTGTTACTAGCACTGGAGCAGGGTTGATTGTGCCCTGATTCTCCTCAGCTCCCGTGCCTTCCTCAGGTCACCCAAATGTGTGAAAGTTTCTCCCAGTTCTTGCCAGTAGCTGCCACTTTCTGTCCCTGCCACTGGCCACCAGTGCAACCCCAAGGTTTCTTCTTCATCATATTGCAGGCTGGGTGTGTGCTGCTTATGCCTCCTGAGCAGAAGCAAGGATTTACAGCCAGGGGCTAGGACCTCTCTAAAGAACAATTTAAGGCCAAGTGTTCCCACTGGCAAAAATATGAGCCACTAAGTCTGCATTGCAAGTTTAGTTATGTAGGCATCAACTCCTCTTCAAGTCTCTTGAAAAAGAGACTATCTGTCCTGGGTAATGCTCAGTCCCATTGATGTGATCTGCTGTGGTAAGGGGAACGACTCTCTCTCTCTTGAGATGGTTTGGAAGGATGAATTTATTTAAAGCTACGTACCAAAGCGGGTGCGTGGGCCTCATGGGACTCAGCAGCAGCAGCAGCATGCCTGCTGTCATGGCATGCCAATTTGTCAGCAGGGGCACCAAGCCAAACCATGCCAGCCACAGCCTCGCTGAAGCTGAGCCATCTCTGCCCAGGCCACACTCAGCCCTGTCCTTCCTCCCTTCTTTGCATCCTTTGTCTCGTCTGCTTTGTGCTCAGCGAGGCTGAGGGCAGTGCAGAGCCACAGAATCATTCCTTTCCCCCCCAGACAGGCAGTCAGATTTGGTTTACAGAAGGGAGAGCTGGATAAGAAATGTGCCTCTGATGCATGGGA
Source organism: Cyanistes caeruleus (assembly GCF_971803275.1). Lineage (NCBI taxonomy): Eukaryota > Metazoa > Chordata > Aves > Passeriformes > Paridae > Cyanistes > Cyanistes caeruleus. The sequence continues at coordinate 82,751,497 of NC_141704.1, forward strand.
TTTGTAAGATGTACCAGCAGTAGGAATGTGACAAGGACACTGGTATAAAACACAGAGCTGATGTCAGGTGCCAGGGTCTCTGTACATGAGGCAAGAAATTATACCATTGCATACTCCAGGTTTAATTCATACCCATCTGAATTAGAGCATCAGATCATACTGTCAGCTTAAAAGCACCCACACGGCATGATTCAGATTTAAAGGATCTGTTCCCCCCCTTTGAAGCTCCTTCTAATTCAGAGGAAATCTGTAGAAACAGCAACACTTCATCCTCCTGATATTGGTGGTTGTGAAAAAAAGGCTCCAGATCTCCCTCCCTGTATTTCTTTTTCTCCCTCACTTGCACTTTATTTCAAGGTCCTGCTTGGGGCTGTAATTCCTCCAGAGCTCTTGGATTCAACTGGTTGACACCCAGCCCAGTTGTTCCCCATCACCTGGGGGCTGGTTTTCGTGTGTGCTGGTGGGCAGCCTAGCCAGGGACAGCCAGCTTGTCCTGTCAGGGACACCCTGCACTGTTCCCTCTGCAGCTATGCCTTAATTCAGGAGCATCATGCTGGGAATAGAAGGGAAATTAAGCCAGGAAATTAGGACACACTTCATTAAGAAACACACATACACACGTTTGCTTAGCCCACCCTGCACTGGGCTGGCACCAGGTAACAAATCATTATTCATAATCGACACTTTCTGCCGAGTGGCATTCATAATTCTGTGCTTTTGTAGTGGCTTAGGAAAAATCTAAATCTCTGTGGTTCCCCCTTGAGACAGGTGGGTTTTCAAATTAATCCCTTCCTCACTGGCCTACTTTATTTCTGATTGATGCTGCGTGGTATAGGAGTTGAGGCTGGGCCGATCACAAACATCCATCCTGGCCAGGCAAATCCGAAAAAGACAAAGACAAAAGCTCATGCCACGCTGGGGGGCTTTTGGGGGATTTTTGTTGTTGTTGCTGATCTGTTTGTAGCTTCATAGTGTTCAGTGTGAGGGAAATCTCAGTGCCTTGGTGCAGTCAGTGTCCCCTTTTCCTCTCCCTTGTTAAACCTCTGACTGTCACTTGGCAGCCTGACTCAGCGCTTACCATTCACACTTGGAAGCAGCTTGCAATTGTGATTTCCATCCCATCACCCTGGGCAAATATTTACTCCTCTTTTCCCAACTTGCATTTATGTCTTTAATGCTCCTCTTTTGATCCTCCCCTCTTTTTGTTTCCTGCAGCTGTGGGTGTGCAGATAAAGCTGGATTTGCTCCAACGCAAGTTTTGGACGGCCATGCAACAGGTAGGAGCATCAGCAATCATGCAGAGACACAATTTCATGCTCCTCATCAGCAAGGTCGATGCTAAGTTACATCACATACCGTGGCATTTTAATGAGGGCTTTTGTGGAATTCATATTAAAAGATTTATGAAGCAGATTAGTTTGAAGTCACACATTTCTGTAATCCTGTGACGGCACTAATGCCGTGTGAGCCACGAGTCTGTTCTGCAGATGCCGTGGTGACAGTGTCAGCATCCTGGCCTGCCATTAGCTCTGCTGCATGTGACACATTTAATTGTGGAAATATGTTTGTGCTCACTCAGCCTTTCAGAAACCTCATGGAAATGTGCAATTTTGGGCACACAGAAAAAAAAAAATCTACTGCCTTCTCTTATCGTCTTGATAAAGATAACAAAACACTACCAGCTTGCTAAAATAACGTTTATTTGCTCCAGGGATAAGCTTTTGGTGTTGTCCTAATATTAGATACTCTTCTGGACTGAAAGAAGTAGAATAATTAAAACTCCCCTGGCCTGGGGAGCAAGAAACATGGAACACCTTTCCCTTCCCACCCAGAATCTTTCTCCCCAGGGTGGTCTGCTGGAGGGGTGAGGACTGTAGCAGCACACAAGTGGCTCTCTGCTGTCAGGAGAGAGAACTGTCATCACACAGGGGTGACAGAGAAGGTAGGAGGGCAGGAAGCTGCTCTGTGGAGGCAGGAGCATCCTCACAGGTGGGAGATCACACAAACCTAACCTGAGCTAGAAAGATTTCTGCAAAGCACATGAGCACATCCTGAAAGAGCAACAGAGAGCTCAGTTTTAAAAACCCTGCTCAGGGTCCTACCCAGGCAGTTCTCACACAAACAAGCCCCCATGGGTGTTAAGTGAAGCTGGGAGGCCTCATTAAAGCAGGTGAAGGAGGCCTGTGTGCCAAGTGGCTGCAACCCCTGGTAGGGGCTGGTGTGAAGAAAGGCTCCACGTGGTTTCCCAGGATGTGAGTGCTGTTGGACAGAGGAATGATTAACAGATTTTGTTTTCTCTCTCTCTCTCCTGCCTCACTGATGCCATGCTGCTCTGGATATCCACGCTGTGCTTCCCAGCCCAATGACACTGATGTAAGTAGACAAAAGCTGGGGACAGGGAGGCATCCTGGCGTGCTTGGCTTCCTAATTGTGGCATTTGGGTGCCAGCATATTATAGGCACTGTCCCTTGTCTGTAGCCACTGGAGAGGGTCCAAGCCTGTCGCAGGCTGTGTTTGTCTTCCCAGTAATTAAGTGTCTTTGGCAAAGCTCAGTGCTCTGGGTCACAGAGAGCTGACCAACAGCAGGAGGATGCTGTGAGCTGGGCTGGTCTCCGAGGAAGGAGCTGTGTGATGAAGCCTCAGAGCAGGCAGGAAGCACAGGCTCGGTTTTGCCCCATCTCAGGGCCTCCCTGGGAGCTGCCAGCTCTCTCAATCCTGGCTGTGGTGCTGCTGCTGTGTGGCCAGCCCAGCAGCAGGCACTGCTGGAACTTCTCCAGGCCTGCACGTGCGGTGGCAGTGAGAGCCAGGCCTCACACTGAGGAAGATGTGGGACACACGAGCCCTTCTTGTGGAAAACCACTGGGCTTCACCTGGGCTTCTGCTCTGACAGCTGAACCCTGGGCTCTGTGTTTGTTATCCCCCAGGGCCATAGCTGTGGTTTGTTGTGACCATGTTCTCTGCTGACCAAAGGAAGGAACCTGCCAGGGTGAAGCACAAGGCCACCTCTAGGAATACATCCAGGGAAATAAAACAATGTGCTGCTTTGTGGTGAGGCAGGGGTGAGATGGTGCTTGCAACTGCAGATGAAGGAATTTTTTTTAAACCATCATCCCTAGAGTCTCAAAAAGCCAGCTGGATTCAGAGTATGAACATGTGCTATTGCAAAGCTGGGGGACTTGAAACAAACTCAGGCATCTCCAAACCTCCCCTGAAGTTGAACAGAGGGACAGAAAACTGTTTTTTTTTCTGCAAAACTCAAGTGGAGAAACAAATCCTAACTGAAAGTTACGGTCTTCTTGTGGTCTGGAATGGCCAATTCAGCTCTTGCTGCTGAGAATCACCCAGAAAGGGGGTTGGATTTTATGTCTAAGGGTTTCGAGAAGGTAGTGGGTAGCTGGCTGAGAGCAGACAATGTGCTATGCCAGTGTCCTTCCCTGACCCCAGAAAACCTCTGGCAGGAAGGGGACTCCATGCACAGAAAAGGCAACACCGTGTCAGCTTTCTTCCCTCTGCTACTGGAGAGAATACAATTAAAAAATAACACAAAGAGACAGACACATGCAGCCACGGCAAACTCTGAACAATTATGAAATCAATAAGCACCTGAAGGGCTTCGTTACTCACCACTTAACCCCTGGTGTCCCCACCCAGTTCTGTGTTGTGAAACACATGTCAAGTCCACTACGCAGAAATTCTAAATTAAAGAAATGGATGGTGCCTTGGGCTACATGTGCACCATTCACATCCTATTTTATCATGAGCTAGCTGCAGAATAAAGAAACCAACAGCAACAACAACAAAAAAATCCCTGCCTGAGAAGAGCACTGATCTAAAAGACCATGCTATGTCCTTAGTCCAGATACTAACAGATGCTGAAATGCACGCTGGTTTCTCCCTGGTGCACAGTAACCTTTGCTTTTGCTCTTTCTTTCCAAGTGCCTCCTGTGTCTGGGGTGCACAGGTCCTGCTGGGAGCACGTCAGGGAGGCAGGTGCAGGATGGGAGCCCTCAGGAGAGGGGATGTGGCTGCTAGAGGTGGGGAGGTGGGGTGGCTGTCCTGCTGGAAATGGCAGCTGGATTGCAGAGCTGTCTGGGATGCTGTTGTGGGAAGCTCTAGCCCCGCAGTGCCAAGGGAGAGATGGTAAGATGAGCTTGTGCTGAGGGATGCTCTCGGGGCAGGTGGATCCAGGTGCAGCTGCAGGCTGAGCTCTGGGAGCCCCAGGCTGTGAACTGGCCCTGAGCCTCTGCACAGCAAAGGGCACCACGGGGCCCTGGGGACAGCCAGGTGTCCTGGACACGCAGCAGGAGCAGAAGTCTCATTGGGACAGCCCCAGATGATCACACACACGGACTGTGAGGGTATAAAAGCCCAGTGTCCTTTGTCCAGGGCCCCTCCTCAGAGACACCAGCTTGATCTCTTTCTGTTGCTGCACCATTAATAAATTGCTTTAAGCTTCTGGATGTCTGAGACCCCGCTGTGGGAAACCTGGAGCTGAATGAGCGAGGAAATCTTGTGTGGCTGTGTGAGTGAGACTCACTCTTGTGTGAGTGTGGGGTGCATGGGGAGGGGAGCAGAGCCCTGTGGGGTCACTGCAGCAGTGAAAGCCTCTGGTGGTGGGGCAGTGGCAGCTCCTGCATGGCCAGGCTGGCAAGTTTCCCTCACACCATGGTTAATTCTCTGCTCTCCCTTTGCAGTGCAGCGGCCTGGACGGCGCCTGTCCGCTCAGCTGTCAGGATGATGTAAGCTGCCTCAGTTTCCCCTCTGTACCTCTGCTGGATGTGATTGACCACCTGCTCTGTCTCCCCAGAAAAAGGCATTGCCTGTTATCTCCCCACAAGAGATTATACAGCTGGGGCAGGACCTGGTACTAATGAGACAAATCTGAGTTTAGGTCTTCCCCCCAGCTGGGCCAGGGCAGAGACACTGGGACTCCAGCCAGTGAAAGTCCATCTCCTTTAAATCTGTCTCCCTGGCACCCCAGATCTTCCAAACAAAAAGTGTCTGTCAGCATGATGTGCATGCTGGACTCCTCTCTTTGTGTTTATGCCACTGCTTCAGCCTTGGTACCAGGAATGTGTGGGACAGGAGCTCCTCTGCCCTGAAAAGTGAGATCACCAGAGATTTATTTTGTTGTACGTTCATGTAGGATTTTCTCTGCTTCCTAGTTTTTCCCCTGCAAGGCCTAAAGGTTTTCATCTAAACTCTGTGCCTCCGTTTCCTGCTTTGCAAAATGCAGATGAGATCAGCACTGATACTCGGTGGTGGGGAGAGGGATATTTCCTGAGTGGTTCTAAAACTCTCAAATGTGAAGATGGAAAGCATCAGATACCACATTGCTAAAGAGAAGAGCACTCCAAATATCCTGGCTCTTCCTGAAGGATGCTTTGCCTGAACTGTGGCTCACACACAGCCTGCTAGGCCTGCACAGAGCCCTGGCTGGAGACAATCTCTGTCACAGCCCATGAGTGAAATACCCTCAAAATGGAGACAGAGAAGGGAAAGAATTGTGTAAAACTCGTGGTAGCCAGGCTGTGGGGCTTGGCACGGAAATGCTGAGGCTGTTGCCATCATCACAAACCCACACTGCTCCATCCTGAGCACAAACAGGGAAAAAGCCATCTTTAATACTGCTTCCCTTCCATCTCTGCAGATTCTGAACTGCTTCCTCATTGACAACAACGGCTTTATACTTGTTTCCAAAATACCTGAAGAGGTAAGAGAGCATTAGAGGAGGAGGAGAGTGGGGTTGGCATGTTCCTGAATAACCCACCAGAGCTGGGGAAAACAAATGAACTTGAATTGTGTAACAAGGGTGGCTGTGGTGTAATTAAATTCAACTGTGCAGTGAGGGGGAAGGCTCCCAGCAGAGTGACAGCACATCCTAGGTGGGGAAGGAGTTTGCAGTGATAAGGAAGGAACTAGTCAAAATATCTTTTGATCAGAAGAAAGGAAATTAGACTCTTGTTCCCTTGGCACAGATGCTGTTGAAAGATGATCCGAGACGGAAGGGAAGGGAAGGGAAGGGAAGGGAAGGGAAGGGAAGGGAAGGGAAGGGAAGGGAAGGGAAGGGAAGGGAAGGGAAGGGAAGGGAAGGGAAGGGAAGGGAAGGGAAGGGAAGGGAAGGGAAGGGAAGGGAAGGGAAGGGAAGGGAAGGGAAGGGAAGGGAAGGGAAGGGAAGGGAAGGGAAGGGAAGGGAAGGGAAGGGAAGGGAAGGGAAGGGAAGGGAAGGGAAGGGAAGGGAAGGGAAGGGAAGGGAAGGGAAGGGAACTTGTGAGTGCTTCTGAAGTCCAAGCAGGTGTTCTTCAGGAGAGGAAACTGAGGGGATGGTAAGAGCAAGATGGTAAAGACAAAAAACGAAGATGAAATAATTTAAGCAAATTGGAAACAGGAACACACCTAAAGAACTGAAGAATTTACTGGACTTGTTGAGGTGAAAGGAGCAAGGGAAAAGGCTCAGAATAGAAATAAAAATAAGGTGTGTGGTTCCCCATCCATTTCTGGGGAGCTGAAAGGGTGCAAGTTTGACCTGACATCTTATGCAGCTGGGTAAAGTCAACACTACCAACCACTGCATGGTTGAGCTACACTTTTCTGTTCTCTGACAAATTCACCACAGAGCTACTTCTTTCAAAATAATTAAACCCCATAGTTCTGGGCATCAGGAGGTGATATGTGGGAACAGTCTCATAAAGTACAAAGCAATAAGTCAATAGTAAGAGTGGGCTTAGAGAAGAAATGAGAAGCGAAGGGGTTTTGTTACTGACAGAATTGTGGAGTTTCATTAAGATTGCCATTGTGCTGGAGTTAACAAATGCAGTTTGGATATTTCCAAAAGGCAGTAGAACCAGTCCCAGAAATTACTTTCTTCAAAATGTGATAAACAGGTTGAAAAGGGAATTAAGGTAACAGAACTCGTGGTGGATGTGATTGGCACAAGCAGCACAGCTTCCAGATGGAAGAAAACTTATCAGCTATAGTTCTTTGAAAGTGTGACAAAATCAGGAGATAAGGGAGAGTAGATAACCTGTTGAATTTCAGTTCTCTTCAGCCTTGAACCGAGTCCCTTACAAGAATCTGGTGAAACAGTGAAGCATGAAGTAATGACATTGATCTCAGAGTAGCTGGGACAGAAGAGAAAGAAGAAGAACTTTTAGATGGTTATTTAAATGGGAAACATCAGCTGGATGAGTCCCACGGCTCCCCAGCTGGGCTTGGGTTGGTTAGCATATTCAGAATGGGCTGGCAAGAGAAAGAGGTGAGACTGTGAATTCTGCAGGCACTGCACAGTGAGTGCAGAGAGGCTGAGATGAGACTCACAGAGCAAAACCAATCAGCAACACAGAGATACCGGGGAGGATACACACAGATACCAAGGGGAGCTTATTGCAAGGGATAACCAACCTCTGTTCTCTAGGAAAGCGAAAAGTGCCCTTCCCAGCACACTGAATAGTCCAGCAGAAGTGTCCCCACACACGTGATGTGCCAAAAAAACAAAAAAAGCAAATAAAACTTGAAAGATAAGGGAGGGGAATTCTGTAAAAGTTGCATTGGCTCCCTGCTCTGGGAGGTCAGGTCCTACTGAGTGTTTGGAGTGGGCTGGTGATCTTAGGAATTGCTGTTTTCTCCTCTGACTGCCATTGCATTTTCAAAGATGCTTTACTGAGTCCTGTGACAAGTGTCCATCACTGGGGACAACTCCACCCTTTAGCCCATGTCACCTGTGTGTCCTCAGCACTGCCCTCCTGGCTGCTGCCTCTGTAGTTTTTCCTGCATCTTATGGAAAATTGGTTTTCCCAAAGCTCATCTCTGAAAGATCTGACGAGCAGAAACGTGGAATTATAGTGGATTTGAGTAAATATAAATATTATCCACATGCCTCCAAGATCAGACATTTTGGCAAGCATCAGAGCTGTCCTCCTCCAGCTTTGACCTTAGAGAGTTCACCACTGCTTTTTTTTTCTGATTTCTTCATCCTGTTCCAGTTGCTGTTTTTATTTCCTGGTGGCACAATGAGTCTCCACACAGTTAAACCCTACAGGGAATTCAAGACAGCAGCACTAAATCTGGTTTCTGGGTTTCCTAGTCTTCTGGCACCTGGGTTTCCTAGCTTTGCCACGTGGATGTTGCTGCATGGGATTCACTTGCAGCTCTGTGGCCTCCCCTGCCCCATCCTTTAACCTAATGTCCCAAAAAAAAATCCTGTACCTTGATTTTTGTGGGTATTTTGGCATTTCTGCCCACCAGATCTGCCTGCACCTCCTTCCCTGGGTGACCACACTGGAAATCAGAGCAGCTTCCTGCAGGAATGGGGTGAGGACAGCGTGGCTCAGGCTCTGCTCTCCCCTGCCCTTGGGATGGGGGATCAGGGTGGGGGATTGGCTCTAATAACCTCTGGATGAAGGCAGCAGGAAGCTTACTGGCAGTTGGAAACCACATGGAAAAAGGAATCAGGATTTTAATGAGTGACAAGTTGGAAGCTCCCTGCAGGATTACTTGGGGAAGAACGGGTAATCTCTTAATTCGAGCTAATCTCTCCATCCAGTCTCATCCCAGAGGGAGCAAAGAGTTAAAACAGAGGAGAAGGGAGGGAGGCAGGACCAGGTGCTCTTGGAGGAAGGGAAGATAAGTGGCAGGGTCAGGCTGTGCTGCAGGGAGGGCAGTTCCTGCGTTTGCAGCCTGAGTTTCCAGCTGCCTCTCACAGGCACAGCTGTGGATCCCAGGTCCTGAGCTCCCTCCGCCTGCTGCATCCAGATGTTCCCTCGCTCACTAAACCTCTTTTGCTAGCACTGCTGCCTTCTGCCTGAGGCATTTTGCAGAGGATGTCTGCAAGCTCTGCCCAGGTGGGACTCCAGGGGCAGGGTGCAGGGAGGCAGCCAAAAGGCCAAGATGCCACCAGAGCTCAGAGCTTGTGGAGGAGCAAGGGCTGGCTCTGAGCCACACAACAAGGAGCTGCCTGCCTGCCCAAAGCCTGGGCAGTTTGGCAGATCCTGTTTGTCTGCAGCTTTCTGAGTGTACAAAAAGGGTAAACTGCTGCAAAAGCCAGCAAAGCATGGATGCATGTGAGCAGTGGTGTAGCTCTTGAGTCATGTGTGTGCTCTGGGTTGCATGTCTTGCCTCACATGTGCCTGTACACTCAGCTGCAGGGGGAGTGACACAGCGTGTGTCACACAGGATGTCATGCAGTGCTTCGTGCTGCCAACCTCTGAAATGGCAAGGGCCTGTGGAAGCTTGCCCAGAGGTGGGAGTTAGGAGAGACACAGCAGAGGGATGTCTGGGAGAGCAGCAGTCACTGGAGGAAGCAGGATGTAATGAGAGCTGCTTTACAAAACCAGGACCACGTTGGTTTCTTCCGAGTGATGCTTTTCTGTGTTCCTGCCTGCACAGGGTACCTAAAACAGCAGCAAGCTTTGAATGTCTGGTTTGGTGATGGAAACCAATTTGCTGATGCCTTTCTGAACACACTCCCTAGGCCACTTGCACTAACAGCTCCTCTTTCTTCTACCTATACAAATGATATCCTACATGGAGAAATTCTGCCAGACATCAGCATCTCTTGACAAGATGGGCCTCATTTTCAGCCTTGCCCCTTCTCCTTGCCCCTGTCTGCAGCTTGCACTGTGTTAAATCTCACTGCTGGGCCTGCAGACTGGGATGAAATGGAAGCAGCTGGCCTCTTCACCACCCTAATCAGATTGAAAGAGCGAGGGAGGTGAAAAAAGTTACTGCTTGCTCAGGCACATTTGACTGTCTGAGATGATTACAGCCTAAATGCTCAAAGGGGAGTTGATGTTATGTATCAATTTATACAGTGAAATGACTTCTAAAGCCTTTTGGGAAGAGGCTCATAACCATTTAACACTACTGTTAGATGATTACCATGTGATCTTAGGTAAATCTGCCTAAGGGTTGGGGCTTTCTTTGTGGAAATGTCCCACTCAAATAAATGAAGTCATCTGTCATCTGCTAATACATGCTAAATGACTGCTAGCCTATCAGTGGAAAAGCAAAACATCCCAGGCTCTGTGAATGCTTCCATAACACAAGGGAGCTGTTTACTTTGTCAGGACCCATGAGCCAGGAAAACAGAGAGAGGACAGCTCATATCTGCACTTTTATTATTTACAAACATTTCATTTACTCGCCTGTGCACAAAGCAGTGGACTTGACAGGTTTGAAGCATTTTTGCAATGGATTTGTCATGGTTTAGTAATCAGGAAGGCCAGAATTGTTTGTTTGGGGGAATCTTTAAAGCAGCAGTTACTAGGTTTGAGATTGTATTTGAGGTCATTGACTCCAAGGCCACAAGCTCCACCTTTAGTTCGAGCATGCAAGCAGGACTGGGGGGCTGTTGTCCCCTCAGTTGTAACTTAGTTTTAGCTATGCCAGTGCACAGTGTGTAAGCTACAGGGATGGATAGGTCTGTGTTGTGTTGTTTGGGTTATTGCCTGCTCAGAACTCACACAGCAGTGAGTTGTAAAATTGCATTTGCTACCTAAATAAACCTGCACGCCACGCTCGTGCACAGTGGGCCAGTTCACCTAGGGCAGCAGGAGAGCAGAGGTTTCCAAATCCATTGGGGCCATGGGTAGCAGGGAGGCTCAAATGGAAGACTCAGGCATTCAGATCCAGAGAACATGGATTCCCAAAAACCCACAGGAGAGTCCAGGCTTCCAGTGATTCAGCATGCCTGGGTCTCTGCAGCTTGAGAGTCTGCCTTTTTCTGACACAAGCTGCAGGGACTTACGTGGGCTAAATCATTTCCAAGCGTGGTAGGAATGGTGCAGGATGCCCAGCTGGTGATGGGGGAAGTCCTCCCTCAAGCTTTCTAGCCAGCCAAAGGACAAAGCTCAGCATTGCCTCCTTCCAAAAACCCTCCTTGTGTACAGCGGGCCTCCAGACAAACTAGATCAGCTGGAGCCATCAAGCATTTGGAAAATACAGTTTATTCTGGTTTTCCCTTTTTGTGCTTGCAGACTGGAAAATTTTTTGGTGCAGTGGATGGCTCAGTGATGACCCAGCTACTAAACATGGGCATGTTCAGGCGGTAAGTGGGGGATCTCCACACTGTACTTGTTGTTTTTCGCTGGTGTGTGGGTCAGAGCATGTTGGTCCCTCTAAGAAGCACTTGAGCAGGGAAAATGCACATGCTGCTGGTGCATGTGACTCTCTTATTCAGACACAAGAGCTCCTTTAGCTACCTGCCCCCTCTGCTGACTCGCTCAGCCATCATCAGCACACACGCTGTTTCTCCTCATCTCTTGCTCTTCCACCTGCTGCAAAACACAGTGAGAGACAGAAACTTCCAGTCTCTGTGTGGCCAGAGAGCAGCTGCTTCTCTGTCTTTTCCAGGGCAAGATGTCACAGGAAACATTTCTTGGCATTTTGGGTACAGAAGTGCCTCAGTTCCTCCTGCTGCTCAGAAAGCCTTTCTGGGAGTCTGAGAGCCCCACAGATGCAGCACTGCAGCTGGCTGACCACATTTCCTTCTCTTAAAAATACCTCAGTTCATCTCACTCCACTCTCTCAGGCAATGTCAAAAGAGAGTTCAGAGGTTCAGTGGCTTGGAAACAGGAACTAGGGGGACCTGAGGTAGTTACAATTATAATTCCTCTGCCTCATAGCCTGCTTTACTCACTGTCTGAAATTAGGGACATATTTCCTCCTATACTGACCCAGTTACATTAATCCAGAGCCTGTATTTCTTGCTCTGCAAGATCCAGCACTGGCCAAACAGCAGACACACGTGGTAGCAGGTCACTGCTTTAGTGCATCCAGGAAACGGTTCATACATGACATTTTTGAGAAGAAGGTGACCTGTCTGTCTTGTGACAAGCTGCCCTGCTTGCTTCTGACTGCTTGTTTGTTGTGTTTTTCCTGCAGAGTGACCATGTATGATTACCAGGCCATGTGCAAGGTGCCCTACCACCACCACAGCGGCGCCCGGCCCCTGCTCAGCGTACGTATCTGTCACCAGGCAGCCCTCCCTGGGCTGGCCTGCCTCCTGCAGGGCATCTCCAGCCTGACCCTGAGACTTCAGGAGGTGTTTGCTTTCAGGTGATGGGGCTGTACAAACCCTCTGTCACCAGGCAGCCCTCCCTGGGCTGGGCTGCCTCCTGCAGGGCATCTCCAGCCTGACCCTGAGACTTCAGGAGGTGTTTGCGTTCAAGTGATGGGACTGTCCAAATTCACCTCAGGCAGATTCCTGAAGCAGTGATGGCCTGATGCTGGCTTCCAGTGTGGCTCTCTGTTGCCATATAGGATCTCAGTGAAAACTGGAAGGACAGGAGCTGGACTATGGCAGGTTCTCCTGAAAGCCAAGGCATCAGCTGGAATGAGCAGGAATGCTCTTGCAGGGCATGGTTTTACTCAGCTCAAGAAGGAGAGTTGCAGTGTCAGGGAACAGAGCACCTAGGGAAAACTGGCAGTCATTGGGGAAGGATGAGTGAGCCTGGAGCAGGAGAGAGAGCGAGAATGCTGATAGCCCAGGGAACAAACTAACAGAGTGAAGGGTTTTACCAGTACCCAAATGCAACCTCTCTTCAGGCTGATACTAACTCCTACTCTAATCCCACTCCACTTTCCTAACCTTGCCTCAAACAGGCAGAACAAAGTAACTACCCAGCACTTAGGCCACTTCAAACTGCTTGACACAACCCTAAACAAGGATGTGTTCATTATTGTCGTGATCCTTTGACACTTGAAGGAGTGCAGGAAGTAATCCTCAGAGCATGACATTGTCATTTTCTTCTGGTAAAAGAATTTTCAACAAAATATTGCCTTTTAACAACATTCTTAGCAATAACACTTTTAGCAATGTCTGGTTTGCAATGGCTGTACTTAAGCTGGCTAGATAAAATATGGTGATTTTAGTGAAAATACTTGCTTGATTATATCCTCCAATTCTGATCACTGAAAGAAATGCCACAAACCATGAGCTGCCAAAAATGAGGTGGATTGGGAAGATAATAAAAAGGTGAGCATTAAGTCTCCATCTCTTGTCTTCCCCTCTTAGCAAAACCCTTGAAAAAAAAAATCAAGAAAAGTCAGTTTTTCATATACAGACAAAAAACTCGGTCAAATTGCCACCATCTCTACATTTTACTATTTGCTGACTTATTTTGGTTGAAGAGAAGTCAGCACTAATGGAACATTATCCTGCATCCCGTGACTACTGCATCTGTTTTGGGTTTGGGGACATGGCCATGATTATGAGAGAGGGAGATGAAAATTAGACGTGGTTACCACAAAGAAAAGAAGCAGCAGTATCCTCTGCAGATGAATTGTCCCTGGGATAATGCTGGATTTCCAATTTGTAGCTGAAAAGCAGGAAGATGATAGAAGTCATGCCATCTTGAGGAAAAGCTGGATGAAAGCACAGTTAAGCATAATCAATCAATGGCAGATAATACTAAATCCTGGGCAGTGCTGTCACTTGTCCCAGAAACACCACTTGCTCTCAGAACACAAAAGCATCCTAAACTGGTGGTGTCCCATTTAGCTGTGTTTCTCTCCTGCTCTGAGCTCTGAAGGTCATCCACACTGGAGAGAAATCATCAAGCAATTACATCTTCAAAGTCCTTCATACATTCCTGATAAACTCCCTGACCCTGATGGGGAGGGGGTGAGGAGGTATTATTAGTAGCAGGGCAGCTCTGCTGGCTTTTGATGTATTCTGAACATTTTCCAGTGATGCCCAGACCTTGAATTTCCAGCCTGTCTTCAAGAGCTGTGATCAGTGGAGAGACTTGGTTTAAAATGTGGGGTCCTGCATAACAATTATGAATTCTCTGACCAAGTCCTTATGGTAGTTCTCATTTCTTCTTTTTGTTCTCCAGCCAATTTATGCCTTTGTAGCTGCAGTGAAGTGGCTGATAAGTGATTTCCTCATGTGAGTACCAAAAGATGGGGGTGTTTGGGAGGCTCAGACCAGGAGGGGCAAGAGCTGGGAAAGCTGGGAAGCCCCCACATTGCTGTCAGCCTTCTCCTGACATTCAGCTCTGCACTGTGCTCCTGGGAGACAGAAAGCTATTACCATTGCCATTTTGAGAGGCAGAGGCCCACAGTGGTCTGGGATTTACCTGAAGTCACTCAGCACAAAGTGCCTGAGTCAGAAATAGGCCTTGGGTCTCCTGGGGCTCTGTGCAGATCCTCGGTGCCGAGTCCTCTTCCCCCCGTCTCGTTTGCCCGCGAGGAGCGAATGCGCATCTTCCTCTCATGGGGGGAGAAGGCTGAAGGCAGCAAGCCAGGCAGCTCAGGTCTGAGTGCCAGGCAAAGGGGGAGAGAGGGGAGGCTCTCCTCTGGGTCTGGGTTCATCTCAGACTTGTGGGGTGAATCAGAGTTCAAGCTCAAATTCAGATGGAAGTGTCCCTGCTCAGCTTGCTGGGTGGGCGAAAGGGGGGATGTGGTAAAGGTCCAGCTCTGAGGGCTTTAACCTGCTGGTACAGAATAATTCCATGTAGTTATCTCCAAGCAGCCAGAGTGTGGGCTTCTGGTGGCCATCCAGCCTGCTCCTCAGGTGGTCCTACAGTGGCTGCATCCCCTCCCAGCCTCAGGGGCTGCTGTACTTGTTCCTTCCTTCACTGGCGAGCCCCTTGCACAGGATATACTTCAGGGAAAAGCCCATTCAGATCTTCCACAGTACAGATCCCACGGTACAGAGCTACATTCCAGCATGTGGAGACAGGAGGAAAAAAAATTAAATTTTTTAAAAAATCAGACTTGCACTGTCAGAAATTTGTAGTAAACATTTTAGAACTGATACTCGCTGGGCGACAGGGCCATCTCCCTGACACCTGCATCCTTCCAGGCTGCTGAAAAAGCATCCTCTGTTCTTGCTCTTTTGACAGCTTCCTTTTGGAGTTTAACATGAGTAGCTTCTGGCACTCAGACAACTTGGCAGATGGTGAGTACACAAGAGTCCAGCAGCCCCATAGCACGTGAGTGTTGCAGCCACTGGTGGCAGAAGAGGCTGTACAGGGAAGCCTGGCCTTGTGTGAGAAGCCTGCCCTCTGCCCCACAGCCCTTCCTCCACGGACACTGGAACCCAGCTGCCACATCCACCATCCCCCCATTTCCATCCCCATTCCCACAGCTCCAGGGTGAGCTGGCTGTTGCTCAGAGCACACTGCTTGCTTCCCTCTGGTTAATTTGCTGAGGAGAGGGGAGGCACTTCTTCCTGAGGACCCCTACCCTATGTGCTATGGGATGAGAGACCACCAGCTGCAAAGAACTTCTGTTGGGAATCCTCCCTTCCAGTCTGCTCCAGGACAGGACAGAGCAGGGGTGGAGCAGCAGTCTCTCCAGAGCCTAGCAGAAGTCCCAGGAAGGTAGGCAGAGACCTTTGAGTCAAATAACATGGGGAGAGTCTTCCCTTACCCACTGGATCTGCTCTGGAAGAGAGAAGATGATGGCACATGGTATTGCACAGCAGCTGAGTTCTGTGTCTGCCTTCAAATCCAGTCACCTGTCCTGCAGCTGAGGTGCTGCCTGCTGAAAACACACCATGGATCTCTGCAGTCCCATGCCAGCAGCCCCTGCAAGCAGGGGGGATGTTAATGGCCCTGAGGACACTCAGAGGGGAAGGGGAGGTGTGCTCTGCCCAGCCAAGGAGGGGCTGTATTTAGTCTTGCTGATTCTTGATCACTAGTGGTGCCTTTAGTGGAGACAGTGGTATGTTCTTTGCCAGCTGTGGGGCTGTGTCTCCTGCACTGAGCTCTGCTGGCATGATGAGGAAACAGTCATTTTCTGAAACTCCCCTCTAGAGAGGAGGTCTGTGGGTGCTGTTTAGGTCCCACTCTCCACCTCCACAGAGACAGCAGTAGAAGCTGCAGCTGTCCCCTGAGCAGCTCTGGCTGCTGTTTAACACACAGCAGGAGAGCAGCAGTGGCCCCATGCAGAAACTGGTGAGGAAGAGTCAGCTGAGCAGGTGCAGTACTCGTGGCAGTTCAGGAGACACTGCTCCTGCAGGGGAACAGGCTGTGTTCCTGCTCTGCATGGTCTGTGGCTGATTTAGGCTGTGCTTGAGGAGAGCAAAAAGGGAGGGGGGATGTCACTGCTGCCCTGCTCATCACCATTTCCTTTTGTGCTTCCTTCATCTCTTTCCACATCACCTCCATGACTGCTGTGTGCAAATTCATGTCTCCATGTCACTGCCATCCTGTGAAACTGTCCCGTGTCTCCATCGTCACTGTGTGTCTGGGCACTTCTCCAGCCAAGGCTGTCTTCCACCACTGTAAGTAGAAACACCTAATAGTGGAAAAAAAAAAAAAAATTAAAAAACAGAATTAACTAGAAACTCCTAGGCTAGGAAAGACTCTTTTCCACCTTTTGTACAGTGGGGGATTTGCAGAAAGGCGTGACAGGGCCAGGGCAGAGCCTGGCTCTGTTTCCCTGGCCTGCAGAGAAGAGGTGCTGCTGCTCGTTTAGCTGGCTGAGCTGGTGATTGAAGGTCTGTCACTGAGGAGCTGATAACCGAAGGAACACATGAGCCTCCTGGGGAGCTGCAGTCACAGACAGCATCATCACTCATTGCTGTGGCCTGGCTGGGCCTGTGGCCTGTGTTCCATGGCATGTCCTTCACCCTGGCTCCCTGCTGGCCCCTTCCTTTCAGCCACTGCTCCCAAAGCAAAGACCAGCCCGTGCCTTCCTGCAGGAGAAACTACACGGGTCTTGTAGACTTCAGTTATTAAGAAGCAACTTAAGTCTTCTTTTCCACACTCCATGGCTTGGCTCCTGATAAATCCCAGCCCAGCTCTGGGATAAGGCAGGAGGACTTCCAAGTAGTTCAACTGATAAGGGTATGCTGTAGCTCATAAATCTGCTCCTACAGGCGAGTTAGAAATTCCTCCAAGACGGAGTCCAGACTGTGGCTGTGGCTGTATCTCCCTGCTTCCATATCTAGCTTGTGTTTGCCAACTTGCTCTCTGCCCAGCAAGCTGTATGTGTGAGACAGAGATGGAGAAACAGAGACAGTTGGAATGTGTCTCACTGGATGGAGAAGAGGAAGAGCAAGAGAGGGTGTCTGCAGATGAAAAAAACGAGTGTCCATGTGTGTGGGGGAGTAGCAGGGTGGAAGAATACTATTGGGGCTGGAAGGAATGGATTGCACATGTTGTTAAGAAGGGGCTGTAGATTTTTGCCAGAGACGTTAACATTTTCTTGACTGCACGCCAAGGCTGGTGTATGTGAAAAATACGAAGCAAAGGAGACATTTTGTGAGAGAGAAATTGAGCACACACATTTTTTCCGGGTTATGTGCATAAGAATTAACGATCAGGGATCTAATGCTCTCCCTTGCCTGGCTGTGTACCTCTGGCTCTGCAGCACTGAGCCTGTTTCTGCTTCCCAGGTTCTCTTGTTTTCTGGGAAGGTGAGACTTGCTGTTGGAATATGGGTGTGATGTATTCAGACTGCACTCATCATACAAATCTGCCTCTCAGAGGTGCTGAGAAGATGTGTTTGCTGCCACAGATTTTTCTCTGCTCTCAGCATCTCAGTTTCTCTCTGTGTTTTTTATAAGGGCTTCTGCTTTTATGGACATCAGCACAGGTTTGAAAGCTTTTAACTAAGCCAAAAATACTTCCAGCCAAGGCATGCAGCCTAGGAAGAACCATTTCTAGAATTCTGTAGATCATAAAAGTTTCTCTTCTTTTTTTTTTTTTCCTGCATGGTAATGTACACAGAAGATATTTTACAAGATAATTAGTTAAATTGTATGTTTTGTGTTGGTAACTAAGTGGCAGATTCTGTCACGTGTGCCAGTGTAAATCCTCTGACTGGAGTGCATGATTTATGCTGGTGGGAAAGAGTTCACAATCTGGACTCCATAGTTCATAACGAGGCACAGCAACTGCCTCTGCTGCTCAGAAGGATTGGTTGCCAAATGTCTGACAAAGTCTTTCTGGAAGTGCAGATGGTAGCAACGACAGCCTGGAATTAACTCACTCTTTGCTATAAAGTTTGCAATTTGTTATCAGCTCCTCTGGCTGTTTACTAATCCCTGACCAGCAGACTCTCAGGGCACTGATAACATTTTGATGTCCAGCATGTGCATGCAGAGGCTCAGCCTGAGCCTTTTGCTGATGATGTACATGCCACTGGGTTTCTCTGAACCTCTCAATACTGCTGCAGCTGCATTGCTTCCCAGCAAATTTAGTGGCAGTAGGCTTAAGCATAATCTCTGTCACAGGTCTTGTCTCTGTGCAGGAGTCAGATTTTAAAGCAGCTTCTTTTCATTCAGCTTGTGCCAAAAAAAGAAAAACAAAAAGAAAAACCCCCAAAACTTAAGGCCTCTGCAGGCCACTTCTGCCAGTTTAAAAATACACCTTGGTGCTGGCCACATTTATCCTGGGGCCTGGTTCTTCAAGCCCACCAACACTGGCTGAGGCTGAGAGGCCTCAGATCAACTTCCACTCTGCATTTTCCAGGCTGACAGTCTCATTCACCCCTTCACACTGCTGTATTTTATATTGCTTGAACTCCTTCTGCTTTGATGATGCTATGACAGGAAGCTAGTAAAGGATATTATAACAGGAGCTAGTAAAAGATGTCATTCTTTACTAGAGACAGGGGAAAAACGAGGTCCTGGTATGTCAGGGCTCTTTGCCACTCATGAGCCATATGTTAAATTCTTGCAAGCAGTTTGCCCCAACTTTACAAGGTCACCTTTGTGGTGATCACAGAGATTCTCCAGAGCAAGGGCTGCACAGTCCATTGCCAACAGCTGTGCTGCAGGGGCAGTGCTGGAAATCCAGGGGCAGCTCAACAGGAGCTGCTTTGTGGCTGAGGGACCAAAGTGTGGTCTTGCCACAAGCACGACAAGGGCTGTCCCTGGTCCAGGGAAGGGTGTCCTTGCCACCTGTTTTGGGGTTTGGAGCTGCTTTCCCAGCCTGCAGGACAGTGAATTAAGGCTGGAAGCAATGCTGCTCTGTTTCTCACCCTCCTTTAGTCTTAGTTTGAGGACTTTCCTGGCCAGAACACACTTACCAGCCCTGCAGCTGCTCAGAGCCAGAAAGCGTTTGCAGCTTCTCTCCTTACAGCATAAATGGGGGTATTCTGCATGCCCCATCAGAAGTGTCTGAAATTCACTTCAGAAACAGGGTCTTCTGCTCATCCCAGATCTCCTCAGGACTCTCAGTCCCTGTGCAATGTCCTAGGCAGAGGCATTCTCCATCAGCAGAGATGGGAGAGGCTTTTCCGTGTCTCCGCAGTGTGGGATTTGCACAGAGGGACAGCAAATGGTGGCACAGCACAGCCAGACAGCTCCTGGCTGGTGGCAGAGGTGCTGCCGGCCCCTGGAATGACAAGTTTGGTTGATTAATTCAGTGTGAATCCAGGGTGAATACAGAACGAGGCACTGTGCTGCAGTCAGGCTCCGTGTGCTTTTGGATCTGTGCAAAATGAACCTCACCATGGCACCGAAAGGTGGGTCCCATAGTCTGGGAAGATTTTAGCAGGGGGCTGCCTCCTGAGTGCTGGCTTTTGAGACTTCTGAATAAAAGCACAAAGTACAATTTCCAGAGACTCTGCACTGCAGGGAGGGGTTTGAGTGCCCATCATATTCACCTGGCCAAGGCATTAGAGGCAAGATTGGGCCGCAGTTCCCGGCTCTTAATGGATGTCTTGCGTTGCTGGATTGCCGTGGTGGATAGAAAAATCAGAGAAAATCATGCCGTTTTTCTCTCTCTGGTGTAATTTGCATTGTTTAGACGGCAGGCTCTGCGGGGAGGTGCCTGCTGCTTTCTGCCTGCTCCGGCAGTGCCGGGGGAGAGGAGACCATTGCTCTCAGCAGTGAGGCTTCTACAGTGATGCAAATCACCCATCCAATCACCGATGCCCTCTTGATGCCTGCTCGCCACACATTTGCTGATTAAAAGCCGGGTTGCTGCATTTTCCTATAAATCTTGAGCGTTCCTGCTGCAAGGGGTGGACTGGGTGTGCTCCAGGTGAGGAGGAGCCTCTCGCCTGCCCTCGCCTGAGCACTGCCCGTGGCTGGGGGGCTGCAAAGTGAGCATTTGTGCTCTGGCCCAGAGCTGATGTAGAAACCATTCCCGGTGTTTGCTGCAGCCACCTCTGCCCTAGCAACAAAGCTTCACATTTCCATCGGCAGCGGTCCCCTGCGTCCTGCAGAGAGAGAGGCAGGAGCTGTCTTTGCTACCTCCAACCGCAGAAAATAATTGCCAGAAGGGCCCAAGGCAGTAGTTTCAGGCAAGACAGATTTTGCTGAACTCCTAGAAAGAATGCTCTTGCTTCTTGAGGGAGGCTTAGTGAGGTGGTTCAGCTCCCCCTCCTCCCCAGATTAGTTTGGGAGTCCCACAGAGTGTGACTGATGAGCGATGGAGCAGCTGCTCCCTCCAGGAGCCAGCGCTGTTCATTAGCCGGGTTCCCCAGAGCTCTCAGCTCTTTCCCTGTGGTCTCAGGCCAGATCTGTTCGCTGCTGGTGCTTTTTTCTTGCCATGGCAGGCACGGAGCCCCCGCAGTTTCCTGCTCGCTGTGACAGGAGGGCTCAGGGGGATGAGCCCCGGCCAGGGCACCGAGCTCAGCCCCGGCACGCTTTCAGTGTTTAAAACCGCACTTCTCAGTGTTTAAAACCGCACTTTTCGGTTTTCAGTGGTTAAAACAGCAATGAACCAGGGCTGCATTAAGGCAGGGGGCATTTCCAGCCACGGCTGGTTCAATAGGACCGCCGAGCTCCTTTGGCGGCTGTGGCCCAGCGCCCCGGGCTGCTGAGGCCGCTGCGCTCCCCGGGCCGCAGCCTGGGCCCTCAGGCCCCGGGCCGGCTGCGAAGGCGATGCTGGAGACATTTCTCACTTAGCCTGGTTTTCCCGCACCACCTAGTGGGAGCAGGGATGGCTGCCTGGCTGTTCTGTGCCGCAGCTCCCGGCCGTGCAGCGCCCCGGGCCCTGCCCTCACGGTGCCCTCCCTTGTGTCGCCCCGCAGCTCACAGGCACAAGAAGCACGACACGCTGCAGCCCTGCGACACCGAGTACCCCGTGTTCGTGTACGAGCCGGCCATCAGGGAGACCAACGGGCTCATCGACTGCGGAGACTGCCAAAAGTAAGAGCTGCAGCTTCCCTTTCAGCTGGGGGCCTTGTCCCAGGGCTGCGGGGACAGGGTCACCTGCCGCTGTGCCCATGGCACGGCCACCACCACAGCCACAGCGACAGGTGACAGCGACAGGTGACACCAGGGAACTGATTCTTGACAACAACAAAAATTAAAACCTCTCCTATTAACCTCTATTCATAAGCATATTCATGTTCACAAAGAGAACAGCATATAAATATGTGTATCATTCCATTCCACAGATTTCTTTCATGTTTCTGGCAAAAGTTTTTTTCTTAGAAAGTTTTCCCTTTTTTTGCAGTGCTCTTGGCTTTCCTTTTCTCTTTTTTTTTTTTATTTTTCTCCGTTTTCTGTATTTCTACAGAAATGAAAAAAAAAATGGGGGAAAAAACTGAAAAGAACTGAAAACAAGGGTCCACTTTTTTATTTCCCATTTTCATTGTAAATGAATGGACAGTCAAAAGTAACATTGGGAAAAGAGGCTGTTTTCAGAGGTTGTACAGTGCCATCAGCAATCCCATGGGGAAAGGTGACAAAAAGATGTATTTCCACTGATCCAGCTTTTCCTAACATGAGGAGGCCAAACAGGTCTGACTGGAATTGCTCCTAAAAAAATCCCCAGAACAATCCTACCTAGTCTTCAGTATTGGATCAACTGCAGGAAAGACTTAAAGGTTAGAAAAACAGCCTCCACTAGTCAGCATGGCTCTTGGAAAACCCGAGCCTTGCCAAACATTGTTTCAGAAGAGGTTGCAGATTTGATGACAACAAGCTATTGTATTAAGCTCTGGGCAGATCCAGAGGAACTGAGTGACCTCTTTGGGTCACGGATCTCTGCCACAAAGAGCCTGGGGCTGCCCCTTCCCTGCTGGAGGCAGCACCTCACCAGTGCTGGAGCAGCATGTGCTGTGTCCTGCTTGGCTCCTTTGTAGCTGCAGCCTCTGGCTCCCAGGTGAGTCTTGTGCATCTTTCATCCAGGTATCTGGGAAAGACACCCCCCTGCCACAGGCTCTGTGGAGCATTAGCCAGGGCCTGGCATGCATTCCTGATCACATTCCTGGTGGAGCAGGGGTAGGCTGGCTGCTCCGTCCTGGGCTGAAATGTCAGCTTGTGGATTGGTGGATGCATGGGGCATCGCTGTCCTCGTGGCTGAATCTGGGCATGGGTTAAAGGCTGCTTGTCCCAAGGCAGTCATTAGCCAGGGAGTGCTAATGAACTGCTCAGCTGCTGTGTGTGCCATTCAACACCTTTAAAAGGGGACACAGAAATCCCTGCAGGCTGGAAGGCGGCGCAGCTGCTGAATAACCAGGGGCACTGGGCACTCCTCCAGCACAGGCAGCTTGGCCAGTGCAGTGGGCACATCACCACAAGCCTGGATTCCTGTTCCAGAAGCCCTGCCACCCGTGCAGGCCTGCTGAGCCTGCTGTGCCAGCCTTGCCTGTCCCCAGTGGCTCCAGGACATGCTGGTCCAAAACCCCTGTTGGTCCCACTGGGTTCCTCTATTTCTCTCTCTCCAGTAACGTCAAATTTAGCACAACTCTGCTCCTCCCAGGACCACAGAATACAGACCCCCTTGCACTGGACAAGCACACACATTAATATAATTAATATCATTAATATCATTAAAATATCATTAATATACATTAAATAGGCACTGACATGCTTTGGGGTGAAGCCAGGCTTTGCTCAGGTGTCGTCTGTTGTGATGTGCTGCCCCATCTGGGGAGGGCTTGTGTTGGGTTTGGTTGGTTGGGTGCTTGGGTTGATTGTGACATTCATGCCTAGCATGGAGTTGTAGATTTGAGCCAGTTCAGAACCAAAAAGGAGGCCAGAAAGGAGTGCCAAGGGCACTTCTCCCTGTGTACACCTGCTCACTGGTCTCTCCTGCTTTCTGCTGGCACCCTGTTTCCAGTGATCTCTGTTTTCTTTCAGTTTCTTGGCTGTGGTTCAGGCAATGCCAGGGCTGCTGCTCTGGGCTGGAGAGCTGTGCTTTTTCTCACCTGCTCTTCCCTTGCAGGATGTTTGTGGCACAGCAGATCATCAGCAGTAACCTCCTGCTCCTCGTCACGGACACCGTCTGCGATTGCAGTGTCTTCCCACCCGTCCCAATGGATGCAAAAGAGGTCAAATATATCCTTCTGTGCACAGCAGGGATGCAGGGCTCCACTGGCCCCGTCATCTCTGAGTTTGCCAGGGTGAAAAATGTATTTCTGCTGCCACTGCCCTGGGCGTGGAGAGCACGGCGTGGCTTGGAGAGGTCTCCAGCCCGTGCAGGGTGACCCGTCCTTCCTCATCCTCCCGGCTGGTGTGGTTACAGCCGGCCAGGGCTGCATCCCGCGGCTCCGCGGGGCGTTCATCCCCTTTGCTGTCCTTGGGCGTTCATCCCCTTTGCTGTCCTTGGGCGTTCATCCCCTTTGCTGTCCTTGGGCGTTCATCCCCTTTGGTGTCCTTGGGCGTTCATCCCCTTTGCTGTCCTTGGGCGTTCATCCCCTTCGCTGTCCTTGGGCGTTCATCCCCTTCGCTGTCCTTGGGCGTTCATCCCCTTTGCTGTCCTTGGGCGTTCATCCCCTTTGCTGTCCTTGGGCGTTCATCCCCTTTGCTGTCCTTGGGCGTTCATCCCCTTTGCTGTCCTTGGGCGTTCATCCCCTTTGCTGTCCTTGGGCGTTCATCTCCTTTGCTGTCCTTAACAGCCCCGCACACAACGCGTCCGTCAAATGCGAGAGGATGCGCTCGCAGAAGCTGCGCCGCCGGCCGGACTCGTGCCACGCCTTCCACCCTGAGGTATCCCGGGACAGGGGGGATGCCCGTGCCTGGCATGCACGACTGGCTCCTCTGGCACTCTGGAGGTGCCCGTCCTGCTGGAGCCGGGTGCCAATCCCGGGGGGTTTCAGCCTGGTACCGCCCGGGAAGGGCCTGGGCTCGGAAACCGCGGGGTCAGGAGCACACACACGCCCAAAAACACACCCACACCCACACACCCTGCTAGGTGGGTCCCACGGGGGGCTGCTGTGGTCAACAGGAATCCCACCAGTCCCTGCCTTGGTTCCTGGTGGAATCTCTCGGCCGCAGGCACTGCTCCCTCTCCCAAAGGCTGGCAGCAGGCAGGCTGACCCTTGTCTCCCATCCGGCAGGAGAATGCCCAGGACTGCGGTGGCGCTGCTGCCATCGCCGTGTGGCCGACGCTGCTGCTCCTGCCCCTGGTGCTGCTCCTGCGGTGACGCTGCCCGGGGCAGCCACGGACCCGGCGGGACCCGGAGGGACACGGTGGGACCCGGAGGGACACGGTGGGACACAGCGGGACACAGCGGGACACGGTGGGACACGGCCCCTGCTGGGACACCGAGGGTCCCCCGCTGCAAGGGCCAGCACGGTGCCGGCCAGGAAGGCTCCTCGGAAGGCTGTGGCCGAAGGAGACGCGAGAAGCGGCAGGGGCAGCTCCTGTTCACAGCAGCTCCTCCGTGACCCCGCTCACGGCCATCCTCGCCGTGGAGAGCATCCTCCAGCATCCTCCCTCCCAGCCAGCCGGGCTGCAGGCGGCAGAGCTGCCTCGGGGAGAGCCACCGCGCTTTTGAACAGCCGCCTCTGGAAACAGCATGTCCTGCTCTCGGGGGTGGGACACGGCCCCAAAGCTGACCTGCACCACCCTCACCAGCAGCTGGGCAGGGGGAGGCAGCACAGCTCGGCTGGGAGCTGCAGCCACGCCAAGGAAACCTCTCCTGACGCTGCTAGAGCATCCAGGTTCTTGTCCACACGTGGACTTACCTCTGGAAAGGGGTTTTGTGTGAACCACCAGAGTGGTGGCTTAGCTGCTCTCTTCATTGCAGAAGCAGCTAGGAAACAGGCACTTTTCCCCTCAGAACAGCTGCCCTGCCATTGCAGCTGCCCTTCCTTGTTCCCTGCCCTGAGCCTGGCATTCCCAGCTGGGGGGCACGGGCCATTTCTCACAGAGCTTTATGGACAACGGGTGAGGTGCACCCATTTTTCTTTTTTTTCTTGTTTTTTCTTGTTTTTGTATGAACTGTTCCATACCATCTCATTAAAAACAAATATATGGCATATTCTACATAGACACCATAGCTGCAGCATGTTTGGTGGTCACACAAATCCCAGAAACTCGTGGGGACAGGGTGTGGGTGGGGGGACTGCAAACACAGCTGTGCTGGCCCCAGGGTAGGACAGCAGCAAGGCAGAACCTTTCCCTGGTCACTCTGGGAGCCTCCTGCAGCCCTGCAGGTCCCTTGTCACACCAGGATGTCACCTCCTTCAGGACAAGGGCCCTCCTGGCTCGCTGCCTGACAAGCAGCACTGCCCACACGTGCCCAGGGCTCCTCTCCAGGCCCTCTCCTCTCAAGAGCAGCTGGGTGGGAAAGGACTTTATCCTCACAGCAGATCTGTCCCTGCCCAGCAGGCACCCACAAACGCACTCCAGGCATGCTGGGGACGCTGGCCTTCCTGCCCCCACATCACCTGGCACTGAGGGGACAGATCAGTCCCAGCCAGGTCCTGGCAGGGACCTTCCAGGACCACTGTGGGGTTTTGCCTGGAGGAGGGTGGTGTTACAGCAAAGAGAAGAAACACTGCAGTACTGGAAATAAAACTGGAGGTGGAGAAGGTTCCAGGCTTCAGAGGCAGTGACCTTATCAGAGCCAGCAGCAGCCACGGAGGATGAAGGCAGGATGGAGAAGGGGCTGTCAAGGCCGAGGGCTGGCCCAGCTCTCGCAGGGTGCCTGCCCTCCCAGGGCACTGCTCTCAAGGATCACCTCCCTGTCAGAAAGGATTAGCAGCCCCATGTGCACTCAGCTCAGCCAGGACACAGAAATGCACACTGCTGTGCTGTGGATGAGCCATGCCTGGCCTCAGGTGCACTAATCCACGATAAACACGGTCCTGCAGGGACACCTGCACTCACAGAGAGGACCAGAGTTATTCCTGCCTTGGTTGGCTCTGTGAGTTTGTCCACAGGTGCTAACTGGAGGGAATGGGACAGGGGTGAGAACTGGATTATATCTTAAACTGAGAAATGCCAGCAAAGGTTTGCCTGACTCAAAACCTGAGCTCACACCAGGAACAGCTTCCTGGGTTTTGGGGGTTTTATTGTAGCAAAGCAGATCATAAGCAAACCTACCCAATTCTGGGCTCCAACACGGGGTTAAGCAAATTCCATTTCATGCTCTGACAGAGATAGTGACTCATGGCCCTTTCAGCAAGAGAAAAATCCCCAGGAAGAGCAGCTGCCTTAGCTTCCAACTTCTTCAGCCATGTGCTGGGCACAGCACATGGAAATAGGTCAGCAAAAGCAAACAGCAGCCGAGGCCGGAGGATCCAAGCGGCAGCGGAGCAGCTGTGAGAGGAGCCATCCCTCCCTTCCAGCATCCTAGTGCCATCCTGATCCCCAAAGCCCAGCTGTCCCTCCTGCCAGAGCCCACCCACCCTGTGAGCACACCGAGCAGGGCTGCAGGGTTTGCTCTCCCGGGGGAAGATGCAGTGGGAGAGAATTCCCGAGTGGTGCTCTGCAGGCAGGGCTGCCCATCGCCCCTCACTGCTGCACAGGGCTCCACAGGCCCGACATCCATAGCCGATTCCTCGCAGGCAGGGGGACAGGGAGCTGGGAAGGGACCTGAATTCTCCCCGTGACACTCCTTGCAGGCTTCAGGAAGAGCCCACTGCAGGCTGAGGTAGGGCTGGATGTGCCCCAGGAGGGCAGGGACACACAGCATCACTGCTGGGACACAGCTGCTGACCTCACAGGGGCTGATTTCACTCTGCAGGGCAGTGGGCAAATCAGCCCTGCAGTTCCAGGCACAGAACAGGGCTGGCCTGAGCTGGTTTGGGCTTGGGAGAGACTGGCCCATGCCAGGCTGGGCAGAGCAGGGTGCCACACGCTCTGGGGGCCTCAGAGGCGTGGGGGGTGTGTGGTCCATCTGTGCCATGGGGAAGGAGCAGTCCCACAGCTCTGCTTGGTTCTGTGCACGCCTCAGGCTCCTCAGGATGCTTTTTCTGCTGAGAAATCCCAGTGGCACTGTCAGCACAGAAACCCTGGGCTGTCCCCAGCCTCTGCTTGCAGGGGAGGGGGGGCTGAGATACAGCAAATACTTCTGTGCTGAGCAAATGCTCCACAGCAAGCAGAGAGGGAGCATCAAAGGCCCGTGTGCCAAACACTCCATCAGCAGCTGGGCCCTCGCTGAGGAATCACTGGGAATCACCAGGAATCACCAGGAATCACTGGGAATCATTGGGAATCACTGGGAATCACTGGGAATCACCGGGAATCACTGGGAATCACCAGGAATTGCTGCTCCTGTTCCCCCTGGGCACTGGGGAGCTCCCCCATCCCATAGCACAGCTGCTCCCCCCGCCACCTCTGCCTGCCCTTGACAGGAGCCTTTACACTCCTGTCACTGACCCAGCACACATCTGTCACTGTCCCCAGCACTCACCTGTGTCACTGTCCCCAACACATCTGTGTCACTGGGCCAGCACTCACCTGTGTCACTGTCCCCAGCACTCACCTGTGTCACTGTCCCCAACACATCTGTGTCACTGGGCCAGCACTCACATGTGTCACTGTCCCCAGCACTCACCTGTGTCACTGTCCCCAACACATCTGTGTCACTGGGCCAGCACTCACCTGTGTCACTGTCCCCAGCACTCACCTGTGTCACTGTCCCCAACACATCTGTGTCACTGGGCCAGCACTCACATGTGTCACTGTCCCCAGCACTCACCTGTGTCACTGTCCTGTGACATTGGCCGCAGCACTCTGGGATGGCCCCACAGGGACGCCACCCAGAACATTTCTGCTGGATTTTCATTATTTTAGGAGGACATTTCATCAGCCCTTCCTGCTCCACTTGCTGCTGCTGTCTCCAGCTGTGGGAGCCCTGGCACCCCAGCTTTCCCCAGGCAGGTCCCTGCAGGGCTGGCCCCTGAGCTGTGTCTGTCTCTCCAGGGCCAGGCCCCTGCCGCTGTCCTTGCCACCAGCACCAGGGCAGCAGAGCCTGTGTGTTTGGGCTGCTCCCCAAACTCTCCCCCAGGAAAGGCTGTGGGGACAGGAGCTGCAGCTTCTCTGGAGGCCAGCACTGCACCAAAGGCTGGCCTCTCCCGGGCAGCAGGGACAGACACAGGGAAGTCCCCAGAGCAGTGACACGGCCCAGAGCCCCGGCTGCTCTCGCCTGTCTCGGCCAGCAGTGACTTTCTCTAGCCCCTGGCAGCAGGAGCTGGAGCCTGCTGTCACCTCCTGCTGCCCGGCCCGAGGGACACGATATCGCTTTCCAAGCTGGCAGGAGGCTCCCTGGCACAGGCAGCGATCCCAGCCCGGCATGGGGAGCTGGGCCAGGGCCAGGGCAGAGCCACGGGCTGGAGCCGTGGCCAGGAGCCGGCAGGGAGCTGGTGGCAGCGGCTGCTCCCCCCCAGGAGGGCTGGATTCCCGTGCCAGCAGCAGATGCCACCCCACAGCCCCGTCTGCCCGTGCCAGCCTGGCCACAGCCACAGGGAAAACTTGGGATTGGGGGAGCTCGGCTCCAGCCAGCGCCAGGACAACCCCAAAACAGGCACAGACCGGAAGGGTTAGAGGTGAAAGCAAAGCCAGCCACTGGAACTGGCTGGGGTGGCATGTGCCTCTCTAAGGGAAGCACACCATTGGCCTGGGAACCCAGCCAGGCCAGTGATTTTCCCATCTCATTTACAGCTAGACCGGTTTTTATGCTGTGAAGAGACTCTGTGCTCAGTGGTGCCACTACAGAGGTGAAGCTGCTACTGAACAAGATCATGGTGAATCTCCAGTGCAAGCTTCTCCCAGCTCTACAATACCTCTGGAGCTTAAACATGAATTTTACCAGAGAAAGGCAAAGGTGAAGCTTCCAGAAACACCAGAAAAATTGATCACTGTGAGGGTGGTGAGGCCCTGGCACCTGGCAGCTGTGGCTGCCCCATCCCTGGAAGTGTTCAGGGCCAGGTTGGACGTGGCTCTCAGCAACCTGGTCTGGTTGGAAATGTGTCTAGGCAGAGGGGCTGGAACTATGTGGTCCCTTCCAACCCAAACCCTCCTGTGACTCTGATAAGCTCCAGCTGGCAAAGCAGCTCTGTGCTGTGACCCAGGAGTGCTGGGCTCCCATCCCACCATCCCTGCCCAAGGAACCAACCTTCAGTGATGAACAAGGACTGCTGACCCTGCAAGGCTCTCCCAGCAGCTCCCAGGTCACGGTGGGCAGTTCCCCCCTGCACTTCTCCTTGGCTGCTCATTGCTCAAACAGCTGGAGATGACCAGGTGTGACGTTCTCCACGGGCACTCAAAGTGTTCCTTCTTCGGGAGCAACGTGCACCTAGGAATTACTACATACAGTCTCCAAGGAACTGATCTTTTTAAGCCACTTCATCCAAACCACATTAGTGCTCCACACTCCTGGAAATCAGCCTGGAGAATCTCAGTTGGGGCATTCCAGGCAGATACAGCAGCACTGTGCAGCAGGAGGGCTTGGTTCAAACACAGTGCTTTGATGCCAGGCAAGGGTAAAAAAACAAGAAAGGGAGGAAGAACTCAATTTTGCCTTGAACAGCTTCAACTAAACCAGTCAGTGCTTCCATCCTGATCATGTACTTCATTTATCTCCAGCTCAAGAAAAAGTTAGGCAATGGCCCCAGACACTCACCTTGACTGCAGCACTGGAAACAGAATAAACCCAATTCACATTCAAATGTGGCAGCTACTTTTAGTGTAATTTGCATGAAATCTGATCCTGACATCCTCCAAGTTTCTTGAATTTGCTTTTCATTAAAATAAAAGTAATAATAACGGTAATAACAGCCCATCCTGAGACATCCATGGAGCTGTCGAGGTGATCAGCAGGAGCTCTCTCTCACAAGTCACTGCAGAACGCTGACCTGGAGTGAAGGAACTGACATAAAGCAGAGCATAAAGCACAGCTGGGCTGGGGACACCCACAGCCCCAGAGCAGCATTAGCTGTTCCCTTTGCAGGCAGTTCCCAGATGTCACCTGACAGCCAAGGAACAGCACAAGACCCCACTGGGCAGAGGCTGTCCTGGCCACCACCAGCCCCTCTCCCTGCCCAGTCAAAGCCCACTCGTGCCAGCCCCTGCACAGTGGGAGGAGATCAATCCTGCCCACCAGGAATTGAAATCCAAACCTCCTGACCTTCTTTTCTTTATCTCAACTCACCTAAAATTTTGCCCACAACCACCAGTCTCCAGCAACGACCCTTTCTCCCCTCCAGCTCCCGTGCTTTGCACCCTTGTCCCCTCTTGCCCACACAGCGCAGAAAGACCCGGACCAGACAATAATCAATTTGGTTCTTTTATTAGCAGAAGTTAAGAATACAGCAAGTAATAAGATCCCATCTTATATGGAACCATCACCAGAGTCCCCAGCCATCAAAACCCCAGAATGTGCTTCATTGCTTCCAACAGTAAGCAATTGTTAAAAAGAAATATACTGAACAAGGCCACTATTTAATGGGGAAGGAAAGAAGCCGTAGGTCCTAACTATTCTATGGCAATAACCTGCACACAGAGCAAGCAAGCCTCTGACTGCTGAGAGTAAGGCATTCAGGTGCCAACCTGGGAAGAGTTCTCAGCAAAAGCTACAGAAAAGTGCACAGCTAGGTTGTTTTTATTGGAACACACAAACTTCTTGAACAGAGAGACTGACTGGGTTAAGAATAGCAGGTGGAGTACTGTGTTTTTGTAATAGCTCTGTGCTGTGCAGGACCAGGTTACAATCACCCTTGGAGGAGTGAACGTGGGATGATCCAGGATGGAGGCTGCTGCTTCTGCTGGTACTGTTCAGAGGTATCCCAAAGCACCTTCCAGCCAGCTCTGCTTCTGATATGCACACACAGCTCACACACAGCACGCTGCCTCCAGGCACCTCCCCAGCCTCGGCTGGGACGCCAGTGCTGCCAGCCCCTACACCCAAGGTGATGCTGCCCTTCCTTCACTTCACTGCCACAGACCTGGGATCAGCCAATTCCAGCCCTGCAGGCACCCAATATCGGGATCCTGCTGGGAACTCTGCAGCTGACCTTGCTCTCACAGGCTTTACTCCACTCCAGGGCTGACGCCTTAATGCCCACTCAGCTTTAGGAGGGGATCACCTTCCCACCTGACTCCATCAGACAAAGCAGCTCCCCAAAACACACTGTGACATCCAGACTATGGGAAGATCTTTGCAATCCATCTCTTCTCTCAAAGAATGCAAACTGAAACTTGAGGGAATCTAAAAAAAAACCAAAACCACCCCACACAACAACCAACCACCCTTTACCTTCCTTCCCTGTGAAACACTGCATGCTATGAGCTGTTTAACTCATCTGTGAGAGAGGTAATTGCTCTGAATTTCCAGCTAAAGCCTCCAAGCAATACCTGTGCCATAACAAACAAAATGTTCAAGTTTCACCTTCTGACTCCAATGATTCTCCTTCAGTCTGGTTCTGACTGGGCTCCAAAGCTCAAGCTATATCCATTACACAGGAGAAGGGCATTTGCCTCCCTTTATATAGGAGGTGTGTCTGCTCCACAGCAATCCAGCTGAACTCTCAGGTTTAGGCTTAAGAAATACCAGCAGTCCCACTGCTAAAGCACAGATGGAAAGCAGACCCAAGGACAGAAAAAAATAAAGTAAAATAAAATAAAAGGAACTGCACTGGGCTGGTTAGGGATGTATTCCTCCTAAAAGAGAAACCTGCAAACTGCCTTGGCATGTGGAGCCTGACACAGAGGATGGTCATGTGCCTGAGGTGTGCAGTGCCTGCTAACTCTGAGTCCTGGAGCACACAACTTCCTCTTTCCAGCCCCTCTGAACCCCACCTCTGTTTCCCCTGACGTGCTCAACGCTCTTCTGACCAGTCTGTTACCATCATCCCTCAGAGCAAAGGAAGCAAATGGCAACCATCCTCTCCTGGGGGCCTCTGGGTGTAGGCAGGCACTGATGGAGTTGGACTGTTTGCCATTTCACTGCAGGATCCATCATCCCAAACCTCCCCCTGCACACGGGCTGGGAATGCAGCAGCTGCACCTTTCCAGTTACCTGAGCAGATGCACTTGCTCACACTGTGACTGCTCCAGCCTTCACAACCCTCGTGTTCATGTCCTGAACCTCCTCCAGGTGCTGGCCACGACCCCACCTTGCCCAGGGCACGCTGGCCACCAGGAAAATCTACAGGCCCGGCGTGCTTCACTCCTGGGAATTTTACCTGGTCCTCCTGCAATCGTTTATTTTGTGCAAAATTGAAACAGTGTGTGGTACTTGCATGTTGCATTCTTTACAAAAACCCTTTTCCCCCCACCCATTGTTTAAAACATTTATATAAATTTTATTTAAACAGAAAGTTAGAAATCTTATTTACAATTTGTTTTTCTCCCAAAACAGCATCTAAAATCAACGCCCGAACCCTCCAAGAGGATATAAATTTAACCTTGACTTTTTTTTTTCTTTTTTTTTTAAAAAAAAGGAAACTGCTAAGCTATCCCTCCCCAGTTCTACAAATAAATATGGCATTGAACAGAAGCCGATTTGGAAAGGGTCCTCTGTAGCTCAATCTGTAGATCCCAAGAATAAATTAGGTTTTCAGAATTTCCTGGTCTTCAAATTGATTTATTCCATTGCTTGAGGTATAGAATTTATCTTGGTTAGTCAGAATCCCCATGAAGCTCCACGCCTCATCAGCTGAAACTTGGATTCTTCTTAGGTATTCCTTTTGCTAAGCCTGGACGCTTCACCCGTGCCGGCGGCTCTCTTTTGGTTCTGATCTGGGGCCGAAGGCTGCTCCTACTGCATCCCCTCCTCCTCTGTGCAGCCCCCTCCCACCGTGAAGCGGAATTCCTGCAGGTTGGAGACCCCGTGGAAGTGCACGAAAGCGCCGGCCACGACGAACACGTGGAACAGCTGGTGGGAGTGGAACTGCGGGAAGGAAACACCTCGGTTTGAGCCCTGCTGCCCCCCAAGCCCCCGTGCAGCTGAAGTACACAGTAACACAGTGCCTCTCAGTGCCACAGCTGCAGAGCTCTCCAGGCTGTGTTAAAGCCCACCCCTCTGCTATTTTAGCAAAATAATCCAATTCTCCGCACACACACGCGTCCCCCCTTCCCTTCAGAGTCATCTGAACCAGCTGGTCCACCAAAAAATGTGCCACAAAACTGCTGTAACTCATCTTTGCAAAGGGGGTCCACCAAAAAATGTGCCACAAAACTGCTGTAACTCGTCTTTGCAAAGGGGTTTTTCAGATTTTGTTTCAGAACCTTAGGCAAAAGGCTTAAGCAGGACACTTTTAAAACCAGTTCTTCCACAAGACACACTGGTGGTTCACGGACAAAAAGGGTCCTCTCACACAGGTAACAGCTACAAACTCTGCTCTGGTCACAGGCAAAAGTTTTACCAAGTGGATTCTGCATGCTGGTATTTTATTTCTCTACCACAGAGAAACAGAACAGAAAAATGTGGTATTCTATTAAAACCTAGAACCAACTGGATGTTCTGAATAAATGCCCAGGATGTCACTGACCAGAGTAGAGCAGAATGAAACTGGGAGGGAGCTACATGACAAAGCATGACCTTGTCTGAGGGAAGCCACACCAATATGGATAATGCTCCTGAAATATTCCTACAAATGTAGATTTGCAGGCTTCATGGGAAGCTTGGAAAAGAGTTGGTGGCACACCAGTGCTTTTGGAGCTTAGCTCACTATAGTAACAAACAACCCAAGCAAACTGGTGCTGAGCACAAGCTGCTCAAACAGCCCAGGTCAGCCTCACTTCTGGTCTTCTTTTGGGGTCTTAAATTGTACTGCAAGTACAGTGGCCTTCCAAAAGTCCTCTTCCCCTCATCTCTACTCTTGCTCCACCCAGCTCCTTTCCTTACATCTTCCTCAGGTATCTCTCCTCCTGTCTTCATGATTCTTTCCCTCACACTGAATTTCCCCCACCCACCCAATCACACACCCTACTATCCCTTCTTCTGGGCCAGAGATCCCCCCTAAGCCTACCATCTCTGTCCAGCATTTTTACTGGCTATGCAAGATGAGGAGCCAGACATGGGGAAGAACACACTGAACATCAATAACCACATACTGCTCTGCACAGAAGGTAAAGATGTGTCTTTGCAGGATCCTCAACACACACACACACACACACAAAAATGTCTGCAGCTCCTCACCCATCTGTTAAAGCTATCCAGAAATGTTCTGAGGTGAATCTACACACCAGCAGTTACCTCAGACCAGGCAGGTTGTGCCAACTTGGGAAGAGAGGCACCAGCTAAGCCAGGCTCAGAGAGCCCAGAGCCATTCGGCCCCTGAAGACCTATTGCTTGTGGTGCAGCAGTGTGATACTTGCAACAGGAAAACATTGGCACAACATCCTTCAGGCTCAAGGGGAACCAGCTTTCAACTTGGTCTCCTCATCCAGTCACTCAGTAGACTCACCCAGATGTCACACTTGCCAGGGAAGAATCTCTCCGGGATGCGGGCAGCATATAGTGCAGCACCAGTGATGTACAGGCATGCCATGAGTGCCAGCCAGCCTATCTGCCCCATTGTGGCTGCTTTCAGGAGCCCCTCAGAGATGACAAAGTGCAGAGTGGGAATTACCCCACTAAGACCCAGACCTAGAAATACTCCTGGGAGGTAAAGAAAATGCGGGAGAGTCAGGTTTGAAGGCAGTGGCGGCAAAGGGAGACAATGAAAACACAAAAGCTACGGAAGGAAAACTCAGTATTTGCCAGAGCGGCAGAGAGGTGACAGCTCCTGAAGCTGCAGGTCCCCAGAAGAGATTCATTGGAAAGGAAGCTAAAGAATGCACAAACTTCCTTCACAGACCAGAAGCTACTCAGCTCTATGTCCCAGCAGATAGCTGGAATGTTTCATTTACTGACTGTGCCTGCCAGCTCCAGTGTAGGTGAGGCCAGTTCCTGCTCTCAGCCTGTAGAGGGAACTGAGACCACACAGACCGAGCCTCACTCCAGCACCACCGCTCAAGAGCAAGACAAGGAGACACAACAAAGAGATTGTTTATCATGTTCTGCACAAGCACCCCTAGGAAACACAAAAGCAGCATCTGTGCTCATCTGATCTGCCATATAAGAGAACACTGTTTACTTGTTTGGATTTTAGCAGCAAGCACAGAAAACTTGTAAAAACAGTGGGCATGGTGGGGGGATATATTCATGTCCCATACAGAGATTTTAAGTTTGGCAAGCTGAACGCTCTGAAGGTACCCAAACCTGTCCAGGAAATCTAGATTTACTGTAGACAGCACGTGCAGGTTAAGAAATAAGAAATATTACTATTCAACCCAGCTGTGTGCACATTCCATAGCTGCCCCCTAAAGCTCTCTTTCTTCCTACCTCAAAATGTGAAACCAAATCTGGCTTTGTTCTTTTGATGATGTGGAGAGAAAAACAGTCTTTATCTCATATCTGTGTTTTATCCAAGCAAATCATTCAGATTAATTCAATCACTGAATGATTTGCTAATGTTATAAAAAAAGCACAAGCACTACAAGTACACATACACACACCAAGCAGTCAGTTGTTTTTTGAGAAAGCAAAGGTGCTAGATGCAGCCAGAAATCCTTTGCACCACCTTTCCTACTGCACGTGTTACTGTCCATTTCAGGAATGCACCTTTAAAGGACTTGCACCAGCCCTTATCTGTGCATTCAGCTGGGTACAATAAATGCTGAAAGAAAACCCATCAAGCTCCCAATTCAAGAATATTAAGTCTATAAAATTAAGCTCTCTAAAGTCTTCCCAAGGTGCTTTCTCCAAGTGGCAAGTAGGAAGCAGGAAAGGTAGTCAAGAAGCAAAACAGTTAAGTTCAGGTCTTACCTGCCCTTACACCCCGGTATTCAGGGGTGGCAAACATGTCCCATTGTGAGACAATTATGGCTGCAATGCCCAGGACACAAATCACAATCAAGTAGATGAAGCAAGGCTGAGGGTTGCAATAGAAGGAGTAGTACAGCCATGGTACAAAGCTGCCCATTATGAGGAGTGCAATGCCAGAATAATCCAGCCTAGAAGAAAACAAAAATCAGTGTCATAAGAAGTGTGAACCTTTGGAAATCCTCACACCCACACACTCTTTAGTCTATGTCTCACTGCAACTAAATTACTCTCACAATTGCAGCTAAGGGCCTGATGGCAGCTCTTCCACCTCCAGCAATGGAATACCTTGACAGACAGCCAGGAAGGCCACTTTTGACACAGGCACCAGCACTACCTTCAGCAGCCTTTAGACCAAAGCTATCTGAGGAAAGGTCACATTTTAGTTTCAGATGAGGAAAAAAGCAGTGCAAGAGCCCTCTAAAGACAGGGCACACAGTATGCTCTGAGAACACAGCCAAGGCAAACACTTCAGTATCTGACAAGTGTGAGTTAGCTGGGCATCAGCTTCAGTGACCACAGTGGAATAACGCTGCAATTTTTCAACCATGCCAGTGTGAAAAAGGAAACCCACAGCCCCTGCTTTGCACCACACCCTGACAAAATACTCCTGCAAAAGTTGATGGAGTTAATTTTTCAGATGGGGATTTTAACTGCTGGGCTACTTTAGAGGTGGCCTTGCAGATTACAGAATCCTAGGTTGTACAGTCTTAGGAAATACCAGATACTCAGCAGCCAGCCAAAAAGAGAGCGTGCAGTACAACCAAAAGACCAAGACTCTTGATACACACTGTGGAACTGTCTTACGTAAGTTCAAGGTTCAAAGTTAGTCAGAGCAGCTGAAATGACAAGAAGTAATGGCTGCACTAAAAATTCAAAGTCCTGCAAGTAAGCTCAAGGCGTATTACTTACAGCAGCAAGATGCAAGCACATGCCTGCCAAACAGCAGAAAATGATGGAGTTTTAAGACTCAAATGACAGCACAAAAACTCATGCTGAAACACACTATAATTAGAAGAAGCTGCATTAAATCTCTGCTCAACTCTGTTCCAAAGTACATGCAGTCATGAAATGAACAACTCCCACACTGGGGCTCCAGGCACAAACCCCAGGCCTGTTTTCCCACCTGTTTCCTATTTGGCCTGCCCTGTTCTCCAGGCACTTACTTGGAGAAGAGCCGGGAAACACCTTCTGAGTGGCAATAAACTGTGTGGAAGAGCCATGAGAAGGAGAGGCAGAGGATGGCTCCCAGGAAGAACAGCCCAACGACCACTTTCTCCTGCACAGGTGCTACGAAGGACATGTTTGGCCGGAACATGTAGAAGATTCCCAGACAAAGGAAGAACACGCATCCTGCAAAACAGCAAGGCAGAGAGCTGTCAAGTCCATGCATACTGAAAGCTTTTCTTTCTGCAAGCATCACCACTCCCCTTCAAGGCTCTCACAAGTTGAAACCGCTCGGAGAAGATGCAACTTAAGCGTGTTCCTGTGGCAAGAAACGCGATCCCAATTAACACCTACACACTTGGGAAAAGAAGGATGTAACAGTATTTCATTAACAATTAGGAAATGTTTCATGCATGGGTTTGTATGGCATGCCATAATTGATCAAGTCCCATCCATCTGTGATGGGATAAAACTAGGAGAGGGATACCAAGCTGTTGATTTAGCAGGTTCCTAGTGACAACCCAACCGCCCCTTCTATCTCGCTCTCTTTTCTTTGAGAGCAACAAAACCTCTGAAAGGTTGGATGAGATTTAGGGTCAGATTACAGCAAGCTGAGAGTACCTAGGAGATGTGTCCAGATGTTGCCAGTCTCTGTGTGTATTCTGAAGATGCTCTTGAAACAAGCCCTGAAGGAAGGCATGGGTGGTCTGTGTCCATGCAGCAGGTAGTCATTGTCCTTCAGCCAGTCGGGCAGAACGTCATGGGGAATGACTCTCCATCGGCCCTCCCACACCTAGGGGTTCAAAGAGTTTCGTGAAACACAGGGAATGAGCTCCATCAGTGCATGGAAATAGTCAGAAAACCTGTTTTAGTGACAGTGCTGGAGTTAACCTGTGAGTACAGTAAAGGGAAGAGAGCTGATGGAATATCTCTGGGGAAATAGCTCGAAATATCATGCTAAAGTCACTGTTCCCAGCTCAAAACGAGCTGCACCATCAGAGAAGGAAATACTTCAGCATTCCATTGGACAGAAAGGCTACTGGGCATCTTTACTGCTGATGGAGAGAAAACATTTAATTTGCTTCCATGTTCTGTTCTTTCACAGGCCACCTTTTCCATTTCACTGAAGACCACACCTAGCTGTCTCCAATAAATACATAAATAAGCCTGTTCCTCCACCCTGACTGTCTGCTAGCACCTGGGGGAGGCTAGCAAAGGCAGCTATCCATTAGCACTAAGAGGGGCCAGAGAGTGTGAAAGGGTGAGAGCCCAGCAAGAAGAGTCCAACCCCTTATTCAGGTTGGGCAAAAGATGCTCCCAAGCTCACAACCAAATCGTGACAGAGCAGTTAAGGCAACACTCAGGACTCTCAATTCCATGTGATTTCTTCTTGAAAGGGAGCGAGGGGGTTTGTGCACAGAGCTGTTCTTGCAGCTGGCTCCAGAGGAGATGAGTGTGCACAGATGTTCCCAGCACTGCTTCAGTGACACAAGGCACAGGGAGGCTTCAGTGTGGCAGCACCACCAAGGACAGGGGGAGCAGGGAACTGCTTTATGTACCGGGGCTGTTTCTGCAGGGCTCCGTGGACTTGCTGGCTGGCTAGAGTTACAGGAGCAAGGCTGAAGGTTCCTGAAACACTAAGTTTAAAAAAGCTACATTCTTATTTCAGTTTCAACAACAAGAGCCCAGGGTTTTTAAATCAATTCTCCACACTCGTGTGTGGAAGCAAAACAAAGCTATCCAGAGTAACCAGCCCAGTTAAAGACTGGGTTCTTAAATACATTAAACAAGAAAATAACTGGTTTAATTCATGAACAAAAAATGTGAATTGAGGTAGAAACAGAAGGAGGTAATACATTTTACACAATACATCCTATAAAACATTTTAAAAGAGGCAAAGATACAGAGTAAAAAAAATAACCAACAAAAGCAAAAACCAAAATGACCCACACACAAAAGACCACCAAGTAACTAGGGTCCCTCTGTAAAGCAGTTCACAAAACCAGCAGGAACCACTGTATAAAGGGGCAGCATTCCTTTCAGAAAGGAGGGCCAGAGACTGACACAGCCCAGTGGCTCTAAAAAGTAGCAAAAGTTGAGCCAAGGTCAACAATTACAAAATCTACAATAGATTTACTTAGGTATGGTTTCAACACGGCATTGCTTTAAAGTCAGGGACAAAGCTTATTCTACAACAGATGTAAACGGTGCTGGAAAAGCAAAATATTTGCAAATCTGAAGAAATCTGGTCAAATGACCTTGTAAGTCAAAGTGCCTTGAACCAGAAGGCTTTTGTTCTGCTTTGTACTCACAGGTGTTTCTCAAGGGACACACCTGAGTTGCATGATCAGCTCTGGAGTCTCAGTTGTGAATCCCTATTGTTCCATGCTCTGCAATTTAATCCTGTATGACAGACAGGTGCTGAGGAAGTGCAGCATTGCTGCTTAGAACACAAGATGCCCATCTGGGGGAGTGAGAACCTCCTCTCCCTCACATTAGCAGTGCAGTTCCTCCAAGTAGAGCCTGCTGTCCACTGGAGCTTCCTAAAAAAAGAAATTACTTCAGCAGTTTCCACGTGTCCTTACCTTACACACGAATTCTTCCATTCTCTCCATAGCATGGTGGGCTTGTAGAAGGGGTGACATTCCCATAAAGCCTTCATCCTCTTGAGGTGGTTCATCATTGTGTTTATTATCCTCAGAACACTGGAGGGGGAAAAAAAAAAAAAAGATAAAATGCTTTGTAGAAAGATGAACAGAGGAAGGCGATGTTGTTTTCCATACAAAACTATGAACTGAGGTCTTGGCAAATAAAGAAGTCTCTCCTTGCACGGCACTGAGAAAAGAATTCAGAAGAACAAGCAAAGAAATGATTACATTCTTAGGTACCTGAGAACAACTCACATGTCTAATCCATTCTGCATATGTTTCCAGCAGGTTTGGGAGCCAGCAGTGCTCCTCTAAGTCACGCTTCATTAAATCCCAGATATGGAGGCTGAGGCTTGCAGCCTTCCCACCTCTAGGGAAGGATTATTCCCTATTTTGTGTTTCAATGTCACTGTGCCGGTGTTAATGCCTCTATAATGGATCTGGCATTTCAGGGTAATAAAAGGTAAGCCAAGGAGAGGAATCCCTTTACCTTGTTAGAAATGTTTTACCTCAATTTGCAGTCCAAAACTGAAAATCTATTCTGTTTAACTGACACTTCTGTTCAGCTTCTAATCCAGTACTGGAATTAACTCATTCATTTGATTTTTCAAGGTATTTCAGAAACTACTATGAAACTTCTGCCAGTTAGACAAAGGCAACTTATCAAAGAAAAGCACTATCAGGGATCAGAGTTTTAAGCAAAGTTCAAACAAAGAGAAACATCCATATCCTCAGGATGTACCCAGAGAATTACAAAAAGGAAAATTAAAATAATCCTCTGAGCTGGGATATCAGGCTGGTACACATCATTAATAACTTTACAGGAACAGTTTGGTAGTTGTCTGCTCTATCATGACTTATCACATCATCTGCATATTTTGATTCACTCTAGCTTCCCATGGAGGAGAAAAGCAGGGGGCCGTGGAAGTTCTGCATTCCTGTTTGCTTCCCATCATGCTCATGGCCCATCAGAGACTCCAATCAACACTTCAGCTTCCAAGATAAACAAACTGGAGGAAGCTGGGAAGGAGAGAAGGAGCTTTTTGCACCTTTCAGACTTAATGCAGAGAGCTGCCACGCACCCCATGGCCACGCCAAGAGAGCCCCACAGCCAGCACTGATTGAGACTGGCCTCCTCCAGATACCCCACAACACTTTTCCCCCTCCTATTCCCATACCATGGTTAACAACTTAAAAATCCAGATGATGTATCAATAATATCATTCAAATGACTGAGAATAGAGTATATAACCTCACTTTATCTACAAACTCTTGTCAGTAATGTTCAGATCAATGCCCTGAACTTTCACACCAGGGATGGGAGCTGGCTGTGCATTTGTCCCACATCACAGCTCTCTCCTTGGTGTCAAGCCTTATTAACTATTTCTGTCAAGTAAACTCAAAAAAGCTGCTTAAAATTCTCATTTTTGAATAAATAAAAGGAGACATCTTCCAGCCTACAGTGAGCTATCCAGAGC
This sequence comes from Cyanistes caeruleus, assembly GCF_971803275.1. Lineage (NCBI taxonomy): Eukaryota > Metazoa > Chordata > Aves > Passeriformes > Paridae > Cyanistes > Cyanistes caeruleus. Next base: position 82,792,748 of record NC_141704.1, read on the forward strand.
CTTCAATGCTTTTTGGAGTTTTGATAGAGAAATGACATGTTCATACCTGTTTTGTACCCAAGCCTTGCAGTAGTCACTGAAGATTCATCTTTCAAAGAGGTCCCATCCCAGTTCTTGACCCAATTTTGCTTACCCAGAATGCAATTTCTGGTATGTAATACACAGTACACATCCTTCAAGTTTTATGTATGACCTCACAATGGTCCAGGAAAACTTGATTGCCTAAACCAATTTTTTTAAACCCATGTCCCTTGTACTTGTGTCTATTCACCTTCATTTATCATTCCAGTGAGCAACTCCTCTGAACAATATCTTGTCTTTTACAGCAATGACTGATATATTGACCAGCTCTAGGCAGATTCTCCAGCAGAAAAAGGCAGCATTAAATACACTCACTCTGCCTAGCTTAGCCCATTAGTGCTATTCAGAAAGGCACCAGGCAACAGAAAGATGCAAATAGGTTTAATATCCTTCTAAAATAGGCATAATTCCTGTTAGGCACAGGAATAAAAAGCCAATTTGGTTTCATTCTGACTCAACAACATTCACTGACATTACTTCCCCACACTGTCAATTTGACTGCCTTTTGCTACTAATGGAGCTCTCCAGGACTCTCGGTTTTCAATATCATAAATAATTAACTCAAGGTCATAGAAACACAGAATGAGCTGGGTTAGGAGGCAGCTTTAAAGATCAACTAGTCTAAGTGCCTTGCCATGGAGGCATGGAGAAGATGCTCATGATAGTCTGCACAATTTAGAAGCCAAAGCAGCCTTTGGTTTCCCAGAGCATGCCTTATGGAAAAGCAAGGCTGGCCTTTAAGTTCCAGTGCATTTGACAGAAGCAGCACTGCTGTGCCTTTTAGCTACTCCAGAATTCCCTCCCCCAGCAGCACACAATAACCAGCTCAAAAGGGGTGAACAACTTAGTAACCCTCAATTTACACAACTGGGTGGACTGAAGGAAAAAAAGGTCCCTTATGGAATCAAAGCCTGTATTCATTGCAGTCTGCCCAGTGAGTCAATGCCAAAAAATGCTCATTTCCCCCTCTGCACATACTCCCAGTTTCTAGAATGATGGGAAGGCTTAAATTTGAACAGACTGTAAAGCTTGAAGAGCACAGCTATTTCTGAGCTAGTCCAAAATCTTTGCATTTTGGCCATGTGCCTACAAACAAATCATTACTGAGCTTCTTTTGGTGATAAAAGGAATTCATATCATATACACAGTCCAGATTACTGCCAAAAAATGGAATTGATTTTACTATCTCCTTCCTGCCATTAAACTGCAAAATTAGCATTCAAGGGAAGAAAACTAAAGCTCAACTTCTTAGTCCTTTTCTTGCTAAGGAGGCAAAAGGAGGCCTGTTCTGGAACACCCATCCTCCCTTGACTCCTTCCCAAAGTCTCTTTGGGAAGAACAGTAAACTGTGCTTGTTGAAAGCCAGAAATCTACAGGGCAACACCAACACCAGTTTTCACTTGGCAATCTGAAGGAGTCTGTTGACTTTCAGTCCTTCAGGCAATGACTGAAAGAATACCACTCTTCTGCTTAGGTGTATTGTAACATTTCCACTGTGACTAGCTCCTTCATATCTCAGGACTCGTGTATTTTCTCCTCTTCAGCTGACTGTATCAGAAATTCACGAGAAATTCTAGACCATAACAACATAAGCAAGCACATTCTTTTAGGATGCATTCCCAACTATTTCTAAGTCCTGCCCACAGGATCACATTTTGAAATTAGAAACATATTGGGTAAATAATATCACTTGCCTAAGTCTGTGCAAGAAATGAGAGTCCAGAAGAAAACTCTGATACTCCCACTTTTAATGAGCTGTGGTATATCCTGAATTAAGTGCTTCAAGAATAACTTTTGCCTTTGTAGTTTCCAGCCCATAGGCCGAAGGGATTTTCACTAGGCTGATGTTTCAGATGTTTTTACATCATCTAATTTACTCAGCTTCTTTCAAAGCATCTCAGATTTGACTAAATAATTCTGTGAAGTCTCCAGTGCATTTTAGAGCATCTTTAGATAAACCCCCTGGTTTGTAACTAGCAAACTTGTTACAATCAGCAGTTGTCACTCTTCTGCAGAACAGGTGCAGCAATGCCTACAATCAGTGTTTCACACCATGGCTCTGGATACTTACACTCTAAAAGGTCTGGACACTTAATTCTATGGAAATGCCAAGCAATTGTTCCAATTTCAATCCTACTCCCTTTGCAAATTCACATAGTATTAAAGCTGCTAGAAACCAGTACAGGTACCTGCGAGACAGAAATTACCCAGCAGATATATAAACACAAGCTGAGCTGAGTAACAGTACCAGAGAATAAAATAAATCTGAAGGACAAATGAAAATATCCAGAGGAACCAGCTTTACTGGTTTATCCATACTCACTCTATTTTGTGAAGCATTACAGCTTCTTTTGTGATAAGAGTGGCAGACAAGAATGTAAAGGAAAAGGTAGAAATCAGACTTAATTATATCACTTTGTACAGAGAACCAGGCAACACACTTCCAGGGACAGATCATTACCTAAACAAGAATTCCAGAGCATATTTTGGTAGGGATCAAAAAGCTTTAATACCAAACCCAAGACTTAGAGCACCAGAGCAAACAAAGAGCGAGAAACCCAAGAGCTCAATTGCACAGTGCTGATCATTAACAGTAAAATTTCACTTTTACAGCAACGGCACAAAAGGTAAAAAAAAGTTTACATTTAGTACAAGAATTTCTTGTTTGAATGCAGTCCAAAAATGTCAGATCACATAGCCAAAGATCCTGTTACAGAGAAAAGTGAAGTACAACCTGCTCTAGTAAATGCAAAATACTTCTCTTGTCTACTGCAACAGCTTATCCTTCTCACACAGACTAACAGTTTCTATACTATCACTCTCAAACCTGTTAACAGACACACTGTTTAATAATGTCCTTACTATGGAAAAGCCTGTCAGAAATCAAGTCATAACTGCAGAAAAAACAGAAACATTTTTCTCACTTTTGACTAAGTTATGTTCAAGGGACTTCATGCAAAGTTTATTTTCTGGAGGTCTGTATTTTCTTGATGTCAGTTTAAAGATTTCTAGAAAGTTTCAAGGTTTGCACATGACTGCTGCTTGCACAAGTGACAAACAAGTTCTGGTTCATCACTTCAGAAAGTGTCATCAATGTTGCTAATTTGAGTGTGCAAACTAAAAGATAAATGAAATCTGAATGGAGCCACTTTTTTTACTCTAAAAAGTAGTCATCTTCTCCTTGCCCCCAGCTGACCAACACCCAGCCTGTCTCCCAGCAGAGAGCAGCAGCTCCCAGCCAGCTCCCCCCAGTTCATGTACTGGGATCCATGGTTTGGAATATCCCTGTGGCCACTTTGGGACAGCTGCCCTGGCCACGCTCCCTCCCAGCCTCTCGTGCCCCTCTCCTCACTGGCAGAGATTCTGAAAACCTCTTGACTCAGGGTAAGCCCTGCTCAGCCACAATTAAAAACTCAGTGTGTTACCAGTGCTATTCTCACCCTAAATCCAAAGCACAGATCTGTAACAGCTTCTAGGGAGAAAATGAGCTGTGCCAGTCAATACCAGGACACAACTAGCAAGGACAATAAAACTCTCCTAAACCCCAGAAAGGGCACAAGCCTTCTGCATTAGAGTTTCTTTCCAGACAGAGTCATTACTCAGTTACCCAGGAGCCTAACTGACCATGCACATACCTTAATGTAGTATTAAGCTCTGGAGTTAATGAACTCCCATGTCTCAAAGTTCAACTGTCTGTGCTGCCAATTCACCACCAAGATGTCACCAGTGCCCTAAACCTACCACCAGGGGAATTTTCAAAGCATGATGCAGTCTGAATCTGTTCCAATATTCTTGCTTCCTTCAGCTGCTGACAGACACTCCCCCACTCTCTTCTTGATCAGTGAGTGCCCTGACAAAACTCTGTGTCTTGGTAGGGACACAGGCAAGATAGCTCACAAAACCCAAATGTCTTGATTAACACTGAGTCATGGTATATTATATGACATGGTACTTACAGTTTTCTTCTTAAAACTCAAGTTACAAAACATATGTTGCTGCATTTACAATACCACTGTTATCCTCCACATTAAACTGAAGTCACAAAGTCTAGACATGACTCGGAGTTTTTGCTCTTGTTTATCTTGATCTCATCAGATGAATGATTAATAGTGCTTAACATGACATTCAAGTCATTTTATGTTCCTTGGGGCAGCGTGCCAGATTCAGTAATTCGAGAGCTTTCAGCATAATGGCCAAGATACGTTCAAGGCTGTAATATAAAAATGTTATTTTTCTAATCGCGGTTCTGTAACATCCCTTTCAGCTGGCCAGATTGGTTTTTTTCAGCAGCAACTCCTCTGTGTCCATTCTGTCAGCTGACCTTTTATCAGCCAGCCTTTTGTAAGGGGGAAGCAGCAGTAAGTGCTGCCATGCCATTTCTCCTAAAAGCCTGTTGCACATTTTCCAGAATTTCATCAACTTCTATTCTCTGGGTTATAAAAAATTAACTGGAAATGAACAGCACCATAAAACTTTCCCTGACTTCCCCTAATTTCTGCACACACCAAGTTATTTTAAGGTAACAGCTTTGTCCTTTAGCATTCACATTCTCCCTGACAAGCTGGTAAACACAGCAACACCACAATTTCCAAAAGGCTGACTACATCCACCCTCCAAGCAGGGTGTGCAAAGCTGCCTTTGCTGTCACTGGACCAAAAAAGGTCTTTCATTAGCACAGTGCCAAAAACCCTTTAGGCCTGTTGGTCAAAATGTCAAGTACTTGGAGGTTCCTGAAGTTTAGTGGTTTTCCTTTGTAGGTCACCTTCTTATAAAAGATACAGTCCATTTAATACAGCACTTGAAAACAGCTTTACACAACTGGTCATGGGTGACTGCTTGCTGGCACTCATTAAAAACAAGCACTAACATTGAAAACTCATTCAGCAAGTAGTCCTAGGACAAAGTCACATTTTGGTTTCAGCAGCCCTGCTAGAACACTCTGATTAGAACTAGCTCCCTTGTCAAATATCTTCAGATGGAAAGGGTCTGGAGAATCTCTGAGAAGCAGCAGCTACTGATTTTCTGTCAATGGCCAGGATCTAACGAGGACCCAAGGCCTCAATGCCCACATGTGCTCAGCAGCATTTTGGGGGTGAGCCTGGAGAAATTTCCTTCTACTGCAGAAAAGTCTCATGTGCCTATTTCTGCTCCTCTGCCATTGTTAATCCTGAGAAAACAAGCATGCTGGGCCTATGGAAAAAGAAATACTCTGTTACAAAAATAAACAGAGAGAGATTGAAAGTGTACTGCTGAACTTAACAGCAGAGTCAATCAATCTGAAACAGTTGGAGGAAGATGCAAGTTAACCCACCAGTACAACACTATTTTTTTCTCTTATATCACTGTAAAAGGTCAAACCCCCACCTACTGCTGCCCAAATCAGGCAGATAGGATCTCCAGGAGAACAAAGGCAAAACCCATGGAATCTAACCCCTGTCCAGGGAAACTGTTGTGCCAGTGAATGACAAACAGAACTACTCCCTCCCTCTCCTAATTTCAACACAGAGCGCAGCAAGCAGTGGTTACAAAACCTGCTGGCAGGCAGCAAACTCCCAGCACCAGCACTTCCCCTCCCAAAGCACAGAAACACTCCACACTAATAGAACACAGCTGAATCCAGCTGCAAGGCAGCAGCCATCACCCAGGACAAGTTCCTTGGTACTGCAGTGAGCGTTTCCTGGCACACAGCAGACAAGAGAATGGCCATTCCTACGTGCTGCCAGCCTTCTGGGTATGCAGGGCTGACTGGAGCACCAGTTTGCCCTTTCTGCAGATTTTCATGCTCTGAGAGTCTGTTCATAACCCAGCACATCAGCTGCCAGCGAGGGAGGCTCAGCATCTGAGCAGCTCAGGACTGTGGAGCCTGGAAACCATCTCCATAAATGTGTCTCATTGTCTTCAGACTAAGTGGGAATACTTGGAGATATTCTGCTCTCTGTATCCAAAAATGGTTTTCTGTACAAAAAAATAAATTACTGTATTCAAGCACTTACTTCAGTGACTAGCAGTCTGAGTAAAATTCACATTACTTCCAGTTCTTAGAACAGCAAGTGAAGGAGAAATACAGATGTTAAGATCTTTTGATCTGAAGCAAAATGTCAACCCACATGCTTTCAAAGAAAGAACATTTCTTCCCAAGAGTTGCAGAAATGGAAGAAATGAAGAGGTGATAAAGAAATCTACAGAACATCAACATTTAAACACAATCAGATTTAAAACAAAAAGAAATGTGCTTTGGTGGGACCTCAAACTTGACCCCAAACTTGCCAGGCCTCTTCCATTCACACTCTACCAACAAAACCTGCAATGAAATGGAGGGAGAAGGCAAATGCCAAGATTTCAATCATAACTCCAACAGAAAAATGCCAAACTGAAAAGAAAGCTAAACTGTTTGAAACATGCAAGTAGATCTACAAAGGATGAAATTTCACACAATGAATTTACAAATATTGGCTCCAGAAAGACTATTCTTAAGACTCAAATGTCTCCCTTTGACCTTCAAGACTTCACCTGTCTTTTTCACCCAGCTGGCATGCACCAGAAAGTCAAGTAGACAATTCAATTTATTTACATGCATCCTTCTGCAGTCTCTAGTCTGCTTTTGTAGGCAATTCATAAATACTTCTGTAACAGAAAAGGCTTTGAGTGAGTTCTATGATTCAATTTAAAAGCACTGAGTCATTTGCTCACCTTCAATTACCCTAAAAGTTGTCTTTTCTACCTGAAATTCTGTTCCATCCTTCTGCCTTCCTCCTTCAAGACTCCTGGGTATTTATGTCTATAAAGACTCCTGTAGGTACATGGAGACATCATGAAATTTGTCAGAGGTCAACTCAAGTTCTCCTTTCAAAGCCCCAGCTCCCTGAGAAGCAATCCAGAGGAGTATTTACCCAAATTTCTTGTGCTCATTCAGATGACTTGAGGGCTACACAAACCTCATCCCAGAATCTTAGTGTAGTTTATCAAACACCTCAAAGCAACATGTCTCCACCTTAGGGGCACATTTTGGTGATGAAAGGAATCATCATCCCAGCACAGGGAAAAGCCAGGATTGGAACAAAGGCAAAGAAAATGGCTTTTTTGTTTACCTCCTGTCACTGACAGGTTAAAGTACAAAAGGAAAGAGTCAAGCACAGGGTTTGGGGCTGCATAAAGAGCCCATTGAGCACATGGTAAGAAGTCACATGCACTGGATTGTGTCAGCTTAACAAAGTCACAGTAGGAGAGATTTGTTTAGGAACTATCACTGCTGGAATTACAAAGGCAGTTAAGACACAGAAACTCTGGGACAGGAGAAAGGATGCTGTCCCAAAGGCAAGGCAATCCAGGATGCTACAGGGGGGAAGCACCTGCTGAAACATGCCTTATCAGCACCTAGTGTAAACAAGAAAAAGAGGTTTAAACAGCTGAAGGAAGGAGAAATCTGCAGCTCACTTGATCCTTTTGTCATCATCAAGCGCTTATCATGCAGACAACTGGTCACTGTTTGTCCACATCACAAAAGGCTCAGCACTCACCTGCCACTACACTAATTTCATGTTTAAAGACAGCAAGATGTGCATCTAGTCTTTGAAACTGGCACTGGGAAGAGGGGATAATCTATGGACATATTTGCACTCTAGGAGAGAACAGAGGGTTACAGAATAAAACACAGACTGAGAGGTTTGGGTATGAAAAGGATATTGATGTTACAGGATTTGTATCTTCTCATAGGAATAGTGATAAAATTGGCAGATTAACAGCACTGGCAGAATGATGCAGCTGTGTCATTATTATTATTATTTTGAATAAGCATGTTTAATATGGCTAGTAATTCTTTGCTACATGAAACTACTGAATGCCACAATTTACATCAAGTAGGATCTTTAATTTTTAGCTCACAGCTATTCAAACTTCCCAGGTAGGTTACTGATGTTAGAGTCAAAAGACTCAGAAAAAAGAACTTTTAAGAGTAAAGCTTATTTCTTAATACCATCTTCATTTTCTTAGCAAAAAGATGCTGTATTGCTTATGAGGACCAATATTTTGGCCCATCAAAATTAGAAGTACATATTATGCAATGCAAGCTGTGAGGAAGATGGAAATTAATTCTGAACAACATAATGACATGCTTCCATGCCTTCCTTCTTAGAAAAGACTATTAAAATAATTCATAAAAAATTCATCAACTACTACCTCTTAAGAGCTCTGACTGCTTACTTCTACAAGTGGAGCAGGAAGTGGATATAAAAGTAGGGAAAGGAATCATGTATAGGAGAGTTTGGAGAAGATTTTATATAATTAAAGAGCTGCAGGGTAATAGGAGGCACTAAGAAAATAAACAACTCCATATTATCACAAGATAAAAATACAGATATTTTCACACTAATACCACAAGACCTAGGCCCATTACATTTTAGAATACACATTTATTATGATAAAAGCTTTTCCTAAGTCAAAGCATTTAAAAGCATACTAAATGATGATGGTGGTTCTACCATCAAGACATGACACAACCCTCATCCAACACTGTTACCATCAACTGCAGCGTGGCTGCTTGAGCACAACAACACTGATGGAGTGGGCACTACTGAGAGCTTTTATAAACTTCTGTTTAGCCTGAGTGCCTGAGCACTGTTGCCACCTAGCCAAGAACAATATCCTTGTATGACTGTTACCTAAACACAAACCCCTTCCAGAGCAGAGGAAAATCAAGCTTTGGAACTTTTAAGTGGTGCTAATGAACTAATAGGTGTCTCTGCTGAGAGCCAGAATGAACAGCACAGCAGAAGAGAGAATCTGAGCTGACATCTGAGCAGCAGCTGTGCTGGGGCTTACACCAGGCAGAGGAGGATGTACAGCATAATGTTTTTTCCAGGTTATTTGCAACACTGCAGAATATCACATAATAAAGGCCATTTGGCAAGCCAGTGTTGGTACTTTTGACAACAAAGTGTTTCAGGATCATCCATTAGAAGCATCAATTATTCAGCCTTTTATGAGAAAAAACAATCTAAAGACATCATACTAACAAACCAAAGAAATCACAGAGGACAGGAATAAAAGGATGAAAAAAAAAAAAAGTTTAAAAAGCAGGAGGCCATATATGGCAGAGAAAGTGATGCAGATTAAGATGTAACAGCAAGGCCCAAATGGCAAAAACAAATTTCTGTGACAGCACTTTAGAAGACCAGGAAAGAGAAAAGAAATCAAACACAAGAAAGCCAAACATTTGTAGTGAGCCAAAACAAAAAAAACCACTAACTTTTGTTGTATGGATGAAAGCAAAAAATCAAAAAGACAACATGTGTTATGAATGCCTGAAAGAGAAAATGAAAGTATTTTACCCACTTCATTGCCAAAATGTTAGAATTTAACACTGATTCATCCAGATAATTTCTGGAAATTACATGAAATTGTAATGTACATGAAATGAAATGTACAGAAAGAATTAAAGCACACAAGAAGTAACAGACTTTTACTTTGGGTATTCCATCCACAGGCAACAGGTAACTCTCATTATTCAACCATGAAAGTCAGAGACAAGAGTGACAATGGCCTTCAAAGCAGATGATCCCAAACACATCAACATGTAAATTCAAAATATCTGCTAGCACAGCTCAACTTTTCTTTTCCTAACCAGCCTTGGCCAAGACTTTGCACCTCAAACACGTCCTTCACAACCTTCCACAAGATGGAAAAAGACTCTGGGTGTTTCCCTTATCAGGATACTGAAAATGTCCTGGAGAAGTTACAGCAGTACAAGTGTGAGTGCATCAGCTTGGCTTACTAGACAGGAATACCAATCCTGACTTCTCATTACAAGAATGCTTGGAACTAAACTCTGTCAGGGCTCCAACTCATCAAGCTGAGAAGGCAAATACCAGTTCTCATGTCAGCTGATCCGTGACTGGGCCACGCACATTCCCAGAACTTGTGGCAAATGCAATTACAGCCACAGCCCAACATGCATTAAGTAGCACCAACATGATTTTGCTGCTGGCTAAAACCACGCAGTTGCTGTGACTGAGCTGATACAGTAATCTCATTAATCCATGATAAATTGAATAGAGAGCCTAAGATGAATGCCTCTTCCACTTAACTATGCTGATATCCATCTGAGCATATCCCAGGAGAAGCATTAATTACAGATCTGGAACTCTCTAACCAGAAGGTGCTTTTGTCCAGTGCTTGGACATTGTCTTTGCAGAACACCTAATTAAGTGTTGTGGCTGCTAAAACTTACAAAGGTCCATGTACCAAAACCTCACAGATATTGCCACTGGCTCAGAAAATCTGTGAGCCACCAGCTGCTAAAGACTGGGAGAGTGTCATAGGCAAGAACACAAGGTGCTCCCCCAGCCCTGTGCTCTCCCTTGTGAGTCTGTTTCTGGCTACTGTCCGACAGGGGATATCATCCACTGCTCAGTCTCATTCCAGCAAGAATGCTTGCAAACAGATTTTTCTGTCCTAATCATCAAAAAGATACCAATTAGCCAAGGTTCTGATTACGTGCAGCCAGAGCCAATATTTCTCCTTTCACTTACAATTAATTGAAAATTACAGAACAAAAATCTTGTTGTATGAGCAGCATCTCAGTGAAACACAAACCAGTACAAGTGCCACTTCCTTGGGGACAAAATAAAAATATAAAAGCTGCTATAGGTAGTTATGCCCAGTCTTATCACCCAAGTTCCCATACATTCAACTGAATCCTTCTGGAATCTTCCTGGTATTATTACAGTTATTTACCAGGCATTAAAAGGTTGTATGCTCATGATCCACATTTCTGAGAGTTATTTTAAACACTGAAGCGCTTATGTCAAAACTCATTTTGCGTAGCTAACCTAACAGGTAAATCAATCACATAACTTACATTTTCCTGGTCAGAAGACAGTGCTGGCTCCTCTAGAAGAAGCCTCTGTTGAGAGCTGTCCTCTTCAAAGGCTGTCTGTGCTGTTGCAGGGCCAGACATGTGTCCTTTTCTGAGCCGCAGACCTGGCTCTGGAGAACCAGCATTATCGGGTTCCGTTAGTTCGTTCATGAGATGCTGGGAGCCTTCTCAAATATTCTCTTTCCTCTTGGTTCAGTTTGGCTGATTATGTCTTGGCTCTGAAAGACAAACCATTTGTGTAACTCAGCTGAAGTTCAAAAGTAGAGTGCAAAAGTTGGCTGGAAGAAGAGCTTGCTTACAAGCTACCCGACAGCTATGACAGCTGCTTTTATATGTGCCCAAAATCCCACAGGATCAATTACACAGATTTCCACACTGCTGGATAATGAATTCTCATCTTGAGACCTCTGACAGTTTCATATCCTAACCCAAGCTAAACACAACTCTGAAAGATGACAGAAAGTGAGCTTCATAAAACAGCAAATCTACAAAACCCCAGCCAGTTTTTATGAACTATTTCTACAAAATTGCAAGCAGCAGGCTGATAATATTATTTAGAAATAAACTACTTATCACAGGTACTCTATAATTACTGCATTTTTGCAGGTATGAAGCTCATACCCAAGCTCCATCATCCAGACTAGATTTCACCAAAACTAGGACATTAAGTACTGGTAATAGCAATCAAGCAAAGCTCAAGCAGAGCTCAAGCAGCAACTAAATTTAGACAGACTGCAAGGAGGGCAGTAGTACACAGAGCGATTATGCTCCCCTTGCTTAAATTAACATGGTCACAATCACTGCCAGGAATGGGTTTGTACCTTTACTTGTGCAAGGAATTAGAGCAGGCAATTTTAAACATTGTTCATTCCATCAGAGCAATCAGAAACAGGTAATTCCCTCAGAAAACAATAACCCATGATTTCTACTCAGAAAAGTAACTGTATTTTACACTTACAACACTGCAAAAAGGATTCAGGGTACATTTAACTCAAAAATGCTAAGGGTTTCATCAAATTTACAGAAAATTGATGTCAGCTGTTAATCTGAGCCCTCATCAATTGGTTTACCCATTTGTTTTGTACATCCCTGTGTGGTGTCAGTTCAGCAGCCAGTTCAGAGAGACCTGTTTGACACTGGCAGCCTTGGGAGGCACAACCTCCAGGGAACTTTGTAATCTGAGTGCCAGAAAGCATCAGAATGTATTATGAGGATGAAGCCCCAGCTGAGGCTTCAGAATCGCTCTGAATAACGACCTATTCGTTCTGCACTAATCACTGGTGTCATTCTTATTGCTGTAGCACCTAAGTGCTCTGATGTGACTAACACATAACATTAAGACAAGCCATCTGACAAGTTTTAACTTGCCAGTATGCATAATTAAATTGGAATTTTAGTGCCCAATAAAAGATGCTGAAATTTGTCATAATGTAGGAGGGAAAATTAAAAATATAAGATGGGGAATTGATATTGGCAGTTTTGTAATAAAATGTCACCTCCAAAAAGCCAATAAATAATGCATTCTGTCCTTACAGGAACTCATTTCATTTACATATGATCACTGCAAGATAATTCTCAGCTCTGACAAATGGGCTATAGTTAATTTTGCTGCAGCAGTTTGTAATGTTATATCCCCTCAGCTGCCTGGCAATCCTCAGAGGAGAGAGCTGCTAACGAGCAGGTAACAGACTCTGCAGAACTAAAGGATACCTCAAGTTGTCCGAGTTCAGTATGGCACACTGCTTTAATCACCCAGGATGGTAAGGTGACAATGTGACAGGAGAGCAGATGGCATCCCCACCTTCCTGCTACCTCCACTACAGGGTCAGCACTCTCCATCTGAGAAGCAACATCTAAAACAGCCACAGCTGTTTACCTGGTAAACACAAGAGCCACAGGAGAATTAAGAGGAGCTTTAGCAACATTACACAGGAAGCTCAGTGAAGAAGTTGAGCAAGTCGATTTTAAGAGCAGGAACAAATATTCAGAAAGCCACAGAACTGAAATCTTGACTGTTTTTGTCATATTTCAAGCAGCCAATTCACAATTCTATTTTTAGGCAAGAAACATGAAGACATAATCACACTGCCATTTGGCAAAACTGATGTAAGAAAGGGAAGAGTAAGCAACAACAACTACAGCTTGAAATGAAGCTAATGGATATCTTAATTTAAAAAGCAACCTATAAGAGACAATTTCAGTACAGTACTATGCTGGCTTTGGCTGGGGTAGAGCTAATTTTCTTCCCAAGTTCCCATGACATGTAATGGAGCCTGCCTTTCCTGGGCATGGCTGAACACCTGCCTGCCCACGGGAAGTGGTGAATGAATTCCTTGGTTTGCTTTGCCTGTATCCATAACTTTTGCCTCTCTTTATCTGAACCCACAGGTTCTCTCTATTATGATTCTCTCTCCTGTCCCACTGGGGCAGAGTGAGCAGGCAGCTGTGTGGGGCTCAGCTGCCCACTGGGGTTAGACCACAACAAAAGCACTAAACCAACTTGAAGCTGTAGCTAAAACCAGAAAAATGCAAGTAAGCAGAGCAGCTGTTTATAAACAACAGCTCCATGCAGGCACACCCCCTGCCTGCTATTCCACACATTTCCAGCAGCTAGTCAGTAGAAAGAGCCCCAGTTACTTCCACAGATTGGGCAACTGCATGAGATGTTTAACCAGCAAGTTTTACTGGTTCTTCCCCCAGGCAGATTTAAGCAATAGCGTTGTCCCTGTGTGCAGCAGTACCACGACATTGCCCAACGCCTGGCCTTACATCACCTCTGGGACACAGCCACACAACTGGCCCAACCACATTTGGCCAAGATGCTTGCCAAAGGCTCTTCTAACACAAGAAGATACAGGAATGCCAAGAGACTTTTACATCAGGCCCTGAGGATTTGCTTCACCAGCTCTCGCTGCCAAGCATTCGCTAAGGTTAAAAATAAAAGATGCACTTCACCTCCAGCGAGTCAGATTTGCATTCAGCAGTAGAGCTGATCATCAGAGCTCTGCAGAAATAGAAGTTGTTGTTTCTTGAAATTACAGTGGGATTGTTCACTGAACTAAGATGTTTCCATGTCGTTCAGGCAGGATCCTCATAGTGCTCTAAATACGCTTGCCCTAAATGAGCATGCAAAGGTAAGCAAGATAAAAGCTAATCCAAAAACATCACTACTGGGTTTTACTTCTTTTTAAAAATGTATTACTGACTGAATGCAAGTGCAAGGTGCCAACACAGAAGTGCAAATAGCCTGAAATATTTGTTCACAAGAGAAAGCAAGCAGCGAAGATTATGAACAGGAAAGGCATAGGTCACCTCTAAGTTCTATCAAAGTTTCTATGACTCACAGCTCAGTGAAGGATGACCTTTTCCTAAGAAATTAAGAAGTCTAAGTATGGTCAGTAGCATCTAACCAGAAGATGATGGTTGAACCATTGTGAGGATATTTACTGCCCCATTCTAAGACTGCACAGTTCACAAAAACTAGAAAACTGAAAGCTATAGAACACTTGAGGTCTTGGAAAATACTGTTTTGTGTCTCACTGAGATTATAAATCTCATAAATGAAGTCCTTCAACATTTTTTGTAGCATGCAAATTAAAGGTTTCATTAAAATTAGCTTCCATTTAAAGAGGAAGTTGCCATTATGACTTAAAATCTACTTAATGATTGCATACATAATATCAGGCTGTAGATGAATCAGTGAGTTCCTGCTGTGCTTAAAATAAGCTGAGAAAAGCATCTACAGAGTTTGGTCTGTTGGGTTTTTTAATACTGAAAACTTCTAAATGCTCCATCAGCTTTTAGAAAGGACTCAGCAGTTTAATGCAAGCAGGGTTCTAAACACAGCCTATGAACACAAAATGAGCCTTTGGTCAATTCAGTGTGCTCTGCCTTGCCACACAGCCCCAGAGCAGCCTCAGCTGCTCTCTCCAGCCCCACAGGGACACAGTCAGCAGCAGTCTGAGGCTCAGCCTTTCCAACCAGAGCTACAAGGCAGCTTGAGTTCTTCCAGCATTCACCGCAGTTGTGCAACGCCACGGGAGTCAGCACCCACAAACACAGCACATTTAGGGCACTGCTTCATAAAGATGATAAGGAAAGACTAGTTACACAAAGTTAAGCACCACGGGATAATGCTATTATTCTCTGTATGACACTGCCAAGGATAAGCACTGCAGCCCTTCTAACCTCCCAGCACTCACCTGGCACAAGGACTCATTTACTGCCTCGGCTAAACGATGACACACGGTTGTAAAACTAAGAAAACGCATTAGCAGTAGTGTCTGTCATTAAATTTAAAAGGTCTGGCACTCCCTTTTGAGGAGAAAGCACAGTTCTGGATAGTCAGACTACCTCCCACCACCCCTAAGCAAAGCAGTCTCCCCAGTACTCCCTCCTGTCAGTATGTTCTTTCCTGTAAGCAGCATGAGAATGATCCTCTAAAGGTATTTCATTCTGTCTGCAGCTGGTATTTGGAAGAAGAATGAAAACAGCCTCCCCTACAATCCCCTCTCAACTGCCTTACTGGCAGAAACCTTCCTGCTCACGTAGGCAGTGGCACCCACTGTGTGCTCCTTCCTTGCTGAGCCCCTCCCAAAGCATCCATTAAAGCAGCATAAACAATGTACACACAGAGGATGATTCCTCCTCAGATTAGCTCATTGCCCTTAACAGACCTTAAGGTATCAAAAGAATAAAAGACCATCATGAAAATTTCAGGCTACACATTTCTCAGAACGTTCATTAATGCTTAATTTTTAATAAGGGCTAGAGCACCTGAAGGATCTTGTAAGAGATGCTGTGTCAATCCAGAAACTCTGCCTTGCCTGTGTCCATGTGCCATGACAGCCAAACCACACCAGTGGAATGGCAAAGCTGAGTGAAAAATAAGACTTTACCTAACCCGAAGCTGTTCAGGCAAGGCCTCAGGGACAGGATAGGCACAATTCCACTCCCAGAACTGCCAGCACAGGTACAAATGGCACAGCACTTCCACTAGAATCCATGGACAGACTGGTTGGGCTAAGAACACGAGTGATGGGGAATTTAGTGCCTATGAAACAATTCATTCTGGCTACCTTGAGAGAAATAAGGTACACTAATTGAAATGCAGCTTTCTTGGCACATTGTATTTCTACTACTATCTTCTGGTAGGGAGGTTCTGTCACAAGGAGTCCCTCACAAATAGTGTAGTAACACCAACTTGAAATGAGGGGCTCTTTTTTTTTAATTTTTATTTAACAGTCTTTAAACGATTGAGCTTTTTCAGTTCAGGAGTTAAACATTCACAGCTAACATTCCAAATATTCTCTAAAGCTACAGTCAAAAAACAAAGCAAACAAGGCTATGCATGAACGGGAGGAGAAGGAAATTCTTACAGAAGACTTTGTTTTCTCAATGTACCCTAAAGGAAAAGCTCGAATCAGCCTGTAAAAATTCTTTGGAGGTCATCTTTAACAATGAGGAACAATGAGGAAGTAATCCAACACCTCTTTTCTTGATGTAATTTCCCTAGATAAAGAGGCATCTACAAAACAAAGATTAGACTCCCGCAGAGGGTCAGTGGCCAAAAAGCTGTCTTTGTAACTTGTAAAGTGTCACTGGACGCTTCAGCCCCAGCTATTTCACAGCAGGCTGCAGAGGCAAACAATCAAGCACATTCTGATGCATTTGGATCCAAAGAAAGGGAACAAGCCAGCAGCCTGCCTGCATTATCGAAATGCTTCCATTTCAGAGGATCCCATTACATTGTTACAGCGTTTGTCCAATTTGTACTGCAAATTGGACCCCATTTTTTTAACTGGGTTAAGAGTTATGTCAGAGGTTGGCCCACCCCCAGAGCACAATGTCCGGTCCTTGCAGACTGGATGCCTGCTGTAAATCAGTTCTACTCTTCAATAAACCAGAACCAAGTGAACTGGCACAAAAGCAGTACAAAACTGAGAACGGAAGTTCAAGTTCTTTTCATATTACATTTCATAAATAACCACAGCCCAGACCTAGAAAACTTGCTTTGGGTTCATTTTTCATTAAATGGCTCAGTTTTTCCAGGTGAGAAACATCCCATCTTTTGCTCTTTTATTATTTTACTTCTATGGCATGCTACTCACACCAACTTACTTCATGGCTGCCAACAACAAAAAGCTGCAGTTCTTCTATGTTAGTAACACTTGGAATCACAGACTGTCTAAAAGTGAAAGACTGAAATGAAACATCACTTTCCTCTTAAGTGAAAATTCAGGATACATACTTTTAGCTACTGCCTCAAGGACATCCAATTCACAAAACTGCTGGGTGAAGATGAATAAACCAAAGTATTTAGAGCAGGCATTAAAATCCAGAGCTGGACCATGAAACAGGTTACATTCCTTTAATTCCTCTACAGAGAGAATCTTTGCATGGGAATGGAGAGGGCACCAAGACAGCAGCAATCCAGAGGTAAGCATACCCCCTACTCTTCCCTCTAGGAAACTTGAGTTTCAAATCCCTAAAAACTGAACCAAGATCGTTTACTGCTCAAGAAAATGCTCCAAGGCCTGGAGCAATTGTACAAAAGCAAACACTGCAGCCCAGCTTTTAAAACCTAAGAGGAATATGCATGTTTCAGGCTGCAAAGCTCCATAGGACAGCTGCCTTCAGTGCTCCTTACTGGCCTGCATGGACATCTCTTTATTTAGATGCCATCACTGAGCAGATTTAAAGCCTGGCTGCTGCCCAGAGCGGGCAGCTCCACTTTCCTCTGTTTGGGCAATAAGGAGCTCCACTTCTCCCAGCTGCCTGCCCCAGAGGGACTGTGATGTTTGTCACAAGCCTGGAAGGTCCAGGGGACCGTGGAAAAGCATTAACCAGGGCAGAGGAATGAGATCATCATGTGCCACAAAAGAATGTCAAACACATGAACTGCCCTGGCCTGATGCACTACTGAGGAAACAGCGTGGATGTGACAAAGGGCTGCACCCCACCCCAAAGGCTTAACTTTATTATAGGCAGTTTATTTTATTTTCCTAACCTATGAAAAACTGGCAGTTATCAGTTTAATTGTTATTTACATACACACCATGGCCTTTATTAGGACCTGCTGATGAGGGGCAGACCACACCTGGCACAGCAAACCAAGAACAATAATTTTAACACAGGCCAGGCTATGAAAAGTTGACACTCTTCCCAGTTTTTGGAAGCACCTGTTCTCTAGTTTTATTGATAATCTTGATAAGATTTACTCATGATGCAAGTGTCATAAAGCTCAATAAGCTTTACTCATTTGTGAGCTTGCTCATTAGCATTTTGTTTTGTGGCCCACAGGTTTGGTTTACAAAATGTTTGCATTCCCATATTAGTAAAAAAATAAGAATGAAGCAAAGTTACTGCTTCACTTGCCCTCAGCAATGGCATTTCTTCAGCTGTAAGCACCACACACTCCTCTCCTCAAAAGCTATAATGTTGTTTTGCCACAAGTCAGACAACTAAAAAATCACTATTTTTCTGTAGCAAAAATGCTACAAGAACATTGTAGAAAAAGTGGTGCATCATCTTTCAGATTCCTTCTCAACAACCAAAATTCAAGGAAAAGAAGCTGATGCACCATAACTAGACTGCATCTAATTTATGCCAATTTGAAGCAGATTTAGTCAAGTGGCTGAAGTTCCACATAAGACCAAGTAAAGCTACTTATTAATTACTTTACTTCCTTAATGCAATAGCCAGAGAATAATTTTGGTTTTAAAAGACAAATATTGTTGAGAATTAGGAAAAGCTGATGTGAACCTTTAGTCTCCCCTACATTTAGAGGCACTCCTTCAGATACAAATTCTTTCCTGGTAACATAGTTCAAAGTCATCCTGAATTCTGAAACAAGACCAAGGACACTGATACCCTAAGACACCACTGATGCAATTTAAAAGTAGAAATGTCACGTTAATAGTTTTCTTTCTACTGTCCTGTGACTAAGGAGAGATCTCAAAACACCCAGAGTTATGAGAATTCTGCTAAAATGAAGTAGGACTGTAGCCTGAACTCAAAATACATCTGCAGGTCCCAGACCAAGAGACTCACACAAAATGTCATCTCACTGTGGTTTCTCTGACCAAAATACTTTCTGCTAGTACCACTGTGTTCCCCACAGAGGTTCTTGCTGCAGTCTGTGGTCTAACCAGTACAGCTATCCCAGTGTAAATTCTAAGTTTGAAACAGTTTAAGAGCATAAACATGCCTCATGTTAACTAACAAGTAATCAGGATGCATTTTGTGAATATACATGTTAGATGTTTTCCATGACTTAACACCACTTATTGGTGCATTTGGACAACCTTTTTGGGATGGGGATGTGTATGTATGTGAGATTCACATCTCTTTCAACTCAAAAAAATCCCTCAAAACCAGAAAAGCTCCCCAAACACACAATGGAGTTGAGGAAAAAAACTGTAAATGAGCTGTGAGGCAATGAGGAGCACTTACCTTCTAATACCTTCTAATACTTCAGTGCAAAAAAAAATATCCTTTCCCTACTTTTCCATCCACCCTTTGTAACAGAGCTTCACTGCTTGCTAAGTGCAGCGAGGACTGGCTGTAACATTGGATTAGTGACAATCAGCACCATTACAGGAAAATAAAGATTATTTTTTCTGTCAAACTATTTACAGAAGATAATTTACAACATAAAACTCCAACAACAGCAGATTAAGCAAAAAATTCCTCAAGGGAAACAAACACAAAGTTTACACTTACGAAAATCTCTTATTACAAAAGAGGAATAAAAGGCTTTATTTCATACAAACAAAGTTGAAGTTAGACATCCAGGTTGCCTTAATCATGGGTAGAGTACAGCATTTACTCTAATTACGAAATTCACAGAAGAAAACACAGCATTATGTGAAGCATTTCCAGTAAGCAATGCTGGATGTGTATCATAGTTCAGCACTACTGGCTACCCTCACACCTCCACAGGTCCTCACAGGGCAAGGAAAGATAGGAAAGACAGGATTCCTCCAGCCTGGAGCCCTAAGAGGGTCAGCAACACCTTTCACTTGCAGGTGGCATGCAGGGATATGAGCCCATAGAACAAGGGAAAACCATCACCATGCAGCAATGCCTGTGCCAGCAGGAGCCCACGGCTTTAGCAGGCTTCCTCTGTAACTTCAGCTTTTGTGCAGTTTAGCAGCTTTCCTAACTGCCCAGATGCCATTTAATTTTCTTTACCTTGGTGTGATATAACCTCTAGTTATATTCCAGAGAAAGAGGAATTTACAGAGGTGTTGAGAAATAGTGGCCTGGCATGACACCAGTGGAAAAGCAGGACACAGTACACAGGCATGGGATGTGAGACAGATATGAGCCTTGCCACCAGGAGACCCCACAGCTAAAAAACTCATTAATGCACAGATTAAAAATGCATCCTGTAGCTGGGCAAACCTGGCTTTAAGGGTACCAAAAGAAATTATAACTAACATACATAAAGGACATCATCTATAACAAATTTAGAGAGAACCTGAAGCTTTAGATCAATGAAGAAAGAAAAGAGGAATAAAAAGTGTATTAGCAAAGATACCAGGGAAACTCAAGTGGATCCTAGAGAGAGGGAAAAGAAACAGACAACATCCACATCATACTCTTCCCAACAAATGACTCCTAGGGCTGACAACCTCCCTCACCCTCTCCAGCAGTCCAAAGGTGCTGACCTAAAGACTCAGAGCAGAAATGGAAAGGTGAAAATAAATCACAGAGAAGGGGCAGAAACCAAAAAGTCCACGTGTTACAATTTTAGCTACATTTTCGTGTATGGAACTGCAACATTCTGCTTAGAATCATTAGTCAGACCCTCCTAAAGAAAAACTGAGTCACAGTGTTAAGATTTCCATTGTAGCAGCAATAAATTCTTGGCCTTACTTGCATGCATGTTACTTTTATAAACAGACATGCACAAGGGGTACTTCCTCTTGGGCCATAAACAAGAACATAACAAAGGAGAAGGAATGCAAGACCCCATCCATTGTTTTCTTCAAAGTGTTACAGGAAAATCACAATAGAATAATAAGGTCTGAAAGAGCCCCAGGAAAAGCAACCAAATGGGCCACCTGAACTGGTAATATTCTCTGCCCAGAGAGGGAACTCTGTGCTGGGGTCACCTGTCAATGTTGGTTCGTACCTAAGAGCCTTTCATACATGTTCACATGTCCCTACAACAGCAACTAAACATAAAACAGGGAGCCTGGCATTCCCTGCCTGTGCTTTCTGCTTGCAGAAAGACTCTCTACATACCAGAGGAGACATTTCTTTAAGAAACCTTAAGAACAGGAAGGAAACATGGCTGAGTTGATATGCCTTCACGATCTTAAGAGTAGGAAGGGTAGGAATTTCAGCTGATTTCCTGGACAAGGGCCCAGACAGGAGGAACACAAGCAGAAAACAAGAACTGGGTCAGCAAACTACTGAATAGTTATTTGTCCTAATTTTCAAATACTTACTGAAGGTACTCTTGCTCTAGCCCTACTGCATCTGTAAGGGGTGTTAATACATGTAAAACTACACAAAGAAACTGTTCTGGAAAGAAGAAAAAAATACTTTA
This sequence comes from Cyanistes caeruleus, assembly GCF_971803275.1. Lineage (NCBI taxonomy): Eukaryota > Metazoa > Chordata > Aves > Passeriformes > Paridae > Cyanistes > Cyanistes caeruleus. The sequence goes on from NC_141704.1 coordinate 82,814,263, forward strand.
GGCTGAGAACACCTAGTGCCAATGGAGTTAGCAAATAAAGGATCTCATGCCAGGATGAGTTTGTGCTCTCTCTGTAAGAAAAATAAGCTACCTATTGTAATTTTGATGTGAAGACAAGCTACTGTATCCATGGATGTGACTGAGATGCACCACAGCTCTTTAGATACACCTGATATGCACGGACAGACAGACAAACAGATAGAAAACACAGGCCAAGCTTCTCAGCAGAGGCTGTGCGCTACATATAGAAGGCAGCCACTAACCTGTATGCCAAAGATGCACTCAGCTGAGTTCTGCAGCTGAGAACTCCATACAGGGGCTCAGATCTGAACAGAGCAAAAACACCACTTTACCCCCTCCAATCCCCAGATACACCTCTAGGGAAAGCGTGTATTGACAGCACAGTAGTGGCAGACATGATTTGGGAAAAAAAGGAGACACTGACAGGCTGCAAGTCCTAAGCAAAGTCAGTAACCAGTGCTGTGAATTTAATACATTAGAAAAAGCAGAAGGGAAACCTTGGAGGACCTTCGACCTGCCCAGATAACCAGGCAAGTCCTGACGTATGTAGATAAGCAAGCAGCTGTAGCTAAGTAAACAAGTGAAACAAGCCTTGAACTTAAGAAATACAAAATCTGATATCTACTTTCAGTATGTGCTAGTTAATGTGTAATAGTTCATAAGGTTTACACCATATTTCACACATTTACTAATTTATTTGAGAGAAGGTTTCCTTTGTGATAGGAAAGAAAGCTTTACGTGAAACCAGAGGCGACCACTCAAAACTGCAGTAAAGATTTCAACACAGCACAAGGTTTCCTAATCTTTGTGTCTACAACAACAGCACCATCCCAAACAACAAGAAGAAAAAGTGAGGACACCAACCACTGCCCATCAACCCAGGCAAGGTCACACAGAGTTAGCACATCAGCCTGAGCGACCTCAAACACAAGAAAGTCATTTTTGACAAAGCAAGAGGCTCCAAACCTTGGAGCTTGTTGCTACAGGATGAGGAGTCACAGGGAAAATGGACAAATATACAAGGTAAATCCATCAATGGTTATTAAGTATGTGAAGTCACATTTAGCTCTAAAAACCTCTGAATACCATGCATATCTGTCTTATGTTGCTTGCACATTCATGCTTAGGAGATATTTTCTTCCTTAGGGGATAGACATCCTCACTAAAAACTCCTTAAGACAGTTCTCTCTGAGGGAGAACAGCAAAGGGGCTAATGCATACAAACAAAATAAAACAGGGAGGAAATCAAATTATTATGAGACAGAAAACATAAAACTGTAGAAGAAAGGATAAGGGCTGAAACAGAAAATTTCCTAGGGACACCAGGCAGAGCACCCTAAGAGTACCAACAGCTCCCAAAGGCATCCAAGAAGCCAGCAGGCACTGCCCTGAGAGGCTCTGGCCAGCAGCTTACATAAGAGGACAAGGGGACAGAAAAACCCTACAGCTGCCAGGTTTCTGCCTTCTCCCCTGAATGGCCAGCTTGGCAGGGACTGGTAGGTGGCCCTGCAGCTTGGCCAGCCTTCAGATTCCAAGGGTGTAAGTAGAAAGGTCAGGGGCAGAGCACAGGCAAAGGCTCAGTGAGAGGTGCTGCAAGCTGGCACACTTGGCACCTGCAGGTCAGGATTTCACCCTGCAGCCAGGGACACAGCAGTGAGCGTGGCACAGCTCTCACATTCACAGGGAACACTCACAGCTCCCAGGGACACACAGAACCTGCTGCTGCTCTCGCTGCTCCAGGGAGGTCTTGTCACTTTGAGCACAGCTGACACACGGAGGGGGCAAGAGAACCCAGCAATCTGAGGCACAAGAACATAAAGATGTTTCTGCAGCAGGGCCTGGGGGTACACAGCCTGCTTGGATTACACACAAGAGGGTGCTCAGAGGGCAGAGCCTAAAGCAACTGCTCCACAATGAAGGCAGAATCCTGAGCCAGAGGTAGTTTTATTAGTTTCTGTTATAGCTCTCCTGGAATTTCAAGTTTCAATTAAATTAACTTGCTTTTTTCCCCAAGACTTGAAGAAATCAAAACACTCAGTGTGCCCCAGTTTTCATTCTTACATACAAGTTAGATAAGATCTGTTAACTATGATTTTTAACTTCTTTCAGGGATAGTGTTTAAACTGTCATACAGCAATTTGGTGTCACTGATTTCCACTGACAAAAGTCAGAACAGTAGGCGCAAATGGAAAAGAAAAAACTAACCCAAAAACTCCCACCCCATACAAAAAATTTAAAAAAAAATCCCAAACTCACAAAACTGAAAAACAAACAAAATAAACCCTTCAAAATTCATTGCTACAGTTTTCCTCCCGAAGGGGAAAAGAATGACATCTTCCAGTCCTGACTGGTTTATATTTCCTGCAGCTCACCTCAACACAACTCCAGTTTGGAAGCCCCACTTGTCACACCACAGAAAAATTCAAATTTCTCCTAAGCCTCATTTCTGAGAAATACAAAATGGAACAATGAAACAAACAGATCTGGTACCTTCCACATGGAGTAACACATAAAGCAGTTATCTTAACCACTGCAGTAATTTTCCCCAACACACCAAGTATTCCTGACTCTAATTTGTTACTGCTCTCTCACAAACAGCTGTGCTACCTGTGAGGAAGCATAGCTCAACTTCTCTCACCTCAAATTACTCCTTGGTTCTTGATGTTTGTATTCAAGCTTGGGAAGGTTACAGCCCAAGATTCCTACAAGAAAGATGTAATCAACACAAAGGCTGTTTCTAAACAAAAGAAAACTAAAGACTAGGTAATACATTTACAGAGAGAGAAAATAAATCCAAAGAGTATGTGTCCTACGCAGCAGCTTGTAAACATTTACCTCACATTGGATGACAAAATGCATGCATTCATCTAAATTAACATCCTTCCATTTTTGTAAGCTCACTCATCCAGATAACTCTGACTTAAACTCCACACAGTTACAGCTGAATTGCATAAAGATGCATCAGCACAAAACCAAGGAAAGCAGGAAATTTTCAAGCATCTCCACTATATCATTCTCTACAAAATGTTCAGCTTAACTCCAGATATCATATCTTATCCAAACTCTCTGCCAAACAAATCTCTGCCTCGGTACTTGTTAAAGCTGATTTATTACTGTCAAATACATTAATCTGCATGTTAATCTGCCTCAGGTCACTTGAAGTTAGTGAAAAGGGACCTTTGTCAAGCCATATAAAATGTTGCTTTTGGTCCACATGGGAGTTTGAAATCAGAGCTTGGGAGAAAGCCTCTATGACATAAATATTACAGCATGAAAACAGCAAGGAACGCAGAAGACTTTTCCTGTAATCCACTTCCATTTTCTCTGCTTCACTTCATGGCATGTTGTTAAAGCCTAAAAATTTCCCTAAATGAAGGCTGAGTTTATCTTAGGATCCTGTGTTGCTGGAGTTGTAAAGCACCAGCACGACAGCTTCAATCTGACATTCATTGCACTCCAGTGGAGGAGGGAAGGCTTGTAATTTATACAACCTACTTCATCCATACTGCAAGTAGTACACAAGGCAGAAAATCTGGCTCCAACATTACACACACTACATTATGTACAGTGAGTGCTGGTAATATTTCTTTACAAAGCCTTACATACAACAGTTTAAAACCTCCTCAGTTGCATGGCTTCCTTATTCAACATTTCCAACAGAAAGCAGAACTGGTTTTCACTAGCAGACTACTTGCTTCCTAACATAATCAATTCTCTAGACAGCTTACCAGACGATCCAAGATTTCAGTACAAACAAATCAAAAGTTCAAAGATGAATAAAGACTGTAGGGCAATCCCTAAAGAGAAGCAGTTTTAACATACACATCCTGCACGTTTGCTTAGCAACTGGATCACCATAAGCAGCACAATATATTGGTACTGGTCTATTACCTGTCACATTCCCTGAGGAAGCAGTCTCGGATGCAAGCAGCAGCAATGAGTATACTCCCCACCTTTCCTTTTTATGTTTGCCTAGTAATTAAATTTTAAGTGCCAGTAATTCTCAATTGCTCCATCATTAGCATGACTAAATGTCATTCCACGATAGGAATTACGCAGTTACGCTTTGGTCAACCCTAAATACCACCACTGTTACCTGTGACTCTGAATGTTGTAACAACATGCTTATGAACTGTTCATTTATTACAAAGACATTACTTCCATTACTGTCCAATTCACGAGTCCCTTCAGCTTGAAATGAGAAAGTGTTACCTCAAAACAGGATCTTCAAGAAGGAAGCACTGAGCTTTAAGGAAGTTTTAATGTTTACATGTGATAGTCTCTCAAAATGTAATGATTTTGGGTGTTTAGAATTACTGGACACATCACACTTCCTGCTAAAAGAATAGGAATGTGGAACTGTGCCTTTTCAAGGATGGCCTTAGCCTACAGAAAACACTCATGTGAGTCTTGCAGATAAGCCCTCAGGCACTTGTATAATAATGAACTATTGAAGCAGAGCCAAGACATGAGTTTTCAGAGGGAAACAGTCATGGGTTCTGCGATCATGCTTTGTTTCTCACAATGCCTTTACTGTGATGTGTAACAAGGGGCTGTTTGATCCAGCTAACTGATCCAGAAAAAGTCAGCTGGAAAGGGCTCACACCAAGGAAAGAAAACCTAATGTGCTTTGAGAGCATCTTGTACCACCTTTCCAACAGCATTTGAAGACTCGGCTGCTCCCAACCCAACGCGTGCCCCGCTTACTCACAGTCCTGCAGAGCTCTACTGCTCCATCAACCCTGACCTTATCAGAGTGCTTGAGATTGTGGAGCATCACCTCCAACAGCCTTGCACATCACCTCCCTTTGCCCACACTGACCCCTCCGTAGCCTGGAGTCCTTCCAAATCAGTTGACACCACTGGCATTTTCAACAGCATCACGCGCTGCTCGGCTGTTTGCGACACAAACATCTCTGCCAGGGCTCTGGAACTTGGGCAGCTTCTCCTGCTGCCCATCAAGGACAAGCTTAACTTAAAACCCAGCCTGCCTTCAAGGCAATCCTACCCTTAAACTCCAGAGCAGAGGTTCAAGGCCAAGTCAGAAGAGTTTTACAGACAAAGAAACTAAAACAAATAGCCACCTCCACAGATACTTTAGCAACAAGTCACTTCCTTTGGATCAAAGGTTTCTTTTGTAACCCAGAAAGTTTTAACATTTTATTACTGACATTCTTTCTTTACAGTCCTGGTTGATACGAGAACGCCAGAACAAACACCTATGAAAAATCCTAACAGAGAGAAAGGAGGCTTTAGCAAATTACACTCTGTGTTTCTGGGGGATGAGCAAGAAAGAGAACAAATAATTGGTATATATTTAAATAATATTGTATTTATCTTTAAATTTCCTCCTCTATACCAAAAATGTCTTTGAAAATTGCCCCTTGAGAAATACTTTACAAATCAAGTCTAAGCTACCTAGCAACTTCCTTCCCTGCATTAGTGAAGCTCATAAAAAGAAAAAGATTTTTATAAGACATCTATTATATACTATTTCTGTAATGCTGCAGATTTCACATGGTTGCCAATTATTAAAATGTCACAGATCAGGAAGTCAAAGAGCAGTTGCACTTAACCATGGACATTAAGATAACCATGACACAAGCCTTTTTCAGCATCCTCCTTCTAGCTTGGAATATATAAAGGTCAGAAAACCACTAAGTAAAGCTTTTGTTGACTTTGTCATGCTTTTCTCAACTCTCAGAACACTCACCTCAGAAAATAATCCATTTTGTTCCCCACAGAAGGTACAGCAGGCAGAAGGCCAACAGTTGGCACTTTGTCACATAGCTACTTTAATAAAAAATATTAATAGGCTCTTACTTTTATTTCTACAATCATGTTCCATTAAAACAACAACAAAAAAAAAACTATTTGCCTAAAAGATTGCTATTGAGAACAGCAGAACATTGCTGTGACCAGCTCTGCAATGCCATACACCATTCTAGGGAGTACACAGACACACAGATAATTCTTAAACTAACACAATTTGCAAAGCACATTGTTCTTCACGAGCAAATTGGCTGTATCATCCCATAACATCTGAAAGGACCAGATTCCACCACCACTAACTTACCTCCACAGCTTTAGTATTTGTCTAAATAATACAAGCCCACCAATTCCACCAGCTATGGAGACCAACACATAAATTAAAATATTAGAAAAGAAAACAGAAAAAGTGAATCCTTCAGTTTACACCAGGGAATCGCAACTGCTCAGTCCCAGGAGCAGCCCATCAGGAAATGCAGTTCTTCATGACAAAACCATACCTAAAGCAGTCAGCTGAGAGATGCTGAAATTCATGTGACTCTTCATCCCAAACCCTACTAGCCAGCCACTTGTTCCAAATGCTGAAATCCCTTTCCCTGCAGCTAAAAGCCTGCCAGGACTCTCAGGACTGAGGTGCAGCCAGTCTCAGCTACACTTTTCAAACTTGGCTTTTTCAAACAGCCCCCACTCCTGTCTGGGGGTCATGGACTCATTTCTAGTAGAAGCAAGAGTTAAAGATTAACTTACAGAATTTTACCATCACCTAAAGGAATTTTACCATTCAGATTTTATCTAAGTAGCCAGAGTTGGTATTTGTTCTCAAAAGCCAGCTTTTACTGCTTCTATTCAACTATCTCATTTCCATCACAAGCTCTGCATTTTACAAAAAACAGAAACAATGTACAGACATATGTGATCATCAGGTCCTTATCATGGACTTGATTTAGACCTTACCAAACTCTCGTATCACCTGTCAAATAATTTGAACAAGAAATCAAAGGAGCACAAGACTAAGTGCCTTTAATGAAGTCTACAGAATTATATGAAGAAAGTATTTCATATAGCAGGAAGGCCCATGGCTCCATGAACAGCCTGTTATTCAAATATCCATAAACATCCTATTTATTAACACACACTTACGACAATATTTTGAGAAAAATCAAACTTGACAAGTAAAAAACATCCATCAGTAAGGAGCTAAAACAGGAACCTTGCCAGAATGCTGTCATTAAAACAGAGAAAAGCCCACTAAAGGCTCCTACCAGCAAAATGACCCTTATCAAGAAGGTGTAGAGCTGCTTAACACATCCAGGGATCTAAAAAATTCCACAGCCCATAAATTGTCATCCTCTAGACCAAAACAGAGCAGCACAATTGTCCTTGGCTTCAAACAAAGAATGGCAGTCTCTGCAATCCTCTAAGTAGATGGAACCAACATGGTGGGGGAAAAGAGCATTTAATTTGGTTAAGAAGGAGGAAAACTAGATGAACAGATATGAGAAATGGCTTTGGTGTACTTGTGCTAGAGCAGCCTAGTGACACCTAATCTCTGAACACACACAGCTGATCACAGATACCCTTAGAAAAACAACCATTCCACAACAACAAACCACTCTGGCAGACAGCAAGACTCTTACAGGGTCTATTCAAATGCAGGCAACATTTTAATTTTATGACATCTATATATGGTGTACGTTTGGTTTTCACCATTAGGTGAGAAACATGAACATTCAGTAATTTGAGATAAAATACGTGCAGAAAGAGGAGAATAAACAGGGGAAAAAAAAAAGAAAAAAAAAAGGAAGTAGCCTTTCATGTAGCAGGTTTGCAATGCACTTAAATGTGCTGGCAGAATACTGAAATACCCACTCTGAGTATTCAGACATGACTTTCAGCCCATTCTGTGAGTAAATTGTCTGCTCTCTTGCCTACTGCTGTCTAAAGGTACCTCAGAGCCAACGATTACAGCTCTGCCTGTTCCAACACTTTCCTCCTGTAAATAGTGCCTGACTATTTTCTGTTCTCACAAGGGCTTAATTAGTCCTGTTCACAGAGCTCTACAGCAGCTGGCACATCCCAGCAGACTCCATTGCATTTTCACAGCTATTGAAACCCATCTGAACCACACAGCAGATTTTTCTACACTAACAATTACACCTCCTGTGAAATTTACCTCCAGCTATACGTTTGAAGACCCCTTTCTGCAGTCAGTTGAGCCACTGGACAGCCCTGAGATGTCCCAAAATCACTGACACACGTGCAGATCACTGAAGTCCAAAGAATCGTGCCTGGTCAGATAAAGAGCCCCACTCCTCCACCAACAGAGCAGCAGAAACCTGCAACTCCAGAATACATGAGAATCAGAAAGCAAAATGCTATTTAGACGTATAATATTTGCTTTTCCTATTTCTGAAAACCTTCATTTTGCCAACTCTCTTCAAGTTCCTTGCTATTTCTCAAATCAAGTAGCAGCAGCACAAGCTGTGTGGCACCTCCTTTCCAGAGAGAGGCTGCCTGCTTATCAGCACACCAGCTGCCACATCCCAACGTGGTGAGCAGCCCTCCGGAAACAGAAAGCCTCTCACCCTGTCCTGAAAGGGAACCTGGAGGTTCATCCTCAAACTGCACTAAAATTATATTTTTATATCAAACCATTGAGACAAACTTTCCAGAAAATAAATGCTATCACTGGGCAAGTTCAGTTTTATGGTTACATGATGGTAAGAGTCTGCATCTCACACAGAAGGCAGGAAGCTGTTCTCTTCAAAGCTCTGTAACAAGAACTATGTAAAAACAACTCACCTCCCGCTTCTTACTAGCTTACACACTGATCTGCAGCATCCTGCTTCAAAAGTCAAATGCTCCAGTAGTAGGACAATGTTCAAATAAACAAATGAAAGTTAAAAATGTTTTCAGAAATTAGTTTCCTGAAGAATCAGAACTAGCATCTAATTTGTTTCTGTATCCTTAATTTTTGAAAACCAGTTTCTTTGTTCAACTTGTCTTGACCAGAGTGCTTTAAAAAGCAGAGGCAGCCACCACATTAAGCACAACCAGCTGAAATACAATGTCTTGTAAAAAGACAAGGCATTTAAAACAAGTTTTATCAGAAAACAATAGTTTAAAATAACAGCACTCCCCTTAAACACTGCCCCAAATACTTTTTCATCATCACCACCATTATCTTGTGTCTTTTCAAATCTACCAACACCGTCTGTCAGAAAATTCACTGAATGACTCAGACAGACACTTTCGAATCATAAATACTCAAAACTGCTATTTCCATTTCTGAACTACTTCTGTTCAAGGATTTGAATTGCTGATGGCATAATAATCCAACGACCTCCTGAAGTTTCCTTATCAAGATTTTCCTCATGCACAAATACATGTCCACTGACGAAAGCAAGCCTTGTTGCTTTGCACAGTGGCTTGGACAATATGGTTATGCAATCCAAAACCTGTACAACTTGCAAAATTTTTCAGTGCCTAATATTGAGTATCTTTTGTACATGAATGCTTGACACAGCTCCTTGAACATGCAACTGAAGACATGAGATAACAGCAGAGATCCAAGCATTAAAATCACTGGCATTACATGCCCCGCCAATTCCCATTAATTTTCCTTCATCACAGCTCTACAGAAACGCTTGCCTAGAGCAAGCACAGGCTTTCCCAAGCCCAGCCTTCTAGTCCTGTGCCTAGGAGTCAGGTTTGCAGTCTGAATCTCACCCACATTGCCAAAACCACTGGTCACTAGCCACTTGCCACAGCAATGTCACCAGCTCAACAGCACTGATCCAACTCCATCAGGGCAAAGACTGGGGTAAGGGGGTGATGGAAAGCCCCGTGGCTCTGGCTCTCTTGCCTCTTTAAGACAATTTCAGCTCCTACACCCATGGCAGTTTAAATCTATATTTGAAAATATACATTTAATATATAGGAATTCATTGGAGAGATTTTCACCATGAAAGGTTTTGCTTGAAGAAGTATGCCAAAAGCACACTCTTGTCCTTCACACCACATTATGTGTTCATATCTGATTTATGCTCAGAAAGCATCATTTAGAAAACCTGGGCTGGGTTGGGATGCAGCTTTTAGCTCCCCCATCACTTATTCTGATTCAGTTTTCCACATTAGCAACTGTCCTCCATGGCTTTCACAGCAAAGCTGCCAACAACTTTATTCACAACCATATTTCATTGTCAGCTCAGACAAGGGAATCATTTCTGTATTTTATCAACTAATCTTATACTTCCAACACAACAATGACCTTCTTTTAGGCTTACAGTCTTCACATAGGCTTAAGTGCCACAGAACAGATGAAATTCACACATTATTAATGAGCTATCCCTATAATTCAAGAACCACAGCAAGAAATCTTCTTCACTGCAACTGGCTGGCAACCCTACAGGAAAAGAAAAAAAAAATAACTCAAAACACAAACTTCCTTTTTCCTATAAACAAGGCTAGGTCACAGCCAAAGATAACAAGAAAAACTGGCCATGTTTCATGATTGTGCTGCACCCATAACTCCATGACACAACATCTACTTTTGTTGATCACAAACATATTTTCCTCTGTTACAGCAGCTACCACAAATCTGAAGCAGTCTCAGTAAGGTTCTGTGGCAAACAAGCACGTCCACACTGAAATGCTACAAAAAGGTCTCTGAAATCTGAGAATTTTTATAAAAATTCTGAGACTGCTGGGCAGCACACAGCTCTTCACTGACTTCCAAAACAGACCTGTGAAGACCAGAGCCAAGATAGAGCCAGAAATTCGATACTCCCTGACACTGACTACAGCAAGGGAGTGAAAATAATAGTTTAAATTACACTCTAAAACATTAACTCTTGAAACCAGATTATGCCAAGAAGGGTTTGTCCAGAGTGCTTGGCCAGTTTCATACAATTTGATCCATTTTTTAAAATACACAACATGGTTGTGATACACAAGACAATTCAGCTGCCTGAAAAACTTCAATGCTGCATGAAGAACACAAAGTTTCTTTAAACGAGGGGTAACATCTAAAAGCTCTTCTGCTGTGTGACAAGTGCATGACAGTTTACATACACAAAGCGGCAAAGCCCGTATGACAAAAACATTAAAAAAAAAGTTATAATTTAATATTAATGGTTTTCTCAAAACAAATGCCCACACATCTCCTGAAGGCACAAAATCAAGTGACTTGTAAGGCTATGACAAACACAAGAAGAAACTAACACTGCTTGAAAACCCCAGCAAAGAACAACAGCTGTCATCTCTTCTTTGTCTTCCAGGCGATTACCATATGTTTCCAACTCTTTGTTGTTCATCCCAAGCAAACAAGAGATAAATACCTGATTCTCTCAAGGAAAAAAAAAACCAAAAAAGCAACAAAACAAAAACTAAACAGAAAAAAAACACAAAACTTTTTTTTAAAAGTTTCTTCTGGTGCCACTTGAGAATATCCAAACCGTGGTTACCCTAATATCAAATATTTATAACACATTATCTACTGTTGGTAACCCCAGTGTTCACAGATACGTGCACTTCCAAACACTCAGCCGGCAGAAAGGGTTCCCATATTGTGCAAGCGGAGGAATTATTATTTACATTGCCTCCGTAAGAAGATTTCAGGCGCAGCAGCAGATTTCCCTGCCCTGACAAGCAACAAGTGCGCGGAAGGCTATAAACAAGACCCACTTACGGTGCTCTTGACCCACTTAGAGCGCTGCACCGGCCTAAAGCCTCCTCCTGCGGCGGCGATTCTCCGGGCTCCGCCGTGCCCCGGAGCCGCTCGCTGCCCGCAGGCTCCGCTCGCCGCAGGGCCCGGCCCGGCCCGGCCCGGCCCGGCCCGCCGCTGGCAGCGCCCTCCGCCCGCCTCCCCTCCCCGCCCCGGCCCGGCCCGGGCCCCGCCGCCGCTCCTCCCGCCGCCCCGAGCAGCGGCCGCACGCCCGGCCGGGCACCCCCGGCCCCGCGGCAGCGGCCGAGCCGCGCAGCCCCCGCGGAGCGGAGCGGAGCTGGCTCCGCGGCTCACCCGGGGCTCGCTCACCTGGCAACGGCCGGCGGAGGTGCTGCCGCCGCCCCCGTCCCGCGGCCGCCGCTGCCGCCGCCGCCCGCCCGGCCCGGCCGCCGCCTCCTCCGGCCCTACGGCGTCACCATCGCACGAGGCCGCCGCCGCCAATGCGGGAAGCGCCGCCGCGGCTGCGCGCCCGGCCCGGAAGGACGCGCGGCGGGCCCGGCCCGGCCCGGCCCCTCACGGAGAGGCGGCGCCGGGGCCGCGCAGCCGCGCCGAGAGCGGAGCGGGGACAGCGACCGTCCCCAGCCCTCCCTCCTTCCCTCCCGGGAATGGGCTCGGGAAATCGGTGGGGAAGGAGTTCTGAGATACCGGGTCCAACCTGTGGCCGGACGCCACCGTATTAGCTAGACCGGGGCACTGAGGGCCGTGTCCCGTTCCCTAGACCGGGGCACTGAGGGCCGTGTCCCGTTCCCTGGACCGGGGCACTGAGGGCCGTGTCCCGTTCCCTAGACCGGGGCACTGAGGGCCGTGTCCCGTTCCCTAGACCGGGGCACTGAGGGCCGTGTCCTGTCCCCTGCACCTCCAGGGACGGTGACTCCGCCGCTCTTTAGGACTGTGTGCTCTCGTTGTCGCTGTTGCCTGGAGAAGAGCCCACCTGGCTGCACCCTCCTGTCAGGGAGCTGTGAAGAGCCATAAGGTCTCCCCTTGAGCCTCCTTTACTCCAGGATAAACAACCCTCAGCTATTCCGTGTAAAACCCAGGCCCTTCACCAGTTTTGTTGTACTCATCTGGACTCGCTCCAGCACCAAAAAGTTCTTCCTGAACTGAAGGATGTCGCCCTGAAAACTCAGCTTTTGGAGCTTGTTGACATAGTTTCTAAAGACATTCCCAGGACAGTAACTGTAAACATAGATATGTATACATTCCTTCTGTTACATGGCTTTGATGGACATCTCTCACCAGTGTGGTTGGAAAGGTGTTATCATCCTGGCTATCCAATCCCTGGCTGTGGTCAGAAACCTATACATTGTGAGAGAAGAAATGAAGTGCTCTTTTTTCCTTCACCATATCCTGAGCTGCACCTGTGTGACTTATTTTGTGTCCAGCAGTGACAGAAGGGCCCAGGACTGGACAGAGCAGTGGAGGCGAGGCCTCACCGAGTGCAGGGGCACAGTCACTGCGCTGCTCCTGATCCTGGCCAGGATGCCCCTGGCCCTCCTGGCCCATGTTCCGCCAGCTGTTGTCCCACACTCCTTTTCCAGCTGGCTTTCCAACCACTGTGTTCCCAACCTGCATCGCTACACAGGATTGCTGTGGCCAAATAACAGAAGGGATTGGCAAAGAACAGAGTTTGCAGCCCCCAGGCTGGAGGAAGGTTCCCTTTTTCACCGCTTCCCCTGTGCCCTGAGCTGGCAGCGGAGTGTCACCCTCTCCTCTCAGAATCGGTGTCAGGGGAAATCCCAGCGTGATTTCCATGATGGAGAGGCCACCTGTGGGAACAGCCCAGAGCCATCCAGGCACAGCACATCTTACTGCAGGAAAGGTGCCCAACAGAACACGTGCCAGAAAGCACAAAAAAGAATCACAATCAGCAGTTGTCAATGTCCAAATAACAATAATAAACACTTATTATAATAGAATGATCTCATGTTCATGCCCTCTCCATCCATCAGTCTTCTCCTGCAGGACCTGAACTAAAATGTCTTGTTTCTTAGCTCTGTTTAAATGACAGTTGAGATCTATTTTTTTATTTTATTTTATTTTATTTTTTTCACTAGAAGAGACCATTGGGAGGGGACCAGAATGGGGGTCAGAATGTATCTGAAGGGGGTGCCAGAGGATGGAGCCAGGTTTTTGGTGGGGCCAGGCAATAGGACAAGAGGCCATGGGCAGACACTGATGCTCAGAAGTTCCACCTGAACATGAGGAAGAACTTCTTTCCTGTGCAGTGACCGTGCACTGGAACAGAATGTGCAGAGAGGGTGTGAAATCTCCCTTTGGGGAGATGTTCCAGAACCATCTGGAGGCAGTGCTGTGTCCCATGTGCTCTGGGGTGGCCCTGCTCGAGCAGGGAGGTGGGAGCACTGTGGTCCCTGCCAATCCAGTCTGTGATTCTGTGACTGTGTGATGTGGACATCCCCTGTGTCCAGGGCAGCTGGAGGAAGGGGAAGAGGCTCCACTGGACAGGCTGACCTGCCTGCTCCGGGCATGGCACCGAGCAGGGAGGCCACAGCTGGCACAGGACCAGAAGGATGATGAAAACCAATGTTCCCTGATGCTGCAGGAGGCACCTGGGCAGCCTGGCTCAGGTGACAGGGCCCAAACTCCTGTGTCTGGTGTAGAGGCACGGAGCAGGGGCACCACAGAGAACAAGAACTTGCCCTGTTAAGGAATGGGAAGTGTTGGCTGAGCAGCAGGAAAACCTATGTGACGTGGAGATTTCACCTCCCAAAATAGTGTCCTTGGGGAAAACGGTGGAAACCCTACACCTGCATGTTTTACAGTGAGACCAGCCAAAACACGAAGGGAACACTACTCTGTTGGAGGATAAGCTTAGCAATTGCCAGGGAGAGTAACTGGACCATTTGAGAGCCTGTCTGTAATTTGCGTGGCTCTAAACTTTAGTGCTTTGCTGAGCCACACTCCAATCAATACACTTGTCCCCACACCCAGAAATTTCAGCTCAAGCCAGTGAGTGTGAAAGAGGCAGTTAATGCAAGCAAAAGTATCCCTATAAATTAATATTTGAGTTGTTTTGATCCCTAATACCTGCAAACAATAAATATATCCTGCCCACTCCTTAAAACTCTGTTTATAAAACTATGATTCCCTATTGTCTCCTTTAAAATATGTCCCACCTCACGCATTCATTAAAGTTTTTGTTACTGAACATTACAGTTGCACTCTTACACGTACTTATGGTTTCTCTCATCATTCAAAATGTATTTTGGCAGCAGCACAGGGAGCAGCAGCTGCAGTGGCTGCTCCAGCTCCACCCCGTGCCTGTCAGATGAAGTATTTCCTGCCCTGTCTTTCAGGATTTCATCTGTAAAATGGCGCTAATGATTTAAAAATATTTTGAGCTTCACTGACGAAAAATATATGTAAAAACTGCATGTCATTTTCATCTGTCATTTCCTGTCACCATAACTTAATGTGTATGCAGCCAATTAAGAGGGAAAATGAGATAGGAATACTGATTCAATAAATATTAAATAAAAGGAATTTTGGTCGTTTATTCTGGTTTAAGAGCCTGGAAATCAAAAAGCAAAGCTGTGCCCTGCAATACAGCAAAACACATTTTCAAAAACAGAGTTATGTACTGCCTGGGCATTTGCAGATGATTCCTAGAAAATGTAGCAGTAATAAAATGTCCACTGCCTTAATTCCTTCAGAATGTGTTTGTCCTATATACACAGCCCTGTGGTTTGTGGAAGCTGGCAGGTCATTACTGGTTAACTCTGTTGTTCCTGAGCAGGAGAAAACAAATCTGCCTGTGGCAAACAAAACTGAGACTGGCCACAATCATCACAGGGAATTGCTGCCACTCTTAAAAACCAGTCCAGATGTTTGCTCTGGCCAAGAAGATGTTAAATACCTGTGCAGTTCCTCGAGGCTGTGGACAAGACAGGGTTACAATTAGCTCCAACGCTGGGTCCACCCCACGTCTTTTGGTTTTTTTCCCCTTAAAGGCAGTGTTTCCCTTGCATGGTAATGCCCCATCCTGCCCATCCCGCATAATGTCCATGTTTTGGGAGCCCTGGGAAGGGCTGACACAGCGATATGGCACTCTAGGAAGAGCCACAAGACAAATGATGACTCAGAATAAAACTGCCTTAGGGTAAGGAAGAGCCTGGACCTTTTTTTTCCTTCTTTTTTTCCCCCAGGATGTGTGTTACTGCTGCAAGCCTTTAAACTGCTTCATCTCTGTTGGCAAACATACCTGAGCAGCTCCCTTCTGAAGCCTTCTTTCTGTTGGGCACAGAAATCTAAGCTTTGCTTATCTTTGAGCTGGTTATATTTAGACTCCAGAGCTGGTATGCTCAGGAGGTGGCCCCGTCCCAAAGCCTGGAGCTGGGACAGGCACTCACCAGTCTGTGCATCCACAAACCTTTGCACACAGGGTGCTGGTGCCAGGGGGACAGAATTTGGCCAGGATACACACCCGCACCAAGGAGATGGGATGCATCTCTGTGTCCCAGGGATTAGACATGGCCAAACTGCCTGTGAGAAGAAGGGGATCTGATATTACCTTCACATCTGCTGTGTGCCTGTCCTATGTGTTCCTTCACAGCCTGCCCTTCAGCGAACTTGACTTCACAGAGTGTCTGCTAGAAACTCTTTAACCTGAAATGCGGTTAAACAAAAGCTAAATGAAAGTTAATGACCATATAAGCAGCTGATTCTGGAAAAGCCTTGTGACAGCCACTTGAGAAATGCCCTGTAGTCGCTGGAAGGTATTTCCCAAGGTCTCCTTGGGATGTTCCGTGGCTGTGTCAGCAGATGAAAATACTGTCTATATTTCTGTAACCACAGGTGATGAGGAATTGCTTCCACAGTGTAATTTAAACCTCCTAGGCATCTCCCTGGCTGGGCTCGAGTGAGCAGAGACTCCTGCATGTTTGATTTCATATGACTGAACAAGATCTGTTCCGTTTGTGCTTTGTTGGGATCCACAGGGAACAAGCTTTGGTCCATATAGAAAGTGTAAGTTACACCAATGCTGCACGTCTGGCTGTTCCCTGAACTGCAAAAAGCAGCAGCTGCTCTGCTACACTGAGCTCTGAGCAGGCACTCATTTTTGGGGGACAAAGAGTGGAAGCCTCCAAATGACTCAAGTGGCCTGAAGTTCAGCAGTGTTAAAAGGTTCATTCAAATTCTCTCACAACCCTGCCACCTTCTTCTTAGCATGATTAATATCAACTGAAAGTTTCTGGGATCAGGTACTGCTCAGCTTACCTTGCAGCAGAGCACACTGAGGCCTCATTCATTCCCTCTGTAATTTAGGCAGTAGTTGCCAGCTGGAAAATGATGACAGATTTGCATCCTGTTCTGCTCCATTTAAGAGCCCATGTTCACTGACTTGCAGTAACAGCATATTTGCATAGTGCCTTTAAGCTCAAAATATTTTAGTTTTACATGACTTAAGGGTGGCCATTTCTATCAGCCTTGAAGTGCAGGGACTTGAGGGTTGGAATGTGGCAGCCAGTTACCAGCCCACAGAATGTAACAGTGAGGATCTTATCCCTAGGAAACTGCAAACAGAATCTGAGCAGGCAGAAACCAGGCTGACCTCCCTAAGCCTTACTTCAGCTACAAGATCTTCAACACCCATAAATAAACAAGCCCTGAGCTGACCTCTCTTTTGTGGCACAGCCCTTCCTCCAGCATTGTGCCAGAGTAAGGATTTGCTGCTGCAGACCCTCCCAGGCTCCTGCTGAGCCCCCCAGGAACCACCTCCAACCCTGCAAGGTGCTGCTGAGCCTCCCTGTGCAGAACTGGGTGTCCCCCCACCATGTGGATACAGCTGTCTGCCTGCCAGAGTGCATGAGCAGAGAACCTAGGCCTTCAATTAAACTTCTTTTCAGCCATATTTCTCAGAGATCTTGACAGAAAAAGGAGGTGTACAGAAAATATTCTGTATTCTATACAGAAGAAGGCTGGAGGTTAAAATGTAAAGAAACTATTTTAAAACTATGCAGCAGATTATCAACGGAGCTCAGAATTGAGTTTAGCTCCCAGCCCCACACCCCTTTCTATCCCTTTGTGCATCAAACAAAGCACAACTTAAAATCTGTTGAACTTTTTAACTTCCATGGGAAAGAAGCAGTTCTGCTGCAGCTTTCTGTTTGACTTCCTTTAGTTTTGCATCAAGCCAATCTGGCTGTGTTCTTACTTTATAATTATTACCACCCTATGGAGGTTCTTTTATGTGGGAGTGCCATTGAAATTAAGTTTGAAGCTAGAGTTTAGTGAGATCAAATTTTTGGATACAAAATTCCCAGAAAATTCTAAAATACTGAAACCTGGGAGTTGTGAGAATAAAAAAGGGGGGAGGAAAGAAATCTAATGGTCACTTTTTTCCTATGGCTATATGCTCCCAGTCCAATAGGAACTGCTAGCTCCAACCAGGCTGCCAGAGGTCTGGAATGTTGGGACAAAAGGCCAAAAAACATCTTTTTTTTTTTCCATCCAGACAACATTTTAGGTGGAAAAAGAAGGACATATCCAGGGACACCCAGATGAATAGCAGCCCTAACAATGCCAACTTTTCCGCTCCCAGGGTTGTTTACACCCACAAAATGAAGTGTGGTGCCAAACCGCAAGGAGAGTTGTGTGGTCTTTATCAGAAAGGCCAGATGAAGTAATTCTGAACTATGAGACACATTAACAATGCCTGAGGGTGCCATTTACAAAGGGCTGACACCTTCGAGCACTGATGCAATAAGGATGGACAAGAACACGAGGCGAGGGTGGTGGGAGGAAAGGTCTTTTTCAGATTTATCCAAGGTAGAGCAAATTTTATTGCTGGGCTAGAAACAGAGTATCCCAGGAGTGAATAGCTCACTCATTTGATCCCATCTTGGGCTCAGTCCAGCTCCCACTGAAGTTTAATGGCAGTTGGATCAGGCTGCTGCACTCACATTTTTTCCATGCATGGAAAACTATTTCCGTTACTTTGAATTACAATACCACTGGCTTTGGATTTTATATAATAAAGTGAATCTAGGCCACTGTTTATATTCCAAAAAAAACTGCATTCTGGGATGCCAGCAAATATATTGCCTGTTGGATTAAAAAAAATAAAATAAAAACTGGACACATTGGTTTTAAAAAAAACAACAGCTCCTAATTATTAAGCATAATTTCTCTTCCTTGTGCTTTTCTGGAGTCCTCAAATATTTGAAGTATGAAAGGTACATATAAATTCTTCTCTGGTGGTTGAAATGGTGGAATCTGTAAAACTGCAATGTTTTATAAGAAACAGAGGTTTAATATAAAAACAATAATCTTCATGACTGGCTCATTGCTTATTGGCATATTTTGAGCATTTTAAAATTTACAAGGGAAAAAAAAAAACCCAACACCCCTGCAATGTCAGTGACAAAGCAGATGAATATTAGCAAACCCTTATATTTTGGGAACTGGCTTCTCTTGATTGTTCTGACTGCAAATGAACTCTGCAGATGCTGAGAGGTACAGGAAACGTCTTGTGCTAGGAACAGCATTTGCTCCCTGCTTTATGAATTGGATTGTGCTAAAATCCCAATGTGGTAAGACCGATTAGCAGACTTTGGTAATGCCTTCTGCCCTGGTACAGTTTTATTACAGTCTTTTTATTACCAAGTTAAAACACAGAGACTTCCACGGTGAACACACAGCCGCGCTCTGGGAGCAAACGTTCCTGTGGTTGGCTCCTGCCGGGGAAGAGCACGGCCCCTGCCCTCTGAAACACAGAGCAGCAAAATAAAAGAACAAACCAAAAGAACAAACCAAAACACACGGACACACAGGCAACAGAGGGAAAGAAATGTCACTGAGGGGAGCTCAGTGTTGAAGAGAAATATACAGCTGGGCTGGTGGTGAGGAGGATTTAATAGAGCTGAACAAGGTGACCACCTGCATCCACTCGAGAGAGGAGAAGCTGCAGCAGGATGAGGAGCGCAGCCATGTGCATGTGTGTGTGTGTGCAGTGCTTCTTTCCACTGACAAAATACACTCTGCAAACATCCCTGGCACCGGCAGCTTTTCCTCCCTATTGAAAAATTAACTTTCAGCATGGGATTTGAAGGAAAAGGAAAACAAAAATCCCTAGCACACACAGCCACGTGGTTTGAGCCGGGCAGATTTCCCTTGGCGGCACAGAGGAGCCAGGTTCTGGCTTCATGGGCACTCCCAGGCTGTGCACTGGTCAGCCACAGGTTGAACCTTCCTTCCTCACAACAGCAGGCTGTGAACTTTCCTCTACCCCACTGTGGTCTGGGGAGCATCCAGGAATGGTTTTACAAGGCTGTGGATTTTAAGCCGTACCCTCGTAGCCTTAGCTAACCTTCCCTCTAATGTGACAAAGCCCTTCAGAGGGACCAAGAATCAAGATTCTGAATTTCCCAGTGCAGGATTTGAAATCTGAATAACTGGGACTCACCCATGGCTGCCTGTAATTTCCAGTGTCTAGTAACTATTGCAAAATGCTGAGATTTACTGATCAGAGAGAAGAAAGAACCCACTCCTTCTCACTGGCTTGCTTTGTGTAATGAAATAGCACCTCCTCAGCTTCTTCATCCTGACTGAAACATCCCAGGGCAGATGCCAATGGGGTATTGCCCATCTCCCCAAGGGGAGCTCCACCCAAAGACAAATTCCCCAGCAGAACTGAAGGAATGTCAAATCAGCTGACCTGACGAGGTGGTGGGGGGGGAAATTTCAAAACCAAAATGTCTCTTAAATAAGCTTCTTTTAATTATTATCACCATCTGTTTATTTATACAAATATAAAATATATTTATATAGATTTATATAATATAGATTTGTTGCTTTGGCGGCTCCTTTCATTTACAGACGTACTGGTCGACGATCTCTGTGCACTTTTTACACTTGACATAACAGCACCAGTGGAACTTGCAGTGGCAGCGCTCCACCTGCACGCTCTTGAACTGGTCGTAGCCCCGTCCGCAGCACATCAGCTCGCAGCCATCCATGCCCTCCGAGGTCTTGTTGCACAGCCGGCCCTGCGTGCCCAGCGAGCCCGTGGTCTCGTTGCGGAGGCAATAGTCCGGGCTGGGGTCCACGTAGACCAGGTCCTCCTGGGTGGGCATGTTGAAGCGGTTGTTGACCAGCTCCAGCTTGCCCTTGCGGCTGATCCTCATGGCCGCGGCGCTGTCGTACTTCTCCTTCAGCAGGTCGCCCACCTTGCGGAAGTCGGCCAGCTGCAGCCAGCAGGTCTTGAGGCTGCACGAGCCCGACACGCCGTGGCACTTGCAGGCCACGTCTGCCAGCTTGTACACGGCCTGTGGGGGAAAGGAACGCCATCAGGAGGAGGAGCTGCGTTTGTTCCCGCTGCACTGGCAGCTGGCTTAATTACAGCCAATTCATCGCGCCTCCAGAACCGCTTTGATTACCCCGCAGTTTCTGTTGTTTCGCCCTTCAGAGGAGACAAAGGTCTTCTCCTCCCCCTGTTGCGACTGCTGTGCTGCTGTTCCCTAAATATTTCTATTTCTGGTCACGCTGCCTGCAAACACGACTTCCTCACCCCACCTTCTTTCCCTCTGGCAGATTTCTGGCTTGACAGCAGGGCCAAGTGCAGGAGAAAAAGAGAAGGAGCCCTCTTTGCATGGACTGGAAATTCCCCAGCTCACAGACCACCAGGGTGTGGTGTGTTTTTCCTGTTCAGTGCTGCACAGCACCTCGGAACCAGCCCATTTCCTACCGCCCTCACCAGGAACCGACGCTACCGTCGCAGGGATACATCTGCATCCTTTGGAAACAAGCCCACGGACCCACACCCTTCCCCTTCATCCCCCACAAGAGCAGCTCGTCTGGGGGGTGTCCAGAGAGGGGCAGGCAGGGGTGGTGCTGGACAGACGGACACATTTCCCTGGAAGGCAGCTGGAGGGAGCCGGGAGCCCTCGCTGCCTTCCTGCGCCATCTCCTGCCCGGCTCCCTCCAGCAGCAGGGCACAACAGCCACGATTTCCACAGCACACCCAAGCTTCCCGCCCTGGCTCTCCCCAGACACTTCCAGCTACGTTTTCAGGAGCCTGCAGAGGTATCATACCCCCTGAAAATCCAGCGTCAAAGTTAGCAAAGAGCCTTGAAAATTCCGAGTGTAAAGCGCTCATCGGAGTGAGCGCAGCATGTGAAGGGAAAGGGTGTTTACTCTCCTCCTCCCCACTCTAGCTGGGAGGTGAGAGAAATACCGAGAAATCCAAAACAAAACCAAGGAAAGGAAACTGAAATGCAGGTTGGGTTTGTTCTTCCCATTCATTTCAGAGCCAGGTACAGAAGTGCAATGCTTTGGGAGCTGACAGAGCTTGCAAAGATCCCTTCCCCGTCAGAGCTACTCAGCAGCTTCATCCCCCAGCCCTTGGCTCCTCATCCTCTCACCATCAGGCTCACATCTGCTCTCCCAAGACCATCCTGCATCCTGCAGTGCTCTTGCCAGATCCCAGATGCCAAGCAGAGATGTTTGGCATCAGCTGCAAAATTACCACCAGCTGTATCTGGTGGGGGAGAGGGAGGAACATGAGAACAAAACAGGGCGCTCTGAAAGAGATGGCCATGTGTCTTCCAGCCAGGGTTTCTGCTGGAAAAAAGCAGCCAAACACAGAGGTTTTCTTTTTTGCCTCACTCACTGACAGAGAAGGAAGCTTCCCAGCTCCCTGCTTTCACGTGCCAAGGTGATTAAGGCAATTGAGCATACTGCAAGCAAAGCCTTCTGCCTACAACAACGTTCTGGACCAGCAGGGAGAGGTCAGAGTTCTCCTACAGCAACTGGTTGCTCCTTGCCCAGCTAAATGTCTACTGCTTTTGACAGCTAGTGAAGATTCAATTTGGCTTAATGGCTAAATCACATGGAGGCCAATCCAGCTCCTGAGAAAGTCAATGGAGTGAGTCCTTGAAACAGAAAAGCTTTAGTTCTGCTCCTCAGAGCTCAATTTACCAAGGCAATCCCTCACGGTGCAATGTAACAGCTACAAGCTGGGAGTCTTGGATCAAACTACAACTGCAGAGGACCAACCACACCGTTACTTAAGGATTCCTGCTCTACTGTGACCAGACAGGCTACAGCTGAATTTCCTGAGCACCAGACACTCACTATATCCTCACTGCACTGCCAGCCTGCTTGTTATAAGCCTGTGTTAGCACTTTTTCGTTATGGTTCTGTCAAATCCCAGGCCACTCATGCCTCCCTTGCCCTTGCATGTGTTTTTATAAAGTATTATGATTCTGCCTAATCCTGGGCTTTGTTCCTTTAGAAAAACACTGCAACCCAATCCCCCTCAGTTAATGTCAGGGGAATGAGTTCACTCTGACTTGGCTTGAGGCAACTGATGCTCAAAACATCTGGCCCACGTGGGCAGTAGCTGCTGTGGGGAAGGCGAGCACTGCCAGTGATCACAGGTGAGCACACGCTGCCACTGAGCCCCCACAGCTCCCACCACCCGTGTCCTGTGGAGCCAGCCACAGCTTCAGCTGCTAAATGACTCTCCCACTCTCCCCCTCCACTGCCCAGATGAGGAGAAAGCAGAGGAAATTGGAGAATTCCTCCCCAGCCAGGCTGGGGTCAAGGTAAAGAATACCAGACCCCACATGCAGCTCTGAGGGCAGGGTGTGATGGACGGCCACGCCACCTAAACAGGTTGAAAATGCCTCTAATGGAAAAGCCCCCTCCATAAGCCCAAGGTCTCTTCCAATTCTTTTTGTGCAGGAATGGCAACAAATGGGTCATTCCTATGTGGTCAGTCAGGCAGACCCCCTTCCCCAGGCTCTTGTGGCAGTGGCTGGAGTGCCTGCTGAGTGAGGGCTGCCATGTGCTGACTGCGTAAACAGCCTGGAAGGACAGACTGCCACAGCCAGACAGAGCCACAGATAAGGAAGGGGGGCAGCAGGAGAGGCTAATGGAGACCAACTGGAAGAAAAGACAGATGGAAGGAAAGGACATGTTGAGATAACAGCCAAAGACAAACAAACAAGAGCAATAAAGCCAGAAGCCACCAGCCCAAGGACTGCGATGTGGAGTGAAGGGGTGATGGGGTCAGGACTGCCTGAAAGATAAAAGACCTCTGATTCCCTCCTGTCCCCCACCCCAGCTCCTTCTGAGAACCACAGAGAGAAGGGACAATCCCCTCTCCTGCCACCAGAGCTCCTCAATATTCCATTGAGGATTCAATAGCTTTCTCACTCATAGGAAACTGAGTGAAGGGACATGCCAAAAATCTGCCTGTAACTCAGAAGGGATCAGCTGAAACCCTGGCTGTGAAAGCAGGGCGAGGCTGCAGGGGGATGGCAGCTGGTGCTCACTGCTGGGTGTCCAGCAGTCCTTCCTTCCAGCATAAACTTGTGGGAATGAGGGGTTACATATGCACCTCCCTGCTTACAAAACCAGTATCTCAGAAGTTTAGGAATGCAGGATTAGACAGGACCTCCTGGGTTATTAAGCATGATCTCTTGCTATTGTAGGCACCACTTCAAGTAACATTTTCCCTAAATGCACAGGATGCCCTTCTAAAAGCAATTAAGTTTTCAGCCACCATTATTCTGATTGCCATTCCAACAATAAATATCTTTTTCTGATTTTCAGCCTGTATGTATTTACTTTATGCCCATTTGCTACTGTGCCAAATTGGCCTTTTGCTTACAAAGTACTTTTCCTTCCCTGTTATTTCTCCCACGAACACAGACATCAGTCATATCCTCTCTCCACTTTCACTTTACTAGGCTAAATATGGCAAGCTGCTCTAGCACACTTTCTTAAGAAAAGATTCCTATCCCTTGGGTCTGCCCTAACAAGCCTTTTCTAGTCTGAGGTCATTTTACTTGGGAATATGAGAACACACAATACTTTGGGGCCTCACGAGAGCCCAATACAATGGCATTAGTATTCCCCCATGCTGTATAAAAAGCCTTATGTCTGCTGTGTTACAGGATATTTACCACCTTCCAAGCCACATTGCTTCTGCAGCCATTTTCAGCTGACTGCTGTGACCATTTCTTTCCTGCTCTTGTCCTGATGACTAAAGATGTGTCTCATACGAGGCCTCAGTGTTGTTTCACTGAGTGTCACCAGCTGCTGCACAAAATTCACATCCTCCTCTCTGTTGTCATAATATCTGCCACCTTTGCATCAACAGCAAAGTTCATCAGCCCATTTCTAGTGCCTGTGTTGAGGCTGAGAAACAAAAATCCTAAGGGCGAGTCCTTGATGAGCTCTGCTAATTAAGCTCCATTAAAATCAAGCTCCATTCTTTCACACAACTTACTGACGTCTTTCCTCAAACCAGTTTCTTGTCCATCTCACAGCTACTGCAACTTTCATTGTATTTCCCAGTTTAACCAAGAATTTCCCAGGGGGGAAATACCTCAGATGTCTCACACAAGTTCACATCAATGAGGCCTACCAGATCTAGTCTGCTTTTAGAAAGTCAGTGATGTTCTAAATGACTGAGGGATCAAACTTTGGAAAAAAAGTCTTCTCAAATTATTTCCTATTTTCCCCTGAGATATCCAATGCTCCCCACTCCAACTCGAAGCCCCAGGCAAAGCACTCACTCACTTTTGGGTACCAAAACTTCTCTGCCTTTAGACTCAGCCCCATCCTCACTGGCTGTCTCCTTTCTTCTCTGATTTGCAAAGTTTAAAAAACTTTTGCTGTTTATTTTATTAGCCTTTGCAAGGTCTGACTCAGCATGATTTTTCCTGTTCTCACCTCCTCTTTCCACTTCTTGACCTCTAAGAGAGAGCTTTTTGTATTTATTTGCTATCTTTTCCCTTCATTCTTGGTCTATTCCTAACAGCTTCTCTGTGGCAGTTATTCATTCAGTGAGGTCTGGATATTCTTCCTACAACCTTTTTTCTCTTGTTGGCATGCAGAGTTGTAATGGCTTTAGCATCTTTGACTTGAAAAAGTTCCAGACCTCCTCCACATCCATTTCCTAGGCTGAGCTTATTAACCAGCTCCCTTAGTTTATCAGAGTTTGGTTTTTTTTGTTGTTTGTATTTTTTTTTTTTAAATCCACAATCTTAATTACACACGGGTTTATACTTCCAGTTAATTTAATCTGATCTAAAATGATTTGTGCTCATTTAATCTGTTACTGCAGTTCACCTGGCACCTCTGACTAGGGGCCAGACTCTGTCTCTGGACCCCTCAAGGCTGCTGGGATCTCATGTTCACTCCTTGCTTTAGGCAGGGGATTTATTTGTAGAAATCCAAGTTCATGCTCCAGATATGTAGGATGTCCAAAGCAAGAAATGCAGAAAAGAGTGTCACACTCCACCCCACACAGCCCCCATCCCTAAGCAAATGCAGAGCCTCTGCCCATCCAAGCCAAAAAAAAAACCAATCCCAAACCAAAACTCAGCTTTCAAGTACAGTTTTTCACCTACTGCAAATTTACCCCAATTTGATTTTGCAAAGGAAGCATGAAGTACTTGCAATGCTTCAGCCTGACACACTGATTTCACAATAAAAAAAAAATACTGAACAAATCATCTTTGGTGTCAAAATGAAGCTGAAATTACATCCAGCAAAGACAGACATCCAAAGGAAAGGGAAAGATAATTGAGTAACAATTAGAAGAAAGGGCAGAAAATCGATAAGGAAACTAAGGATATCAGTTAGGAATGTGCAGAAGAGCAAGACTAAGTACACTTAATGGGATTTTTTTTTTTTTTAACATGAATTAGAAATAAAATTAACCTTTGAAAAGCTTACTTCTAGGGAAGAATGATAAAAATTTAAAACACCCTGGGGAAAATCACCAATGTCCAGGTTAGTCTTCCTGTTCTACTTTTGGAAAGAGGCAGGATTACACAGCTGCACTGCATATGAATGATGCTACACCTTCCAGGCTATTCATCACAGACACAGGAATTGTGTGAAAAGCAAAAGTGCATACACTGAATGCATATGAAAGGGATGTGGGAAAATTGGAAAGGGTACACTAAAGTGACAGGAAAATGATTTGATGGCTGATGAGAACCTCTGCAAGTGAGAGAGTCTTCAGTGCTCAATCTGGTTTGTCAAGAAAGAATGGTGAATAAATGACAGTAGATAAATACTTATATGCCAAGGAAATTCTGATTACTAAGAGGGTTTTGGATTTAAGCTGTACAAGTCAGAAAAAGAACTGGAAGCTGGTGCCAGATAAATCCAAATGATCATTAGGCTCAGAGCTGAAATAGTGATTAATGCTGGTATCATACTACAAAGGGAAGTGATGGATTCTCCATCCCTAGGGATCCCCAGATCAAAACTGTGAATCTTCTCAGATAATGTTTGTCACCTAAATGTGAGCTATTTATTGGGCCCAGTACCAAGGTAACTGAGCAAGAGTTTCAGAGATAGCCAGGCTCCTGGCCTTATATTCCCAAAAATCTAAATGATGGTGGCAGAAGACAACTCTACATGCCAAAAGTTCTTCCTTTCACCTCCAGCCTGTCACTCTCACAGCTCTGGAAACTGATTTCTTAGACATAAACCTTAAAAATGGGCTGTAACAGCACCTAGTTTATTTGGAAAGGGCTGAACTGTCTGCATATGTGTGTTGTACAGTATCTCAACAGACCCCAAAATTCACTGGTTTAGCTGGCAATGGAAGCCCTGGAATACTGTCAATATTGTCAGTAATATTTGTAGAAAATGTGTATGTTCGCTTTTCTTGGGGCATGGCTGGATTATCCCCCAGCAAACCCCTGGGAATGTGATCTCCAGCTACCCCCAGCCTTCAGACCCTGAGGAAGAGGAAGAGGAAAGAGGAAAAGGAAGAGGAAGAGGAAGAGGAAGAGGAAGAGGAAGAGGAAGAGGAAGAGGGAGAGGGAGAGGGAGAGGAAAGAGGAAAGAAGAAAGAGGAAAGAGGAAAGAGGAGGAAAGAGGAAAGAGGAAAGAGGAAAGAGGAAAGAGGAAAGAGGAAAGAGGAAGAAGGAAGGGGAAGAGGAAGAGGAAGGGGAAGAGGAAGAGGTAGAGGAAGAGGAAGAGGATGAGGAAGAAGAAGAGTTAGAGGAAGAGGAAAGAGAAAGAGGAAAGAGAAAGAGGAAAGAGGAAGAAGAAAGAGGAAGGGGAAGGTTAAGGGGAAGGTTAAGGGGAAGGTTAAGGGGAAGGGGAAGGGGAAGGGGAAGAGGAAGAGGAAGAGGAAGAGGAAGAGGAAAAGGAAGAGGAAGATGAAGAGGAAGAGGAAGAGGAAGAGGAAGAGGAAGAGGAAGAGGAAGAGGAAAAGGAAGAGGAAGAGGCCAGCACCGCTCTTACCCTGCGGCCAGCCTCGTTGTTCTGCAGGTTCATCAGCATGCGCGCCTGCTCCTCCGATCCTCGGACGTAGTTCTTCTCCCTCTCCTTGGCATCCACGAACTCCTTGGCGAAGCGGTATCCGTACTCCACGTTGTCCCCGCAGCCTCCCCACAGCCAGTCCCGGGGCAGGTCCTTGGGCCGGGCGGTGCGGCTGCAGCCGCAGCTGGACAGTTCTCCCTCGCGACACGCGCGGCTGATGGCGTTCACCACCCCCGCCGCGCTCACCGCGTACGTGAACGCCGTCTCCCGGCTGCCTGGGGACACGGGGGGGACACCGGGTTAATTCAGGATATGGAGGTCAATTAAAATATGGAGGTCAATTAAATGCAAGCAAATCAAATCGCATTTTGAGCGCCTTAAGTTTTAGCTTTTCTGTTTTTCACATTCTGCGCTGCCCAGGTGTGGAGTTTTGAGCTTCGTGTTCAGTGTCAGTGAGCTCTCTTCACAGACAAAACAATTCCTTTTCCAGCTCCATACCAAGGACAGTCTTTACAGGGTTCAGGCCCAAAAGCAGGAACAACGCTGGGCTGAAGGGAGAAAACAAGGATGGGACTCCAGAACCTGGAGCTGGGACTGGACAATGAACCCTGATATGCAGATGGACCAAAACTTATAAAAATGTGAGCCCTGGTGAGCAATCATCCATTCTGTGACCATTTTTGGTCCTTCTTGGGTGTAGCCCTGGCCAGGCTCCTGCACTGCCCCAGGTGTGTCCTTTAGGGCCTTTCAATAAATCCCTGCTTTATCCTGAACCCTGTCCAGCCTCTGTTCCAGGCCAGCCCTCTCCAGGCATCACCAGGAGCACACAAACCACGGTGTGCTCTGTGGAGGTGCACAGAATCTGCTGGGATCAAGAGCAAGGGCTCCATCCCGTTCTGGATAGCAGCTCCAGAGGCAGGGATTGCTCATTCTTGTTCCCCATCACTTATCCTTCCATTCTAACCTGGAGGAAACCCTCAAGCAGCAGGAGGGTTCTTCACTTGCTGAAAATACAGCCACGTTGGCGTTTGCCAATTGTTCATAAAGAACAAGTAACGAGGCTGGGTCTGTGCAAAAGGAGCACTCTGGTTAAGCCAGTTATCGCTCTGGAATGGCTTCATTTAATCGGGACATGCAGTCTTTATGGGCTCCTCCTCAGTGAACTTATTTTAGTTTACAGCTGAAAATTATTTGTAGGCAAAGTGGTGGAAACTCATTTTTACACTGCAACATCAAGGCAGGGTCTCTTCCACTGCCTGCAGAAGCACGGTGCTGGAAGAAGTAAAACTCCCATGTAGATCACAATAAAGGAAAAGACTTTCCATTAGCAGGTTTTCCAGAGAATGCCCTGCTTGGCGAGCATGCCCTAGGCAGCCCAGCAGCAGAGCCGAGCGGCTGGATCAGGTCTCCAGCTCGCTATTCCTGGCACGGATTGAGCCTCAGTGTGAGCACAGCCAGGGCACTGCATCAGGCCAAGCCCCAGGAGTGCCCACAGGGTCTGCACACAGGGAGAGGGACAAGGAGGCAATCCACACTCTGCCACATGTCCAATAAATAGCTGAACCAAGGCCTTTGGAACCACTGTGCTCATCACCAAACTTGCAGGTGATAAAGAGAGCAGCTGCCAAAGCTTCATCAGGAT
The DNA here is from genome assembly GCF_971803275.1 of Cyanistes caeruleus. Lineage (NCBI taxonomy): Eukaryota > Metazoa > Chordata > Aves > Passeriformes > Paridae > Cyanistes > Cyanistes caeruleus. The sequence continues at coordinate 82,843,677 of NC_141704.1, forward strand.
AAGCAATCTAATTGTGAAGGGCTACTTGCACCAAACCCCAGCAAGATGCTCTCAGGGAAATTTTGAGGACTTCAAAGGGCAGATCCTCAAAGAATAGTTTATCACCAGCTCAGGAGGCTCTGAGTGCCAGCTCCCTCAGCGGGACCGAGCTGTCACATTTGGTGTGTTCTTGTTCCAATTTGCACGTGCTGACAATCCCTAATTAATAGCAGCTTATCACCAGCTTAGTGCTAATGACCCAAGACAAAGGCAAGGCTGTAAATGGCATCCAACTTGCAGAAGAACTTTTGATTTTTTTACCCCACCTAAATGAGAGATGAACACTGAGGGTTTCTGCTCTGGAACACAAAATGCCACAGGACACACAATACAGAAAGGAGATCTTTCCTCGCAGGTCATTAGGAGAGAACTGCGCTCACCAAACCTCCCTGGCCCAAGAAATACAGAGGAGTGACTCCCAGTTAAGGCAGCTGAGATGAGACTGGCCCACAAGGGAATTAGAGTTAATTCTTCAGTAACCAAAATCAAGCTTTTACTCATCCGGTTTGTGTTGCACGTTATGGATCTCCTAAGGTAAGAGTCCAGTGTGCAGTTTTGCCCCTACCTGTGTGGAGAAAGCCCTGAGGACACACCAATCATCCTTTTAAGGAGAGCACTCCCCTGTCTGTAGAGATTAAAATACCTGCAAGGAAAGGACCTCACACCGTGACAGCTCGTTCAACAGAGCCTGCATGGCTCCAGGTGCTTAGCATCCTTACAGCCTGACAGGGATCCGGGAAAAGACACCGGCATTTACACTTTTACCGGCCAGATTTCAACTGGCTCCACCGGGCAGATGGAGAATCCCACTCAGACACTGCATCTGCTCGAGTTCTTCAGGCTGCTGAGGACGGTGGTGGGACAAGAGGCTGCAACAAGTCACAGCAGGGTGAGGTGTTTTTACATCCCTCCTCTTGCTGCCCACGAAGCAAACGCTTGGAAAAGTACTTGGGTATATAACCCAAATACTGGGGTTTTCACTCGTCCCCTCAAAGTTCAGCCCAGCCCCGCACCTCTCTGCTGTCGTCTCAAAGGACTGGGCTGTTATTCCCGAATTTGTTCCGGCCTCCGTCCCGTGGCTGCGGGCCCCGGGAGCCGTGCCCGGCGGCGGGGAGCTGTGCGGAGCTCTGCTGCCCTCCTGTGCCCGCCCGCCGGGAGCCTCGGCTGCTCCCGGGGCACTGCATCGGCATCCCGGGCACTGCATCCGCATCCCGGGCACTGCATCGGCATCCCGGGCACATCCCAGGCACCGCATCCGCATCCCGGGCACTGCATCGGCATCCCGGGCACTGCATCCCGGGCACAGCATCCGCATCCCGGGCACTGCATCGGCATCCCGGGCACTGCATCCGCATCCCAGGCACAGCACCCGCATCCCGGGCACTGCATCAGCATCCCAGGCACATCCCAGGCACCGCATCCGCATCCCGGGCACTGCATCGGCATCCCGGGCACTGCATCCGCATCCCGGGCACTGCATCCGCATCCCGGGCACTGCATCCGCATCCCGGGCACTGCATCCCGGGCACAGCATCCCGGGCACTGCATCCGCATCCCGGGCACTGTATCCCGGGCACCGCATCGGCATCCCGGGCACTGCATCCGCATCCCGGGCACTGCATCCGCATCCCGGGCACTGCATCGGCATCCCGGGCACATCCCGGGCACTGCACCGGCATCCCAGCACACCACACCCCAAGGCACCACATCCCGAGGCACCACATCCCGGGCACCACATCCCGAGGCACCACATCCCAGGCACCACATCCCAGGGATGCGGCCCCCAGCCAGGGCTCGGCTCCCACAGCCCCTCTGGAGCTGCTCCAGAAGGAAATGGGAGAAGAACGAACCCCGTACTTTAACTTTTTTTTTTTTTTTAATGAAAATGTTTTCGTTTCAACTCGTTGGTTTTAAAAGCATTACCCTAAAGTTTGCAGATCTCAAAGAAAAACAAGGAAAAAAAAATTCTCTTTGTTCTCTGTTTTTATGACTGTCTTTCTTTTTCCCCCTTTTAGCATTTGAAAAGACAGAAGAGATAAGATCTTTGGCTCCAGAAATGACTGGACTAACCTGGAAATCCCAGCCTTGCATTTAGGATTCTGCTGGAGGAGATATGCTCTCTCCACCCCTGAGGAAATTCTAACATGACCTTTTGGGGTGCTCTGTGCTCTCCCCCTCATAAATGTAGCAGTGAGGAATGTGTCTGTATATAATGCATCAAGCTACACACACACATGTGCAGTCTAAAATCTGCATTGACAGACCAGGAAGCAACTTTGGAAGGGTGATTTTTTACATCATTAAATATTGTTATTGAATAAACCACATTTAAGAGCTAAGAGCCAGTCTCATAACAACACAAACAGGGGAAAACAATGTTCCAAAGCAGCCAACTTCAGTGTCCCTCCAAAAGCTTTGTGTCACTGGACTGCCTCACTGCCATGAGAAGCACAAAATGAAGGTGTAATGATTAAACACAGCCCAACCAGCTCTCCTGCTTCTGAGCTGAGTCAAGTTCTGTGAAGGGGGAAGGAAACTGAGCTTCCAGGTTTCTGGGGGAATGCTCTCACATGGATCTCCCAGGCTCTGGCCAAGGCAGGTTCTCCTCCCCTCTCACAATCCAGTGCAGCTCCAGAAATCATGTCATACATGCCAGGCTCGCATGGGTGGGTGGGCAGCGAGGCTTGCTGGCACACTGTGCACCTTCTGGGTGCCTCTTATCTCCTTTCCCCTCCCTCTCCACAACAATCTGGCATGGCTGTGCACTCTTGCAGATATTCTGGTCTCCAGGCCTTTCTCGTGCCATTGGCACAGAGTACAGAAAAAGGGCTGTGGTCCAGATTTGGGGCTCAGAGGTTGAAAACAGGAGACAGACACACAGTACAAACCCAGGGAAAAATGGCTTTATATCTGGCATAACCTAAGAGATTGAGAGGTTTTGTCTTCTTCCCCAGTGTGGAAAATACGATGAGCAAAGACCCATTATGAATAGGAAAATGTAAAATCGGAAGGTGAAGCTATAAGAAAGGAGAGGCAGCATCTCCCTCCACAGCAGCTCATCCATGACACAAACAGCCACGAACCACCAAAGATCCAGGAATACCCCAGGACACCTTCAGTGAGATTTTTCTTTTGTGCAGTCTCCTGCTGGAGTATAAACATCTGAACGTGCTCTAGCAGAGCAGAGAATGGTTTCCAAACTGCTGGCATAGGTTTTTGGAGAGTGGGCAACTGCAGGCAGTCACCTCAGACACTGCCATCAGCACATTCCTGCCACAGACACAGCAAATGCACACACAAAGCAAGCAGCAGGAGCAATGGTCACACCCATCACACACCCACAACACCTCTGCCTTCACCAAAACGTCAAGAAATCCACTCCCAATCTTAACTCAGAATCAGATTCATTTTAGAGAGGAGAAATCCTCCCGCTTCCACTATCCACTCTAGCTCCTTCTGCCTCTACACATTCTGATTCTTCCTGACAGCTTTTCATCCTTCAGCTCTCTTAGTTCACCCTTCTCCACTCGTGGACCCTCTCACAGCACCAACCCAGAGCTGCAGGAAGCTCCTGGAGAATGAGGATTGCTCCAGAAGGAGAGATTCCTATTTTATTCCATCCCTATGGAGTCACAAGCATTTCCTTGGGGATTTGAAATTTACACCATTCTTTAGGAGAAGTCACACGTGAGGGAGTGACATCAGAAAGGAGAGATGAAAGTGTATTTTCTGTCCTTTGGTGGATGAAATTTCAGTTTTTATCCCTCAAAGCACAAGTTTTAACAATCTGGGATTGCATGCAGCCCCATGTGGCCACCACCCTTGCTATCAGAGAGATCAAGGATGCACAGATGCCTTGGATGTGTGACAGGAACTGGAAGTATGTGTCAGGAAACAGCATTTCCCAGAGAAGAACTCTTGGGGTATGAGCTGGGCAGAAAGGGGAGAATCAGAATAGCTCTGGTTAGGGCTGAAATAGGAATTCTGCAAGATGGAGTAACACCTGCAGAAATATCCCTGGAATTTTCTCTAGGAGGACACACGAATTTCAGGATCAAACAGAGGAGATCACAGGACTTTGTGCCCTATCCCTGAACGCCCCAGAGCTATTAAAGGTGCATCTCTTGGTGTCCTGCTGCTTCTGCAGCTTTGTTGAGAGTGAAGCCAAAACCAGTGTGAGCAATACCGGGGGTACAGGAGCTGAAGGTCTTTTTGCATCCCTCGAGCTCACAACCGAGAAATAGTTCTGATTCTTCAGTGTAAATGATTGGCTTTGTGGGTGGGAAGGGAAACCTTCAGACAGGGGCTGTGGAGAGTGAGTGTGTGTGTGTGTGTGGCTGTTTTAACACCTTTTCTTTATTGGCCTGCCTGTCGGACATTTCAAACCCAGCCCGGATTTCTCAGTTTCTTGCCATCAGATGATTGCATTTCAAAAGGAGCTGGGACAATGTGGCTGGGTCACACCTCAATTCAAGTGCAGCAATGGCCTGTCAATGTGCCTCTTACGGCCAGCAGGGCAGGAATTATAAAAATCTCTTAGGTTTACACAGAAAGCGGCAGTAAGGGGGGAGTGGGGGAATTTCCATGCTCGGAGGGTCCATATTTCCCACATCTCAGGGCTGCATTCCCTGTCCGAGATGCTGGGAGCGATAACACGGGGCCATTGTTCCTGCCTCCACCTTTAAAGAAGCACAGCGAACTTTTCCTGACCTTCCCGTGCTGCCCCCAAAAGAAACGCTGCCAGGGAAGGGGAAAGCTCCTTGCAGGCAGCTCCAGGAGCCGGCCCGGGGCTCATCGCTCCTGCGGGTGTATCTGGAGGAGCAGGGGGACAGCCGGCCTGCGCCCAGCCCTGCTGAATTCCCAGCTGCTCCTACCTATTTTCATGACCCTCCCGAAGACAGAGGTGTTGTCCACCGTGCTGCAGTTCCACCGGCGCTGCCGAAACTGGTGCTGGCACTCCTTGATGGCGCTGCGGGCCCCTTCCCCGATGAACACCATGTGCTCCTGGTAGAGCTGGCAGAGCTTGCGCTGCCCGGGGGACAGCCCCGGCAGCTGGCTGCACACCGGCTGGGCGCCGATGATGTACATCTCCGGCCTCTGGATGGGGTTCATGGCCAAAGACCTGCGATGAGAGAAACATCCCGAGGGAGTCTGGAGGGAGAGGCCGAGCGCCCGACACCGCTCGGCGGCAGCCCGGCCCGGCTGCGGAGCGCATTTCTCGTGTCAGCCGCCTCCCTCCGCATGCGGGGCTCTGCGGGGCTCTGCGGGACCAACACTGCCCGTCCGTAGGGAGACTTTGAGCCCCGGGGCCGGCATGGCGAGGGGCAGATGAGGTTTGCCGCTCTGCGGGGGAACGGGGCTCCGCCGCTGCTCGCAGCGCTCCTGGCAGCGCCTGGGAAACCTCAGCCATCCATTCCCTCCGCATTCCCCACATCCTAGAGCCCGGACCGCATTTCAGGCAGCCCGTACAAAAGGAGCCCAGGAGCGCCTGGAGGAGAGGGACAGCGTCCGGCACTCCCGAGAGTGGGCAGGGACAGCGGGGAACCCTGCAGGGAAGGGAGAGGGAGGGAGGGAAGGAGGGAGGGAGGGAAAGAGAGAAGGAGGGAAGGAGGGAGAGAGGGAAGGAGAGAAGGAGAGAAGGAAGGAGGGAGAGAAGGAGGGAAGGAGAGAAGGAGAGAAGGAGGGAAGGAGGGAAGGAAGGAAGGAAGGAAGGAAGGAGAGAAGGAGGGAAGGAGGGAAGGAGGGAAGGAGGGAAGGAGAGAAGGAGAGAAGGAGGGAAGGAGGGAAGGAGGGAAGGAGGGAAGGAGGGAAGGAGGGAAGGAGGGAGGGAAGCTCCCGGGGCAGGAGCTGCCGCACGGCCCCGGACTGTCCCGCTCCCCGCTCCCCGCTCCCCGCTCCCCTGTCCCCGGTCCCCGGTCCCCGGCGGACAAAGGCGCCGCCGGCTCCCCTCACTTACCACCAGGAGTTGGCGTCGGCCACGGGCGAGGTGCAGCTGCAGAGGAGCGCGGCGGCGAGGGCCAGCCTCGGGCCGCTCATGGTGGGCTGCGGGGGCAGCCCCCGCGGAGCCGGCCGCCGGGACGGGGCGCCCTGCGGAGAAGCGCCGAGAGAAGCCCTGGAGCGGGGCCTGCGTGCGGCGGGGGCGCGGCGAGCTCGGCCCGGCTGCCGCCCCCTCCCACCCCGCAGGACCCTCCCCCGGCCGCCGCCTCCCGGGGGCTCCGCCGGCGGCCCTGCCTCCCTCCCGCCCCCGGCCCCGGCCAGGGACCGGCTGCCCGAGCCTCCCGGGGCAGGGACCGAGCCTCCCGAGCCTCCCGGGGCAGGGACCGGCTGCCCGAGCCTCCCGGGGCAGGGACCGAGCCTCCCGGGACAGGGACCGGCTGCCCGAGCCTCCCGGGACAGGGACCGGCTGCCCGAGCCTCCCGGGACGGGACCGAGCCTCCCGGGACAGGGACCGAGCCTCCCGGGACAGGGACCGGCTGCCCGAGCCTCCCGGGGCAGGGACCGGCTGCCCGAGCCTCCCGGGACAGGGACCGAGCCTCCCGGGACAGGGACCGAGCCTCCCGGGACGGGACCGAGCCTCCCGGGACAGGGACCGGCTCCCCGATGTTCCCGAGGTCCCCGAGGTCCCCGATGCTCCCGAGCCTCCCGGGACAGGGTCCGAGGTCCCCGATGCTCCCGAGCCTCCCGGGACAGGGTCTCTCGCCCCCCCGGCCGTCGGGAGCGCTCCCCGGAGCTCCCGGCCCGGAGCCCCGCAGCCGCAGGTGTGCGGGAGCATCAAAGCCCCGCTGCCTTTGTAGTGCAGAGGCGGCTCGGAAATGCTGCCCGCTGCCCAGAATCGGCTCCCCGAGGGCCCCACGGCCCCGTGCCCCGGCCGGGGGGCTCTGCGGGGCCGCCAGTGCGGACAGGGCTGGCACCGGAGCCTACTGGCTTTAGGGGCACGGGAGATGGACAGGAGAAAAGCTTCAAAGGCTCCCCTGGTCCGAACTCCGCTGGAATGGCCGCGAACCTCAAAGGCAGGGCAAGCGGGCAGCTCCTCAGCCCTGCCCCGGACACGGGCAGAGAGCAAATGCGGGCATCCCGCACCGTGCAGGTATTTCTGACCTGAGAGATGCTCCTCTCACCCTGCCTGGCTCACGGGTAGGGAAACAACCACCTTAGCACACCCCCACTGCCGCCTCCATCTCCGCAAGGCTTCCCTCTGTCCCCTGCTCCACACGGCTCCCACCTCTCCTCCACGGAAACATGCCCACCCCAGGCTCCTCAGCAGGCTGAGCGTGCAGATCCCCCCAGGATGTGGGGTACAGGGGGTACAGGGGGTACCCGGGTACCCAGCCCTGCCCTCTGCCTCACCAGCAGCACCCCAGACATGTGGGGTACAGGGGGTACAGGGGGTACAGGGGGTACAGGGTACCCAGCCCTGCCCTCTGCCTCACCAGCAGCACCCCAGACATGAATCACCAGCCCCAGCAGCTCAGACTGCTGCAGTGTATTTTTTATCGAATTCCTTGCGCCCGCCACGGTGGACTTGCTGTGTTTGTTTGCAGCACGCTTGGCTTCCTCCCCCATCCAGATGTGCTGTACCTGCAGCTGGTGGCCCATCTCACCTGGCAGGCAGATGTGGGGCTGCAAGTGCCAGAATTAGCCTCGGGACAAAAAAGCCTTGTGTGACCTGGCAGCGCAGCGGGAGGGGAGTTTTACTGCTCGGGATCCATGTCTGAAGAAAACAGGGTGACTTTATTCCCATCTTCTCTATCCTCCCTTCTCCTCCTCCCCCAGCCCCGAGCGTGAGGAGGGGTGGCGAGGTGTGTGTGTGTGTGTGTGTAGCCAGGCATACGTGTTTTGGGTCTGTTTCTATAGGGAATAGACAGAATGGAAAGTTTATCTCCCCGAGTCTGGGGAGGAAGGAAGTTGTGTATGGATGAATGGCTTTTCCATGACAAACAATGAGTCTGCACAGACATGGTGTGATGTCACCTAAAGAATTTCCAAGCCAGCCTCAGATACAGAAAACATTTTTGCTGGCAGAGAGGAGAGCGTCCCACCTTTCCATCTCATCACAGCCAGAAAGAAGAAGTAGGGCAGGAGAGGAAAAATAAAAGCCCTGGCTGTCTCTGCCACGCACGAGGCATGTGCCATGTAAACAGATGACACGATGGGAGAAGCGCATCTCCGAGCTGTGCCCTCACCCTGCGGATGCTGAGGAAGGAGTAAACCGTGGCCAGGCGCCCGGCTGCCTCTCCCAGCCGGGAATGTGAGACGGCAGCAGCTGCCGAGGCAGTTCCACCAATCCAGGTGATGTCAATGGCAGTGTGAGCTTCTCTGAGCACACGTGCAGCGTTCACGGGGCGGCCAGGACACGGCAGCACGCACCGCTGGCCCACCGGCAGCACCGCGGCCTGCGGGGAACAAAAACCTTCCCAGCCCGGAAAGCCTGGGAGATGCTCACGTGAAACCTGCTCCAGAAACACGTGGCACTAATTAAATACCTCGTTTCAAGCATTAATATGCACAGGCAGACGATGATTAACAACAGTGAGGTGTTATGAATACTGCTGGTAGCAGCCTGACTGCCAATGAGCACGAGGAGCGCTTGCGATCTTCTTTTGAAACACGGGACCCAAGTATTGCTGTACGGGATAAGATGGCTTATCCAGCCAGCCTAATAGCCTCTCCAAGGTGGCAACTAAAGCAGTTCCTTCAGCAGAAGAAGTCTCAAACTCTGAATCCTACCTAAAATCTGCTGGTGAGAGCAACTGCCATTCAGCCTATATGTGAATTATGGAAGCGAGTCCTTTTTGAGGTGCTGGAAATAATTTCTTTGCTGGCTGTGTTTATGACTTCAGATAAAGTGATAACAGCAGGTGAGGCATTGCTGCAGGGATTTAGCCTCAGCCAGCAACTTCCACACCAAAAAAAATCTCTTGGCTGGTGGTCTGAAGAATGCGGTCTTCCCCTCTTGTGCCTGTTTCTACTTGCCACCAAAATCCTGAATGAGAGGTTTTGATTTTATAAACAAAAAGCTTGGGTTATCTTTTGAGCCCGACTGCAGGGCTGGATCAAACAGCTTTGTGAGGTTGTTTGCCCAAGCAGGGCTGGGTGGCAGACATCAGGGACATTTTGTGAGGATCAGAGGTGGGGTGAAGCGGGGCTGCCGTGGGCTGGGATGGATGGAGCACCAGGTAGGACAGCCCAACCTCACTGCAGGTGGAGCAGCCCTCCTGGCCATCATCCTGCCCATCCTTCCCCATCCAGGTGACTCCCACCTTCACTCCAAACCATCCTTCCCCTGCAGCAGCCCACTCACACCAGCTCAGACCACTCCTGCTACTCTAGGGGATGAAGGAGCAGGAGGAAGAACTCTGAAAGCACAGGTTGCTGTAACTCCTGTGGGAAAAGGTCCCATCCCACCCCTTCCAGTGGGCATGGATCACTCACACAGCAGAAGAGAACCTGCTCGAGCACTGCAGATGCTTGCACCCAGAGCAAGCATCACCTGGGCCAAGTAAGGAGCTGTTGCCTGAAAACAGGACATGAATCTCAACCCTCAGATAAAAGGTCTAATGCCTCTTAGAGGGCAGAGCAGCAGCAGCAAGCCTTCCTCTTCTTAAAGCCTTGGCATTCTGCTGCATTCAACAGTCTGCTGCCCGAGGCAACTGTCTACTGTGCTGGCTGCCTGCCTGAAATTTGTACCTGTGTTTGCCTTTGTTCTCTTTTCAGAGGTGACAAGTGTGCACCAAGCATAAATTTACACATCCAGTTTCCAAAGGTGCAGCCAAGCAGTTGGAGAGCTGTCACTGATTTCCCAGCACTGTCCCTGCCCTGTTTGCTGCAGGGAAGCTGCAGGACACCAAGAAAGGGAGGTCATGTCCATGAGATCGTTTGCAAAGATTTGGCAGAGCCTGAAAAGGGTTGAACCCTCGCTGGAAGACAGCTCTGATAAATGAGAAAGGGAGGGTTACTCATGCAAATTCCTTGTCCTACCCTTATTGTTTCTTAAAAACTCGGGATGTCCCCAGATGTGACCCAGATCTTTATCGAGTGAAAGGAAACATCACTTCCACATAACTCCAGTGTTCCTCATTTCTGCAACTTGTCTGATTTCTTCTGCTCTGGGGAGAGCTGGACATACATTCCTCCTCTAGTGATCAGGAGCTTCTTTTGAGTTCCTGTTTACTCTTGCAGCTTGACTGCAGTTCAGTGCTTGCTTTGAATGCCTCGCAGTGTCCAGGGCATCCAGAAACAATTACTGCTTTCTCTGACACAAGGCACTTACTCCAGATGTGAAGGATGCTCACTGAAGTAGAGTCTCTCTGCTTCAGGAGCCAGTAGAGATGCACTGCCCAGTGTTGTGTTTAACCCCTCTTCCTCCTCTTCCTCCTCCTCCTGCTGGCCCCAGCTGGTTCTGCTGGGCACAACATCAGCTCTGGGGTACCCTTTGGCCCAGCTGTGTCCATTCCCAGCTCCTCCTGCACCCCCAGCCCGTTCCCTGGCAGGGAGGGGCGAGAGGCAGGAAAGGCCTTGACTGTGTGAGCCCTGCTGGGCAATAACCAAAATATCCCGGAGTTATCAGCGCTGTTTTCAGCACTAATCCAAAACACAGCCCCCCACCAGCTACTATGACGAAAATTAACTTCACTCCAGCCAAAACCAGCACACCCAGGAAGGAGGCTTTCCATGTGCTGCTCCAAGGGGAATCCCTGCCCTCTGCTTGTGTGCCATGGAGCTGCTGACAGCATCAGGAGATGGATCAGAACGTCCTGCTATCCATCTGCTTCTGGCAGACAGGCTTTAACCACAGCTCTTACTAAGACTTCAGGAATCTCATTAAAGTCACATACTTGCCCATTCAGCTGAACCAGTTTTAGAGGGAGTGTAGATTAAAAAAAAAAAAAAGAAAGAAAAGAAAAAAAAAATTTAATAAAGCCCAAATCACTTGAAGCTAAATTTCAGTCTTCACACAGGAACCTAAATCATCTTTTATCTCACCACTCCCTGACTGGTTCTGTGCTGCTCCCCTGCTGCCCTGTCCTCTCTCAGCACTGTGCCACCACATCGCTGCACTGGTGTCAACCTTCCCAGATCTAAAGGAGTTTATTTATTTGTACTGCAATTATTACTTAACCAGCACCTGGAGCCACCTCCATAGGTCCAGACACAGCTGGGCTGTTACAGAAGGTGTAATAAAAGCTTCTTGAAGTATCCCAGCACATCAGTCCTTCATGCCTGCCCTTTTGCCTTGCCTCACTGAATTGTCACGCACTGTCTGTCTCTGCTGGAAAGGCAGATTATTCCTGCTTACATCCTGCTTGTTTCTTTTGGTGCTTACAGGCTCGGTTTTATCTCCTGATGTGCTCATGCACTACCTTTTCCTGCATCTCATCACCTGTCACCCCTGCTGACAGATCCAGATTTCCTTTCACCGCTACCTTGCCGTTCCATTTTTCCATGGCTCCCCTGGCCAATGGCATCCAGCCTGCCTGTCACCAGGGCATGTAGTGCAGCAAGTGCCAAGATATACCTGCCAGTCCCAGCAGACCCAGTGACAGCTCTCCCTGAAGTGCCTCACCAAGGAGAGCAACAATGGAGGAAGCTTGCAAATAAAGCAGAAGTGCTAGACAACAAAAGTGGCCAGATACTAAACATTTTCACCATTCAAAGCCAGAATATGTACAAAGGATAATTATTCTATGAACAAAACCATTTCTCAGCTACAGAATATATGTACAGCCTAATGAACAGTGTCATTTCCAGCACAGGATTTCATGACAGGCAATGAGCTCACTTGGAGCAAGCCCATCTCGCCCGCTACAAGAAAAAAGCAAACTCCAAAGATTAATCAGGACACGATCCTCCTTCCTCTCAAGGGGATTCTGTGGTACTTGCACTCACTCTTCCAGCAGATTAAATCTGAGTGTTGAGCCAACCTGGTCCACTGAGACCAGCACAAGATGTCCCAAAGAAAAGTGCAACAGACTCAGCAGAAGCTGCATATGCTGAAACAAAATTGATTTAGATGTTTTGAAACGGAGAAAGAAGCACCACAGCCCCATCCCTGCAGGTATATAGCTGTCTGGAAGATCTCCACATCCATGATATTCCCATGGACAGATCCAAGCCATCCAGTTCCATTTTACATGAGAAGGTTATTTGCATGCTGGCAGCTCCAGCTGAGAGCCAGAGTCCTAAACCATGTCTAGCCCAAATTCTGCACTTCTTGTTCCCACGACTGCTGTAATACCAGGGTTTCTGGGGCTGCAGCAATCATCCCTAATCACAAACTGAAACCTTCTCAGCGTCCTCTATTTGTTTGGGAAAGTCCCATAAGAAATTAGACCAGTTCTACTGTGCATAATTATAAACCCAACAAATCACTAGATACAGATGTTTGAAAGAAGTACCAGGCATTTTCCTCTGCTGACCTCTCAGCAGCTTATTTAAGATGCCCACGGTGTCACAGCCCCCTTGCCAGACAAGCACCCCATCTCCTTAAATTGCATTAATGATTTCATCTTCAGAAAATGTTCCCCAGGCCCCCCAAAGGAGCCACGGGGGTCAGGTTGGGACACAAGGCCAGGCAGGATTCGGAAGCCCAAGCTGCTGCTCCCCAACATCAGATTTCCAAGAATGAAAGGCTCCATCCCTTAAAGGCCATCTAGCTAACATCTAGCTTTCCCAGATGTTAAATTTACACCAAGGATTAACCATCCTAGAGGGGAGTAAGACGTGAGAAAAGCAAAAAGAAGAACATCCATCCCTCCTTTATTTTCCAGAGGCCGGCCCTGGGAGCTGCTGTGCTCCCTGCTGTATCTGAGCAGGGCACAGACCCCTCAGGCAGCGACAGGAGGGCAGCCCTGCTCCTGCTGGGGGAGCTGATGCTGCTGCAGGGTTCGTGTGAGAGCTCTGGGCTCAGACCATGGTGGTTATGAGCACACACGTCAGCCCTCCTCGAAGGTTACGAAGCACAAGAACACAAAGTTCTCTGACAACATCAGCAAGGAGGCAGAGCAAGGATATCCAAGTCAAAGCAACTTCTCTGCAGAGATTTTAGGACAGGCCAGGGCATGGAAAGAGTTGGATGACTTTAAGTGTTCTCTTCCTCACTCTGAGCTTGGAGAACACAGAGCACCTTTATCCTCCCTAAAGGGGTGTCCAGCTCCCCCAGCCCCCGTGGAACCATCCCAAACTGAGATTTATGTCTCAGCATCTCACAGGCCTGGAGCTCATTTTTACCCTGGATGTATGTTCCTTTCAGCTTGTTCCCTACTCTGTGAGAATTACATCAACTGCCAAAGGAAATCAAATATTCAAAGTATGGTTAAACCGCTGCTGCAGTGGTTCTTAATTCTCCAGGAGTGAATGACTGGAGGAAATGGAGATTCACTGTTTGCTGCTGTGTCTTGGACATTCTGCACCTCAGTGAAGGTCACAGCATCAGACTGGTCAGACCAAGACCCTCCTGCCAGTTAAACCACAGCCAGCAAAGCTTGACTTGTCCATTTCCAAAGGAAACAGTAAACCATTGGAATAAATCCAAATTCATTATAATTTTTCTCTTTCCAAACAGACTCTTCAAAGAGGTTCTTACAAAGTCTAGTCTAATAAAAATAATAATGGCCAGCTTTTCTTCCACTCCAGACTTGCAAAGCGAGCACATATACCCATCCTTGAGACCCCACAGCCCTGAGAGCCACTATTTTATCTCTGCCTCACAGAAAGGGAAAGAGAGGTGCAGGAGGGGGTGAGTGACAGGTTGAAAACAGTAAATCTGTGGGGCAGATTTACCTCCATTCAGTAAAGCATTAAACCAGGTGCCTGAAAGTAAGAATATCCCTACTCATTTTTTGCTGAATCGGGATCAAAATGAAAATCTGCTTGCTTTTTCCACTCTTTCAACCATCAAATACTTCTGCCATCAATTCAATGATGTTCCTGCTCAAATACAGTGGATTCAAATACAGAACATTTTAGGAATAATGCCCAAGTGTATAATTGCATCATCTTCATAGTTTTCACAGTTTCCAAACCAAAGAGGAAAAACCTTTTTTTCAAGCATGCTTACTGTGTTTTATATTAAAAATAAACTATAGTAAAGGTTGAAGCACTATAAATAAAGGCCTGCCTACATCAGGAGGTTACACCCATTTAACCAATTTCAGAACTTATCTTCTATACCCTCACACTTCAGTGAAGGAATTTCCTGTTAATTCTGGGTGCAACAGATTCCAGCTAAACTGTCTGGGGAATAGACTGCATATACATTTGTATCAAAAGGAGATCATTTTATAACTCAACCTCATTCTAACATGATCACTTATGTGCAATTTGAGCTGCAGAAAATAGATGTATCCTGTTACAGACCTTGTTTGTAAGTTCACTGCCAGAGGCTGAGGGCACAGAGAGTGAACATCAGCCTCCAGACAGGAGCTACACCAAGCTCTGATGATGCCAAAGCCTCTCTGTTATCAGGGCAAGGCCTGAAGTGCAAGAACACAACAGCAAAAAAGGGAAAAAAACAATAAAAATCTATGTGAAAAAAATGATAACAAAGCATTAGTTTGAAAGATGGCTCTGTGTAAAATTATCTGGTTTGTAACAGATGAGGTTTCCACTATTTGTGCTAGCATTTGCTGCTTTGTAAATCCTTCCCAAAATGGAACAAAAGAACAACTGGAAAAGTGACTGAAGCCTCTAGAGCAACTTTACTCAAATTTGTTCATTTTCATTGACTTTGCCTCAGTTTTCAAAGCACATTATACAGATATTTTAACTGCCAAAGCTATCCAGAAGCTTTCCAAAAAAAGTTGTGCTTTTTTTTTTCCTGTTTCTCTCGCCAGCATGAACTCTAATGTGACATTTTGGTACAGACTCTAGAATAGCATCCATCTCCTCCTCCCACAGCTCTGCCTGCCCAGCAGGGCTAACCAAAATCAAAACTTGCTTTACATCAACACAGCCAGTGCAAGTTGTCAGCAGACTGACTTTGCACCCACGGCGAGGCTTTCTGAGCACATCCTGCACTCCACCAGTGGCAATTTCATCCTCCAAACAGCTCAGCCCACACCTAGGCTTCAAAACAAGGAATCAGATTTCAGAGGTGCCTGTGGAAAATTGTGTTTTTTCCTTTCCTGCTTTGGACATGAAAAATGCTGTGGCCACCAGAAACATAACTCCAAGGGGTTAAATTATCTGGTGTTTATCTAACAGCTCATCTCCTCAGAAAGCAGAGCACAAGCCCAGGAATGACTGGCAACAGAGAATTTGGCCCTGAGTTGTTCTGAGGGTGTAACACCCACATTTTGCAGCCCTTCAAATAGGGAATTAAAAGTCTCTGTTCCCACAGCAGGTGCAGCTGGGCTGGAGGAGGCTGCCCAGCTCAGATCACCACCATCCTGCAAACCTCACAAAGGCACTGGGATATTCTGATGGCAACCAGCTCTCGGTCCAGTTAGCCACGGGGAGCTGAGGGAGGGCAGGAATGCTCCTTTGGCCACGGTGTGGCTTTGAAATGTCATCTTTGAAATGTCATCTTTGAAAGATCACACCCCTACAGCATCCTACAGCAGGGCTCAGAATCACACCTGCAGAAGGAAATGAGCAGGAACTGAGTGGTTCTCATTCCTGGTGAAAATTCAGAGAGAAGGGGGTTTCCCTTGTGCTTGGAGGAGTGAGGCTGTTCCTGCAGGGACAGAGTGCCTGCCCCACTGGCCATCACATCTTCATGCTAAAGGCACTCTCTGGCCACACTTTCCATAATATTCTGCATAAATTTATATTGATCTAAAATTTATATTAATTTAAAATTTGTATTAATTAAAATTTTTATATTATTTTAAAATTTATATTAATTTTAAAATTTCTATTAATTTAAAATTTGTATTAATTTAAAATTTGTATTAATTTAATATTTGTATTAATAAATAAAATATTTATATTAAGAAATAATAAGATTATATAATGAATAATAATTATCTAATAATAAAATATTTCCATAACTATCCTGCATAAATTTATATAAATTTAAAATTTATATTAATAAATTAAATATTTATATCAATCAATAAAAATAATAAGAGAATACAATAATAATTATTTTAATAATAAATTATTTTCCATTATATCCTGCATAAATTTATATGAACTTAAAATTTGTATTAATTTTAAAATTTTTTAATTCAAATTTTTTATTCATTTAAAATTTATATTAATAACTAAAATATTAATAGTAATAAGTAGAAATAATAATATAGTAAAATATTAATTTTATTAATAAAACAAATTGTTAAAATAGTTATTTAAATATTAAAATATCAAAAATTAATATTTCTATAAATATATATTAAATAATATAAATATTAGTAAAATATAATTATAAAATATATTGTAATATTTATATATTAATGTAAATTATTAAAAGAAATTATTTTAATAATGAAATAAAAATAATAAAAGTTTCTATTAATAAATAAAATATTTATTTTGCATAAATATCCTCCAGGGAAAACATGTAAGGATTGTCACCATTTAGTCCATGCTCACACTAAACCTTGTGCAGAATTTACCACACACAGCTGGACAGTCCACAGGAGATGGCTTTTTTTAAGAGAAAGAAATGTGTTAGTTTTTCCCTTGATGCTAAAGGGGAAACATGTACTCAGTGGGGAAAATCCAGGGGGGAGAAGTTCTCCCAACTGCCACTCAAATAGAGAAAATTCAAATTATCTATTTTACATTACAATCCAAAAGAATATTTACAGTCCTGGAGATTCTTTCCCCAACCTCTCTGGCAATATTGATTAAGTCTACTGGACAGGACTAGGCAATTTCTGTAGGTGGAACATCTGGAAAGCAACCTTTGCTTTATTGGACAGCTGCAAAGTTTTTGCAAAGAAAAATATATTTGTCCTGCAGAAAAACCCCAGTGTACCTGCAGAGGAGATAAGAATTGCTTGTCTTGCAGGAGAGGGAAGCAAGCTGCACTGCACAGGGGCTGAGAGGCTCGCCTGCAGGTGTGGAGCTCAGCCTGCTGCTGCTGCAGGAGGAGATGCTCACCATCCTCGCAGCAGGCAAGGTGCAGGATGAAAGAGGGAATTGCCTGAGCCTCTACACTGCAGGGGAAGCAAGAAATCCTATTAAGGATTTATGCTGTTCCAGCAGAATAACTTCCTCACTTGAAGCAGAAGCCAGCTTTTTCACTGTCGTGACTCCGCTCGTGCTGACAGCGCGCGGTTCTTCCCTCCAGCCCAGCTGTGTGCAGAGATTCGGCATCGGGAAATGGAACAGCAAGGATCCTACTCCTGCTCTCAGGTACAACTCCATCTGAGATGTCTCTGAGATGCACTGCCAAGACTTTGAACAGCCCTCCTGTTCCTGAACACGTGTAGAGAGGAAAAAGTTATTTACTACATGAAGGGGTTTGAAAATAAAGTGATGTGCACATGCTAAAATATGTTCTAGACAGGGCATGTATGGGTCTGAGAGGACAAAAATATGTTCTAGACAGGGCATGTATGGGTCTGAGAGGACAAAAATATGTTCTAGACAGGGCATGTATGGGTCTGAGAGGACGTTTCTGCGTGGTGTGTAACAATTATAATGTGTTTTCATTTACACAGTGTCTCCTCCATGCACAAGGGAATGTAACAAAACGTAACTAAAACCACATATCCTTACAAATAAAGGGACAGAGAGAAAGTTTCACACAAAGGTTAAACAAAAAAAATCTGTTTAATGTCACTTTGGGGATTACAGGAACTGGAGTAAAACAAACATCCAGAAAAAGCTTTGAGGGGTTGCTTCAGGAAAAGCACGTGTGTGCCACCACATCTGAATATTCAATATGTCTTGCTGGGACAGCTTGGGGAAAATAGGAAGCTGGAAATTTTCAGTGTGGGAATTAGATGGAAGAATGTGAATCATTCTAAACAAAACAGAGTGGAGTTGCCAGCTGACTTGCTCAAATGCCAGTGCTCTCTAGGATCCCTTGAAACAGAGCTGGGGACCGGCCTTGGCGCTCAGGGAGTGGGGAGGGAGCCAGGAGATCTGGGCTGGATTCCTGGCCCTGCAACAAACCCAGCATGTGACGCTGGGAAGTCATTCAGTTCTCAGTTTCCAAAACCTGATTTCATGCCTACACTCCTGGGCACCCAGAGCGAGACAGCGTGAGCCCAAACATCCCAGACTTCAAACAAAGTCCAGCCCCAGGTGCTCACTCCCCATCCATGAAGAACACACAGCTTGGCATTGGTTCCATCACGGATGAAGCAGGGCTAAAGACTGCAAAGGAACCTGAAATGCTACAAAAATCCAGGTATCCCATGATTAGACATCTTTTGCCACAGGAGAGGTGCTCTGGATATGCAAAGGACTATTATTGAGTTACCTGTCGCTTCCCCACGTCCTGTGGCAACTGTTGCCATTCTAGAAATATTTTCACTATTTCAATAGTCAATTTCAGTCAATCTGAAAACAATTTTCAGATTTCAATCCATCTCAAGACTTTTGTTTACGTTTCCTGCTTCAGGGCACCGAGGAATAATTTTCTCACAAAAGGATTCACGGTCCAAAGGGAACCTAAAGAATACAGATCAGGATTGCTGGCAAAAAGCGTGGAACACTGACAAGACTAGGAAAATACTAGATCTCAAGGGTGAAATAGTGGGAAGAAAGAGGCTTTTCCACATAATTTAGTCAGTATGTATGTTGGGAGGAATAAACCCAAAAAACCAGAAGTAAATGCCATATTTCTAGCTTATACTTTTCTGTTTAAAAATAAAAAATTGGAACCATCAGAACTAGAGAAAGCTGTATTCTATTGTACATGAGGGAGTCTGATCACACTGATTAATTTACATTACACTGTAGGCAAAGGTTTATTATGTTTTTTTTTTTAATGAAAAGTGTAGACACAAGTTGAAAGAACAAGTGTAAAACACAGATTTTGTTCTACATATTTATATTTCCACCTCCAGCATGCTGAGCTTTATATTTTCTTCCTGCCCTGCTTGTCTGGCCTTCATTTTACCCCTGCATTTCCAGAGAGGATTTCCAAGATTTTTGTCCTGAACAGATAGATAACACGTGTTGGTGAATTTAGCTGCCTTAATGGGGTTTTAGTTTCCACATGAACACAAGAACAGAAGCAGGAACAAAAGAAGTTTCTGAAAGGGACCTGGTCCCTTTGCAACCATTTTTCTGTGCATCCATTGAAGTTGCACCAGATAACTTGCAGAAAATCAGGGGAATTTAGCACAGTTTCTGCTTGGTTACTTCTAGGAATAAAATGTTACATTAACCTTCCTCTGGCCAGAAGCAATCCAAATTATCCATTAAGTATAACATTGTATTTTGTATTTTAGCCTGCCTTCCTTTTAAAACTTTATTTTCTAACTCTCACCTTTGTGCCAAACTCGAACTGTGAATCTCATTTTCACAGTGTGTTTCCAAAACAGCATTGCCCTATTTTCCAGTTTTCCTCCAAGAACTTACTTCAGAGCCGGTGCTCATAAGACAGGTGACATAACTTGGTCCAATTCAAGGGAATTGCCAATTTTAGAATGCCATTTACTACCTGAAAATGTGCTGGTGGCCACAGTCCAGAGAGGGAGGAGTCAATAGTTAAAAGTGATGCTGCAGTAATCCAGGGGTACAAAAATCTTGTGTTTTAAGAGCCACGCAGCTACACCAGTGCCCTCCCCAATCTGAGCTTACCTTCTTGTGACCTGTCACTCCACTGTGAAATATGAATTACCTGTCCCTGGACACTCTGGGGAGGTCTCTGTGCAAGGCTTGACTGGAAAGCCCAGGGACTGATGTCTTTTCTTCCTTGCAGCCTCTGACAGAGAGCACAGGGAGAAGTTTCCCTGCCAGCCAAGCAGCCCTTAGCCACGAGCTGTCCAGTATTGCCCCATCTGCCCTGCCTGCAGAGAGCAGGCTCAGCCAAAGGCCACAGCCTCTCCCCATCCCAGGCTGAGCGTGTTGGCTGGCACTGGAGCTCCACACAGAGCATCCATCCACCTCTGCTGGGTTTTGGACGACACAGCTGTTAGAAAGGAAGGTTTCACAGAGCTGCTGCTGTAACAGGTACCACACAGCATGTCAGCCACACATGTTTCTGCTGTGACTGCAGGGGCTGTCCCTTTTAGATCAAGTTGTAGAGGTCACAGAGTTCAATCCCCAGGAATGGCTTATGAAAGCAATTACCACCTGAAAGGTCTCTTTGTTTTTGTGCCACTGCTTTTAATAATAACGATTGCATCAGATATTTTCTGCCATCTCAACCTTCTTTGGTACTGCTAAGGAAGAAATGACAAAGCCCAACACTTAAAATAGCACCCAATACAATGAACTGCAAACACAGGTTTGAGGTTTTACATGCTGCCCTCCCAAAGCACTTTTCCTTTGATGATTTTAAGCGTTGAGTAGCAAGCTGCACATATGCCCTGAGGGGTGTGCCACGCATGGCAGGGGCCCAGGTCCCCTGCTCTGAGCACCAGACAGCCCTGTCCCACAGGGACAGACACACAGACACACCTGAGAGACACATGGCATTCGAGGCTGTTGTCTGAACAATCACAAATCGTTTTGATTCTTCAAGCAATCCTTTCATTTATGCTTGGTTCGATGTGTTACAGCAGCAACAATCGCTGGCCAATTTAACAGCGAAGCTGGGAGTACAACCCCGAGCTCCCCCACTTCACACCCTCTGACCTCATGACATGGAGTTATGCTCTTGTCAGCTACTGACTGACAAGTGAAAACAGGACCTGAAGAAAATATCCAAATCCCAAAGGCTCGAATCTATAGCTGGAGTCTGCACTGAGACATTAGCTCTGAATTTTGCCCCAGCATCTAACCACGTATCCACAGTACACCGTATTTTGACTAAACCACCCAATTCCAGGAAATACATGCCAGATGAGAATTATTTTGTGCAGGACAAACCATGTAGTCCTAAAATACAGCCTCATGTAGCACCTATTAGAGACATGAAGCCTGCAAAGTACAAAAACCCACTTTCCTTTTCAGGAAAGCTTCACAGTGACCTAGTCTTCCAAACAAAGCTCAACAGGCAAAAGGATCCCAGTATTACAATTTCCAAATAACCCTCTGATACATTTTCTTTATATTCTCTGATCAAAGAATGAAAGGTCACAGCCAGCATGAATTCCAAAGGGAATCCATTCACTGAACATCCTAGGCTGATTTATATATGTGTGGATGCATGCACACAGGCATGCACACATGCAAGGCAGAATCACTCAAGAGTTTGGTTTTGAAGGGACCTTGAAAGGCCACCTAGTCCAGCCCCCTTCAACTAGAGCAGGTTGATCAGAGTCCTGTCCAACCTGACCTTTAATGTTTCCAGGAATGCAGCAGGCAGCACCTCTCCAGGCACCCTGTGTCAGCCTTTCACCATCCTCAGTGTAAAAAACTTGTATCCAGTCTAAACTGACTCTCCTTTGGTTTAAAACCATTAACTGTTGTCCTATTGCAACAGTCCCAAAAGGACCCTTTTGGTTTCATTCATACACAAAAAAACATTCCCCAAACTGAATTTGAAGAAACTCCACTAAACCAACTTTAAACCTGGTTTAAGACCATGGGTTGTATCAAACTTAGTCGATTTTTGTGGTCACGGTTCAAATCTGATGGAGAAGATCTGGAAGCCAACTTGTGAAGGACAACTGTAGGCTCGTGGAGTGTGGCTGCATCTACGTTTAAATGGTTCAAAAGAGAGAGAAGGGTTAGCTGGGCACAGGCTTTATTGTCCAAGCGTTTTTGCCTCACTTCTGTCCTGCAGTCCCAATGGCCACTGCCCATAGGCAAAAAAAATCCCAAAGGCTAAAAAGATTCCTGTGGGCAAATTCACAAGTTCTTCATTCCTCAGCTGAAGCTATGAAAAGGCAGAAAGCACATGGAACAGGGTGGGGCAGAAGAAAAGGAAGGACAAGGAAGGACTCTGTTATCTCTTAAATTTGGGCCAAAAGTTACTCTGCAAACTGATAGGCAAAAGTAACAAACAAGGCCAGGCTGAGATGGGAGCTAGAGAGAGACCTGGTAGATGTTACACCCAACATGCAATAAAAGATGCAGGACAGACAAGAGTGCAGCTTTATCAGCATGAGCTGCTTCCAATCATAGAAGCCACGAGTGAGTTATGTGGATCCTCCTGAACCCCAGCCAAGCAAAACTGTACAGCCTCCACTGAACACCAGTATAACTGGGGGGGAAAAAAAGAGAAGCATTTATCTGGCAAGTGCTTTCTAAAAGAGAGCGTGGCTGTTGGGAGCTGCTCGAGGGGCTGGAATGCTAGAGATGGTTCCAGGGGTATGGAGCAGCCATCAGAGCACATGGGAGTCAGGCAGGGATTTTTAATAAAATGTAGTTTATCACACGGTGATTACCACCTCCTATTTATACCACATGAGATCATGAAAAACACGGCACATATTCCTTTACTCCTGGAAACACAAAGTCAACTGAACAACCATGTGACAAATTGGCCCTTTTTCATGCACTTTGTTCTTTGTCTTTCTAAACCTCTATTTCCAGACATCTGTCGCTTACACTGAGAAATAAAAATCTGCTGGAACAGTAATTTCTGTGCCCTCCTCTCCCCCAGCTCAACACTACAGTAGATTAGGAATACGAATCCAAATTCCAGGCTGTTCCACTCAACATGTAAACCTTAACTGTTCACAAGGAAGGACAGATGGTCTAAGTACATAACACGTGAGAAAGAGAACTTCAGTCTCCAGAAAATGCATCATCTATTTCCAGCTTCTGCTGGCTACACACAAGAGGCGGTACAGACACAATGTGCCAAGACATGAAGAAAAAAGTATTTCAGGTAAGCTTTTCTGCCTTGAAGAGCACACCTTTCCCTACTCCCCTTCAAATGTGGTTTGAAAGGCTTAGGGGGAGGAAATACCACATTATTTCCATGGCAAGATTCCGCAGCTGAACTTGGGATAATACAGTGAAAGCCTTCATCAGCACTCTTTGAGAATGACTTGTAGAACTTGCTCGTAGCTTTGCCAGTTGTGAGTAACACAATCGCCAGGATCCACCAACACTTCCGTGCCACATTTCCTTCACACGTTGCCTGATGTGTGCTGGACTCAGCCTTCTTGTGAGCGATCCCGCTGCCTCCAGACAAGGAATCCCTGCCACGACAGGCCCGTGAGATGCCACACCTTTCACCTGCTCCTCACTCCATGGAAATTCCCCTTTTCAGTTGCCATGCTCTACAACTGATCTGAGCACAGCCAAGCTGCAGAGAAAAAAATCTATCGCCCCAATCTTTTGCTTATTAGCCCGATGGCTAACCAACCTCCCAACAGCAAATATATATATTTCCAAAAATAATGCTACAAAGGTAGTTCATACAGTACAGCTCCTGTGTGTGACTGAGGCTCCACAATCACTAAAAGCAGGTTGCTGGATCACCCAGGAGTACAAATTTCATCGGGATCTGGCCAAGACATGTGATCAGGCGGCTGCGGAACGAGCCAGAGCGCAGGATGCGGGGCCAGCGCCAATCCTGCTCTGGCCACGTGCCAAACACAGGGGTGCAGACGATACCTGATCTGGCTGGAGCTGAGCACACTGACACCTGAGCCGGCATAAAGTCTGCTAGTAAAAAGTTAACCTGTCAAAAAACTTCTTGAATTAACTTGAGCAGGCAGGGTGAATGAATACCAGGTCAGCGCTTCACATCATGTGGCCACCCTATTTTGGAGCCAATAATAGGAGCTGTGCTGCTGGCTTTTGTGCGCTGCCAAACCACAGCCTGATGTCGATAGTGATGTTTATATGCATGGGGAACTCGGTGCAGGATCAGGGCCTCCCAGTCCTTCAACTCGCCCTGCCTCCAACTTAAAGCAAAAAGGAAAGAGAAAAGCAGAGTGAAACCTAAATGTTTCACCTCCAAGTATTCACCAGAACCTGCTAATATGGAATCTGTACGTGAAGGCAGAGCCACGACTGCTTCTGTAGCAGATAAATTTAAATGATGATTAAAATAGAGCCTATTCCTCTGGGTTAGTGGAGGCATCAGTACATCAAACACATCAGTAACTAGGATGATTTAGCGATCCAGACAGTATTAAAAACACACCCTGTCATGTTGAACAAATGCAAACTTTATTTTTTCTTTACAAAGAAAGGGCAGTCCTGCTCTTCTGAAACTGTTTTGAAAAGCCATCCCTGATCTCCAGTAGAACTTGAGCCATTTTTAACACTGCTGTAATTCTGCCCAGTGTTGAGATGTCCACAGTTACCATTACACGAGGCTACAGACACACAGGAAACAAGGTTTTCAAACATTCTTTCTTGAAATTGCTGGAAGTCGCTGGAAATCGCTTGGTTTATGTGACTACTTCAATGATTTTCAGAACTAGTTCAAGGAGGCCATTAGTTGAAAGCCGTTTTCAGATTTTCCATTCCCCATTACAGAGGCCCTAAAACGGTCTGTGCAGAGATGTACAGCAACCTTGACAGCTACCCCGATCTCTGAGCTGTTTACAGCCCTGTGCTATCGCTCCCACAGGCATGCCTGGACACAGGGTTCCCAAACTTTGGTCCTCAAGGCTGTCACACCGCCTCACAGACTGCAGCAGCCGGTGCTCCAGCAGGCAAGGCTGGGACAGCCATCCGCTTTCCCTTTGCCACCTTCTGCAGCTGCACAAACCCCTGTCCCTCCTCATGGGGCTCCCAGAGAGCTCCAGGAGTTACCAGCCAGCCCAGCATGGCCTTGGCCACCCTCGATGCAGAGGTGGCCCAGTGGCAAACACGGGTGAAGCGAGGGGGTGGCTGGAGCATGGCACAGTACTGAGCTGGAGTCTCCAGCTGAGCCATGGGAGAATTTAGGTCGGACATTAGGAGGAATTTCTTCACAGCAAATGGTGATTAGACACTGGAAGGGACTGCCCAGGGAAGTGGTGCAGTCACCGTCCCTGGAGGTGTTAAGACTGGATGTGGCACTGAGTGCCATGGTCTGGGTGACAGGGTGGTGTCTGGTCAAAGGTTGGAGATGATGATCTCAGAGGTCTTTCCCAAGCTGATTGAGTCTGTAATTCTGTAAAGCAGCGCTGCTCTGCATCCCCACCACCACTGTCCTGGTAGGGACCTGTCACCCCTGGGTGACAACACCGCACCCACCGTGGCTTCTCTGCACTGACAGGGCAGGAATTAGGATTAGTAATGCATTAAGGAAAGTACTGCTAGCAGGTCGAGGGAGCTGATCCTGCCCCTTTACTCAGCCCTGGTGTGCTGCACCCAGTTTGGGGCTGCCCAGTACAAGAGAGATATGGAGCACCTGGAGAGGGTCCAGTGAAGAGTAAGACAGGTCATGAGGGGACTGGAGCATCGCTGTTATGAGAAAAAGCTGAGAAGATTTGGCCTGCTCAGCCTCAAGAAGAGATGCCAGAGAAAAGACCTCATCGATGCCTGTAAGTGTATGAATGATGATGAGTGTATGATGAGTCAAGAGGATGGAGCCAGGCTCTTCTTGGTGACACCAAACAATAGGACAAGAGGCAGGTATAAACTGACACAGAGAAAGTTCCTCCTGAAAACAAGGAATAACTTCTTTCCTGTGCAGGTTGCCCGTGCATTGCACTAGGCTGCCCAGAGAGGTTGTGGCTTCTCTCTCTCTGGACACTCAAGAACCGTCTTGATGTCACCCTGGATGTCACCCTGTGCCATGTGCTGGAGCTGGGAGTGACTCCGGGGAGCGCTGAGGGCGCTGGGGCCGGGCAGGATCCCCGGGAGCGCTGAGGGCGCAGGGGCCGGGTCCCGGGGAGCGCTGAGGGCGCTGGGGCCGGGTCCCAGGGAGCGCTGAGGGCTCAGGGGCCGGACCTGGACCCCGGGGAGCGCTGAGGGCGCAGGGCCCGGGCAGGATCCCCGGGAGCGCTGAGGGCGCAGGGGCCGGGTCGGCTCCCGGGGAGCTCTGAGGGCGCAGGGGCCGGGCCCGGGCCGCGGTGACGCCCCCGGTGGCGGCGCGGGGCAGCGCGGCTCGCGCGGGGGCGCCCGGCGCTGTTTCCAGGGCGACGGCCGGCCGTGTTCCGGACCGTACCATTGCGCAAGCGGCGCGGGTGGGGGCGGGCGGGGGAAACAGGCCGGGCCCGGCGCCGCCTCCTCCCCGGCTGCCTCCTCCCCCCCGCCTGGCCGCGCCTCCCCCCTCCCGCGGGCCGGAGCGGCGCCGGGCCCAGCAGCGCGCGGCGCGGAGCGGAGCGGGCGGGCCCGGAGCGGCGGAGTCGGTACCGGCGGCGGGCGGGCCGGGCCGGGCCGGGCCGGGCCGCGCCACCCCCTGCCCTCGCTGCCTCACCGCCGGCGCGGGATGCGGGCGGCGCGGGGCCGCGGGCTGTGAGCGGCGGCAGCGCGGAGACAAAGGGAGGCGGCGGCGGCGGCGGCGGGGCTCGGCGGCCGGCGCTGGGCACGGGGCGCGGGGGCCGCCGCCGGGGCGCGCCCGCCGGGATGCGGCGCGGGGCGGCGCGGCCGCGGCAGCAGCGCGGCGGCGGCAGCGGCGCGGCCCGCCCGGCGCGGCGGTAGAGGCGGCGGGGCCGGGCCGGCGGTCGCGCAGTAGCGTCTCCCGCGCCGCCCGCGCCGGCGATGTGAGGGCGGCGGCGGCGGCGGCGGCGGCAGGAGGAGCGCGGCGCGGAGCGGAAGGCGGGCGGGCCCCGGGCGGAAGCGGGCCGGGCCCGGCGGCGAGGGGCAGCAGCGCGGCGCCGGCGGGGGCGGCCGGGCGCGGGCGGGCGTGCGATGGAAACGCACATCTCGTGCCTGTTCCCCGAGCTGCTCGCCATGATCTTCGGGTACCTGGAGGTGCGCGACAAGGGCCGCGCGGCGCAGGTGTGCACGGCCTGGCGGGACGCCGCCTACCACCGCTCGGTGTGGCGGGGCGTGGAGGCCAAGCTGCACCTGCGCCGCGCCAACCCCTCGCTCTTCCCCAGCCTGGCGGCGCGGGGCATCCGGCGGGTGCAGATCCTGTCGCTGCGGCGCAGCCTGAGCTACGTGGTCCAGGGCATGGCGGACATCGAGAGCCTCAACCTCAGCGGCTGCTACAACCTCACCGACAACGGGCTGAGCCACGCCTTCGTGGCGGAGATCAGCTCCCTGCGCTCGCTCAACCTGAGCCTCTGCAAGCAGATCACGGACAGCAGCCTGGGCCGCATCGCCCAGTACCTCAAGGGCCTGGAGGTGCTCGAGCTCGGAGGCTGCAGTAACATCACCAACACCGGCCTCCTGCTCATCGCCTGGGGCCTGCAGCGCCTCAAGAGCCTCAACCTGCGCTCCTGCCGGCACCTCTCCGACGTGGGCATCGGGCACCTGGCGGGCATGACCCGCAGCGCGGCCGAGGGCTGCCTGGGCCTGGAGCAGCTCACGCTGCAGGACTGCCAGAAGCTCAGCGACCTCTCGCTCAAGCACCTGGCCCGCGGGCTGGGCCGCCTCCGCCAGCTCAACCTCAGCTTCTGCGGGGGCATCTCGGACGCGGGGCTGCTGCACCTGTCGCACATGAGCAGCCTGCGGAGCCTCAACCTGCGCTCCTGCGACAACATCAGCGACACGGGCATCATGCACCTGGCCATGGGCAGCCTGCGGCTGTCCGGCCTCGACGTCTCCTTCTGCGACAAGGTGGGGGACCAGAGCCTAGCCTACATCGCGCAGGGCCTCGACGGGCTGCGCTCGCTGTCCCTCTGCTCCTGCCACATCAGCGACGAGGGCATCAACCGCATGGTGCGGCAGATGCACGGGCTGCGCACCCTCAACATCGGCCAGTGCGTCCGCATCACCGACAAGGGCCTGGAGCTCATCGCAGAACACCTCAGCCAGCTCACGGGCATCGACCTCTACGGCTGCACCCGCATCACCAAGCGGGGCCTGGAGCGCATCACCCAGCTGCCCTGCCTCAAGGTGCTCAACCTGGGACTTTGGGAAATGACTGAGAGTGAGAAGGTCAGGTGAGAGGAGGAGGAGGGTGCCCCGAGACCTCCATCTCCTCTGGAGGGACTCACTGACTGACTGACTGACTGACTGCTGCAGAGGAGGAGAGAAAGAGAGAGGGGCATGCACAGAGACATGCTACCCACGCACTCTGGCACCGCAGGGAGGAACACAGAGAAAGAGGGTATATCCTCGACCCTTCTGTGCTGCCTACCTATCCTTGCTGTGGAGGAGGAGGAGGAGGAGGGAGGGGGAGCAGGAGGACAGAGAGAAAGCACCTATCCATTTTCCAGGTCATGCCTCAAGCTCCATGCTAGGGAGACAGAGCTCTCCCTTCCCACAGCATCCTTCCCTGCGGAAGAGGTAGAAGCCCACACTCTTATGCACTGGGGCTAGAGACACCCCTCTTTATCCCCACTCCCACATTCCATCCCCTCAAGCACTAAGGATGGATAAAGAAAGACCCTTGTTCTGCCATGTCTTCAGAATAGATTATTTTTGGTTTATATAAAGGAGAGTGGGAATGGAGATGGGAACAAAAAATAGTAACAGCAGAAAAGGCTTCCTAGCTACACTTGTGTACCCAGCCACCCAGTCATCCTGCGCTGGGCACAGACACAGCTTTTGATAAAACAAGCATTCCACCTCTGTGCTTGCCCCTCCCTTGCCAACACATTTGTGACAGAAATACTGCTTCCTAGGTACATTGATTTTTTTTATTTTTTTTTTTCCCCCTTTTAAATCTCTCTTCAGTCTCCAGTTTCATGTTATTCTCTGCTGTGGGTGGATACAACCTCCCACTATTCCAGTTCTCCACTGCACTGAGACTAGCGATAGCTACAGCCTCCCCTTTTGTCAGTACGTTTCCGTGTCATCCTGCACTATGGGTAATGGAAAAGTCCAGGCACTCCATGCTCTCTCCCCATCTCTCCACTGGAGATGAATTAATTCACCATTTCCTCCTTCTCCTGTCTCTGTGGGGGCTGGACACAGACCCCACTCTCTTAAGCCCTCCTGTGCACTGGGGGACACAGAGAGTTACTGAGACTTGTCTTCCCTTTCATCATTCTCTCTTTTTCTCCCCTCCTCCTCCTTGGCAACAGGGATAGACATATCCAGCCACATATCCATTCCTCTCTGGGTCGGGGGTGAGCAGGTAGAAGGGAGTTCTAGCTCCTCTCTACCTGGGGGACATGAGGAAGAATCTCCAGCTTCATTTCTGCTTCATTTGAGATACTGTGACCTGTTTTTATTTTGAAACGCATAAAAAAAATTACTGCTACAAAAACAGCCTCTTACTCTCCCATCTATCCCTTGCTTACATCCTGTAATTGATCCCAGTTTTCCTCACTCATTCTCCCCTTTACAGTATTCATTTTCTTACATGGTTTTATTTTTAAAGACATATGAAGTTGCTGTTCTTGTGGATTTTTAAGTACATTTTTTTTCTGCTGAATATATTCTATATATATAAATATATATATGATGTCTGGCTACCTCGTTTTAATTTGTTACTTTTTTTTTTTTCCCCTCCTCAAAAGCCCTGGAATTCTTACAGGAAAGAGATTTTGAGACTGAAACATTTTTGTGCCTAGACTGGAATAATGCCCCATGGGTTTGTTCTTATTTTTTGCCCCTCCTCTACCCCCACCCCTTTTTTTTTTTTTTAATTTTTAATTTTTGTTTTTAGGCTTACCCTACTGTGTCCCACCTTCACATTCTGGTTGTGCCTCTCCCTCCCTCTTCACTAGGAACTGGGGACCCAAACTGTGCTTCTGCATTTTTACTCTTCTAGCACAAATATGTAACGTGAGAATCCATGCTGAGGATTGGGCTACTGTTAACAGAAATATGTAAAATGCAAGTTTGTTTTAAAAAAAAAAAAATATATATATATATGGATATATGCAAATGTTTTCCCCTCCTAAGCCATCTACAAAAGGTCACTATGCCAGGCTTCCTGTTTGTAGGTGGAGAGGAGCAGAGCTGACCTACAGGCCCCAGGGCTGCCATGTGAAGGGGAGGAGACTGAAGTTCATCTGTCTTAACTCTGTTCTGTCAATAAAATGGAGCTGGGTCTTTAGATTGTTTTTTAATTATTATTTTAAAGAGGAAGAGTAAGTTTGGGTTTTGTTTTTGTTGTTGTTTTTTTTGTTTTGTTTTGTTTTGAATATCTTGGCTTTTTTTTTGCTTATCTGTTCAAAATCTCAAATCCTCCACAGTAACAGGCCAGACCACCGAGTTAACGCAAACCCAGAGACCCCTATGGATTAATTGTACTGTTTGTGAATTTGTATAAAAAAATAACAAAGATCCTCTTAAAACATTTTATATTCTTACAGTAAAAGGTTAAACATATTTATATAATAAAAGAGGAAATATGAAGTATGTTTTTGAAAAAAAAAAAAAAAAAAGCCGTATCTGTGTTGTCTGTGCTTATTGAAGACGTGCATCTGTTGGGTTTGGTAAGAGCAGCCTTGTGGCTGGTGGTGGGATTTGGGGATGGCTCTGCTGAGTGATGGAGGAGGAGGAGGAGGAGGAAGAGGGGAGCCCAGTGCCTCTTCCCGTGCAGGGTGTCGAGTAAGAACACAGTGAGGAGTTGGTGAGGAGGGCCTTTGGAATTAGATCACCATGAGGAGTTGGTGAGAAAGGCCTTTGTGGTAAGATCACCATGAGGAGTTGGTGAGGAAGGCCCATGGAGTAAGATCACCATGAGGAGTTGGTGAGGAAGGCCCATGGAGTAAGATCACCATGAGGAGTTGGTGAGGAAGGCCCATGGAGTAAGATCACCATGAGGAGTTGGTGAGGAAGGCCCATGGAGTAAGATCACCATGAGGAGTTGGTGAGGAAGGCCCATGGAGTAAGATCACTGTGAGGAGGTGGTGAGGAAGGCCCATGGAGTAAGATCACCATGAGGAGTTGGTGAGGAAGGCCCATGGAGTAAGATCACCATGAGGAGTTGGTGAGGAAGGCCCATGGAGTAAGATCACCATGAGGAGTTGGTGAGGAAGGCCCATGGAGTAAGATCACCGTGAGTTGGTGAGGAAGGCCCATGGAGTAAGATCACCATGAGGAGTTGGTGAGGAAGGCCCATGGAGTAAGATCACCGTGAGTTGGTGAGGAAGGCCCATGGAGTAAGATCACTGTGAGGTGGTGAGGAAGGCCCATGGAGTAAGATCACCGTGAGGAGGTGGTGAGGAAGGCCCATGGAGTATGATCACCGTGAGGAGGTGGTGAGGAAGGCCCATGGAGTAAGATCACCGTGAGTTGGTGAGGAAGGCCCATGGAGTAAGATCACTGTGAGGTGGTGAGGAAGGCCCATGGAGTAAGATCACCATGAGGAGGTGGTGAGGAAGGCCTTTGGCAGGACCAGCCATGGCTGTGAGGGTGCTGGCACATCCCTGGGGACAGGCCTGGTTCAGCTGCCGAGTCTGAGGGCAGACTGAATGCTGGAACTTGCAGCTCAATCGACTGCTTGCTGATCGAGGACAGCATTTGTGAGGGGGGAAGAAAACCTGTGTTTCTTTTATTTTTTTAAGCTACACATAAATTGCATGGAGGAGGATTTTTCAGTGATTTAAAGTGTGGCCCTCCTTGGATGAAAGACCCATCAAATAAAACCATTTCCCAGCAGTGCCAACCACCAAAAACCCTCGTCCTTATAGACCTGGGAAATCTGAAATATCTTGGTTCATTTCCACTGCCCAGCTGAAGATTAAAGAGAAAGTAAGCGGGACCATGTTTATTAAAAAAAAAAAAAAAAAAAGTTAGAATAATCTAAAGTGTCCTTTGTCCTCCACCATAATCTTTCTCCTCAACGTGATGACTTTTAACCCGCTGCGGTCCCTTTTTAGTCTGCCCGACGTGGGGTGTTTTATTGTTGCGGGAGATGGAGCTTAAGCGGTGTTGATAGGGCACAAAGCCCGTCTCCCCCAGCCCGGCTCGCCCGCTGCCCCCTTGCTGCCTCCGAGGAGGGGAATGCGAAATGGTGGAAGAAGGCAGAGCCATTGTTCAGGAAAGTTAAAAGAGGAGCTGTCCTTGCTTGCTTGCTCAGTCATGCATACTCAATCTGGCCGGGCCCGGGTCCCTATGGAAAGGAGGAGGGCGATTCTTCCCCTCTTTTTAACATTCCTCTCCAGGCCTGGCTGTATTTAAGCTGCTTTCCTCCGCGCCGAGGAGGAGGGAGGGGGATGGTCTGAAGTTCCTGTACATTTGCATTTTAAGCACTTCCAGCGCTGAGCTGGCCACTTTGTTCGCAGCCCTGGCTGGGTGCAGCTCCAGGTGGGATGCGCTCCCAGAGGAGGTGCCCTGTCCCACCTCTGTCCCCACAGCTATCCTGCCTGAAGCTGGACCTCAGCATGCTCCTGCTGCCAGCTCTACCCACCTCACCTCTTCTATGTCAGCGCTGCATTTCAAAGTGCCTGACTCCAGCCCTCATAAAATGAAACACCATCTCTGAATCCCAAGGACCTGGGCTATCTCTCAGGGTCTGCGCTTTGGGGCGTGTGTTGTTCTAGTCCCTCCTTTCCAAGACTTCCAAGCTTTCTGCTGGGAGTCCATTCACAAAAGGTGCATTGTTCGCTTTAGGGAAAGCCACCACAATTGGATCTAATTGAGCCTGACACTATATCCATCTTCCTCTGCTTGGAAGGAGGTGTTGGGCTCTGTCCTTCCTGCATTAAGAAAAGCGTTTACAGTAACTTCTTGATGGCAAAAGAGCATGTATGTATGAGTGTTACAAACAACGGGAATTCCAGATCAGGTTCCCACAACAGCTGAAAATGTAATTGCTGCTGGGGTCATGCAGCCAAGGATGGAGAATGATAAACCTCTCATAAAGTAGGTTTGTTGCTGCTGGTTTTGGGTGAAAATGGCATCTCCTTATTAAGCCCCATGCTCACATGGATAACAGTGGGACATCTGTGTTTCAGTGTAATGTGTGTGCTCATAAGCTCCGTAATCAGAACTAGAATGGGTTTGGGTTTTTTTTCCTCCCTAAAAATTCCCCTGAACTTTTTCTCTCAACTTAGGAAAAACCCAAACCAAAAGCACTGCCCACATGGCCCAACATCCTCTTTTAAGGGGAACACAAGCCAAAGGAAGTTGCCAAAACCAAAGCCCAGTTCTTAGACACGCTGGGCTGTTCCCGTAGATGGAGCAAGTGCTCCTCATACCTTCCTCTCACGCTCCATTGTGCCAGCACCTCCTTGGCCACAAACTGCAGCCCAACAACCATAGACCAATTGCCACATAACTTCTCAGCATAACCAACCACTCCTGAATTTTTGAATTGACAACTGGGCAACTGGGGTAGACAAACCATGAAAAACACTCCAATATTTGGATTGGAAACGAGCTGGAAGTCTCCTGCCCGTGTCAGTGAGCCCACAGTGCCCCAGCAGTGGCTTTGGTGCCCAGCAGAAGCGGTGGGGCGGCAGGGCCCTTTGCCTACACCTGCACCAGGCAGGGCACGGAGGGTGACCCAGGGACCCTCTTTATGGAGTGGCAGCTCTGAGGAGCAGAGGGGCCACGCTCAAGAGGTGGTGGCAGAAAGCAGAGCAGAGCAGCAATGATCTGGAGGAGGGGTGAAGCGACTGAGCAGGAGAGGAGGCGGCAGGGACCGAGGGGCAGCAGCTGGGGACACCAGCTCGCAAACCACAGTGAAGTCCTGAGTGTGAGTGGGGTCCCTGGGCTGCTGCAGCAGCTGCCCCCCTCACCAGATCCACGGCTGGCTCCTCTCCCTGTGACACGGGAGGAAAAGCAGGCTCCACCTGGGTCCTACTGCCCTTGGACTAGCACATGGGAGGTCCATGCGTGACAGATTTATACATTTTATACCTTCCCGCTGCACGCTGCGGGTTGGGCTGAATCAGTTTGTCATGGTGGCTCTGGGGTCCTTTGTTCCGTGGTAATAAATAACGGGGTCACGGGGCAGCTGTCAGCCAAACCACCTGGGGCCTGCGCTACGGCCAGAGACGTGATCTCCGTGCTGCACAGCATCGGGCTTGCCACTCAACCTGCCCTCTGGGGGTCAGGGAAGGGTTAAAATGAGACCTGGGTGGCCAAGACACAGATTTTGGAACCAAAGCTAGAAGTTAGCACAGGATGCCATTAACAGCTCAAGGGGAGATGTCCCTGGGCCTGGCAGCCTCGCTGTGTACATGTGTGGGATGCTCCAAGCAAAGTGAACCCTTTTTTTGTTTTCTCTCTCTCCCTCCTCTACCTTAAATGCCACTCTTTGAGCCAGCAGCTCTTTAACTGTGCCTTCTGTGGAGGAAAAAGATAAATGGATAAACTGGACTGGGTGGTGCAGGCTGGACCCCTCAGGACATCGGCGAGGCCCCGCGCCAGAGCTGCTGGCTGGGCTGCACTGACACTCCCCGCCGTGGCCAGCCAGCCAGGCCGTCCTGCTCAATTCTCCAGCCCCAAGCTGCACGAAAGAAAGAGCTGGAGAGGGTTCATCAGGTTCCTGTGCCAGAACTTCAGCCTCCAGCCACATTTGGCAGGGACGCTAGTGCTTCTCCCCCTTCTTTAATTAAATTTACCATATGCACTAGCTCAATGACAGCCCAAACTGAAATCGCATGATGGAGATTTTGAAAGATCCAAATCTGATCTGTCCCAGCAAGATGAATGGAAATGGGATTTTCCTACAAAATTTCCTAAAGTCTGGGGTGTTTCTTAGAAAAAGGTGTCCAAACTTCAATACCAGTGCCTGGATACATGCCCTGAGCCAGTGTGTCCACATGAGAGGGTTACTGAGACATAAACCAAACTCATATTCTGCTACAGAAACTCAGATCTAGAAATGGGAACCTCCTCCTAGTTATTTTCCTTCCTCTGAGTCTTGTTTCTCTGGGCACAGTCTAGTGATTTCATGATGAAGCAATTTCCCCTCCCAGTTTTGGGAAAAGAGAAAAAAAAAAAAATAAAAAAAATCCCAAACAAATTTTATCTGAGCTTGGTCCTGTTCATCCCTCTCCTTTGCCTTTTTCTCTCCCCAGATGTCCCAGCTTTACAACCCTTGGATGCCTTTAGGGGTTTGGCAGCTGGCACACAGCACCACAGGGGCACACAGACCCCAGCTCTGCAGCCAGCAGCCTCTTTCCTTGCTCAGTGAGCTGAAATGCCAATAAATCCGTGCCATTATCTCCCTTGGTGACAGCTGCGGTGGCACTCCTGGCTCCCCAGCTTCAGCGGGAACCAGGTGCATCCTTCAGTGTCATAAACTCGGGGGTAGAAGCCTTGTGAGGCAGCTCACAGGTGAGCTGGTTCCCTCTGCTCCCCCGGGCTCCTGGAGCTGCCAGGGATGCAGTGGAGCAGATCTCCATCCGCTTGGCCGAGGCCCCCTATGCAAATTGACCAGAGGTGACGGGGATAACGAGATCCCTGGGGTCACTCGTCTCCCTAGGAAAAGCAGGAAAACAGATGGAGAGCACGCTGCTGCCTGTGGTGCTGGTGCAGCCTCTGCAGTTGCACGGGCTGGGTTGGTGCATCCTCATCCCCATCCCCATCCCCGTTCCCATCCCCACCCTAATCCTGTTCCAAATCCCCATCCTGATCCAGATCCTGATCCTGTTCCTGTTCCCATTCCCAATCCCCATCCTGATCCTGTTCCTGTTCCTGTTCCCAGTCTCCATCCTGATCCAGATCCTGATCCTGTTCCCATTCCCGATCCCCATCCTGATCCAGATCCTGATCCTGTTCCTGTTCCCGTTCCCAATCTCCATCCTGATCCAGATCCTGATCCTGTTCCCAGTCTCCATCCTGATCCAGATCCTGATCCTGTTCCCATTCCCCATTCCCCATCCCCAATCCTATCATGATCCCGTCCCAGATCCCCAACCCAATTAACATCCCTATCCCCAACCCATTCCTGATCCCATTCCTGATCCCCATTCCATTTGCAATTCCGTTCCCAATCCCCATCCCCATCCACATCCCCATCTCCATCTCCATCCCCAACCCCATCCCCATCCCTATCCCCATCCCAATCCCGTTCCCAATCTCCATTAACATCCCTATTCCCATCCCATTCCCGATACCATTCCTGATCCCCATTCCATTTGCAATCCTGTTCTCAATCCTCATCCCCATCCCCATCTCCATCTCCATCCCCAACCCTATCACGATCCCATCCCAGATCCCCATTCCCAACCCGATCCCCATCCCAATCCCATTCCCAATCTCCATTAACATCCCTATCCCCGTCCCATTCCCGATCCCATTCCTGATCCCCATTCTATTTGCAATCCTGTTCCCCATCCCCATCCCCATCCCGATCCCATTCCCGTTCCCGTTCCCGGAGCTGCAGTGCGCGGCCGGCCCGCCAGGCGGCAGCATTGCCCGCCGAGTGCCGCGCCCGGCACCGCGCGCAATTATCCGCAGTTAATGAACGGCTCCGCAGCCGCGCAATTATCCGCAGTTAATGAACGGCTCCGCAGCCGCGCAATTATCCGCAGTTAATGAACGGCTCCGCAGCCGCGCAATTATCAGCAATTAATGAATGGCTCCGCACCGCACAGAATTATCAGCAATTAATGAACGGTTCCGCACCGCACAGAATTATCAGCAATTAATGAACGGTTCCACACCGCACAGAATTATCAGCAATTAATGAATGGCTCCGCACCATGTGGAATTATCAGCAATTAATGAATGGCTCCGCACCGCACAGAATTATCAGCAATTAATGAACGGTTCCACACCGCACAGAATTATCAGCAATTAATGAATGGCTCCGCACCATGTGGAATTATCAGCAATTAATGAATGGCTCCGCACCGCACAGAATTATCAGCAATTAATGAATGGCTCTGCACCGCACGGAATTAACGGTAATTAATGAAGAAGTGCGGGGCTATCAGGACACCGCTCCACACCCACACGCGTGTCTTAGGGGTCACCCGTGGCACCAAGTGGGAGTGCTGAGAAAGCAGATGGACTAAAGGGCTCACCTGTCCAGCTCGGGACAGCCGGGGCAGGAGGTGCAAAGGGATGGGGAACTTCAGGCTGCTCATCAGCACTTGGCAGTGGTGACCAGTCCCCAGGGTTTGCACCATAAACCAAACTGGAAAGCCACACTTGGTGTAGCTGAACTGGGAGTCAGTCACAGAACCAGTGGATGGTTTGGGTTGGAAATGATCTTAAAGATCATCTCACTCCAATCCCCCTGCCATGGGCTGGAACACCTCCTGCTATGAAAGTTGCTTAAAGCCCTATCCAGCCTTGCTTTGAACACTTCCAGGGATTGAGCATCCACACTTCTCTAGGCAACCCATTCCAGGGCCTCCCCATCCTCACAATAAAGACTTTCTTCCTGGTAAGTAATTTAAATCCAACCTCTTTCATTTTAAAGCCACCCTCCCTCATCCTATCACTACATGTCCTATCCAGAACTCCCTTTCCATAGCCAGAACTCCCTTTCCAGCTCTCTCGTGGCACATCTAGGTACTGGAAGGTGCTCCAAGGCCTCCCCAGAGCTTGCCCTTCTCCTGGCTCTACAACCCCAGCTCCCTCAGGTTGTATTCACAGAAATGCTTCAGCTCTCCAACTTCCATGGCCCTCCCCTGGACTCACTCCAACAGGTCCATCTCCTTCTTATGCTGGGGTGTGCATAAATGCTCCCCATCCTGCAGGAACTTCACAGCCCAGCCTGAAGAGCTGCCTCCTGGAAACCATCCATCCTAGACTTAGCACTTCTGCTCTAAAACTCCATCTCTTGACATCTATAGCTTGACAGCAAAAACAATATTTTTTTTTTTTTAAAAAGCATGTACGTGTGAGAATGGTAATGGAGCAAGACCAAACTTAAAGTAATACTTAGATTATTTTATTTCAGTTTTGTTGTGCAGGGTCTTGCTGTGTTGTTGGCACAGTTACTCCACTGGATACCCCTGTAGTGATGAAGGTATCTGGAGCTGTATGTGTGTGTCCCTTCTAGCACATAAATTTAAACAGTTTTTTATCCAGTTCTCACACTGCTGCTACAGGTACAGTGATGGTGTCTTTTTCAGAAGCAACTACACCTTATAATTTACAGAGTTTTAATAATTAGCTTCTGCAGACTCATGACATACACAGACATCAAAAAGGGAAAATCAGCACTAATGGGGGAAGAGAGGTGGAATCAACCTGGCTAAGGTGATGTCCCAGATCCATGTGTGGCCAAACAGTGCCTGGCGTTCACCCTTTCCATCTCTAGTCCTGTTGTTTCTGCCATTTGGAGCAGCAAAAATGGAAATGAGTTTTCCAGCCCAAGGTAGTCCTGGAGAGGGAGTCAGGACAAAGAACATCTTCCTAGTCATCCACACCAGACTCACTCAGCCTGGAAACACTGGTGTACAGGTGTGGGCTGTGGAAGAGCAGCAGGAGCCCTTCCAAGAAGCCATTTCTCCCTCTCTCTGTGCAAACTCAGCTGCCACAGCTTTTATTCCAGGCCATGGGCAGCCTGACCCAACAAAGCCAGAGCTGGCAGCCCTGCAGGGACACGTCCCCGCACACCACCAGGTACGGCACTGCTGCAGCCCTGCTCCCCGGACATCTCCCCCAGGACTGGCCCTGCAGCAGAGACCACCCATGTGGATCAAAGGCACCACACGGCCCTGAAGGCTGCAAATGCTCTCTCCTCTCGTGTCTCCCTTCCCCAGAGCTACCTGTCCATTAGCACTTGCCCAGACCACACACCGAAGGCCAACCGAGCAACAGGGACTTCTGCTCTCCACAGCCAGACCACAGGGCACGAGGGCTGGTGCTGGGCTGCCTGCTCCCTTCCCTTCCCCTCCCCTGGGCTCCAGTGCAGCGAGCCAGGGGACACCAAGGGGAACATGGGGAAACACCATCTCCCACCCACACCTGCCAGGGAGTCAGAGGGGCAGGGATGGCTGCATGTGAGCGGCCGGGTGTAACTTCCACCCTGTCCCTAGTGCCAAAAACAAGCATGTTAAAGCTAATCTACCCCTGTCTCAGCTCAACCGCTTTTCTGTGACTAAGCCCCTTAAAATGGTTTTACTAAAATCCCCTTTTGATGGAAAAAATCCCAGCTGGAAGTTTCGGGCAGCGGCACAATGTGCAAGTCTGCGTGTCCCTTTCCCCGGCTTCACAAAAGCCTCTAATCGAGTGGAAAATTTGCTGGAGGCCAGAGGTTTAGGCCTGCAATTATTTTTTAAGGGATTATCAAGAGAGAATGGCGGTACTTCTGACCCTCCCTCTCTTTGTGCTCTGCTCTGTGCCGCTTTCAGATGGACTCAGCCAGAAACCTAAACCACCGCAGCTGGATCCAGCAAAACCAGGGCTTGGCTGGGCAGCTTGCCTCCTCTGTGTCTCACAGGACACATCCCACACTCCAGGTTACAGGAGTCCCACTCCAGCAGCATGCAACGAACAGAAGTGCTTTTCCACAGAAGCAACACTCTCAGATTCTTTTTTTTAAAGGCAAGCTTGAGAAAAAGCAAACGATTCCAGCCCCGTGAGCCTCGGTGAAAAACCAAGGAGCCAGGAGGGATGAGGTCCATTGGACAGGCTGAGCTTTGGCTCTGCAAAGCCATTATGTAGGAGGTCTTACACAAGTTCCTTGCAGCAAGCTCCAAAAAAGACTTGGCACGGAAGATGTGCACACTGTAACACCCAGCTTTGGAGGGCTTTGCTCCAAGGGTGTGATGCCTTAAGTTTTAGCTTTTCTATTTTTCACATTCTGCGCTGCCCAGGTGTGGAGTTTTGAGCTTCGTGTTCAGTGTCAGTGAGCTCTCTTCACAGACAAAACAATTCCTTTTCCAGCTCCATACCAAGGACAGTCTTTACAGGGTTCAGGCCCAAAAGCAGGAACAACGCTGGGCTGAAGGGAGAAAACAAGGATGGGACTCCAGAACCTGGAGCTGGGACTGGACAATGAACCCTGATATGCAGATGGACCAAAACTTATAAAAATGTGAGCCCTGGTGAGCAATCATCCATTCTGTGACCATTTTTGGTCCTTCTTGGGTGTAGCCCTGGCCAGGCTCCTGCACTGCCCCAGGTGTGTCCTTTAAGGCCTTTCAATAAATCCCTGCTTTATCCTGAACCCTGTCCAGCCTCTGTTCCAGGCCAGCCCTCTCCAGGCATCAGTTCTGGCAACCATGAAGGGACAGAAGGCATCTGGAAAACCCCTGGAGTGAGGAACACCCAGCTCCTGATCCCCCACTCCTGCCAGCACTCCCAGGGGCACCCAGCTGTGGTCCAGAAGGCATCAGGTGGCTCCTGGCCTTGAGGTGCTTTCTGTGACCTCTGAGAACAGCCAGACACCACTAAGCATCCAAAACAACTCCTTGCTGGGCACCAGGGGCAGGCAGAGGAGAGGCACTGCTGGCCCTCCTGCCCGAGGGGCTCTGTGCCTTGCTCAGGGATCCCAGGAGCTGCCTGTGCTCACACAGGGCCCAAAAACATCAAACTGCCCCATCCCACCTGCCCAGCAGCAGGTGAGCCATGGCCAGAGGGAGCAGCAGGGCTCCTGCTTCCCAACAGCAGCCTGAGGAAGCAGGAGACCTGCTCTAATCCCTGCCTCCCTTCCCTTCCAACCCATCCCTTCAGGAGAGGGCACAAACCAACCACAGGAAAACAGGCTGCTCTTCCCTGCTCCCATGCAAGCCACAGTGTGGATGGTTATTCCAGGCTTGGAGCAAGAAAGGAAACATGTGAGGGAAGCAAAGGCTGAAGACCTCTCAGCCTGTGGCATTGAGCAGCTGCTGGCTAAAAGGGAGAAGCAGGTTGTGATCCCTGGGCTTTCCTGTGTCGGATGTTTCAAGACAAAGTGGCAGCTTTTAAATAAAAAACTCTGCACTCAAAGGGTGTTAAACCAGAAATTATTTAAAAACCCCAGACAAGCACAGAGGAAAAGTCAAACGAGGCATTTGTGGAATTATGATGCCTCCAGGAGCTAGGTGGTGCCTAAGCTGGGGATTTTGATTTTGCACTTTTGAGTGCTGCCCAAATGTCATTTGGCTTTGTTTTGGTTTTCACTTGGATCAGGTTTTTTACCTCTCTACCTCATTCTCTCCACCCACATGGACACTGTTTCTGCAGGATTTTAAGACAGTAAGATAAAAAGACAAATGGCCAATCCTTCTCAAAATTGAGGCTGATGTGCTTTGGAAATACTGAGCCTGCCTCTCCAAGACAGCTTGTGAACTCCAGCTGTCCCAGGATAAGGAATGCACAGTCACCAGTAAGCAGCAGCTTGGGATGTGACCTGTGTGACTCACCAGAAGTGTAAGAGCAGGTGAAGAGTCAGCTCCAGCCCCAAATTCTCACCCCAATAAATGGAGCACCGTGCACAGTGCCACAGAAGAGCCATCCTTCACCACCTCCAAGGATGCAGATCCTCCCCCAGCCTGCTGCTCCTGGGTACCACTGGTGAGCCCTGCTGTTGGAGTCCTTCTGCTTACACCAAGTCTGCTGGCCACAGATAACCTTGAGAAGCCCTGCTTAGAGCATCACTGAAACACCACGGGCTTCCAGAGGTCAGCATTCAATTTCTGCACAGAGGTAGGATCACATATACTTGGATCATTTCTGAAAAGGGTTTATCTTATTTGTATGTAGCCTGCAACCCCCTTACTCAACCACTTCCAGTTTACTTCTCATCATTTTTCACCCTATCCACCTCAAATATTTTATTTTTTCCCCCAGATTAAGCTGTGTTTTTAGTGCTCTCCACAGCTGGCAGCAGAAAAAAAGCTGAGGAGTTTTCTTCTGTCCTGGATGAACATTCCCTTCCCCGAGTGCTCACACTCAGCTCCCTGCAGAGGCACCTCAGATGCTTCAGCTCCACCTCTGTGCAGGTCAGCCTTGTGAAGAGCCCAGTTATCATGCTGCACAGTGCACGTGGATTTCTAGATGTATGATAAACATGCCTGGAAACCATTCCTATCCTCAGCAATATCTGTGTCCCACGGGAGGTGAAACCAGCATCCCAACAATGTAAAGAGATTTACCCCACCAGGAAAGGTTTCACATGTTTCAACATTCTAATATTGAGAAGGTATATATTGTAATAAAGATACAACCTCTCACATGTTCTCCTATGTGTTCATTTCTGTCCCCTGCAGACAGAAGGGTTCCCAAACACATCTGCAATTACTGCTCTGGAGCTGAGCTGTGTCAGACAGAGGCTGGGTGTTGAAAGGACTGTCTCTATCTTCAGCTGCATACTGTTACCAACACTCAGAGAAGCTGCTATTTCCAGAAAGGAAGGACAAGTTATTATTATTATTATTATTATTATGATGATGATGATGGTGATGATGATGATGAAAGCTGGGAGGTTTCCAGGGTTGCTAGTGTGCCAGCAGAGGATCCAGAGCCAGGACATAATCACGACAGGAGAATCTACAAATGCCTGAGGACCACCTACGCAACCTCTGCGTGTCTCATGCACCAGGTGTTGCTCCCTGGAGCACCAAATTTGGACACACACTCAGTGTGCCACTCCTACCAGCTCCTGGCTCCCACCAGAACAAGCTCACGTGCTGCCTACAGCGCCGTGCAGAATGAGCAGTGCCCGCCCCAGCTCAGAGAAATCTGTCCTTCACCACGAATATGTGGTGTCAGTGCAAACCCAGCCCCAGCTGGGAAATGGCACGACATACTTGAGGCATCACACTCACAGGAGAGCAGGAACAGACAAACTGCTTTACCCACAACTACCCCAAAAACTGCAGGCACTTTAAAAGACTTCAAAGGAGGCACGCAGAGAAGTTGGGGGTTCCAAGACAGACACAGATTCAGAGCCCAGGAAACAGGCTGCAGAGAGGAGCTCATCCCAGCACTGAGTGGCACACTGCACACTGAGGAGCTCTCTCTACAGAGGTGAAAGCACCTAGCACAGCTCTGGCCACTTAGTCCATGGATCCTACACACTTCAAGGATGGGAGCATCTCTCCTTTATGCATGAGCTGTTCCCAAAAGCTAAGGCTGAAATCCTGGCAATAGTACCCCACTTTCTTTAAAAGTGAAAGGAAAAAACTCCCACCCAATACAACAAAGAAAAATAATCAAATAAACATCCTGAGTCAAGAGTCTCCTGCAGCACAGAATGAAGAAGTGCTTACTCTTCTTCAGGAACAGATTACATTTCTCATATCAGGCTGAAGGTGGCCAGGGAATGGGATTCAGCACATGGATGCACTTCTGGAGGATTTTTAATAAATATGCAGAGGGAAAACCTCTGTCAATACAAATCCTATGGAAAATATTGCTCCTGCAGACAGAAGAGAGACCAGTTCTGTTTGTGTACTCAGGCACTGCATATATGAAGATATTTTAGAGGCCTCTATACTTAGCCATTGTGGTTTCAATCTCTCCCAGGCCAGAGGTAGCTGTGTAAGCATATAGTCAGCACTGACTAAACAAGTACTTTTGAAACCATACTATTATTACCCAATTAGTTAAAGAAGGTCTTTTGTTTTTGGGGGTTTTTTTTGGGTTGTTGTTTTTTTGGTTTTTTTTTTTTTTTTTTTTGAGGAGAGGAAAGGGGAAAATCTAGATTTCAGGATAAAAGCATAAAAAAGCTCACAAAAGAACAAACCAAAAAAAAAAAAATCCCCAAAACAAAACCCCATCACCCTTCTAACCCTTAAGAGTGAGATGTGTTTTTTTTCAGCATCTCCTTTCATTTAACTGCAGCCAGGCCACTCGGTGCTCCAGGGCCACCAGGGTCCTGCAGGAAGCCACGTGTGTGACTCAGAGCAGCTCCTTCCTCTGAGTCAAAGCTCCAGCACCACGCTGAGGGCGCTGACCTGGTGTCTTTCAGAGGAAATAAATGGGTGCCTGACCACACTGGTGGTTGCTAAAGACAACACCAAGCTTTGCACAAACACTGGCGTTTGGCTACGTGACCGCTCCCCGTGTGTGTAATTACACCTCTGCCTTCCTCCCCGCTCTGTCCTCAACGCTTTCAATGCCTGCTGTGTTTCAGCCAGCCCTAAATGCAACCTGGGGCTTGGAGGAACAGCTTCAGCACCTCCCAAAACGAAGGACCTGCAACTTCACTGCTGACCCACCTTTGGTTGGCTGCATGACCTAAGCATG
Source organism: Cyanistes caeruleus (assembly GCF_971803275.1). Lineage (NCBI taxonomy): Eukaryota > Metazoa > Chordata > Aves > Passeriformes > Paridae > Cyanistes > Cyanistes caeruleus. The sequence continues at coordinate 82,887,720 of NC_141704.1, forward strand.
TCTCTCCTATCTTCTCCTCTCCCTCGCTTTCCCCACGTGCAAAAGGGAGATCAGGTGAAGAATCTCTTCTGGAAAATGCACTGAAACACACTGGTGGAAATCCTTGTCGAGAGAGCACCACAAAGGTGAATGATGTGATTGCACTATTAATTAGGTCTGCTGATTAAACATTCTGGGACCTTCTTCAGCAGAAAGGGCATTAGGGAAAATAAGGAAGATTTGTAAAGAAAGAAATTAAGACTTTGGATTTGATATAATCAAGACCTGTGGTCTTTCTTTAATCCAAGAGAGCCTTGGATTAAGGACCAGTCAGGTATTTCCCCCTTTGATGTGAGTGCTGCCTACTCTACAGGAAATTCCCAAAAGGTGCTGAGCATTAGCAGCAGGTTTTTTCCCACAGGCAACTCAGCTGCCTATAATTACCTGAAGAAAAATTCATCCTCTCCTTCCATAATCCCAGGGCTCTGATCACATTCTGCATTTGCTCTGGGGTCTCCACTTTGGAGCCAAGTGACTTCTACAACACAGAGTCTGAACAACACACCCGGATCTGACATTTAGCACAAGCTTGCTGAAGGTTCACCAAAAGCTTTGTGACCCTTCTCAGCACAACTGGGAGCAAGTCTGGCACTGCATCTTGCAGCTTGGGCAGGCAAAAAATGTGATCAAACTCGGGAGCTTTGACCAAGATGCACTTGGAGAGTTTTGGTTCGGTTTAGGCACAAGCCCAGTTCCAAAGCCACGGGCTGGAACAGAGCAGCCAAAGCATCTGCACCCGCCTGGAAAGGCTCAGCTCAGCACAGGTGACGGGGACTCAGAGCACACCTGGCCACTACCAGCACAGAGACAGGAACAGCAGCACTGGAGCTCAAACAGGGACTCACTGCTGAAGCAAATCCCACCCCCATGCAAGTGGTTTGCTGCTTTGAGCAGCTCCAGGGCTCGCAAATGGGATTCTCTGGGTGAAACTGCACGGCAGACCGTGCCTGAGGAGGACACTGTGCATTCTCCACATCCATGGCATCAGATAAAAGCCAGTCCAGACTAACACTCCCCCCACCCCACAGTGGTACTGCAGGGTGCCAGGTCCTGTGTCCCCTCCAGCTCCGCTCCTCACAGCCCACGGTGCCAGCAGGAACCGGGAGCACAGAACCCAGGTATTTGGGATATCTGCTTCTGAGCACCCTCTGCTGGGGGTGACAATTCAGAATCCCCCAGCAATGCTGGCAGGTCACCTGTGAAAACCAGGAGCCCACAGACACACCCACCACCGAGAAAACTCCAACCCAGCAAAAGCCTTCCCCGCCTGCCTGAGCTGCTTCCAGCTCACTGAGTCTGGAGGAAACATGCTGCTGCAGGAAGATGCCACCAGGAACACCCAAATGTGCTGTTCCCCAGGAGGATGGAGCTGTCCTGGCCCTGATGATGGAACATTTCCTCCTGCACAGCTCACCTGCCCACCACAACACCAGGTGAGAGGCAAAGAGACAACTGAGACAGGCAGTTTGACAAGATGGGCAATTGTCACCTTGAATCTGCAGTCCAGGAGGAAAACTTCAGCAGCCTCCTGTCCTACCTTGCAGCCTGCAGGTGATTGGAAACTTGTGTCCCCCTCTGATGCCAGTAATCATTCTGTGCAGAGATGTTCTGAAAGGCAAGGCTTAGGCTCTCCAAGCTAGTGTCCACTGCCAGATGTCTCAGAGGAAGACACTGGAGGTTTACAGGGCCAGGAACAGCTTTAAACTGGCTGCAGCTGGAAGACTGTCCAGGAGAAGGAAGCCCCATACCTTCCAAATGAGCTAGAATAAAATTAATAAACTGTGGGCAGGATTTTTATCCATAGATCTAATCCTTTCTGCACTCTGCTATGTTCTCAGTCTCAATTATTTATGTGCTGCAACGAAAAAAATAAGTTTCACGTGTGTCAGATGTTTTATTTCAATTCCACTGGAAACCTTGCATTACATAAAAGTATACACAGGAATGCCTGGTTTACCTCTCTGTACTTCTAAGTTTATATACTTCTGTCACGTTGATTTTTATGACTCTTCGCTCTAATGAAGGATGCATAATCTTTTTCAGTCTTTCCACACCTCCAGGCATTTTCATCACCTTGTTCTGTTAAATATTTGTAGCAGGGTGATCAGAAATGAGTATTTTATTTTTAAGACCCTCTTGTCCGTCCACCAAGGAGATCCCACCCATCCTCATCTCCATCCCCATCCCCAGCAGGCTTCTCCTCAGCCAAGGCCAGGAGAGAGATGGAGCAAGCAGGGCTTCTTTCACCCTTCCCCAGTGCAGAATTCAGCTACTGGAGGAGCTCTGTGCTCCCTCCCATGCCAGCCAGCCTCAGCTGTGGTAAGGCAAGCGAGAAGGCATCAACCCTGCTCCCTGTGAGGAAACAAAGCTTCCCACTCATTCGGGAGCCAAGTTAAAGGTGCTCATTCTGAGGGACTTGTGGCGTGGGCAGGCACGGCGCAGCTCTCCAAAGATAGCTCCAAAATAACCTGGGAGGATCCCAGATGAAGGCTGGGTGTCTTCTTACATCTGTCTGGTTTCCGAGATGGAGTGTAAACAGCGGCACATTAGCTCAGATTAATTACAGGCTGCCGGTGTTCTGCTTTCATGTAGAGCTCTGGGAACATAACACCGCTGATAATTAAACAGTGCCTGCCATCAAAGGGCTCCAAAGCTCTGCCAGGGCTGCTGGGGTGGCACACAGGAACAGCAGGACACAGGAACACAGCAGGCTTGTTTGGGAAATGAGAGATTTCTACTGAAACTACAGAAGGAATCATCACGTGTTTTACATTAAGGACTGTACAGTCAGGCCAGGATCAGCATCAGTGCTGGGAGACCTTCACCATTTACACACTAAGTTTTATATCCCATGAGAAAGGTAATTTCTCCCATGATATGACTCTCTATTTTTTTTTTCTTTTTATTATTTTTTTTTCCTGGAACAATGGCTCATTAATGACTGAATAATAATAATAAAAAAATGTTATCTCCCACTTTTTTTCCTGCAGGATGAGAAAATACACAACCAGAGGTAGATGCCAACAGAGAAAAACTCATGGGAGTGGAGTTAATTCTCTGTGTCACCACATCCCCTCCTTCCCCAGCTCCTTCCACACACACACACCACCCACTGGTTATGTGAGATTTTGTGCCAGGCTCGCCAGCGTAGCAGTGTCAACACTGGGCTGGATGGTCAAGCCTTCCCTCTCTTGTGCCATATCCCATCTGGGTTACCACATCCCCACTCATTTCCTTTTCTGCCCCTGCTTTTTCCAGACTCAAAGCTGCTTTTCTGCTCTTCCCCCATCCCCTGGAGTCAATGCCCACCAGGGTGAGGGGAGCCCACGGCCGCTTTGCAGGCGGGATTGACACACTGAAACCCACCCCACATCCCTTTAGTATTCCCAGAGTAACCCAGAAACTCCAGCTGGAGCAGCAGCAGCACTACCAAAGGGCAATAACAGCATCATCACGGGGTTTCACCCAGCCTGCCCTCTGTGCAGTGCCAGGGACCCATTCAGCCAATTTCACCTTGCCCAGATTTAAGGATGCTCCCCAAAACCCACTGGGGCTGCAGCCTGAATGCTGACAGGAGAATTCCTGGCCAGGGGGACACCCACAGCAATGGCTCAAGGGGCAAGGAAGGGAGGGAGCAAAGTTCACACAGGAGAAGCAACACTGATTTTTGAATGGTTAATTGCATGTTGCTGTGGTTTAGGTAATCATCTGAAGTGAGACACACACTGCCATGCAGCATCTCCTCACCTAACAGAGGCATCTTCTTGACACTGTCACATAACTGGTGAATCAGAGCCATGAATATTAAAAATCATGAATATTAATATATATCATGCACGTAACATACATTAATATATTAATGAATATAGATATGGATATATAGATTATATAAATAATTATATTATTTATATTTATATAAACACACAAATATATAAATATTTATATAATCATATAAATAATTATATAAATAATTATTATTAACTATAATAATTATATTAATACTATATATTAATATTATATCTATATTATGCACAATATCTGCACCCACAGCATTTGATACAGCAGCTGTAAGGCACCAAGCAACGAAGTACAAGGAGACAGAAAGCTGCCAATTTTCTACAATACCTGCCAGTATTGTTCAATTATCCATCACCTTCCTATGAACCATGGACAGCCAAAAGAGCAGGACCAGAGCCCACAAACAAAACCAAAGGAAGGTGTTTCTCTGCTCTCTCACACTCCTAAATGATGCCTTAAGTTTTAGCTTTTGTGTTTTTCCCTAGGTGTGTAGTTTTTCATATGAAATGTTGGTGAGCCCTCTCCACAGAGCAGACAAGGTAAGTTTCAGTCCCAAAAGCAGGAACAACGCTGGGCTGAAGGGAGAAAACAAGGATGGGACTCCATAACCTGGAGCTGGGACTGGACAATGAACCCTGATATGCAGATGGACCAAAACTTATAAAAATGTGAGCCCTGGTGAGCAATCATCCATTCTGTGACCATTTTTGGTCCTTCTTGGGTGTAGCCCTGGCCAGGCTCCTGCACTGCCCCAGGTGTGTCCTTTAGGGCCTTTCAATAAATCCCTGCTTTATCCTGAACCCTGTCCAGCCTCTGTTCCAGGCCAGCCCTCTCCAGGCATCAGAATAACAGAGAGGATAAACCAGACCTGGGCTGCTTTAAATGATTTGTAATCCTGTGGATACTCTGCTGCTCACAGCTGCAGTGTCCAGGTAAAGCCCACCAAGGGAAGGAGCCTCTCAGGCTTCACAGAAGGCACAGATTGCTCTGCAGCCTGTGCCTTGTGCTGTAGGAATATTCTGGCCCCAATGTGCTACAAAGCACCTAAATTAATCTATCCTCCTAGATAAATGCAAAATCTCACACCAAGGAGTTTTCTCACCTCCTTTTTCAGCAGGACAATCACACAGCAGTACTGGCATTCCTCTCACAGCGGCATAAGGGAGAACCCCAAAAGACATGCTGAGCTGGCAGGGATGTGACTGCAGCATGTCAGTGTGCAGGCAGGTGAGCCTGGAGAGCTGATGGAGGAAGAGCAGGAGTTTCCAGCCTTTGTCACTTTGCCTATGTCCCCGAGAGCCCCAGCAGATTCCTGTCACCAGTGCAGCCACACTTGCCCTGCTGCTGTTGTTTGGGTGTGCAGAGCCCACAGCGAGCTCAGGTGGGCTGTGTGTCCCCCCAGCACTTCCACACATCAGGAATATCTTCCTTTCTCCTGAAATCACTCCCATGCACTAGCAGAAACAGCAGAGGAGGACAAAACAAGAAGCAGAACCAGAAGCTGCAGAACCCAAGCCCTCTTTAGTGACCAGGCTGCATCTGTTCCTCACACATTTCGTGGAGGGATCCATTTCTGTTCGCCACCAGTGCGAGCCCAAGGGCTCCAGCTGCCAGCGTGCTCCTTCTGATATATTTACAGCTCACAGCACCACACCAGCTCCTCTACTCATTAAGCCATGATATTTGAGCTATGACTTTCATTGCTGCTCTCAAGGTAATCCGTCTGAACGAGCTCTCAGATTGTAAATCTGGTTGCCGAGCAAGAAAAATATGGTTGCCCCAATGTGATTTTGTTGCCGAGATGAGCCTGGCTTTTTATTTAGAGAGCAGGTTTTATGTCTGTCTTGCAAGGACAAACTCCTGATCAAGACTAAAAATCTGAGTGAGACAACTGACCAATGCATCTGACCCAAGGCTGAAAATAAAAGCTGGCTTCCCACCTTAGTTTCCAAGTAAAAGCCACCAAATGACGCAGCACCCCATACTGCATTTCACAGGCAGCACAGATATATTTAGCCCAGTCTGCCCCTCCCAAAGCACAGTGTGGGGCACAACTGGCTGAGCAAAAGCCAGCCAGGAACACAGGAAAATAAACCAGGCAAACCATCCTCCCCTGCTCAGGAGTGTGGCTCTTGTTCCCTTGCTGTGCTTAACAGAAACAAACAAGCAAAACCCCAAAACAAGGAAACCTCGCAAGAGGAGCTGTATTTTCAGGTCAGGCAGCAAACCCAACCGTTGTAATTAGGTCCTGGAAATTAGCACTTTAATTTACCTGTGTTGTTGGGTGTTCTTTGTATTTCCACCCCAGAGTCAGGGAAAGGCAGGATCTGTCCTTTCCCCAGAGGCTTGTGAGAGAAAATGATGTGAACAGCACACGAGCATCACTACACTGGACATGGAATCTCCTTTCATGGATGTGGAAGAGGAAAACAGGCCACTTAAAGTCACCTGGGTGCCTGAAGGGGCACCCTGGTTGCTTTTGGGACCTAGAAAAGTGCCCGAGGGCAAGGAATTTTAGAGGTGTAAAGACAACTAACCTGCAAATGACTGGGTGTATTTCAGAAGACACCTCCCCTGCAAGATGGTTCCAGGGGGTCACCCCAGGGCTGTGGGAGGCTTAGAAAATAAATGTAGGAAGCTGAGGTTGTGCCCTCAGGGCTCTGGGAAGGGATCTCCTCCCTCCATCAAATCAGACAACAAAGAAGCTGAAGTATTGTGATCAGAATGCCAGAAGGCAGTGGCTGCTCAGGAGCATCCACAGGCAGGGTTTTGGCACCAGCTGGCTGTACCAGGTGAAGAACCAGAGGTGTTTCCAGGCAGCAAGCTACAGGAGGGCTGCCTGCCTTCTCCAGAAGGGCTCTCTGCCCCTCAGGAACACAGGGCATCCTTTTGGCTTCCATGTGGGGCAATCTCCTGGTCCCAGCTGGAGAAATTACACACTGAAGTCTCAGTCATGCAAGACCTCTCGAATCAGGAAAACAATCCGTTTGAATCAAGAAATCACAGCAGAACATAACAAAGATGCATGGACAGGAGCAGCTTATCAAGACCCCTGGCTGCAGCTCTGCCTAACAGGGTTGGCTTTAGATCAAGTCTTTGGGAAACTCTCGCTCCAAAGGATGAGCTTTCAGTTCCGAGCTGGCCCAAGCCATTCCTCAGGGAGCCCTGAGTGCAAAACACAAACCCATTCCTCCTACAGCTTTCCCCATCCCCAAAAGGGAGGCAAGGTGGAGCCAGGGAAGATTCATGGCCATGATAAGCCTTTAATGTCTGAGTAACACTACAGGCACAGAGACTTTTGATTCCTCACACTTGCACTACCTCATCCTCTCCTGTGGATTTAAGAGGCTGAGCAGAGCGGCTGTCTCCTGGACTTTCCCCTGAAGTGTGCTCTCTTCAGGCCTTGGATCCACGTCCTTCCCTCAGCCAAGAGAGGCCAGGCACAGCTTTTTGCTCATCTTATGGCTGTCCCAGCCAGCCAGGAGAGGAGGCTATCCTTTAAAGAGGTGCAGAGTGAGCCTGGGGTATGGCTGGGATTACTGACCCAGGGCACCACGGTGAGACGTGAATGACCCCCCTCCTGTGGGAGAGCTGAGGAAACCTCTTCTTCTTGCCAAACTTCTTCAGAAAACATGGCTTTTCTCTCATTAGAGGTAAAAAATAGTTTTTAAGGTTGTGTGTGTTTCACTGGCAATGCCTATCACCCAAACACAGAAGAATGACTTCTTATCCCTGACTGGGTGAGTGCAATGCTCGGAACCAAATTTCTGATGCGAATATTTGAAGTTAAGATGTCAAAATTCACTCCCTTCAGTAGTGCCTGCTTTAGCACTCTACCACTGCATCCACAATGAAAAATCACTTGTTAAAATACGAAGAGCATGGCAAGCTCTTCAAACACAATCAAACGCCGCTCTTCCTGCAAATATTGGCCAAAAAGGTTAACACACTCACCTAGCCCATCCCTGTCCCGGAGATGTGATGTTTGTAACAGTCCCACCATACACAAGGGGAGGTTTCTGTGAGAACCAAGCTTTTCTCCTTCAAGAACAAGTCTCCTGCTCATTTAGATTAATTGATTTCACACACAGTTGTTTATGTGTGTGGCCTCCCTTGATTTTCTGAGCTCTCCTCGCTCCAAACAAAACAGCTTAGGGATGCAGATGGAGCCAATTGCATTTGGGAAGAGGGGAGATAACACCTCAAAGCCAGACAGAAAAGGACATTTCTTGCTTCAGAGGCTTTTCTCACTTTGACAAAAGCCTGCTTGGGGGGAACACCATAAAACTGCTCCAGAAATACTGCCCAGAGCAGGAAAAACCTCCCCACAGGGCTGCAAATGGGGGAAAGCAACTTCTGAGCAGGAAGATATACAGCAAGCTATGAGATTGCAAATAACAGACAAAACTGGCCTAAATTTTAAAACATCCTGATTTCATATAACAGCTTGTAGCTAGGCTGGGAGAGCACCAGGATCCTCTTTTGTGTATCAGGCAGCTGTGCAGGGCACTACCAAACGCTGGTTCAGAAGGAAAATTTGTCTTTGGAAAGAAATGTGGATATTAATTGGAAAGCACAACACAGAGCAAGAAAGATTAACTGCCCTCAGCCTCTCCAGCCATGTGGACACACCACAGGTTCAATCTGCACTGAATTACAAGTCACCACTGACAAAGGACTGAAGTACCCAGCCAGCAGAACCAGTGGAAATATACATTTGTGGATCTGGTCAGAAAATAGAATCTCAGTTCCCCAAGAAAGGCTGGGATTTCAGCATTTGCCTGCATCCCAAATAGGGATGAAAGGCCAAAATATGACACTATTTCATAGTATGAACAACTCCAAATGCTCTTGATTTGAAAATCAGGGTGGGAAGGAAGATATTATGGATAGAAGCAAAACATTCAAAATGTTTTAACAGAATTTTCTCTGTTTACCAGCACAGTACAAATGTATGGGCCCTGGAATCCTGTCTTCCATTTTGGTCCCTGCTGTGCAAGAAATAAAATAAAATAAAAATACATGGACAGGCTGGAGAGGATCCAGAGAAGGGCCACAAAGATGGCAAAAAGAGTGGGAAACCTGTCAGTGAGGAGAGGCTGAGAGAAAAGGGCCTTGGGAAAAGAAGGCTTAGGGGAGATCTTGTCACCATATTCCAATATTTAAACGGTGGCTACAGAGAAAATGGAGACTCCCTTCTTACAAGGAGCCACATGGAAAAGATACAGGGTAATGGGTACAAGTTACTCCTGAGGGAGATTCCAGCTGGAACAGAGAAGGGAAATTTCACACAATGGAAACAATCAGCCATTGGAAAAATCTCCCTGGGGAAACGGTGGATTCCCCAACATTGGACGCTTTTAAGATTCGCTGGACACGGTGCTGGGCCATCTTGTTCAGCCTGTGCTTCTGCCAAGAAAGGCTGGATCAGATGATCCTCCATGTCCCTTCCAACCTCTTGTTCTGTGATTCTGTGAAAATTAAATGTTGATCCAAAATCTGAGATTTTGGGGTGTTGACCTGAAATTTAAACTCTTGTTCTGGATTTCAACATGGAATGACATTTAAGTGGAAATGTCAATTGGAAACAGAAATCGTTAGGTTCTGAAAACACCACTACAGAAAAGCATGTTTTTCTTCTGAAAATTTCAATTTAGATCAAACCATGTTTATTTCTGGGAGCTTTTTTCCCCACTTTGCCAGCTCTGTGTTTGTTTGTTGTGCTGCTCGAGGACAGGACATTTGCTCCAGGCATGTCTGCACTGGGGTTATCCACACTGCAGATTCCTTATACAAGTCCAGGAATACACCTGCACCCAGACTTTCTTAGGAACCTGAACTATTACAGAGTAATTAGCAATTTTAATTTAGGGAAATGGTCCAAGGTGTCAGGTGAGTAGCAAACAAACTCACTTTGCACACAGAGGAGGAGTGGGGTCTGCAGATTCTTCTGGATGCCCTCCAAAACATCTCCTCTTCATCAGCATCCAGGATTACACACCTCTCTCCAAAGGCCCATGGCCAGTGATGGACAAATCCTTTTGCAAAGCCTGGCTTTGCAAAACCTTGGAGAGGAAAAGGCAAGCAGGCCTCTGGAAGCACTAAAATGCCTCTAAAAACTCATTTAATATTTTTCCTTCGCAGGAACAAACCCTACAAACAAAAGGCTAACTCCAACCTCAGTAACCCAGAAGATTTCTGAGCGTCTTTGGGCAGATGTGCAGCACCCCCTGCCCTGTGCAGGAAGAAGCAGCCAGAGCCTGCTGAGGAAGCAGGGATGATGCCACAAAGCAGCATTCCCTGCTCCACACCCACAGCACAATTTACAGGGACTAGTCACCCATGTGAGGCTCAGACTGCCACTCGTCAGGGTGGCCTGGCAGAGCCAGCCAGCACAATGCTGAGCTGTGCCAAGCCCTGCCAAGGCAGCAGCGACAGGAGCAGGTGAATCTGATGTGGAGATGCTGGCACTGAGAGCCAAAGGTGCCGGCACACGTGCACAGAGCAGCTGAAGGGAAGAGTGAAATGTGTTTAGGTGCAGTCCCCACTGTTGACTGAGCAGCATTTGCCTGAAACCAAATGGAGAACAGGTCATGTTCAAGCAGCTCTGGAGCTTTTAACATCCAGCACCTGCGAGAGGATGGACTTTCTGGATGTCATCCTACAACCTGGGCATGGGCATTGCTTTGGAGCTCCTTCAATCCCAGGCTGAGTTTAAGAAGCTGTGACCACCCCATGGCAGCCTCTGGCACCTGTCCCAGGGTGTCAGTGAGGCACAATTTCCACAGGGCAGGACCCTATCCCTGCTCCAGCCCCCAGCACACACATCCCCTTGCACATCTCTGCCAGATAATCCTTCCCTGGCTGTGGATGAAGGTTTTGGGCTTTGTGAAGATCACCTCCTTTTTTAGCAGGAGGAACAATGAGTTCCTGAGGATAACATTCCTTGTTGCCTCAGGGGGGTGCAGGAATTAGCAGGTAAAGCTTTCTGTGCCTGCTAAGAGGCATCCTGTGGTGGCTGCCTTCCATCTGCTCAGCTGGGATGGACTGCATGAAGCACCAGGTTTGCCAACTCACATCTCACCCAGCTTTACCAAAAGCAGCAACAAACTGGCAGAACTTTCTGAAAACATTTATTATTTAAAACACATTTCCTAGTTCAGCCTCATCCAAAAGCTACAGTAAGGCTTAGGTAGCACAAACTAACTCTGTCTAAACTTAACTGCTGTTCCTATTGCTTCTAGCTTGGTTTTAAGCTTGACCTGAAAGCATTACCTGGCCTTTCTAAGCAGGACCTGGCCCAGACTTTCAAGGTTACCCCACAAAACTTTTTTTAGTTCAAGAAATTTAAAAAAAAAAAAAAATAAATACACATTTCTTCCAACACCCCAGTGTCAGCTGTGCTGACAAAGATGCCTCCATGGTCACAGCTGTGCCCACAGAAAATGCTGTGGCTCCCCTTCTTTCATGGGCTATGGCATAGACAGTCTAACACAAGCAGCCAAACTCAGACAGTAAATTGCTCCTGGTGTGTGAGCCTGACCTAATTGGCACCATTTGCTTGGAAGATAAAGAAGTTTTACGTTAAAAGTTTGGGTTGTTTCCTGCAATGGGGTTTTCTACCACCGGGGTGCAACCGTTGTCATGCAGAAATACAAACCCTTACATCTTCTCAGTAAAATACAAACAAAGCCAATGCTGCACTTACCAAATTTACCCAGTTGAAAAACCTCCTTGCCATTCATAAAAAAAAATGATTAGGAGTTCATTTTGAACACTGGCAAAACTCCCAAACAGCTAGTTAGGAATAGATGGAAATGGGGAATAGTTATAAAAACAGAAGAGAAACTGGGAGAGGTAATTGGTGATAATTCACAGGAGCACTCCCTGCTCTCTACCTGCAGCCCAGGCTGTGAAACCTCCACAGGTGGAACAACAGCTGCAGCCACCCAAAAGGCTGCAGATGTTGCTGAGAAACCTGGTTTGTGCACACTTCCACACAGGGGATGTGTGACAGAGCTGACGTTCTGCTCCCAAACCAGAAACTTCCATCAGAGTCAAGAACAATGGGGCTGCCCCATGAATATCTGCAGCATCTCAGGGTAAGACTGGAAAGCTTCAATCAGTCTGCAGAGATGCAAAACTGAGCAAAATTGAGAGTGATGACATCCACAGGACACTACAAACCTTCCCAGCTGTGACACAGAAACGATAATGGCAAAATATTTACTAAACAAAAGCCTGACACCCTGCCAGGACCAATATTTACAGTAATTATTAGCAAATCTGGGCCATAGTATATAATAAAGGAACCTGTAGGATTGTTCAAGCTGTAAACAGAGAGGAAGGGGAAAAAAGAGGAACTTAATTTTCCTTTCTACAGTATCAATTTTTTATGATTGGAGACAATTTTGAAGTACTCAGCAACACCTCAGGGAGTAATGAACCCGACAGTCACAAAATTATTTTTTCTGAAAAATGTTCCATTAATGAAGACATGCTTGGGCTCATGTGTCTCTCTCGACACTCTGTGATACATAACAAAGCTCAGAGAGGTTTTCCAGCTAAGCAAGGGAGATTCTCATTTAATTTGCTTTACAGCTCCAACTTGTCCATAACAGAGGTGCTACAATGCTTCAGACTCAGTTAAACAATGATACCAAACCAGCCAAAAAGCTAAATACAGAACAACTGGAAAGGGAAGACCAGTTCCCTTTAGATTTATTAATTTAGAGAGACCACTGAAATATTAGTATTGCTGTGACTTTTTTTAACCCTCTGTCCTTAATGATGGACGAACACAAATCTGAAACACATGTTCCACCCAATCACTGAGTCTCCCTCACCTCCAACAGTGATGGCAGAGTTTTACAGGTATTTTTCCCTCAAATCCTTCAAATAAACCGAGATTTAAACTTCCTATGTGTTTACAAATCTCTCTCTTTATAAAGACACAATGTTGCTCTGCTTTTCTTCCCCCGAGACAAAAACTATCAAACCCTTTGAGCCTTTCCCACCAGCTACTTAAAACCACAAATGAATCTAAACCAAGAGCTCTTTACCCATCCCTGCACGCAACAGTGCCACGAGCTCTCTGGCCACAGACCGATTCCCAGGAAAATTCACTCTGTTTGAGCATCCCTGGTACGTTCTGCATTAATTCATCTCGTTCTGTTTTGCTCCAGAGGCCGAGATGAAGCAAAATGAACTTAGCCACTTGGAGTAATCAAGTCCAGACTACTCAAGAATGCCCAAGTATCCCAAACAGCTGAACCTCGGGGAAAAACAGGACCTTTGACAGCATTTGGAGCTGGCTACCCCACATCAGCAGTCATGAAAGCCCTGGCCTGCCTCACCTTTGCTCTGAATATGGGAGTATTAAAGCCCAGGCCACCGGGTTAGCTCAAAGAGGGGCCGAGGAGGGCTCAAACCATCTCTCTCATGTGGCAGACCACAGCATCAGCTGCAGGCATGCCTGGAGAGAGAGCTCACTCAGGGGTCTCCTGCAGGACACCACGGGTTTGATCCCCAGGGTTTTATTTAGATGGAGAAGGCTGCCAGGCTGGGCTGCATTTACCATCCCAAACTCAGAAATTCTGAAGAAAGCCATTTCTAGCCAGCCCGACAGAAACAGGAGCTCCCTTTCCTCTGCTGGTCCCTCTCTCCAGCTCCTCTGAGGATGAGGGGCACATCACCACTTCTCAAAGCAAGAAGAGCCAGCTCTGAAGTGAAATAAGGAAGATGCCCTTGCAGGGATGAACCCCAGTGCTGGATCCCTGTGGGGGCAGAAAGAGGCTCTGTCCCTTTGGAGCAACCACAGCCAGGGAGGAAAACTGCGGCCTGCAGCGGGACAAGGGGAGATTTCCTGAAGCCCGCTGCAGAATAAACACTCAGAGATGAGAGGACAAGGCACCCTCCAGTCCTGAGGGCTGTGCAACCAGATTTAAAAATAAATCTACAAGAGGCAGAGCTGGCTTGCCCAGGACCTTGAAAGAGCCGAGCAGAAGGAGCGAGCAGCAAAGCTGCAGCCTGAGGCGGGCAGGAAAGGCGGCAGCAGCCGGAGCCACAGCCCGGCCACAAGAGAACAGGTCGGCTTAGGAGGGATGAAGCCGGCTGGGGAGTTAAATTTAGACAGGTAAACATTCCGAGGGGAAGAGATGGGGATCACACAGCCCTGGTGTCTGGCACTGAGGCCCCTGGGGACAGCCCTTCAAAGGGCTGCGGGGCCAGGGGCTGGCAGCACACGGCTCTGTGGGCATTTCTGCCCCAGCCTCTGCTGCCAGCATCTTCCAGCCTGGCAGCATCCCCAGCAAGCAGGAGAGCTGTGGAGAGAGGCACTGCAGCACAAGGAAAGGTGCAGATGCTGGGTACACAGGGTGCAAAGGGACCTTGCCAAGGAAAGGTACCGGGAACCCCAGCCAGCAATAGGGACCACAGCATCAGCGAGGCCATCTGGGTGTCACAGCCCTTCCCAGCTCCCTTCTGGAGGGCAAAAAACGAGTGAAAGAACCAAAACCAAGGAGTTAGCCTTGCAAACTCAGCCAGCCTCTGGTGCCTGAACCATGCTGAGCTCACGACCTGGAGGGACACGCAGCGCTCCCCCTGCCCTGCAGCCTCCTGCAAGCCACGGGAGCTCAGCTCTGCCCTGCAGCTCCAAGGACGAGGGCAGCATCCCTCAGACAGGCACAGGGGACCATGTGTGCTGTGCCAAGGGCAGCATCCCTCAGACAGGCACAGGGGACCATGTGTGCCGTGCCAAGGGCAGCATCCCTCAGACAGGCACAGGGGACCATGTGTGCTGTGCCAGCAGCTGTGCAGGGACAGCATCCCTGCTCCAGGACCGCTGTGCCCGGGGGGAACGCGGCTGCAGGGACCCTGCTCCACCTGGCTCCAAGCAGGGCAAAGCCTGCCTGAGCTTCAGCAAGCCCCAAGGCAAAGCTCAGGAGATCCCAGGGTCTGCTCCCATCTTGAATTCCATCCATATGGCCCCAGCCAGTTGTACTTGCACTTCAGTAAAGCATCCCTTCCACAGAGACATCCTGTCTTTATTGGAAGGTTTTAAGAGCTGGAGAAGCAAATGCTGCCTTTGGTCGTTTGTTCTGAAGGTTAATCACCCTGCTGTTAAAAACACCGCCTGTTTCTAACAGAGTTTCAATGCCCAACCACATGCCTCAAGTTCTCCTCTTGAATTAGAAAGCTCTCCAAGCACCAGCTCCTCACAGAGCTGCTGAAAGCAGTCAGGTATCCCACCATGCTACATCTTAATGTTCTTTCTGAAATGCTACCCAGATTCCTTAAATCTCCCATTAGAAAAGGATTTTTTTAGTCCAGGAGAAATTCCCCTGAGTCCTCTCTGCGCCACCTTCAGCTTTAATAAAGCCTGTGTGCCTTCTCCCAGGAAGCGAAGCTCCCTTTCTATGCAAAAGTGGAATCAAATCACAGACTGCCCTGTCTTACATAACATGCTTTGGCTGTCCACATCCCGATTTTACAAGTACTGTGTTCAAAAGTCTCTCTGAAATGCTCTGTGTGTGTGTGTGTGTGTGTGTGTGTCCAATTTATTTGGAAATGATGAAATGGTTTTCATTCGAACTTTGATCAGCTGCTAGAAAAAAAAATAAAATCTTATGAATAGAAACAATTTATATTCATTTAAATGAGCAATCATGCAGTTTTCAGAAAAGAGCTGATTTCCCTGTGTGCCTTGAAACCCAAACCCAACGACTTCAGGACAAAAGAGTCAAGATGTGAAGCAGTCCAGAAACAGAGGGGCCTACTGGGCTAGAGAAAGGGTCTAATAACTTAAAGGTAACTTTAAATTTCACAGTATTTGATCTCTTCCTAAAAGAACAAGCTCCTGGAGATTCGCTATACAAGAACGTTAATTTTTCTTTAAAACATAGGACCCCAAACTTTCTAGACCCAGCTCTTTCCAAATTTCTGTATTTTTTTTTCCCCAACTGATGTAATGAAGTCTGGCAGACTGGGAGGGAAAGGGCTGAGAAAGAAGACTTCTCAGGGCTGGGAGCCTGCAGCCACAACTTCAGTTTCAGCTTTCCTAAACAGAGATCAGTCACATGTGGAAGGACATTTTCAATGTCCACGCACCAGAGACAAGGGGAAGGACACAGGGGCTGCTCACAGCTCCTGAGAGGAGAGTTGTGCTGATTCTGAAGGAGCCTGGGAGTGTCTCTTTCCCAAGGGAAGGGATCTGTTGCAGACACTCCTGGGCACAGAAATGTGAGTGAGCAACGGAGCCTGTGAGCAGAGGAAACCCAAGGCTGGAGTGGGGCCAGCTCACTTCCCCAGCTCTGCCTCCTGACCTACACTGGCAGCTCATCCTCATGCTTCTCTCCTCACAGACTTAGCTACTTTCTTCAAAGAGGGACAAAACCCTGAGTAGTTGGGCTATAGCTTCTCTGCACACGTGGCAACTCATCCCAGACCTTGGATGTTTGGGGCGAAAAACATTCCACCTGAATTCCTGCAGAGCCCAGCCTTCACCTTGGCTAAACCCATCACTTCCACGCACAGGATACTGGTTTAGGAGGAGTCTCTCTCCTGCCAACCTTGACAAAGCTCACTTCTCTCTCTTTCGGGAAGAGGAGCGTGGACCCAGCTTGGATCTCCATTTCCAGCTGTGTGCCAGGAGACAGGCACCCGCAGGTGGAACTGCCACCACCCAAAGAAGCTGTCCCTTCAGCTCACATGTCCATGCCAGCAGCACAGGTGGAAGGGCAGTGGCAGGCTCACACCTGGGCACTGGCGTGGGGAAGGAAGGAGGAGAAGGGGAAGGGGGAGGCACTGGAGATGTGCACGCACCGGGCGGGCTCCCAAGGGACAGACAGACAAAGGTGAGGGGAGAGGACAGAGAGAGAGCTTGTGTGTGCCCGATGGAGTGTGGGCACAAGGACCCTCATAAAGGGCACCAAGAAAGAACCCTCGACACCCAGCAGATGAGCAAGCATCGATGCACACAGTCCCCACGTGCAGGTGATGTGGAGCGGAGCAGATCGCACTGGAAATGCGCAGGTGCACACAAGGAACATGACACAGCAAGGTTTTGGATATGAAGAAACTGAAGAGCTTAAGTGCCAGTGTACAGAAACAGTGCACAGTGTGTGAGAAACAGCTCTGTCCCAAAAACCCCAACCCCAAAGGTGAACAGGCAGCAGGGCAAGAGCGATGATGATGATGATGATGATGATGATGATGATGATGATGACACACTGTAGGGCAGCCAGAAATGCACTAAGAGGTAGGTGAAAGTTGGATAGAGACACTTACAGGGACACTCACCTGATGGCAGAGGAAAGCTATCAGAAACACGGGGCAAAGTGTATGAGAACACACAAAAATACATTTGGGGAAGTTGTTTTATCTGTACCACTAAGGGAAGTATTGCACCACAATTCTCAGAACAAAAACCAAGTTTCATTAAACAGCGTGTCCGTCACAGACATAAATGGGATGCTCGTGCCCTGGTGCTGTGAAACCGGGCACACTTCTCATCTGTGTTTCCAAGAGCACCAGGACCCTTCCCCACGGCTCGTGCTGGCACATGCAGCCACCCCACACGCTCACGGGCGAGAGGGACGCGGTGGCTGCTCCCAGGAAAGCATCCTCATCTGACGGTAAAATCCCTCTGCTCGCAGGAAGGTCCGCCCCACTGGAGCAACATCTGTTTTGTGAACTCATGTCTGTCACGCCTGAGGAACATCTGTTTCACCGGCACAGCGTCTGCCACCGCGGAGGAGCATCCCTGTGGCCCCAGCGACATCCCTCAGAGCAGCGGGCGGCCCCTGGCAGCCCGGCAGCGTCCGCCACGACACGGCGGCTGTGTCCCGGTGCGGTAACACCAGCGAGCCCCAGCCCCGCGCTCCGGGGGCTCCTCCGGGGGCTGCTGCCCGGCCCGGCCCCCGACGGTCCCTGCCCGCGATGGGCCCGCGGGGGCTCCGCCAGCCCGATCCCCGCAGCCCCCGCTCGGCCCCGGGGCCGGCAGAAGCGGCGGAGCCCCGGCAGCGCCCGCGTCGCCTCCCGCCCCTTCGGGGGCCGCGCAGGGAGGCGGCCGGGCCGAGCCCAGCCCAGCCCGGGGGTCCGCGGCGCCCGGCGCGGCCGAACGCCTCCCCCGGCGGCCGGGGCCGCTCCTACCTGCATCTCCCGGGCGGCGGCGGCAGGTGAGCGGGCGGCGGGCACGGGGCTCCGCGTCCCGCCGGGCGGCGGCGGCCGGAGACCGCGAGGGGACGCACCTGCCCCGGGCCCGCCGCGCCGGGCCGAGCCCCCGCCGGCTGCCCGAGGGGAGCGGGGACGCTGCCGGCGCTGCCCTCCCCGCGGCGGCGGCACCGAGCGCGGCTCCCGGCCGAAGTTGGCGGCGGCGGCGGCGAGTGCCGGGCCCGGGAGGTGCCGGCGGATCCCGGGGGCTCCGGCCGCCTCCGCCCCGCCTCCCCCCGCCCCGCGCCCGCCCCCCGCGCCCTGCGCCCGCCCCGCCGCGGGCACCGCCGGCCTGGGGCTCGCCGGAGGGGCCGCGCGGCTTCCCCGCCGGGCCCGGGGCCGAGCTGCGGAGCCGCTGCCGTCGGGGGGGCCCGAGCAGGGGGCGACGGGGACGGAACGGCGCGGCCCGAGCGGGCCGGCTCCCTCCCCGCCCGGCAGCGCGGCCCCCGCCGGCACTGGGGCAGGGACATCCCGCTGCTCCCTCCCCGGCTCTCCGCTCCCTGAGCTGCCCAGAGCTCCGTGCCCTCCGCTTCTCGCCGTGCGGGCTGACGAGCACCCTGCTCGTGTGGCTCCGGGCCCGGGAGACAACGTGCCGGGAGCCAGAACCCCTCCGCTGCGGGCTGCGGGCTTCCTGCCTTGACTTTCTTTGACTTGGTGCCCTACCGCCTCATCCCAGAAGGGATTTTTGGCATCTGTCCGCTCCCAGCGCGGGCGGGCGGCTGGGCTGCAGTGAAGGTGCGAATGAGGCAGAAGCCGCTTCGGGGATGTTGTTAAAACAGACTGGCAAAGTTTGGCACAGGAGCCGGCGCACGAAGCTCTCGATGGGGCTGGCGCTCAGCAAGCGCATCCATCCCTCGCCTGCAACAGCAGGAATCACACTGGGGGCTGTCCCCCGCCCTCCTTCCCATAAAACTTCACAGATTCACTGCCAGATCCCGTTCTCACTTTCCCTGGCAGAAGCAGGGAGTAGCTGCACAGGCATCAGCGGGATCACCGCGAATTTCTGTGGGTGTGAGTGCGGGCGGTGCCCAGCCCCCGGGACTGCCGGGCAGCTCGCTGCACGGGGGGACACAGGATTTACGTGCCCGGTCTCCGAGCTCGGTGGCAGCTCTGCAGCAGCCACAAGTTACACTTGTCGTGTGCGGGTCCCCCATCTCTGGCCCCACATCGTCAGGCATCCCGAGCCCCGCACAGCAGGAGCTGCAGAGCCTCGCAGGCAGCGCAAAGAGCGCCTCGCTGCTCCTACACGTGCACACACTCACACACAGAAGGATCCAAAGGGAATTACATCGGGGACGCATTTGGCCCCCTGGAATTCCTCAGATTTCAACTGGCTCGGGACAAAATGCAGCTCGAGACACCCACCCCGACACAAAGCAGCTTGTTTCAAACAGCCCTGAGCGTCCACTTGGGTTCCGAGTGGAAATAGGTGAGCATTTTTAGAGGAGCAGGTAAGTGTTTGAATACAGGCTGCACACTGCAAGTAACTGAAGGCTCCAACTGTCTTAATTTACGACCAACTGCGCCAGTTTTTCCCATCACCGCAGTCATTAATGGCCCTTGCTTTGTATGGGAATAGGAGATAGAGGAGGTACAGCTAGAGGTAAATAGTAACCCGGTGTTTGTGGCAGGAAATAAGGAGCCATTGTCCTCAGCGCTGTGTAACTAGAAAGATAATAGTTGGTACAGCAGATGCCAACTAATTAGAGGGCAAAGGAAGGCTTGAAATTGCATCTGGCTGCAGGAAGTTCGAGGTGCCGTGTTTTCGCTCCTGGGAAGAGCCTGTTTGCCACATGGGCTGCTGTGCCCTGCTTGTCTGTCAAACTCCCAGCTGGCACCTAAAGGCTGCACAGGAGAGGCAGGGTGCTGCTTTGGGGACCCAGCAAACAGCAGGGACCCCTCCTGAGGACCTGGAGGTGTGAAGGGGAGGGTCACAGAGCTGAGGCTCCGTAACAAATTGCTTGGTCTGTAGAGTGACAGTGCTTTTGCACATTTGGTGCTACAAGGGACAGCTGGCCACAGCAGGTCAGCGGGCCAGAGATCCTCATCCATCCTCATGGTAATCCTCCTGGGGCTGGCACTGCTTCCCAGCCCGGGATGGTGTCTTACAGCAGGGCTGGAGGGAGCAGACAGGGCAGGCAGCACTGGCAGAGGTGGATGGGCAGCTCTGGATACCCGTGTTCCTCCAAACCTTCAGCTATGGGCCGTGTGGATTATTCCAAAAAGAGGCCAGGTTACTGAAATACCATACTCAGCGTAGTCCATGAGGAAGACGGGAATTCCTGCAGCTTTATCCATCCTTGATGTCTCCACTCTGCCATGGGGGGATGAGGAGGGCCACAGGAAGATGCAGACGTGTGTGTCAGGGCGTGCTGGGTGCCAGGAGGGGCAGGAGGGACAGCTGGACTGTGCATCTCCAGAACTGGGTGGGAGTGATTTCCCAGCTGGCTGCTTGGAGGGCTTGAGAAGAGGTGAAGTGTCCTGAGCCAGCAGGAACGAGGTGCACAGCACACCTCAGAGGTCTGTGTCTCACAAGGGGGATGCCTTGGCAGTGCTGCCACTGCTGAGGACAAAAATCCCCACAGAATGAGTTGTTGGTGTTGGTGGGTGACAGGAGACCCCCAATTGCTTTACCTTACCGTGTCCTCTCTGCTGAAATGTCTTTGTTTTCTTCCTGGAAGGAAAAACATTGATTGACTTCTTTTATCCTGGTCTCCCCCCCAAGATTGTTTTGTCCTCCACCAAAACACCACCCCATGGATGCCATTCCATGGTTTTTGTCCCCTGAAGCTATTCCTCCATCTACAGAGCAGGGCAGGTAAGAGAAGGGCGCTTGGGGTGATCCTTGCTTGGTGTTGGGAGCTGCAAAGAGGGGCTCCTGTCTCGTCCCAGCTGCCAAAGGTGCTGTCCACGTGTTCTTTACGTGGCCCAATATGATTAAACCCCTCTGATTTAATAGTGGGTCTGGGCAGGATGTGGACTCTAGTCCGTGACCAGAGTCTGGGATGTGACTAATCCTGGTGGGAGACGCTGCACAGCACAGCCATGGAAGATGTTCCATCTGCTCCGTTGCAAACAGCAGCTTAATCCGTGCAGCTCCCCGCACGGCACAAGCTGTTTTATCTCTCTTCATCTCACTGCAACGTTCCTATGGCTCCAATTGTCCTCATGCTCCTCCTGCTCTTCTACTGCAGCAGTGGATCTTGTGTCTCTCCCCTCAGTGGTCTCTGCTACCAGTGAGCAGGAGGAGGGTGGGGAAGAGCTCAAACCCTTTGAGATGTGGAAACGCTAAGCTCACTCTGCAGAGGAGAAGAGCAATTTAAAATGTATTAAGGAATATGAATCCCTCTCAGTTAAGGGTAGGACCCTGCAGAATACACTGAGAAGCAGAAGACCTTATCACTAGAAACTCAGCCACGTGGCTCCAACTTCTCTTAATGCAGGTGTAGCCCAGCCTAGCAGTCCTGTGGTTCTCATAAGCTCTGGTCTCTTGGGAAGTTTCTTCCATCCCTGTTGCACCTGCACAATCATCTTCCCCCTGGCCAGCCCATCCTGTGTGCTCTCTGCATCCAGGGTAGGGCTGAGGCTGAGATGACGCCTATCCTGGGACAGCTTTCAAGGAGAAGGAATAGTCACTCTGCTTCTTTCATTGACATGCACCTTTTTTTGTCCTTTACCACTTGCCCCTGGTGGGGGCAATCCCCGTGCTGGGATTACTACCAGTAGTAGAAGCAAGTGAAAAGAAGTGAATCTGTGAGGAGCTGGACACGTTTCCAGCAGTGAGATTGTTATGAGTCAAGGTGGAATTCGCGGAATAAAAATCTGGAAATGGAAAAAAAAAAAAAATAATGAAAAAGAAAAAATCTTGAGCTCCTGCCAAAGGAGAGCTCGTTCCAGACAAGCTACCTGATCTGACCTGCCTCGCAGGTGTGAAAACCTTCATTGACCCACCCCCACATTCCCTACCTGCCCCTGCAGACACCCAAGGAAAGCACGGCCCCGTTCCCAGCCTGCCCTCGTGGGGAGCAGCCGCTTTCCTCAGGGCGTCAAGCTCATCACCTGAGAATCTGTGGCACTCCACAAAAGGAAATATAGGCTGAACTTCTGAAACATTTTCTAATGTTGACGTCTTTCAAATGATGGAATTGTCTCCCCAGGGACACGCGGATGCTCCGCTCCTTGAGTCAGAGGCAGGACCCGACAGCAGGGGAGGCGTTGGGAGCCTCCCTGCCCCTGTGCCAGGGACAGACAGCGAGGGGGAGAGGAAATAAATTAGATGACTTGAATCATTTCCAGCTCTAATTGCTATGATTTTGCAGTAGTTTTCCCAGCCCCAAGTATAACATTAACCATCAAAGCACTATTTCACTCACGGTCAATTAAACCAGGATTCATCTGGCTTGACATCACGGAGAAAAATCCATCCTGGACCCAGGGACACCCTGCTGAGAAAAGACAGGAGCCAGACAGGGGCTGGGCACTGGTCATCCTGTGGGATAGGGAGAAGCTGCTGCCTTATGGGTGGACATCTCCAAGTGTTCTCTTCCCTTCTGCCAGCGCAGGACACGAAGGGAATGCGGCAGCTGAACGATGTGCAAACGCCTTTCCTCACCTCAGGGATGCACTAGGAGGGTCCCTGGGATTGATCTCCCTGCCTGGATGGTCCTGCTGGCTGGGGGCTGCTCCAGAGGTCAGATGGAGACAGCCTGCAATGCTGGCTGCCATGTGCAGCCCTGCCAGAGCCAGGCTACCTCTCCACGGTCCGTGGCTACACGTCACCCTCTGGCCCTCCTGGTCCTCCAACACGCAGATCTGGGAACCCATCAGGGGGTTCAGTGTCTGGAGCTGTGCTCCCGAATGCCAAGAGCTGGAGAGCAGGCCAGGGAATGGCTCTCCCACGGCTGCAGCTCTCCTCCTTGCTCTTCCTCCCCAGTCCTGGTGCAAAGGGGTGAGCCAAGCCATCTACTGGGTTTAGGAAGCCAAGAGATGAGATAACCAGGGAAGAATCCGGGGTTTAAAGGACGCAGCAGTCACCAGGCTGGCCTGGCAGCCGCAGTGGGGTGAAGCCCTGGCTCGCCTGTCTCCACAGAAGCTGGCAGCAGGGCTGGGGAGAGCACAGGGAGTTCAGGTCTCCTCATTTAGCCCTTTAATCATTAGACAGGCACTCCCAGCAGTGGCTTCTGTGGGCTGGCTGGGTTAAACTGTAACTGCCCCCCTCGGCGGCCCCCAGCAGCACCGCTGGCCCCAGGGACCAGGGCAGCCTCCCAGCCAGCCCCAGCAGCCCTCACTGCTGCTGGCAGGGACAGCCCGAGCACAGGCTGCTCTGGGAGAGCTGCTCTGCATCCCCTGTGGCCTAGGGATGGACAGGGCCCTGTCAGGTTTTGTTCCCTGGAGCTGGGAGAGCTCCCCAGTCCCTCCCTCGTGCGGGCAGACGAGCATCACCTGTGCCATGGCACTGCTGGCAAAGGGGACAGGAGGTGGCCCTGGGGCCAGCCCAGGCTCCCAAGGCCTGTGCCACCACAGCTGCGTGCTTTGGGGAGGCACGGGGCCACGGCCATAGCCAGACAGTGAGGTAATCTGCCCCTCAACTCCCCTCCTCTCCGACCAAGTCCCTCAGTCTCTCCTAGCTGGCTTAAACCCCGAGGTGAGGAGTTGTACATCCTTTCCAAAATTGTTATCGGCATGAGTTATGACAACTCTGGATATTCTTGTTGTCCGTTCGAACGGCCCATCCCGCTCTAAAGCCTTCGTTCCTGGCCTCCCCCGCTTCCTGTGGTAACGAGCTCGGCCGTGTAATTAAACACGGGTGTGCTGCTAACCTGGGACAGGCTTCAGCAGGGGCCACAGCACGTGGCTGTGCTGCAGAGAGCAGTGAAACCCAAAGGGGATGGTTGCCCTGCCAGCCCTCTCCCTCCAGGTTAGCGGGGTGATGCTCAAGTCCCACAAATCTGGCAGGAAGATGTCTTGCAACAGCTGAGCATCCACAGGTGGTTTTGGGGAAAGTGCACACGAGGCCCTGGCTGGGATCTGTCAGAGATCTTCCTTTCCTTCCTTTCCTTCCTTTCCTTCCTTTCCTTCCTTTCCTTCCTTTCCTTCCTTTCCTTCCTTTCCTTTCCTTTCCTTCCTTTCCTTCCTTTCCTTCCTTTCCTTCCTTTCCTTCCTTTCCTTCCTTTCCTTCCTTTCCTTCCCCCCACCTCTGGCTGGATCTAGCACTGATAAGGTGAAAAGGGGATTATTCTCCTGATGATCACTGGGTTTATACCCCACAGAGCAATGTCATCTAAAGGAGGAAACAAACACAGTTCAGATATTACATCCAGCTTTCCCATGGAGACGTGTTGGGTGATGCCAGTGGAGAGAGGCACAGGGTGGGTGAAGAGGGCCCAGCCTCCTCTCCCTGCCTGGCCCCACAGGCACTGCTGCAGGTGGCCATGGAGAAGCCCCACAAACCCCAAAGCTGGGGTGAGAGCCACTCCCTGGGCTCGCTGGGTGTCTCTGCGTCCCTGCTGGCTCGGCACTCCCGGCTGCAGGCCCGCCTGACGCCCTGCTGGCCCTGGGGACACGCAGGTGACGCAGCTGGCTTCTGGGGAGGGTGGCACGTCCTCTGTGGCCTGGCAGCTGGAAGGGAAGGAAATGAAATGTGCTGAGACACCAAGCCAGGAGGGTGCGACCAGTGCTGCCCTGCCACCAGTGCCGCCAGTGCCACCAGTGCCACCAGTGCCGCCAGTGCCAGCAGTGCCAGCAGTGCCACCCTGGCAGCAGGCAGCTGAGGCAGTGACAGAGGCTGCTGAGCTGGGAGCAGCACTGTGCAGAGCAGGACGGTGTTAGAAGGTGTCAGGAGGGCAGCAGGCAGGGAGATGTGTGATATAATGTGTGTCTGCCAGGTGTGCGGTGGCTGCTGCTGCCTGGGAGGGTGTCACAGCCTGGGGACAGGCGCTGTTTACAGCACATTTCCTGGTTTTATTTCTGGGTCCCACAAATCCCAGGGACAAACTGGAGGGTGTCAGCAAGCCTCTGCAGCTCCTGGCTGTGCTGCTCTCACGTTCTCCTGAAAACCAGCCTGGTGACAATAAAGCCTTTGTATGAAAACCACCATGTTTTGTAGGCTCCAAAGCGATGACAAATGCCTTTGCTTAATAGTCTCACCTTCACAGTGAGAGCTGAAGGGAACACAAATATAATCCCTGGACACTGTGGCTTCTAAATAAATAAATTTATTAATTGACTGATAGCATGGGTAATGTATGGGCTTGCACAAACAGCAGCACTAAAACACACCACGTAGGCAGAGATGGAAACTTCACTAACCAAAGCCCCAGTGCAGTCACAAGATACAAAGAAGGAAGAAACCACATGGCAATAGATGGTTTTCTTCCAAGGCACTCAGATGTTGTCATGAATGTGGTCCTGGGGCCCAGCCACCAGAAAAAGGATGGATGTGCATGGATATTGATGCTCCCATGGCACACACAGCACTTGGGCCACCTCAAGGGCTTGCTCATGGAAAAATGTGTCTGTGTGTATTTGCACATTCAAGAAACTGAAGATGTAGAAACCAATGAGTTCTAGCTCAGGATCCTGTCATGTACTTTTGAAAAGGTAAAGTCAGAGTTCCCTCATGTAATGTAAGTGTAATCATGTATGTATTCTGTATTTTCTGTGGTTGACATCCTGAAGCAATGACTCTGAATTTTCAGCTTGAGACATGGATTTTCCAGGATGTGCACAGCACCTACCTGCCAGCACCACCTGTGGCAGCTGAAGTTACACCAAATCACTAAATGTCTCATCACATCCTGGGACTATAATTATACACAACTGCAAAAACCCAAAGAAAAACTCCCCAACAAAACCCAAAGGAAAAAGTCCCCCAACCCCAAAGAAGCCCACAAATCCAGAGGACACCATGATTCATGCTCCAAAACGTATTTGCTCATGTGCTTAATTCTTGGTTTTCACTCTGGGAGGAGTTTTTTTGTGGATTTGATTCTTGTTTCTGAGCCTTTACTGTTCACTGAATCTACATTTTTCTTTATTTCCCTCGAGCAATGAGAGCTGGAATTCTTTTCTTGGGTTTCTTTTTTTTTTGGTTTTTTTTGATAAATGCAGATGAGGACTCCCTTTCCATCACAGAGCTTCAGGGGCTGTGTTTGGAAGAACCAAATGCCATGGAAGATCATCACCTTGTGTTTTGACACCCTTCAAGATGTGGCTTGTATAGAATCCCTTTCATAGCAGCATGAATGATGTCAGGCACAGAGATTTGTGGAGAGCAAACAAACTCTTGTGAGGTCCAAATCTGCCTCTTGTGGACCTTCACGAGGATATAAAATTGAGTTTAATGGGGGCTTCATCATTAATTTTCTGTGAGTTACGGGAACCTTCCCAAGCACACGGTGCCTAAACCCCCAGGCATCAGAGCTCCATTTAGAGGCCTGAACTGCTACGAGCAGACAGAGCAGGGGGAGCTGGCCTTTGACACATCTTTGGTTGATTTGCTGTGTATTTTCTTATATTTCCTCAGCTCTTCCATGCTGAGAAGCTGCCAGCAGTTAATGGAGTCGGTGCTGCAGGGAGGCTGTCCGGCCCAGGTCAGGTTTGGCTCCAAGCTGGGCATCAGGTGTTGGCTGTCAGTGACTCCTCACACATTCACACACCTTCCGGAAGGATCCGTGACGCCCTGGCTGCCCAGCGCCCGCAGCACGCCCACGGCGACAGCCCCGCGGCTCCGGCCTGCCCCAGCTGGCCCAGCTATCGCTGCAGATTGCCCAGGACGGGCCC
The DNA here is from genome assembly GCF_971803275.1 of Cyanistes caeruleus. NCBI lineage: Eukaryota > Metazoa > Chordata > Aves > Passeriformes > Paridae > Cyanistes > Cyanistes caeruleus. The sequence continues at coordinate 82,914,549 of NC_141704.1, forward strand.
AGGCCATGGAGCTGTGCTGAACAAGGCCTCCTGCCAGGAAAACCAGCCCAGGGAGAGCTGGCGTCATCCTGGCCGAGCGCCGTCACCGCTGAGCAGACGCGCAGGGAGGCTCTGGCTCAGCGCTAGGCCGGTCCCTTTCTGCGCCCATCCAGGGCTGGTTTCACCGTGAAGTCATGCTCCTGTCTGTCACTCACTCAGGAAGGCCCTGGTGGAGTGTGTCTGCAGCTCCATAGCTGGCTTTGAGCTGCTCTTCTGAGCATGGAGCATCGTGTCTGGGCTCCTGTGGTTGGGAGTCATCGCTCCATTAACGGGGGCAGTCAGAGCCTCTGACACCGAGGGTGAGGAGCAGCCTTTCCCTGGCACCCTGAGGTGACTGTGCCTGCCTCGGGCTGCTGGGCAGGCTGCAAAGGCTGCCACTGCCTCCACATCTCCAGCAGCCTCCATCTGCAGAGTGCTCGTTCCCTCTGTGGGTCCAGCAGCTGCTGCCCGTCCCTGGCACGCCGGGCCTGGGGGCTGAGCGGCCAAACCCTCCCCAGGCCCACGAGGAACCAGGGGGACAAGGATCCATCCCTCCCTGCCACACCAGGGACAGCTGTGCACCTGCATTCCTGATGGGAGATGTGAACTTGCATTATAATTACTTGGCAAATCCCAGTTTTTAATTTCTTCTGGGTTCCTCCAGGGTGTAGTGAGGGATCTGTTTTGGATGCAAGGTGTCATGGTGCAGCCAAGCTGACAGGAGAGGAGCCTTCAGAGGGCACCAGTCTGAGGTGTGCAGTGATGGAAGGTTTTGAATGCACAAGGAGAAAGGGTTTTTATCATCTTTCTTTTATCTGTTTCACACTTCTCATATCACTGGGGCAGGAAAAAGAGGCCTCTTACAGTATTGTACTAGAAATGGTCACAAAGGAGTTTGCAGGAGACACCAGCTTGTTCCCACCACCTCCTCCTGAAGGAGCAGCAGCACCAAGTGCTTTGGGGCAGCAGTTCTTGTGTTTGCCATGCCTGCCAGATGTCTGAAAGCTGTCAAAAGTAACCAGCAAACCCCTCCTGTGTAACCGCTTTGGATTAAAAAATAAAGATGACAGAAGCAGGTGCTGTTTTGTGAGACACCCAGAAAGTTGGCAGAGCTGAAAATTTGGGTGCTACTGCCTCAAAGCATTTTGCTGGTTTGTCATCTGAGGAGACAATGGGAACCATGGAGCTACCACTGCTGAAAGGACATCATTCTTGTGGATTTATACACAGGTGAGCAGCTCCTCAAATAAACTCCTTGGTAGAGTCAAAAATATTGAAAAGGAGTGGCTCAGGTATCAGACTGGGTGAGAGAGCAGCAATGCAGACACTCATTTGTGATGCTGTGCTACAGCTGAACCTCCCTGCCTTTGGTGGCTGCCACGAGCCTGTGGCTGCTCCTGCTGCTGAGCCCCAGCTCTCACTGAAAACCATCCTACACAGTCACTTGGATTGGGAAAAACATACCCAAATCCAAAATATCCTACTTTTTAATGAAGGATATCAGCAAAAGTGACAAAAAAAATCTCTATCTCTATCTCTATCTCTATCTCTATCTCTATCTCTATCTCTATCTCTATCTCTGTCTCTGTTTCTGTCTCTGTCTCTGTCTCTGTCTCTGTCTCTGTCTCTGTCTCTGTCTCTGTCTCTGTCTCTATCTCTATCCCTGTATCTAAATATCTATATCTATATCTATATCTATATCTATATCTATAGATAGAAATGAATTGAATCTATTGAATATATAGATCTATTCAATCTATATATTGATATATATCAATATATCTATAGATAGATAATGTATCTATTGATAAATATATCTCAATATATATATTGATATATATATGTATTAATATATAGGAGGAGCTTTCTCAAACTTCACTCATCACCACCACCACCATACTCATAGCAACTATTAATGTTAAATTAATTAAATCATAGATGAATGGCATGAACTGCTGGTTGAAGTCATGTGGGGACTAAAAAAAAAGAGATGCTGAAATTAAATTTACCTCCTTCTGCCCTTTGCACTCAGTCTTTGAATCCCACATGCAAATATTGCACATTGTCCAGTCACTGAGGATCTGATGCAGCATTTTGGAGCTCTTTGCAACTGCAGCCTACAATTGTCTGCAAACACGAGCCCCTTCTGATGTGACAGTCACTTCAGCTGTCAGGTATTCTCAAATATTTCATATGGGACCTGGGAAAGGCTTGTGTTGCTGCCAGGAATGACCTGGCTGGGAAAGTCCATGTGCTTTGTAGACAATAAGGAAGAACAGAGGAAGAACATTGATTTAGCTGCACTTTAATGTCAAATCCCATCTCCAAGTCTTTGAATTCCTGACAAGCCTCAGGCACTCTACAGTGTCTGATCACAGTTAATGCTCAGCTCTGTGGCTGAAGAAACAGAACTCCTCTTTGCTAGGTGAAGAGCTGGACTGTCAAACCCAGCAGAAATAAGTGGGGCAATTACAGGTCAGACATACGGGCATGGGGAATTGCTGGAATGCCCAGCACATCAGGAGCAGCCCTCCTAATGTCTAAGCTACCAGCAGCATTAGGGACAATTTAAAGAACCAAAGTAATGGGAGGCTTGTGACGAGATCTGCTGGTCTTGGGTGGCACTAGTGTTGGGGTTTGTACAATTACGAGTTCGAAGAAATCTATTCATCCTGCACACTTAACGACAGAAGCATCTGGCAAAAACCAGTTACATAAATACCTCACTGAAAATGGCATCATGGACATATGAGGCATGAAGTCACATAGATTTTCTAATTTCCAGGCCTTTGCCACTGCAGGTTTGGCGCTCCTGAAGCATGGTTTCCAGCAGGCAGCTCTGTGTGTTTATCCGGGATCACACAGATGGGCACAGACACATATATGCACACATGCACTTCAGGGCACTGGGCTACAAGAGGATACACTGCCTAAAGCTAAAACCAGCCTCTGTGCATTATGTAAGAAAGCTTAAGAGCATTCATATACATTCCAAGACTTGTGGTTCCCCCAAATGATGTGCCCTTACAGAAAATAAAGGGTTTACTTAAGCTGGACAAAAATCCTTCTAAGATGGATTTGGAGCTACAGCAGCCACCCATCCTTTTAAGCAATACATAAAGAAGCCAAAGGTTTTTTTAACTTGCCTTGTCACAAGATTTGTGTCCACAGACATTTTTGGAGCTGAATTCCCACTGAAGTAAGCGACAGCTTCACACAAATGGCCTGCAGTACCTGAGCCTAAATATTTAACTTCTTAGTCAACCTTCTGGAACAGTTTTAATGTTTGCAGTTGTAAACATTGTGAAAAGCTACTGCTCATGTACTTAAAACCAGATGGACTTAAAGCCCACACCCTGAGAATCACTTGCTGAAACCCCACAGCTACACCCAAGCTGGTCCCAGCTGTTCCACTTACGTTTTTCAATACATCACCAGGATATTCAGAAATAAGCTCTACCAACACAAGGTGTAGGGCTCTGTTTGCTCAATATGCAAAAAAGTTGTTTGCACCTAATTTTAGGATATCCACCTACAAAACATTTGGTTTCCCAGGTCATATGCCCTGCTTGAGTTTGAGGGTTTTTAAAGACATTAAAGAAAGAGGAGGTTTCCTATTTTCCTGAGGTTTCTAAGCATCCTGAAGCCCAGTGAGAAGACCTACTTGATGTCTCAAAATGCCACTCTAAAGGTCACTAGTCACATACAGATCATTAGCACTGGCAATTGGCTTTAATTACTGTTTTGGGGTAATCTTTGGGCTGGCTGATGCAGCCCTACAGCTCCAACCCACATAAGCAAAAGGCATCAGCAGCGCAGCAGATCCTGTCAGAAACAAGAGATCCTAAATAGGCAGGAACCACTTCTCCCAGTGGATTGCAGATGTGGTTTCAGCAGTTTCCCTGACTGGTGTGATTTAGAAAAACAGGTTTTCCCAAGTCATCCTGGCTAGGGCACTGCAGAAGGGCCATATTTAATCAGAAGCCTGGGCAACACCGAGGCTGTGCACACCTCTATGAACCTATCTGCAAAGGAAAACTTTTCAAATCTGTGTGTGTGCTTAATCCCAGGGCTGACCATTTGCTGTCTGCACTGCTGCCTTGCCTGTTCAGTGTCACAGTAGCTGCAGTCAACACAGACAGTTCTGTTTGGATGCCTCATGTTTTACTGCACAATGCATAAAATGTAACCTGATAAGGCACAAAAGGCGTTTGGCATCTTCTCTTTTCAGCACGAACAGTGTTATTGTTCTGGGCCATCCAAAACATGAGTCAGCCTGTGGGGACACGGCCCTGCAACTCACCCAGCAGCAGAGCCAGCGTGGGCTGCAGAGCTCAGCTCAGCTCTCCCTGCAGATGTGCTGCTCTCCCTGCAGATGTGCTGACCCACACCCAGACTCCTGCCCTTTCACTGCTCCTTCCAAAAGGACAGGTCCTTCAGCAGTGGTGTTCGTGCCATTAGAGGCTGGTGGGTACCCTGCTGTGCAGTAACTGGTTAAATTTATGTGGCATGTGGTTTCATTCAGCTGATCTGGACTGTGCTGCAGAAGCCAGGCACACCCTGGCCTGACAGGAATCACGAATCCCCTTCTCAGCCAAAGACGCTCAAGTGAACATAAACCAGACTGGGAACCAAGGGGCTGATGGACTCTTCCTTTCAAAGCTCCTGAGACCCTTAATCCCCATGCATCCTTTTTCCACACACTGCTTTACGTGCCTGATTGAAGCCCAAGTGATTGAAATCCAACCAGCAGAGGGGAGGGGAGCGTCCAGGCACTGAGATCAGGATGCCTGTTCCTGTTACACATGTGGTCACTTGTACTGAAACAACGAGTCAGGACCTCAAGAGCCTCATGAAATGATGAATCGAGGGAAGGCAGAAGGGACAAAGCCAGCAAGAAAGTCGAGAGAAAAACTGGCTGTACAGACAAACAAAAGGAAAAAGAAACAGAGAGAAATTGGTTAGAAAGTGTCCCAGCTTGGGGAGGTCTGTGCCGTCAGGGCTCGAGGATAGCTGCAGAGAATCTGGTGGAGTGTGTTTAGCATGGACATTGTTCTACCAGTGGGACCCAGTGTTGCAATGCTATTCTCTTTAGAACAGTCAAAACCAGCAGAAAAATGAGATTTTTATGGTGACATTACTCAGGCAATTTCCCATGTCATCAGAATGCATCTGGAGACTGGACACTGGGTAGAGCCCATTTCCGCCAGCGCTGCAGGGAGCACAGCTCATCCTGTGTCACAAAGCCACGGCTCTCCTCTGCTCCTGAGGGACAGGACCCACATCCAGGTTTCACCAGGAACATGTTCAGCAGGACAGCCCTGCTGGCCTTTCCACAGCAAGGCTTTCCAGGCACGTTGCTCTGGAAGACGCGATCCCCACGCTGACTCAACACGGGATGCACATCTGGAATTCAGTCACCCATTAGCAACATTTAAGTCACTGACTTGGAAAACAGGCAGGAGAGACAAAGGGGACAGCTGACTGCAGCAGCAGCTGTTTTATCTCCACTCACCTGACCTGTGAGGGGTACCTGGGACACCCCTGGGATTGCCAGTGCCTCACCTTCACCTTGTAGGCAGCCCCAGCTGTGCCCATCAGCCCTGCCAGGGACGTGGTGCAGCCAAACCCCAGCACGCTCGTCCCCAACAGCTGGGACCTCAAGCTTGGTCTCAGGGAACAGCCCTGCAGCCATTCAGCCCTCCTACCTGTCCTCCCACCCTGGGCACGCAGGAGAGGACACCAAACAACACACGCTGAAATCAAAACACGGCACAGAATTTTTAAATAATTTTATAATTTCCTGATGAACTTAGTCTGTGAATAAAAAAAGAAGAAAAAAAAAAAAAAAAGAACAAAGTGTTTATATTATCAAGGCAAAGTTGAATATAACACATTTTCTTTGCAATTTCATTATCCTGTCAGTAACATGACTCCAGCAATAAAACACATACAAGTTGAAGGCAGCGTGCGCACTTGCATCACGGACACCAATGTCTCCCGCTGCTGTCATTTCCAAAAGGAATTCAAGTACACTAGATCCCATCCCTAAAGCCTGCCTCCCCCTCCACTAAAGTGCAACACGTCTCTTCCAAAGCAAATGAGAGATCTGTGTGTGTGGAGTGCAGGGAGCATCCCCCAGAACCCAACTCCACAGATGATTTGTGCAGCTCTCCTCATTCGCTGCCTTGGAAGGAAACGGCAATTTACTGTTTTAGTGGGCTTGGAGCAGCATGTTGGGCTAGCACAGAAATTATTCCCCTGTTTGTGGTCCCATTGGATTCATCCTCCTCCAGCATCTGAACAAATAAAGGCATCTTACACGAGAGCCTCCCCAGTTATACTGTCATGAGTGTGTAATGAGGGGCCAAATGCAGCCACCCCTGGGCAGGGAGGACTTGGCCTTGTCTGCAGAGGGCTGGGAAGATGGGGCAGATAAAAGGAACAATGTCTACTTTTAAAATTTGGCTTTGAATTTGGTTTTTAAGGTAACCACATTTTATAACAAATAAGAGTATACATGACCAATGGATCCATTTTTTGCTAGTTTCCAAGTGGAAGAAGCCAATGTTTTGAACAAAAAGCCCTACCAAAGCACCAAGAGCCTAATGGGAATATCTATTTAAAAACAAACCACATGGACTTGATTTTTAAGATGTGAACCTAGCTTGCAAAATGGGGACAAACAACATATGGTTAAGTTTGCAAATAAAAATACATCTGCTTACTGAAATTCCTTACCTGTGTTGATAGGTAAAGCCATTTGTCAGAGGTTTTTTGTTAACTTTACACGCCAGTTTAACCTCATGTTGCTCCTTTCAAGCAATGCAAGTCTTTGGTACAACCAGAGCAGAAAGTGGCTGCTGGTCCTTTCCTGCCCCACAACGCTTGGGTACCAACACCAGAGGCAAGGAAATCCAACCTTGAGAATGAGCCTACACACAACTACCTGCACTAGCTGGTCTTCACTTGATTGTGTCCCTGCCATAAGGGGTGGGATGGAGAACACAGAACATTTGTCCAATGCTTTTGGCCCATTCACACCAGTGGTTCCCATTTTAGGGGACAGCTGGTATTGATAACTGTCACCAGAAAAGACTGACTTCCAAAATACTGTTTCATTCTGCCCATTTCTGTCTTACACATGTACAGTATAAACCTGGGAAAGCAGGAATTTATACAGGGTTTGTAACATTTCCTAAGAGGCCAAGCTGCCTTGGACCTCAAAAGCCTGTGAAAGGCAACTGGTTATAATTATAAGCCCACAAATCCTTTTCTGTACAATCCTGAGAGGAGGAGTCATGGCTTTGTTGCTTTACTTGAATTCCTTTTAATGAAATTTATTTTTATATATTTTTTAAAACACATCTTTTTCAGTTCTACTACTATCTTTTTTTTTTTTTCAATCCGACAACAGACACACATTGTTGGTAACTGCCCCAGCCTTAGGACCACACAGACAATATCGACAAGCAGAAAACAAAACAGGAGAAAAAAACACCCCTGAAAAAGTCAGGGGAGATACTGATGACAGGGTTACAGCACTCACCACACACACTGGAAAAAGTCAGGATTTCTGAGTTTATGCTTTTGACACTAAAAAGTTTTGAAACAGTTTTTCTCTTTTTTTTTCTTTTTTCTTTTTTTTTTTTTGTTTTTTTTTGTTTTAAAAATAGTCAGTGGACACAGCCATTTTGTTCAGAAGGATCTGCTGTTGCATAAGGTTCCTTCCATTTTTTTTGTGGAAAAAACAATTAAAAACATCGTTGTGTTTAAAAAAACCCCCTGACACTCCTCTTCCTCACCACGTGGATGAGAGGGGTCAGCAGAGTTGGCCCCTGGTGCCCCGTGCCCGACCCTCCCTCCCCGCTGGGGCAGTGTTGGTTATCCACACTGAGTGTTGGTTATCCACAGCCTTCCACAGCCTCTCCAGGTCCCTCTTCCAGTGCTGGCGTGGAGCTGAGGAGAGTAGCTTCCTCTCAGTATCAGATGCCTTGATTGTACTTTTCCCTTCAGCACTTCACTGGAGTCATTTGAGGGACGTATGTGTTACGTATGGAGTGACATTTTTGCTTAAAAATGGTATCAGAGCATGACTCTACATCCTTTGTAAAGAGCCCTGCAGTGGCAGCGATTGGCAATTAGTACAGGAGTGGGGACTCAACCCTGTCAACCCTCTTCAGATGTGAAAATTTCCCAACAAATTGAGCCCTAGCAGCAGAACGGGTGGGAATTACAGGGCAAATGAAAAGAGGTGCCCCTTTGGTTCAAAAACCAGGGTTATCTCTGCAAGATCTATGACATTTATGCTCCCTTGTGCAAATTTCAGAGCCCAGAAATTTTCTACCAGGAAATTTTCTAGAGAAGGGATATTCCAGCCGTGCAACGAGAAACGGCGCACGCGGTTCCGCGCGTCACGTCAGACCTTCTGTCCCCAGGACTTGGCAAAAACTGGATACTCCAAAGAGGGTTTGGCATTTTCTGGAGTGAAAGCTGGTTAAAGGCAGTCAAAACGAGAGAGAGTACTTGGAGAAGCTTAGAGCTTCATCTGGGAGCATGCCAGGTAATTCTTCTTCCAATGGCAAACACTGCTCATGTCCTCACCCTGCAATTCTAGTGTTATGTCCTTTTAGTGTTTTACATGAGGTTGGATTCAGAGGAAAATATGGACTTGGACTGGTGGATGTCATGAACAAGTGTGGCTGCAGTGTCAGCTTTTGCAGCGTACATTGGCTTCAGGCTTCAGTTATTTTTTAGCCCAAACCCTGCCAAAATGACCTTATTAATTTTCTACAAACAGCTCCTAGAGTCCTTACATCTCTCAGCTTCCCTACAAATGAAGAGAAGCTCAGAAGGAAAAAAAGTAGTATCAAAGCAGCTGAAACTTCCACAGCTCCTGGAGCAAATGGAACTTCATTCAACAGGAGAAGAAGGAGCAAATTTCCCTGGGGTCCCTGGGAAGGGCCCCAGATTTCCTAGAGCTGCTGCACTGCAGGACTGCTGTGGTAGGAAACTGCATCTGCCTGGCTGCTGACACTTGGGAATACGATCCTAAAAGAGCAGTGGTGGCTTAGGCAGCTGGATCAGCACTGCAGGGTATGCCACATAAGGCCCTTCTCCCATGTGCCTCATATTCCATTCCATGCTGGGTTATGAGGATAAAATCCCTTTGTTGCCTTAAGGCCAGTGGTGTGGCACTCCGTACAAGGGAAAAGAAAAAAGCTTTCAGTGGTCATGTTCAGCACTAAATGGTGGCCAGCAGTACCTCCCAAAGCCTAAAGCTCCTCCAGCTGTTCACCACAGGATCTCTGTTGACACAGGATCAGAGAGATTACCTGAAACAGTTCAATGGAGATCAAGTCGGATCAAGACTGTTCCTGAAGGAGATCTGCTCCCTCCCTGAAAGCACTTCACAGAGGTCTAAGATCAGTCTTTAAGATGGGAAGCCTACAAGACCTAGGAGATAGCAGTGGTTAACGAGAAAATCGCCAGGGCCCAACAATTCAGATGGAAGGAACAGCAGGTGTGTGGCTGGCAGATAAAGGACCAAATGGCCAGCGTGAAAACCAGCCAGGCTTGACGAATCCTCCCTGGGAAGAGGCCGGGAGATGTGTAAACAGCGAGCTTCACCGGGCTGCCGACCCACAGGCCTGCCGCGACAGCAGCGGGCCTTCGCCTGGGGCACTCTGAGCTACAGAAATGCAGCCACAAGCTGACTTGGAGATGCTGAGGGAGCAGCAGCACTTCCCTGCCATGTGTGGGCAAGGCAGGAGAGCCGGGGAATTGAAATAACAGCCCGAAGTGATGGCCCCTGGCTCCCATCCCCTCCCCCTGCCTCCAGCAGAAACGCTATCAAGGAACATCTCAGTAAGAGGTTTACAAGCAGGAGTCATTTGAACCATCGATAAGGGAAATTCCACAGCTTCTCACAGAGGAAGGATTGTTTTACAGCAGGGAACCAGGGCAGCTGGAGGTTTGACCATATAAGTTAATGAGAGAGTCAGGAGGGGTGGCGGTGGCCGATGATGCTGGGCTGATGGCTCTGATGCTTTTACAGGCGGCATTAAATTCCTTGAGTGAGTAATTAGGGGTGATGAAGAAAAAGCAAGAGGAAGGATTTCAAAACAACAGCTCCTATCGAAACGTGCTGACTCAAATAATGGGAGCAAAGGGGTGGTTCTGGCGTGAGGCAGGGCCCAGCAGTGTGTACAGTCACTGCTGGCCTTCCGGCACTCCCCCCCTTCCACACATTCAGGTTCCCATTACTCCCCTCACATGACACACAAAAAAAGCTTCAGACACAGGCTGCTATGACAGGAAGAACTAAAGCTAGCTCTCCTGATTTGCAAAGCACTGGCAATTCCAAAGTTGCAAAAGTTGAAAATTGCCTCTTCTTTTGAGACTTTTTCCTAGACACCCTGGCTATGAATGCAGCTCCTTCTGCTGAATTATTACAGTAGAATCAATGGGGATGTGATTTATTTTAAATCAGCTAATTCTCAATAGAGCCTACGTAAGGTTTTAGTTTTTCCCAATTTTCAGTCCTTGTTTGGAAGATCCACAGGGTACATCTTCCCTTACTCAGACTTTTGCTGATCTCCTTTCTGCTGGAAGCCATTGGTCACTTCTAAAACAAGGTGTGATAAAAACAAGGTGTGGAAGACCTACAGGTGAGCTGTGCCGTGGATCTGAGAGACACAAGAAATGCAGTTTTCTTCAAAGGGCCTGCAACATTTTCCTTAGCTAACAGCTTAGTGATTAAGCCCAAAACGTAGTAAACCACATGGAATTAAATTGCAGGCTCTGAATGGGAGGTTTACTGAGAGGATCCATAATTAGCTAGTGACTAGAAAACCAGGATTTCTTCCAGTGCTGTGTTGATATTTGGTCTCCTTTTGCCTTCCCCTCGCTCTCTGAAGTTAATATGAGCCAGCCAAAGGGAGCAGCTCCTTTGAGGAGCACGTGGGGACGTGTTACAGGGTTCTGTCCTGCAGATGCCCCCAGACACACATAACCACTGGCAGCCAGGAAAAAATGTGTCTCCCCATTAATGCATAGCCCAAGAATGAACACCCAAGTCCTACTCATAAAACAGGATTTCTGACTTGCTACAATGACAGACTGACCTGGGATTTCAGGTCATGTTACCTATCAGCAGGAGCTGTAACGAGTGTCGAAGGTGGATGGGAATAGAACTAAGGCCTCTCATACACACAGAAGAATTGCACTGGTTTAAGTAAAGCTGTGTTTTTATACCTATCTACTCAACTGGGTGCCAACTCCAGCAGAGATGCTCCTCTTTGTAAGGGTTATTGCTCTGAACTCAAACTCAATGTAAGCTAAACAAAAATAAATTAAATTATAATTATAGTAAGGACTATGCTACTGATTTACCTAACTTAGCTTTAAAATTCTACTTTTAAGCTAAATGATGCAAATTTCTCATTTACAGAATGCCTATGACTATTCTGGTGACAGCTAGTGTTCACAAAGTTATGGCCTGAAAAACTGGACAAACTATACAAGTTAAAGCTGGGAACTGACCTGTTGACCACACCTGCTCCAAGGGAGAGAGCTCTCTATAAAGTAAGAACATAGGAGACACAGAACTATGATGAGAAAACTCATCTAAAACCCCCCCAAAAATCAACAGATGAAAACAGTTACCTCAAAAAAAATGCCCCACCTAGCACTTCAGAGTCAGACCAGTGAACAACCAAAACCCAAGTTAAGTAAACAGAAAGTACCAGTATCCCTACCTTTTTTCCCCAGCTGCTAGATGAAATGACTAACAGGAGCAAGTAGGGAAACTTTCCTCTCCTCACTCTGTTATTTAAGAACGTAAGAAGCATTGAGACAGGCAGCAAGACCTGAGCTAGCTGATGCTGGCCAGCCATGAGCCATAATCAGGGCACACTCAGGTTTGGCTTTAGCACTATGAAATTCAGGCTTTCAGCTTTCATGAAATTAAAAAACAGGAAGAAGGAAAGAAGATAAGAAGGAAAAAGCAATGTATTAATGAAAGGTGAGGGCTACTCTTCTGCAACCTCACGGAGAACTAGAGCTGCTTGTGTTCAGTGGATCCCCTCTTCTTTGCTCAGTAGACTTGCAAGAGCTCTGCTTAGCTGTATCCAAAAGTCACAACCAACAAAGTCACTGAGGAACTGGGTTCTAAAGTAGAAAGGCAGTGAGAAGATGAATACAAAAATGGCTGATTAATCATAGACTGGAAGAACCTAGAGAGCATGAAGTTTTTAGAAGGGTTTTTTTTTTTGCCTTTGTTTTCTTTGTCAAAGGTGCACCGGAAGTTTCTATTCCACGTTCTGTCTTTCACATTGCTCTCCACTCCCACGGCTCCGTGGACTGGCTGGGCTTGGCTGCTGGTGTGCTGCTCCGTGGACTGGTGGCCAGGAGGACTGGTGGAGGTCAGGAGGACTCCTCCAGGGCGTTGACGACCTGCTCCAGGATGTCGGGGCAGTGATCCGCGATCTGCTGCAGGATGGCGTTGGCAAACTCCTGCAGCTCCGCGTTCTCCCTCTCCCCCTTCTCCAGCTCATCGTGCAGCTGCAAGGACACACAGACACACCGTCACCACCACGCCTGAGCTTTCAGCTCTCCTGTTTTCCAGATCATGCACTGCATTAGGATGGAACTCTGAGCCTCACATAAAGTGTCAGCAAGTTCTCCTCACAGCTCGGGCAGACACGACAATCTCCAGCCCCAGAACCCAGGACATCATTGCAGCTTCAGGCCCAAAATGTTTAAACAAGGAATGTTTTAACAAGGAATAAAATACGAAATGCTTTTAGAATCAGCTCCAGCCCACTGGAATTCAAAGCTCCTTCAGTTCTGAAAGCCTGTCCTGCTGCACTGCTTTCACCTGAGCAGGGATGGCCACAAATCCTCCTCCACCCTCCCAAACACCCTCACAGGCACATCCAGAGCAGCAAACACTGATCCATGGGCAGAACCCACATTCTGCCCACCACTGACACCTGAGCTTTCAGCTCTCCTGTTTTCCAGATCATGCACTGCATTAGGATGGAACTCTGAGCCTCACATAAAGTGTCAGCAAGTTCTCCTCACAGCTCAGGCAGACACGACAATCTCCAGCCCCAGAACCCAGGACATCATTGCAGCTTCAGGCCCAAAATGTTTAAACAACAGTGAACTGAGGGGAGAAATCTTCAGCATAACCTGAAACTGTAATTGGACAATTAACCCCAATATGGACATAGACCAAAACTTATCAAAGTGTGAAAACTCCTGACCTGGGTCCATCCTGGGTGTAGCCACAGCCAGGCTCTTGCACTGCTCAAGGTGATACTTGGAAGGGTTTTTAATAAATACCCACTTTATTCCTTTAACTCTGTCCAGCCTCTGCTCCAGGGAGCCTCTCAAGGCATCAGCCCCCTGCTCTGAGATGTGCTTGCTGTGGGACAGCCCTGCCCAGCAGGCTCAGCTACACCAGCACTGTAGGAAGGGAACTAACAGAGGTGACACTGGGCACTTCCAGCACCCACATCTTCCCTCGGTGACTCCCTCACCTGGAACTGAACGCTCTCCATCCTCTTCATTTCACTTTTTCATTCTACAGGCTTGTCACCTCCTCAGTAAAGACCATGCCCACATGACTTAACTACTCCTGAATACATTGTTCTGTGATAAATGTAAGAAAAACTTCCTCTCTAGAATGTTTTTCTGAAGGCAGCCATATCCCAGCAGCAATACAGCAGCTTGCCAGTGTATTGCTTTAAACAGTTTGACTTTTATTCATGAACAATGGCATGTTTCATAGGTCATTGCTTGAGAATTATTCCTGATATGAAATCAATAGGAATGTCACATAATTGTACATAATGCACCCAGAGTTAACCAGAATTCTCTTTTTCCTGAGGGATTATTAATTTTCAGAAACTCTCTTTCCTAGCTCAGTCAGAAGATGACTCCACACAATTGCTGTGGAACATACACGATTTTTGTTTACTAACTCTGCATTTCCTGTTGTGTCATTTCGTTCTTCAGATCACTATAACTGGCTCAGAACAGGACCCAGAATTTCAAACTTTGTATTATTCACTCTGTCTACAGTTTATAAACAGTTTCTCCAACAAGTGGTGTCCCAAACCATGTCACACAACATATGCAAACACAGCTTTCAGCTTTGAGCCTGATGCCATTGCCAGATTTAGGGGCCCACAGAGTCTCAATAAAGAGCAGGAAACATCTGCCTTCAGTAACCTGTTTAGCTGCCCAGCAATTGATGAAGTCCCTGCTGGCCTGTGAACTGTGCAAAGTCCCGAGGAGAGCTGTAATTGGTGTAATTTTAGGGATTACAGTGCTCACAGTGCTCTAAGGACCTCAGGGGAGAAGGAGAAGCAGCATCCCTTTCTAGGTCAGGTGATATGGACAGACAGACTGAATAAGCTTTCAAGCCCTGCCCTGTACTTTATAGCAAAAAGCTCTTCTATTTTTAGTGAATAAAGTATATTCCCTATGAATACAAGCATATATATAGGAAGTACTTACACTTAAAATTCTGAAGCTTCTTTCCAGCTTCTTTGTCACTTTGAGCTGCTGTGAGCAACTATCTTATCTTGTTTGAACCTTCTTTTAAATTTTGCATGGTTCTTAAAAATGTAATGTTATCTGTCAGTCCTGTAACATTTCTTATTCCTGACTGATTAGTATTTTTATTGGAACTCTACTATGTTAATACACGACATGGAAAGGATGTCAAACTGGCATTTCTCGTGCCTGAAGGGATAACTGTTCATCAGGATACAAATTTCTTGATCTGTGTTTTGCACTGCTGTAACACTGCTCAATGCAGGTTTTAAAAAGAGAAAACTAGCAGGCAGCAGCACAGCAGGGATCATTTTACCACTTTAAGAGCACAATGCCGTGGCAAAGGTTAGATTTGTACAATTAAAATTCTAATCAGATACAACAGCACGTCTCTGTTTAGTGATGGTATCAAGCAAAGCACAGCAGATTGCTTCTGCAAGGAACACTGCTTAAAAACAAACAGCCTAAGAATGACCATGGAATAAATAAAAATGCTTTTTAAGGAAGTTATGGTGCAGGCTTCTGTAGACAAAAGTGTGAGAAAGGAAATTAAAAGGGCAAGCGAGCTCCCCTGTTCCCTTTCCTAGGCAGGGTAGCATACAGTAAATTATATATATATATATATATATATATAGTAAATTACTGGGGCTCTGCGTGCTGAATGTTGGTTTAATGTGCTCTCACGTGCTCTGCTCCCACTGGCTGCTGCAGTCACAGGACAGCCAGAGGAACCCGAGAGGGGCTCCTGCCAAGAATCACAATGCAAAGGCAACCTGATCCCGCTGTGTGCAGTGACATGAGCTGGGGAAGAGAGGGAGGGGAGCACTCTGGGCTCTGGGGGAGAAGGGGGGCCCAGCAGTGACCCACAGTGGCTCAGGAGCAGCAGGGTGTGGGTGGTGCTCAGCCTGGCAGAGGCACTGGCAGGAACCTCCAGCGCATGGAAAAGCCCAGGAAAGCTGCAGTCAGCAGGCAGGATGGAGAGGCTCAGAACAAGCAGGCAGGAGTGGTGCTGGATGTTAAAAGCCAGGGGACTGGGATTCAGGGAGTGCCTGTGGGGCTGTGAGCCTGGTGAGATGCCAGGTCCAGCAGCCTGCCAGCCACCCAGAATGGTGCATTCCTGGGAATGCTCTGAGCCCTGAACTCAGAGACTGGGCTGCCTTGTGCCCTCCTGGGCCAGCACAAGGATTGCTCCTGCCATCCCTCAGAAGGATGGGAGGCTGGAGAGGTGGGAGAGAGCAAGAAACAGGAGAAACAGCCAATGTTATCATTCTCCTCCTCTTGCCTGGCACCTGCGAGGGTCCTGGGCTCCCGGTCCACAGGAGGAGAACCAGGAGAGGGCAGTGTTAGCAGGGAAAGCAGAGGTCCTGCACCACCTGCCCAGCCAGCATCCCTCTTCCCAGCCTTCCAGCCAAATCCTCCAGGTGAAGCTCCAGGAAAGGACAAAGCAACTAAATTAATGAAATATTAAAGCACCTGCAAGAGACTGAACTTCAAAACTGAAGGAGGGTTGGTGGGCAAGGGAGAATCCTGAAGGATGTTGTCTTTAGTGGGGCCATACTGCAACATCAGTGAAGTCTCAGATTCTTGCTCTACTGGTCAGCATTTATGTATTTATAAGATGTCTTATAAAATCAAAATGAGCCCAACAGAATAATTTCATGCCAAAGGCAATAAATCAAGTGCAACCAAACAAAAGTAACCAACTTAACCAGAGGAAGAAAATATTTCCAAGAAAAGAGTTTTTGACCATCAAGAGCCCAAAAGGAGATGGCTCTGAATGCTAAAGGCCAGCAACAATACTTGACAAATCAGCACAGACAGAAAGCCCACACAGCTGGCTGGCAGATGTCTGTGGTGAAACATCTTTGGAAAAACAGCAGAGACAGCCTTGAGTTGAGTTTGCTAGCTCCACAACAGCTAGATTTAATAATGTGATTCCTACTGCAACGAAGACATCTTAATTGACTCTATGGCTGCATTTCTGGATCAGGGATATCATCTCCACTGATGTCACTGCTCTCAGCAGCACGCCAGGCCTCCTTCAGCCCAGGGAACAGACACTTCTCAGTGCCATAACTGGATTCACCTGCATGTTTGGAAGTCCAAATTCCTCTAAAAGTATTAATATCAGTTCTGGTTTCCTAGATTATTTTCTTGTGAATGCAAGCTGACATGTTATTATCTTCCCTATGCCATTTTTCTAAGAAAATAAAGAAATGTAAACAATCCTTTTTATTTTTTTTTTTTCTTTTTGGCATTTCCAGTTGAGGATATGAGGAGATTCACATACTTGCCTCATAGAAATGAGCAAAAATGAGAAGGCAAAGCCAGATATGTTCTTTGTCCAGTTGATAACAAGTTAAGAATAGACAGCTCAGAAAGAAAAGGACAGCAAAGACTCCAGAGGTGCTTCACAGTATTTATCTTTGGACAGAAGAACAGAAATGGCCTTCAGCATCTCAGGGGAAAGAAAGCTTGCAGATAATCTGCAATAGCTTCAGACACTTTTCAGCACTGCTGCCTTCCTTCCTGGGTTTAGAGCAAGCCATGATAGGAATAATTTTCCATTTATAGTTAAACTCCATCACTGAAAAAAAAAAATAAATCCCTAACAATTCACTATGAATTTAGCTTCTCTGCTCCAAGATATTTCAGAACTTATTTAAAGATTAGCAGATAGCAGATATTCAGAGTTGCATGAAGATAACTTCACAGTTAAGAAAAAGGATGCTAAGGTTTTATAGGTACACTGGGGGAATTGTGCTGCTGCTCTGCAGAACCTTTCTGGCCTCTGCTTTTGCCATAATACAAAGAAGGCAAAATTAAATTAAAAATTGAGATCCTTTAAAACTTATTTATACTCCCCAGTGTGATTTTTTAACAATTAACAATTGTTACCTCATTAACAATTCCACAGAAACACTGATGACAAAAGGCAAACATGGATAAATTGGTATCTCATCCTGGGCCATGGACAGTAAACCTGAATACAGAATATGGAGAGCTTGTAGAGCAGCACAAAAAGTGAGTTAGTGGAGAATTTCTATAAAGATACAACACCAAGATATAGAATTATGTTTCTCCAAAGTTCAAGTGTTTCTGGGTCAGGTTATGGTTAGTCTGAAAAATACACTTAGAGCTTAAAGTAACACAAGTAAGCATCAATAAGAAATTTCACTGATTTAATCTAAACCTTTGTTTTGTCTCAAGTTAAACTTCACTGTAGCTCTACCTACATCTACCCAGAAAAACCAGTGTAAATATGTGTGTTTGATACAGGGAGAGCTAATTACATATAAACCTTTATTTCTGAACTATATACCTATAAAAGAGCCAAAAGAAAGGGTTATGAGTATGGAAATCCAGTCTGACAAATTTCAAAAGCAAAAAAAAAAAGAAACATTTTTAATGTCAACCCTTTAATATTTCTGCCCTATCTGGAAATTTGGGGTTTATATCTTTCAAAAGATTTTAAAAACATGCATTTGAAAAATAGAAGTAAGATTTCGAATGAAACAGTTTTGTCTTTTTAAATAATATCCACAATGCCATAACATTGCCCATTTTTATTTGTGCACGGAATTACTAATTTTAATCAAAATATATCATAGCCATTATTAACATTAACTATTCCTAACCTGAAAAGAGGTAGAGAGCCAAGCAGAATCCACAGCTCAGCATCAGGAGATGCTGCAGAAAGCTTTCACAAGGACCACAGGGTATGAGCAAGGCCTGGAGTAACAGAACTTGATGCTAAGAGTAAAATATGAGAGAGGTGAGCTGCCCTGGAGAAAACCAGGGAACAGCTTGGGGTTGGAGCTCCTGCTTGCAGGGACTGCTTCAAGTGACACCACTCTCATTTTCTGACACCCCACACACACACAGAACGCTCAGTGATGTCCTGAAATCATTAGTTTTCCCTTTATATCTCATTTCAAGTTAGGAATTGTTAATGTTCCTGATTGATAGGGTGTAATTTAATTAATATCAGCAATTTCATGGACAAATAAAAATGAATTATATTATGGCATAATGGACATGGCTAAGATAACGTTTGTGATTTTAACCAGTATTTAAGAACTATGGCACCGTTCTCATCCTCACCCAAACCATAATAAATATGTTTTATATTACATAGAAAAGTTTAAAATGCTTTAAAACGTAACAATTTTAGAGAGTTCCCATATCCATTGCTTTCTCAACCAAACTCAGGAAACAGACTTGCACATGAAGAAGGATATAAATTGTTGCAATTATTACTTCTAATTTCTAACAGAGACCAGAAGTGGACTGTTTAACTTTAAAATAGATTATGCATTCCCATAAGATTACAAATTAAAAATAAATGACATAAATCAAGTGGGGGAAGATAACAAGTTAATAGAAGAGCAGTCAGAGATGGAAGACAAGGGTAAACTCTGAAGTAATAGAGTAATTTAGGATGACTAAATGCAAATCATAGCAGAGTAATTTCTTTACAGAAACTAAGTAAGCTGAGTAATTCCTCATAGATGACACAGAAGAACACAAGCAGAATCTGAGCAGAGAAGTACACAGGATGTTTATAAAATGGCTATTCGTAATTTAGAGTAAAGTTTATCCCACTTGCAATATTGCGTGTAAAACAAATCAAAATACCTGTTGAATATTTTCAGAGTTTAGCAATCAAAGATGCAGGTTTAAAATGAAATTTGACAGCTACAGATACGAGGTTTGGTGTCCTTTTGCACAAAAAGCTTACAGTGCTCTGTGGAGACCGAAATGTGAATTAAGTGCAAGGTAAATGTTGCTCCTTGGACTGGAGCCACGAGCACTGAGCTGACACAGCAGGCTGTGAAGTGACATTATCACCTTGCTCCCTCCTGAGCTCCAGGCAGCCCAGCAGAACCAGCATTCCTGATTCCTTGGGAGAGGATTAGTGAGCAGGAATCCCTAGCAGGTCTGTGCTCTGGCTGAAGCTGGTGCACAGGGAGAGGGGAGAAAACCTTCCTGCACAGCGAAGGCTCTTGGATGATCACAGAGATGTTCCACAAGTGCCTCTCTCTGCAACTCCCAGCAGGTGACTTCTGAGAAGGCCTCTGATGGAAATGCACCTGCCCAGGTGTCCAGGACTGCTGCTGCTGCCCAAACCTTCCAGAAACACCTCTGGGGAAGGAGGGAGTGTGCAGGGAACAAACCTGGGGGGCAGCAGAACCCCCAGCAGCCTGAGGAATCCAGGGTGTGCTGGACATGGCTGCAAAGAGCCTCTGATGGCAGGGAGCCAGGGGGAAAAATGCCTCCTACTCCTAGGGTTAAAAAAGTTATTTTAATTGTGTAACTCTTCTGTTGGAAGAAATAGTTTTTCCAAATATCAGTGCAGGACCTATTGAAAATAAAGAATTCTCTGTAACACAAGGTTCTGCACATTTACAGCTGGATTTGGAAACAGTGCTGATAGTCCTTAAGCTGTTAACAAACCTCACACTGCTGCCTGCTTCCAACATCTGGTTGCTCTGTTTCTTTTGCTGTTTTCTCTTTACTTTCTCACACTGCTGCCCCTCAAGCCCAGTGCACTGCACCACCTCTGACACACTCCAGTGAGGATTTTCAGCAAATTCCAGTTTCTACTCCACTCTCTTCTTCTGTACAGGCAGGAGGAAGACAAAACCCAAACTATAAATGAAAGTGTGCACCATGTAATTATGTTCTTAATGCCATTTCCTTTCATTGAGGACTAAAATTCTGCACTTACAGGCAGCTATCTGAAATGTGAAACGGAGCAGTCATTCCACAGAGCTCAGGGATATCAACATAATGATACCTCTAGGACAAAGGGAAAGAAAATATGGTATTTAAGAGAAATTGCTAGGATAATGCAATTATTTATAATGAATGAACGGAATTTTTATTTCTTAGTGTTAAGACTTGGGACATTCCCCTTTCCTTCTGGTAGCTGCAGTTTTTTAATAAGAAAAGTCAAATAGGACAGAATTGGTTGAAGGATGACAGTTCCAGAAACAGTACTGAGTAGCTTATTTGGGGACACTGGGTCATAACTGACTCAAAGGGACATTTTCCACCACAGGAATAATTTAATGACACGGTTCTGAGCACTTTAGAGTCTTTACTGTCCACAACTTAGCCTAGTATATTATTTTAGATTAGGTTTTCAGACACCATATACTCCTAAGTACTGGCTTCAGTTCTTCACTACAAATGGAGCACAGTTTTACCACAGTAAGTCAGCCTTACAAAATGTCTTTGATAAAATGCCAACAAAGCATGATACAGTATCTTGGCCCCATAGCTTGATTACAATCAATCTTCCCCAGGGACCTGGTCGCAGCCCCAAGCCTGACAGAGTTCAAGCAGTGTTTGGATAATGCTCTCAGGCACCTGCTGTGATTCTTGGGAATGTTTTGTGCAGGGATAAGAGTTGGACTGGATGGTCCTTGTGGCTCCTTCCCAACTCAGCATATTCTGTAATCACTTGAGGTCCCTAAGGAATACCACTGAACTTAAAGGTAGTGTCAAGACACTATTGTGCATAAGAGGCACCGATATCAGTCAAACTTTGAGGCTACAAAATTATTTTTGTGGCAATAAATTTGCCTTGGATCCATGGTGCTGGAGAATACTTTTCCAACAGCTATTTGTACTTTAGTTCCTGTGGCTCTCCATGGATGCACTGGAAGAGTGGAAAGGTTAAACCCATTTCATACACCAGCTGTATCTACCAAATCCATTTCATACACCAGCTGTATCTACCAAAAGAACCACAGAAAACTCCTGCTGTTCATACCTGAGCCTCCCCAGCAGCTGTGAAAGATGTACCAAGTAATTTGCTGTGATGAAACACAGCAAACCAACCTCTGTCAATGACAGTTGCTGCAGTGGGAAATAACAGCTCCAAAAGCAGCAGCAGGAAAACGAATTCTTAACTATTTATAATAAAAACCCCTAAACAACCAAACCAAACTGGGTAATCTCATTGGTGAGAAGAGGATACGTTGGCATCATGCTTAAATATTATTGGTGTTGGTTAAATGTATCCTCCCTAATCACGTTAGCACTTCTTAACATTCAAGAGGATTAATTTTTTCCCACTGAGGCTTGTAAAGCATTATCTACAGAAGATCATATTAGAAGGGACAGGAGTGAATTTAATGCACTGGATTTGAAGTCATTTACAAAACTCATTAAAATTCCAAAGATGCAAAATGGGTGTTCTGTGATGGGCTTCTGCAAATCTGGAGAACTGATTCCCACCCCCCATGGGAACACTTGGAGCACAAAGGAAACTCTGCAGCTAGAAACAGAAAAGCTCCATGGCTTAAACGAAAAGTCTGCTTTGTAAATTGAAATATATCATTAGTTTGTGTTTTGCAACTGAAGCTTCTGAAATACCATCCCAGTGAGTATGGGAAAGCAGAAAAGACAGCTACATTTTATTTTAGCTGACATTATTTATGCTTGGGAATCGTGAATGGAGAAGGAACTTTAAACAACTGTGGTGACAGCACTGCAGAATTAAGACAATAATGTGAGGGGGTAGAAAAAGAATTCTTTTCTCTTTCCAGAACAACTTAGGTAATTCCCTTTTTCCACAGTTTCTCACAAAGTTTTCTTTACTGTGTAGCCCATAAATGTGGCTAACAGACTAGCAAAGTTTTAATGGGAAATATTATTTTTGGGATTACTATTCAGAAGAACTTGACAAAGAAAGCCTTTCCTATCTTCTTTACCCACATCTCTTGATCAAATAGATCCTGATCCCCACAGATCCTGATTGAATACAGCTATAATTAATGAGGTAATTTATATCAGATATCCAAACTTTGCCCACATCCACTGTCATTTTCAGAGGTGCCTCCCATACATGTGTCAGGTTTTGTCTCCCACTGCTTCATCCCAAATCTGACAGACAAGGTGGTTCAAAATAATGTGTCTTGTGCTTTGATTTATACCATAGGAGCTGTAAGGCTTTAACAGAGGAGGATGGCTTGCATAAAACTGAAGGAATTTTAATCCTGTATCAGTGATTAGAGAAGACAGGAGGCTCTGAAGGGAAAGAGAATGTGTCATGCCCATAGAGGCACATCACTACCAAGGGAGGCACAGGGCACATGCTGAATCAGTAAATGTATGAAAACAGGTACAGAGGGAGAGCATGACTGTCTTGTACCATCTCAGCCCTGTTACAGACATATTTATCTCCAGAGGTCTGCTCTTTCTGCATTTGCAGACATGCTCCTGGTGGTTTCCAGCAATTTGGCTGCTCTCTCCAATTTTTGAATCAAAATTCAGTCTTGAGTCAAAAGTTCAAGGAAATTAGTTTTAAAATCACAAAGGAAGAAAACCAGAGCTGAAGTGTTCAAGATAGGCTCAGGATATGTTCACTGACCCATAAAAATCACCTTTTAACTGTGTAGGCTATTGTGTACACTGGATAGAGTTTGGTATAAAAGATATGAAAGTGAACAGTGAAAGAATTGGCATTATAATCAAAGTCAGGGTTAAAAAGACAAAACTAATCACACCTAGCTCTGGTACAAGTTCCCTGTAGTAGTTTAATTTAAAGAAAAAAAAAAAGGCATTCAGGAATATAAGACTAGAAAGTTAAAGTAAAAAAATGTTGAAAAGAGAAATAGGAACAAATTAGAAAAAAGGTTGTAGGGAACGGTGAATTACAGTCCAGAAACAAGAGACAAAAAATTGTCAATGAAGGGATTAAGGAAGGCAGGACAAGCTGGGAGGAAGGGAGATTATTTCAGTAGATGATTTATAACTAGACTGACAGCCTCTTCTGGAGACTTCATCTGACAAACTCTTATTAAACCCTCTCAGTTCTGTATTCCAAAACTCCTGGAAATATACAGTTGGGTTTCTGAAGTCACTGTGTATGTGGATATAAGCATGGGTGTGTCACATCCAGCACACTGAGTCCAAAAGGTGGGTAAGCAGTAGAAATTACTGGCAGAATATTTTGTAACATGGACACTGCATTCACTTATACAAAACCACTCATAAAAACGTGTCAATTAAAATAGAAATGGTTTATGGAATTAAAGTAAGACTTGAGATCTTGATGGCTACACTGAATTATAGAGAACAGCTAAAATTTAACAGTTAAAACATGGCAAAAGCAATATCTTGCAATTTGATTCCCACGAGTGTGGGGATGCATGGCCCCAAGTACGGACAATAGAGCAGATGAAATTCCATAGTAGATAATAAATTAGAAAAATATATTATTATTATTTATTAAAAATAGATTAAAAAAATGACTGCCTCCTTTTATCACTGAAGAGTTGATCTTTGCCACCTGCTGTCAGCACTCGTGACGCGGTGACACTGTGGACGCGGTGTCAGCACATTTTGGCGCGGCACACGAGCAGCGGCTGAGCGGGCAGGCTCAGGTCCTTGTGCAGAAGCTGAGGCCACCAACTCACCTGTTCCTGGCTCATCCTGCGCAGTTCCCTCTCCCAGGCTGCCTGGTCGCTGTCCAGGTGGTAGGAGGCGGGCGGGGTGAGGCCCTGCAGGATCAGGGGGTCGCGGTCGTGGCACAGGGCTGTCAGATGGCCGATGTACAACTTCAACTTGCTGCGGTTCTGCTCGAGTTCTAACAGGGGCTGAATTATCTGAAATAAGAGAGAGAGACAGACAGCACGGCCTGAGACCCAAGCAGTGATGAAGGCAAAGATCAGCCTCTCAGTTAGAATCCTGCCCAGCTTTCAGTGGGAGAAACCTGCCCACTCTTTCCCTGGTCCGTAACACACCGAGCATCCAGGAGGAAACCACACTCTGAAAGGGGGCAGTGATGACAGCTGCGTGATTAGATGGGGAAATAACGGTGATATGGGTGAAAAATGAAACAATGAATGCATTAACTCTACTGATTACCCAACACTACTTCACTTTAACTACTCAAAAGAAGATTTTTCTGACAAAAGGTGTCTGTCCACAACTTGTCCGTAAGGCAATGTCAATAAAGATTTTTAGCTCGTTTTGCCAACAAACATTTCACTGCAAATTAAGAATGCAATAAACATGTTCTAAAGAGAATAGCTTCAAATTATGCCAAAACACAATTCTAAGACGATCACATCTCTGCTGTAGAAATTGGATAGAGACATATCTTCACCAGAAAGTTACAATTTTATTTTTTATAATGTTTTATAAGGTACAGTCTTCTATAGTTTTGAAAAGGCAATGACTTTTATTATACAAGCCAGATTCTATATAACAAACCAAAAAACCTAAATCAATAATAAAGTACTATTTTATTTCATTATACTTTACCCAATCTGAATCTAATCATTGTTCCTCAATGCAATCCAAACCAGAGTCATCCAGCTCCCATAAAAAGTATCTGAAGAACCATTTCTCATTTTTTTTACAAAAATACAGAGCTCGAGTGCGCAAATACCGACCGGGCTCCTCCGCTGTGACCTTCCACAAGAACACTGCCTCATTTGCTCTGGATGTTTGTGGGCACATATTCAAAACCTCAGTAATGCAAACCTCTAAGGTTTGCAGCTGATGAAAAATTAGGGAAGGGCTGGGTTTAGGGCCTCCTTTCCATAAAATGAGGTGCAGGGCAGGGAGAGCTGGGGAGCCTCCCAGGCCATTTCTGTTTGTGCTCCCAGGCAGAGGCTGCACCTGCTGGGGACAGCTCTTCAATAGGACACCTCTGACCCTGCTAACGAAGGCCTGAGATAATCTCTGACACAACAAAACAGGGTGCTGGCATTACTTTCAACAAAGACTCGGGATTTGACCCCGTTTAACAAGGCTGTCAGGGCTCACTGGTTTTGTTTCCAACACTGTTTTACGTGGATTAGTTTGTGCAGGCTGTGAGGATCTGGGAGGCATGGCTGAGCAGCTAGCTAATGTCAGGCTCTGTGTCCTGCCAAGCTCTGCAGCCCACACCAGCACAGCTGGCTGCTGCCATGGACAGGAGACAGGAGAGAAACCTGAAAGGGAGGGAGAGAGCTCACGTGCTTTAGTGAAAGCCATGGGGCCTGGGGCAGCCTCTGGCTGCAGATATAAACACACATAAATAATGCTTTGTTATATCAGGATGGGATGAGTGGACAAGGAGCTGGAAGGAGAACTGGCTGAGGGCCGATCCCAGAGGGTTGTCATTAGTGGCACAGGGTCTGGTTGGAGGCCTGTCATTAATGATATTCTCCAAGGCTCAGTACTGGGCCCAGTATTGTTCAAATTATTCACCAATGACTCGGCTGAAGGGGCAGATGCCTCCTCAGCAAGTTCACTGCTGACACAAAGCTGGCAGGAGTGGCCAATAGCCCAGAGAGCCGTGTGGGCCCTCAGAGAGACATCAAGAGGTTGGAGAGATGGGCAGGGAAGAAGTGTCTGAAATTCAGCAAAGACAGGGCCCTGTACCTGGGGAGGAATAAGCCCATGGACCATCACAGGCTGGGAAGCAGCTCTGCAGAGCAGCTGGGGCTCCTGCTGGACAACAAGCTGTCCATGAGCCAGCAGTGTGTCCTTGGGGGCAGCAGTGTCCTGGGGTGGGTAAGGAAGAGCTCCAAGGGAAGTGATCCTGCCCCTCTGCTCTGCCCTGGTGAGGCCATACTGGAGTGCTGTGTCCAGTTCTGGGCTCCTCAGCACAAGGAGCTCCTGGAGAGGGGCCAGGGAAGAGCAGCAAAAATGATGAGGGGACTGGAGCATCTCTTACCAGGACAGGCTGAGGGAGCTGGGCCTGGGCAGCCTGGAGAAGACTGAGAGGATCCCATCAGTGGCTGAGTATCTGCAGGGAGGCTGCCAGAGGATGGAGCCAGGTTTTTGGTGGGGCCAGGCAATAGGACAAGAGGCCATGGGCAGACACTGATGCTCAGAAGTTCCACCTGAACATGAGGAAGAACTTCTTTCCTGTGCAGTGACTGTGCACTGGAACAGAATGTGCAGAGAGGGTGTGAAATCTCACTTTAGGGGAGATGTTCCAGAACCATCTGGAGGCAGTGCTGTGTCCCATGTGCTCTGGGGTGGCCCTGCTCGAGCAGATGTCCCACTGTGGCTCCCTCCAGCCTGACCCAGTCTGTGATTCTGTGACTGCAAACTGCAGCAGGGCAGAACACTCTGCTGTCCTGTACACAGGGAAAGAGCAAGGGATGTTTGAATAGAATCAACAATTACATTTCACTTCCATCACCAAGCAAAATTGCCTTTAGCCAATTACATCCATCAGCTTTGGTTATTTACTGAATTCAGTGACTAATATAACTAATTCAGTAACCATGCACCCCAATTTCAGATAATATCTGTTACCAAGATTCTGATCTGAAAATGGATTGCCTGTGCAAGTGAAAACCAGTGATGCTTCTAATTTAATGGATGGCTTTCCTGTCTTTCTTATTATTTGATTTACCCACAGAGGGTAAAATGATGGATTATCACACCTTAAGAAAATACTGTTCTATAAAAATATAACAGTCAATGTCTAGATAATAGATAATAACTTGCCCAATCAATGTAGTGGCTGCCTTGTATTCATTTCAGATACCACAATCTCTTTAGAATCTGTCAGATGTGCAGATTCCAGTCTGAAAAGGATCTGTCTGGGTAAATTTCCTGGCTACTCTTTGTGAACAGAAACCCTCCTTGATGAAGAGAAAGCAGAGCTATCTAGCAAGTAAGAATGGAATATTTTCATCCAACAGTTGAATTTGACTGCTCAGGGATAAATCCCCTTTCCAAGCACATTCCTCCTGCACCCTTCCCCCTTTTACCTCGAGCTGGAAAGAGGCCAAATGAGGCGTGTGAAAGTTCTTAACTAGCAGCCCTCCCAAAGCTGTTCACAGAGCAATCACTGCCCTCACTTGGGATCCATTAAACGCTGCCAGTGGAGTAGGAAGTGCCCTTATATCTGAATTCCTGCCATATCTAACTGGAGCTGGCCCTGAGCAGGAGGCACTGAGCTTCCCACACAGCACAGCTGCCCTGCCTTATCTCAAGAGGGTGGAAGAGCGTTGGCTAAGTGGAAAAGCAGGGTTCATAACCCACATGGTGTTCTCAGGATCAGCTCAGAGCTGCAGAGCTTTCTAGGAAAACACTGGGTGAACAGACCAAACCCAGGAGTGCCTTCTAAAGCAGCCCTGGTTCATTAATTGCCCTGATAGGTTTAGGCCATCCTCATCAATGCGTGGAATGAAGTCTGCTTAATGTACCCTCAACCTCAGAATATTGCTAATGGCCAGCTAGGTTTGACAACATCTCACTGAAAAAGGCAATCACTACAGCTCTGAGGCAGACACGTGGAATGCTGGAGTCAGAGGCACAGAGTGTGTGCCCTTATCTCTGATACCTGGCTCTGACATCCAAGAAAACACTGAATTTCATAAAACACCATGAAAACAACTGTTAAATAGAAAAGCCAGGAGTGTAAGTGTGTAAACCAGAAAGTTTTCTTAAGTCACTGGGTGAAAAAGTTAAAGTTTGGAGTTTAAACTAGTTTAGAGAACAGAAGACAAGATGGAAGATTCAGGGTGTTGTCTCTTGTCCTTCTTTCCTCTTCATCTTCTTCTTCTAGAGGTTTTTGGATAGGTAAAAAAATGCCACAGTGCAGCGCACAGGTGTTGGGTCATTGGGTCACTTAGAAAAACAATTAACTTAGCATTTGTTAATTGGGTAAATGGACATAGACCTTGAAGAAGATCTTTGATGGTCATTTTGTACCTTTCTATCTTAGTGCATGTAGCTCCTTGTACTCTGTATACAGAGTATAGATAAAAGAAGAAGAATATAGATAAAAGAATAATATAATAATAATAATGTAATATATATAATCATATATATAATATATAATATACAATATATAATATATAATATATAATATATAATAGATAATAGATAATAGATAATAGATAATATATAATATATATAATATATAATATATAATATATAATATATAATATATAATATATAATATATAATATAATATATATATATATATATATAATATAGATAAAAGAAGAATAAGCAACCAAGTCAGAACAAGAGAAAACTGCCTCTCCCTCATCAATCTCAGTCCAAGGGGAAAAGAACCCGACCATGAGTGTCCTGTCAAGACAGTGGAATGCCTGACAAATCTCTCATGCAAACCCAACCAACCTCAACTGACTAATAAAGATATTTGTGAGCATATTCCAAATTTGACTTGCAAACAACACGTTCAGGTTTTTTGAGATTTCGTACATTGTTTTAAAACCTCTGACTATGACAAATGTGAATCTAGCTGTGGTTTTACACGTCATTGGGACAAAAAAGCTTTAGAATGAAATGAGGTTGCTTCTTCACTGCTAGTCCTACTGTTGCTGGACAATGGTCAACTGAAATGTGGGTAACTGAATTTCAAGTTTTATGTGCTAAATCTCTGCATTTCAATACCTATATATGCAAGCAGAGTGTACTGGATGTATGCAAAAATACATAGGTGGTTATTTGGAAAAGAAAACCAGCAAATGTCCACAGACATCTGCAGAAGGAGTGAGTTTAATCAATGTGAAATTCCCCACAAGCACCAGCTTTAAATGATTCCTTCTCCAGGCAGAAGGGTCAATGACCGTCACTTTTCTTCCTTCTAACAATCCCTTTTTCTCTGAAGGAACCAACCACTTTTCTTTTTCAGAACCAAGCAATTAACTTTATTAATTTCAGAGAATACCTTCTAAATTTCCACTTAAAAGAACCTGCAGCTGCCATTTTGAACTAAAATCTTAGAAACACCCCTGAAAGCCTGCCTGTCTCTGCATCTGCATCACTTGACCTTGTAAAAGTTATCTCCTTACACAACTTTGCCTTACTTGACAGAATAATTCATCAATGTGGAGGTTGATCATGGATCAACAGCAGTTATCTTTGAAAAAGAAGGGAGAAAATAGCATTTTTTGACACAGCAAGGGCTATAAAGTGCCATATTTACAATTGGCATATTTACATTTGCTGCCACACCCCCCTGTTAACCTGACTGTCTTGTGTGCACAGACTCTGTGTATGTACCCACCACAGAACCCTACAGCACAGGGTGATGCTGCTAAGTGGTCTTCATTTTGCAATCAATTAATTCAAAGATTAATTCAAAAGAAAATATCTGAGAGGAAAAAAAAAATCCCTGGAAGTGCAGCTACATCAAGAAGAAAATAAAATAGAACTGAGAAGCAATCTCATGTGTCAAAGTAAACAGTGACAGTGTTTTTGTTATTAAAAGTGCCACAGAGAAGTGTAGGTGGAATAAATCTGAAAGTTTCCAAGGAATTAAGTAATTTGAGAATTACTTTCTGGCTTTGCCAACCTGGTCTACACACCGTGAGTGCTCATGGTAAATCCTGCACAGCACAAATAAAGAAGGAATTCTGAAAAAAATCCAAGCAGAAACCCAAAGCACCACCAAACACCTCCTCAAAACTTCAGACTGGACATAAATATGTTTGGGAACACAGTGCAGGTAGTCCTTTATCTCCTATCAACCACATCCACATGATGTGTTCAAACTTTGTTATATACAATTGCAACTATGCTACCCAACAAAACCTACTTCCCAAACTACCACAGCACAGGAGAGGATGGGGCCAAAGATTGTGTAAGCACATATGTTTGTTAAAAAGGAATTATTTCAAAAGGACCTGAAAAATCTCTGTATACCTCCCTGGATCTGGGTTTTATTATAGATATTGCCAGACAAGGATATTTTGCCTCTACAGCTAAATATCTTATAATGAGAGATATGAAAATAAACTAAGATAGTGAGTGACACAGTCTGGAAGTATTTGCATGGCAAATTGAATTATGCCTTCTTGCTCAGACCATTTGTGTTTGTTTGGCAACAAACAGAAGGGTTCAACAATAATATTGTAACCACTGAATGCAAAGGAGTTTTATGAGGCATGAATTTGGCTCAGGACGTGCAAAGCTCTCCCAAATTCAAAGCAATTCATCACTGATGTCTTCCCTTCATTATTTTAAATGGAAACAGAAGAAAGTTCTCCAAAAGACACGTCTTGACCTCAGCTCAGTTCAGCTCAGTTCACTGATACAGAGATACTTGGTTTCTTCAGAAGACCCCCCCACAAAAGCTCAAGGACAGGCTCAGTTTCTTCAGATTATTTTAAAGACAAAAAAAAGAAAAAATAAAGGATTTAACTCTAACCTTCAAAATTTTCCCCTCATAAACCAGAACAATACAGGTGAGGAGCTAAAAGACATTCTGGCTATTTTGACAGAGCTGTCTTACTCAGTTCCTTTCTGACAGAATCAATTAGGAAATCATTTTTATATAGCAAATTATTTTTGAGATTTTTATACACCATGAACAAATCCCATGGATTAATGATTTCCAGAGTTCACCCTTTTCACCTTGGGAAAAATCCAGAACAGAAAAAAAGAAGAGAAAAAAAAAACAAACTGGGGAAAGGAGTTTTGTCATTAGCTCCCTGAGTTTAAAAATAATAATAAAAACCTTTCTCCATCATGTAGGTGAGGCAGAGAATTGCAGAGGGTTGGTTGGGTTCCTAAAGCACTCAAAAAGAGTGAGTAGTTCTAAAATATTTTTATACATAACAAATGTAGAAGTGCTTTCCATGATACTGGCAACTTGCACTGTGCACACCTCACACCTCTTTATTATTAAAATCTTCACTGGAACACTTCACCCCTGTAAGTTGTGTTACTTACCAGGGTAAATTTTTGAATGATAAATTAAATTATAGAAAGCTGTGAAACTGGGTAGTCAGTGACAATTATCAACAAGGAAAAAAAAAGGAGTCCCACAGTAAGCAAAAATAATTTAACTGTAATGTTTGCAGCTTGGAATTAAACAGCATTCTCCTGATCAAACCTTCCTAGATGTAACTAGGCAAGTGTTGATTTCACAGAATCAGTCAGATTTTATGCTGATTCCTTCTCTACAAAAATACAGCAGCTAGAAGATAAGTAAATACAACCTGCTTATATTTTTATTGCACTCAAGCTTTCTAGGTCTTGTGAACGAGCAAGTGCCCACATTTCTTGCTGTGCTGTATTCCTGTTGTGACAAGGGGTAAAAGGAAGCTGTGCCCACATTTCTTGCTGTGCTGTATTCCTCCTGTGACAAGAGGAAATAGGAGATGGTGCCCACATTTCTTGCTGTGCTGTATCCCTGCTGTGCCAAGGGGTAAAAGGGAACTGTGCCTTTTTCTGTCTGACAGCAGGACGTGGCAGCACGGTGCCGGGGAGCGTGGCCGTGGCGATGCTGATGCACCAGGGCTGTGCTGCTGTCTCCCTGCTGCATGTAACACAAAGCAGGAGGTGTTTCCCAAGTACCAGAGAACACCATCAGCTTCTCCTGTTCACATGAACTGTAAGCTCCCTGTCTGCAGGTGACAGCAAGCTCGGTCTTCTCCAACTCTGGCTCTTGGTTCTGCCGTGGCAGCTCTCTACCTGCTGCAAGCCACTTCCAAAGCAAAGACTTGTGAAGGTTTATCTGCCTTTAGGAAGTCTTTTTGGAGTTGCAAATGCAAAATCCCATGAATAAATACACCTATTTATACATATATGTAGTTGTTCTTAGCTAAAAGTTACTTTGACAATCAGATGTAGCTGGAGAGCCCATAGTGAGTACTGTGAGATGGAACTGGAAATCCTGAGCTGTCCATCAGTCATCAGCAACTTCACCAGCCAGGAAAATGCAGTGTCTAAACTGGCTACATGTTTTTATTTTAGTTACCATTCTCTGCAGCTTGTTTTCATAGTTAATACATTGGAAAGCAGGTTTGGGCTCAATTCTTCTTCTAACATTGTTCATCTCCCCTCTCCCTCAGTTTCTTTCCTCCTAAGTGACAGCTGCTCATCCTCTGGGTGTCCTGCCTAGGAGTGCCAGAGCTCAGAATGGCTGGGAGATATTACAGAATATCAAGGAACAAGTCTCCTGGAAGTGGCCAGAAACAAAAATGTTTGAGTGCAGAATCCCTACTTGCTACAAAGACCAAGCCACCAGTAGAAGATTATGTTCAGCTGCAAATCAAATGAGAAAATAAGACACAGACCTGGCATAATCTCATCTGGCAGAAATGAATGATGGCCTTTTTGCAATTGTTTTGTTGAAAAGCACAAATCTCTACAAAAAGAAACCAGCCATCTGTTTTGAATGTTTTAGACTGTAAGTATCTACTTGTGTTTTTCTTTGATCTGTAAGAATAATAGGAAGACAGTGATACAGTCCAGTTACACCTCTGTTGTGAGTGTTTAATTCATCCCAGAGCTGCAGATTACAAAATTCCATCTGGAAATCTTAGTTTTATCATTCTGGGATCAGAAAGAAGATGAACAACGTATCAAGATCAGTTTTTTGTGCTCATAGATATAACATTCTTGAACAGATAATATATTATTCTGACAGAAATTAGTTATTAAACAGCAAAATAATAGTTTTAGGGAAAAAAAAAAAGAGCTAGCAGTAGAATTGTTCTCCAAAAGGAAAGGACCAGGAGTGGAAGCTGACTTTGTCTCAAGGAAAGAATTCTTCCCAAACCCTCCTAAGGATAAATTTGTTACATCATCTTATTTGAATGCACCACATTTGGGTTCTTACTAAAAGGTTGCCCACCCAAAAAAAGGGAGTGAAGAGCCCTGATTGTCACCAACATCTGGTGACAAAATTGAATCCGGCCTCTCTCTCTCTGTCAGGACAAGTTTAAGCAATTTAAGATTATCTCATGTAGCTGCCTTCAAATTTTGCACAGGGTATGTCTCCAAGGCAAGCACAAGACACTTTCACAATGCTCTTGCATCCCTGGATGAAGAATTGTAATAATATCATTATTGTACTACACAAGTAGTTTATAGATTTTTAGAGAGGGGAAGAAATGACTCTTCAGAAGACAAGAGATGTCAGTAAAGAACAGGACACAGTGGTTGAAAAAGCTTTGTCCAGCATGCTGGAATGGCAGCTCCTAAAAAATATGGGTTATTTTCCCTTTTCTTGGGAAGGAATAGGATCTTGGAAAAAAATTAGGAAGTAGTAATAGAGTCAAACACAAACCTAACATAATTTCAGGAACAATTTCAAAATGAGGTATTAGAATTGTATCCTATCACTTTAACAAGACAATTTCCAAATATCTCACAGTAATAATACCCAGCACTAACTCAGCAGTTCTCCCAGGCAGAACTTGCACTTTTACAAAAACTTCAGCTCCTTTTGCAATTAGAGAATTTGAGATGGGGAGAAAGAGAACAAGTGAGTGGTTGGAGACAGGAATGAATTTATCTTCTGAATCGTGGTCTAGAAGTGTGTCCAGTAAATAACAATTTAATATGAGTCAGGCATGAAAGTTTTGACCATTTTGCATGATCTAACAATTAAAAAGACCATATTGAAAATAAATCTAGTCAAAAGGCTTATGAGGTCACAGTGTAGTGAGTGACAATATTGAGAAGCTCAGAAGTGTGACAGCAGGACAAGCAGTCCTGTACAAAATGTGTCTTGTGGAGAGAAGATCATTTATGTAGTGAGTGAATCCTGTGTAATCTAAGCATGAAACTCACCATGGAAAACTATTTACTTCACTAAAAGAAATCAGAAATTTCTTCACTAAATTTTACTTCACTAAAATTTAATCAGAAACTGAAAGAAATAATGTAGAAAAAGAAAAATAATGTTCTCCTCCAACTTCCCAAAGAATAGACACTTTTAGTGTTGTAGTGATCCCAATGAAAACTTCACGTGGTTTGACTGCTCTGGCAAAGATTACATTAAGCCTTGAGATTAGCCAAATATTTTCCTGTAATGACTTTCCCCCTCTTTCCACCACAGACATCACCTCTGAAATCTGAATTTTGTGAGTGCCCTCAGTGCCCAGCTCACAATGCTTACTGCTTCTGAGTTAAACCTGCCAAGCTTGAGTATTAAAGAAAAATGTCACAAAGAACCTTTTTTGTCTTACAATATTTTTACAATCATAGGAATTGCCAATATTTTCATCATCTTGAAATATCCCCGTTATTATGCACTCCAGTTCCCCACTAGCTCTTTGACCATTCCACTGTTGCTCTAATAAGCATAATAATATTTTTATTTTTATTTTTATTTTTATTTTTATTTTTATTTTTATTTTTATTTTTATTTTTATTTTTATTTTTATTTTTATTTTTATTTTTATTTTTATTTTTATTTTTTACTGGATGAAGCAGATTTCTGAACCACACCCACTTTTTCTCCCATTTTAGGGAGCACAGCTGTCCTTCACAAGACAACTGGATGAATTGAGCAGCTTGGGAAATTTCTGTATGGAAATTTTCTCCTTCCTCCACGTGGCACAGATTTACAAGAGGATACACCCCCACACACACACACCTGTCTTTTGGCATGTATTAGATCTCTTAAGGTGTAAATTCTTATTATTCTAGATCAAAGGGAGTAATAACTAATTAAGCCATTGGCCAGAGCACTTTGGCATGTGAGAGAGACCCAAGAGCATCCTGATGTGAAAGCACACTGGAACTGACTGGGATGTGGAGGGGGATAGAGCTCCATCTGGGGAATAAAAGGAGTCATAAGCAATCCAGACAGCAAGGAAACGAGCCCAGTGAAAAATGCAAGGAAGGACTATTTCAGGGTGAAAGATGGTATTTACATTGAACTATAAACTGAAATGTAAACTACCATCCCCAGAAATTACAGGCAGGGTGCAGATGTTTATGAACAGTGCTCCATTTCAGGGGACCTCTACCTGATAATGCTGTCATGTACAGACTTGGCATAAGTAAATATTAAATTCAAATCAATTCCAGAATGCTGGAGGGGAAAAACCTTAAGACCTAAACCATAAAAATAAAATAATGTAATTAATTATTGTACATAGTTTTTTGGTCTCCATTTAATCTTCAGTACTGACTGGAGGCGATTCCATCCACAGACCTGAAGGAACCTTAAAAAACAAGCTTATTGCCAAGTCCCCTGCTATTAGTTACATTTTATCATTGTAATACATACATTTAATTTAACACATGGAGGTTAGGGACTTTGTAACTTACATCATCTTAGCTTTTACAAAGAGAATAAGGGTTTTTTTTTTAAAAAAAATGAACGTGGAATATCACAGTAAAAACATGTGCTCAGTTGGGAATAACTGGCTTGGATGGATGGAAGCATCCATCACCTTTCCACCCTCCCTGCTGATGTATGCATGACAATCTCGAGGCTGACAAGTTTCTGGGGTGTGTGTGTGGAAGGCAAGGCTGCTGGCTGACTCTTTATTTTGACTCTTTATTTTGATTCTTTATTTTATTTCCTCAGCTTTCCTGAGGAAAGTGCCTCCAACTGGAGAGAGAAGCTGTATTTAATGTCAGCTACCCATTAATTCAGAAAACTATGAAGAGCCATCCTCATAGCACAGCTGCATTCTTAAATGCATCAGCACACGGGAAAGAGACAGATCTTTCCCTCAGTTTCCCTCCATGTTTTCTCCAGAAGGAAAATCAGAATTATTCCTACCTTCATAGTGAGTGTCCTCTTCCTTTCCATCATTTACTTACCTGATCTCTCCTGTTTAATTTCTGTGCTTCAGCTGATCTTTTTTACAAGCATTATCTCTAAAGCATTTAACAACATCCCCGAGAGCACAACCATTGCAAGAGCGGTGATTCAAAAAAAGAACGTGAAATCAACAGCGAGTGGAAATTAATGAAGCACTTTATCAATTTGTCCACTAAAGAGATTTTTCTCAGTTCAAACCCCAAGGCATGAAATTCAAGTTTGACACTGTCACAGTTGGATTAAATTTTTCAGATGGTTGGCTTGAAAAGAGGGATTTGATCTATACAGTCAGACAGGCTCTAAGTCTGTAGTTAATTGAGTGCAAGAGATGAGAGTTCCTTATTCTCTCATGAATGTTTTACAAATCTAATACAAAGCAACAATTTTCAGAAATTCAAGGGTCCAAGATTTCCACAGAATTTTTCAGTTTTCTTTCAAATAGCTGATAAGAAAAAAACCAAATTCTTAGGAAAAAGTCCACAGAAACTCGTGTGAAATATTTGTTTCTTGAAAGGATAAGTGAAGGAGGAAAAAGTTTCATGTAGATTTTTAAAACACTGACATCAGTCCTTTAAAATACTTCAAGTACTTCAGAGAAATGTATTCTGCTTTAAAACTGATACTCCAAGGGATAAATGAATCCCATGTACTGTAGTGTCATAGTCAGTATTTGACTCCTGGCCAGTAAAAGGTTTTTTGCTAAAGAACAGGCGTGAGGAGAAAGGCTCTGTCCTCTCTAGTGTCCTCCTTTTTGGAAATGGGAGCTGTTGTGGGGACAATTTGACAGCAGAAAAGAAAAAATTGTGGACACAGAGAAACAAAATGCTCTTTAAATGAAAAACAGCTCCTAATTTCTCCCCCATTGTTTCGAAAGAATGAGGGAGATGGAAGGGAGAGAGGAAGGTTAAGGGGAAATTCCCCTTTGCCTTCACATTTACAGACAATTTGTACTCCTGGTCCATCTAGAGAATCCTGTATTGTGAGTTGAGAAATATCTGTGACTAGGTTGGACAGTGTGCATGGCAGCAATCTCAGCAGCAGATCTCAACATGCTTAAAACCTTCAGGAGGAACATTGTCTTCAGAAGGAACATTGTCTTCAGGAGGAACATTGTCTTCAGGAGGAACATTATCTATCTCAAAGCCAATTCTTTACCAACCAGAATGGAAAAAGCACACACAGGTTTGGCTGTGGAGCAAACTGCTTTGAACAAGAATCTGACTAAAAACATTTCCTCCACGAGGTCAATGCTAAATGATATGAAAGACATTCCCTGTTCTCTCGTGCTGGCACAGAAACTCGATTCCATGCCCTGGAAAGTTCTCCCCACAGCAGGGTGAAACAATGATGGGATGATTAGAAGAAGAGAATCACAAAGTGCACACAAGCAGGTGAGAACCCCCCTCATGCACAGACAGGGAGCAAGGGGAGGGAGCACAGCCAGGTCTCACAAGGCACACGAGGGAGGTGTGGGAGTGACTGTGGGAACTTTGCTGTTGGCAGGAGAGGTTGGTTCTCACCGTTCTGAACAAAATGGCTGAGCTAAGAGCATCTGACTGGTTATGCCCAAATACCCTCCTCCTCATCCTACAGGTGCACAGGTGGCAGTGGGAGGAGAGCCCCAGAGCAGCATGGGAATGAAAGAAAGACTTGGTTAGTATTTAAAGCACATTGGCAAGTACAAACAGCAGTACAAAGCAGTTCCTTATGCAGTACTCTGAGCTACCTCAGTTTCCTTCGCTCCCCTGACGGCTTTGGCAGCTTCCAAAAATGCCCCTTTGCAGAGGGGAAATGCAGGCAGAGCCTCTTCCCAACCCCTCTCTTCCCTACTGCCCTTCCCTGCAGGGTCTTTGCAAGAATTTCTGATTTTAGAATATCTAAATTTGATTTTGTTTTTACATGTTATCTTTTCATTTCATCTACGCTGCATTCATCTGCGAGCACATACCAAAGTTACCTGCTGGAAATGGCTTCAGCTCTTTAGATTGCAGTGTAGAAACAACAGGTGTTCTAACATTCGTGGCAAATCAAGAAAAGTTAATTAAAAAAATTCCTAAGATATTAGGAAATCCTTTTAATTCTCAGTATTAACGATTTCACCCCTCTTGAAAAAGGAGGGTGAAACACCAACACCTTCCAAGCACACTGCAGAAAATTCAAGCCAGTCAACATAAAGTGGAGGAAGGTACTAATTAACATGCAAAGGGAAGCTCCCTTGATAAAGGGAATTTTTCTGTTAGTTTCTTTGGATGCAGACATGAATGGAGACCTTTCAAGATCCCTTTTTGCAGGGGGAATAAGCAATTGGCTTTTGACATTTTCCTCCTGTACTTTACTCATTATTTCTGTGTATCATTAGGCTGGCACTTAAAGGTCTAGAGTGAGATGCTTCCCTTCAGATCTCACCAATTTCTACATGAGTCAGAGGGCAAAGAGAAGCATTCCTTCACTCCATTGAGGCAGTGATTAATGATGGCTAATATTTTAATTAAACTGCAGCGGATGAGATTGCAGCACGGGATGTGCAATTATGTTGGCATTTTCTGAGCTGCCCAAGGGATGGTTAATCTCTCTAATAGTTATCAAGCACACGGCTGTGCTTTGTAAATGCCACAGGAGGTTTCTCACTGCTTTGGAGATGGTAAATTGATTTCCCTTCAGCTCATGGCCCATTGAGTTTGGGAGGGAGCAGTCTGTGCTCATTTGGCACGGGGATTTCCTCGTGGGGAATGGAGGGAGCTGCTGGTGTGCAATCCACAGATCAGAAAGCTGATCCCACAGCACCATTTCCTGCTGCTGAAGACAAGAAACTCTCCTGGGCACTCCACACACTCAAGCAGTGAACCTGAGCTACTAAAACCTGAATATGTCATACAGGACTCGAGTCTCGCATTTCAGGAAAGTTTTTGTTCCTTTTCTACCTCCCTCCTCCTCTCCACCCACCTAACAACAATTGGTACCAGAACTGTTCATTCACATTTCAGGAGCTTTACACAAAGCCAACACAACAGCAACATCCAGTTCTGGTTTCTAACTGAGTTCTGAAATGCTATTTTTGTTCTGAGGTACTGCAAGCGTGTCAGGGAAAACCACTTATGACACAAAAGCATCAGCCCCCACAGTAAAAATTACTTTAAAAACAAAACAAAAAAAAAAAAAGAGAGAGACATTACCTGGTCAGGGGAGGGCTTGTGGTTGGTTTGGTTGGAATGGGATGAGGATTTGAGGTGGTCATCCTCATAGTTGTCAGCCATCAGCTTCATACGGTTCTGAGTCTATTTAAAAAAAGCAAGAAGAAAGAATCTCAGTCTGCCCTCTCATGTTATCATGGGGACTGAAGGGAGCAGGGTACTCATACAGCTGCATATCCAAAATCCATACAAGACACGTGCCTGGACATCAGCTGGAATTACCACAGAGAATTGGTAAAAGCAGTGGAGATGTATTCCAACCTGTTCCATTGAAGGCTGAATTAATTTTGCAATTAAGTGGGTCATTTGACTTGTACCTACTAAAACTTGTGCTGTACAAGAAATTAATTTCTTCTTATAGAGGAATAAATCCTTCTTCACCACAAGATTCTTGGGATTACGGTTCAAACACCAACTTTGGGAAGAATTCAATGAAAATGTGAGTTAGGTGTCCCTAAATCAATTAAGAAACTCCCAATGAAGCCCTCAGAAAGCAGTGAGTTTAAAAAAACCAAAAAGTAAACAAGTTAAAAACAGGTTATTACTTCAGAAGTCCATCTAGTTTCAATATGCAAATCAATTTTCAATTGATATATCAAAGAACAGAAAAATTCTGAGACAGGTCAGAAAAATGTGAATTATACAAAAGCCATCCTGTGAGGAAGTGAAAAAGTTAATAAATAGATATTGGGGAAGAAAAACTGTCTTAATGAAGGCTTATAAAATTAAAACCAAGTAAAGAATTAGCAAATTATGCAACAAGTTTCTTTGTTTTTCTTCAGCTTCTTAGGAAATTTCAAGTTCCAGAGGAGATAGGAGTTTTAAAAACACAAGATAGAAAATAAATTGTGTAAGAATAAATGGAATACCTGACTTTAACAATACCATTCTAAGTAAGCAATTGCAAAGAACATTAAAATACATGACCTGGCTGTGTCTGCAAAGGAGAGTGAGACACACTTTGTGCTACCCTGACCTATATTAGAAATGATACAGAGCAAATTATCTACAGCTAGACAAATGAAATCATCAGAGATCCACTAAAATGAAATGTCTTAAATGAAAGCTCAAAGCTGATAGAAATGTCAGCTGTTGATTCAAGCCCTTCATAACTCTATGGTTTCTCACTGAAAACTCTAAGTTTAATGAGCATCTCGAGGCTAGAGAATGCAGATTCTACTTGTCTCTATTCACATCAAGAGAGAGAAGGTCCAGGCTTTGAATCTGGATTTGATTTTATTTTGGAATAATGTAACAAAAGCTAATCGTAAATTGAGCTTAAGCAATAAGCAATTTAATCATGCAAAATTTTTATTTGTTTGCTCTGCTTTGTCAAGCAAGTTCTGAATTCCAAGTCTGACTCATCATTCATAAATCACTACTTGAAACATGCTACATTAATCCTTAAACAACCAGTTTATTGTAAAGCCACTTTCTTAGTATTTATTATTTATTATATTTAAGGTTGCCTCTTCAACAGTTTCTTCTTTGCAATGAGAACAATTGATTTGAAACCATTTCACATTTCCTTGAAAATTTATTGTTTTGATAATAAACAATAAATTCTTACATGACTTTCAGTGTGTGTGTGTGTGTGTGGAGAAAATCTATTGAAACCCAGATGTTTAGCAGAATGCTAGTACAGCACATTAACTTTCCTGAGAGGAAACACAGCTCTCCTCAGCTAGAGACAGCATGTTTTATATTATGTGAGAAAAAAACCCCAAACAAACTGTGTTAGCTGGTACAGGTAGAGAAGAATATAAACATTGCAGAGAATCACAGACTGGGTCAGCTTGGAAGGGACCACAGTGGGACATCTGCTCGAGCAGGGCCACCCCAGAGCACATGGGACACAGCACTGCCTCCAGATGGTTCTGGAACATCTCCCCAAAGGGAGATTTCACACCCTCTCTGCACATTCTGTTCCAGTGCACGGTCACTGCACAGGAAAGAAGTTCTTCCTCATGTTCAGGTGGAACTTCTGAGCATCAGTGTCTGCCCATGGCCTCTTGTCCTATTGCCTGGCCCCACCAAAAACCTGGCTCCATCCTCTGGCAGCCTCCCTGCAGATACTCAGCCACTGATGGGATCCTCTCAGTCTTCTCCAGGCTGCCCAGGCCCAGCTCCCTCAGCCTGTCCTGGTAAGAGATGCTCCAGTCCTTTCATTATCTGTGTCCCTCTGCACTGGGCTCACTCCAGGAGCTCTGTGTCCCTCTTGTCTTGAGGAGCTCAGAACTGGACATGGCACTCCAGGAGTGGCCTCACCAGGGCTGAGTAGAGGAGCAGGATCACCTCTACGGACAGTGCTCTTCCTAATGTACCCCAGGACACAATTCCTGGCTTCCAGGACACGCTGCCAGCTCATGAACAGCTTGCTGTCCACCAGGACCCCCAGGGCCTTCTCCTCAGAGCTGCTTCCCAGCGGGTTGGTCCCACCTTATCTCTGACAAGCCTGGCTATGCCCCTGTCCCAGTTCAAATCTGGTTTAAAGTGAGCCCTGCTGAGTCCTGAGCTAAAACCCCTTTTCCCTTCAGGTCCAGGTGGAGCCCATTTGCTGCCAGGAGCTCAGTGTTGTATAAACTGACCCAGGATCAAAAACCACAAAATGCTGCTGTTTACACCGGTCTTGAAGCCAGGTGCTCATCTGCACGGCTTTCCTGCCTCTTGCTCCATCATTCCCTGCAAATGGCAGCAAGAAGAGAACACAACTCCTGCTCCAGATCCCTTGGCCACTTTTCCCAAGGCTCAGAGGCCCCTTCTCATTGTCCCCATCCTTTCTGACTTTGCTGCTGCCCACTCAGAACCGGTGGGCCGTGCCAGGCCGGGGAGTTCCTTGGTGATGTGATCCCCAGGCCTCAGGGGAGCCACACGCCTCTCTCTGGGCTGGGCCTG
This sequence comes from Cyanistes caeruleus, assembly GCF_971803275.1. NCBI lineage: Eukaryota > Metazoa > Chordata > Aves > Passeriformes > Paridae > Cyanistes > Cyanistes caeruleus. The sequence goes on from NC_141704.1 coordinate 82,956,735, forward strand.
GCCAGCAAAAAGCACAGAGTCCCTCAGAGAGAATTCTGGAGTCAAAAGGAAGAGGCTGTGTGCTTCTGTCACTCAATTCCAGGTGGAACAAGCTGCTATCAACACTGGGCAGCAGCTATCGAGAAGTGCCTGATGGAATTGGGCTGGTTCCGCCTGAAAAAGAGGAGGCTTCTTTAAAATTGCTCTGCAGAAGGAAATACAGGGCATGAAGCCATTGGAGGGGACAGGACAGGAGATGACAGATGTAAAATGGAACACAGAAAAGTAGGATTAGAGATCAGGAAAATTCTTTTCGTAATGAGGTGCACCAAATGCCAGAACAGGCTGCCAAGAGACTGTGGCATCTCCATCCTTGAAGATACTGAAAATGCAGCTGGACAAGGCCTTGAGCAGGCTGCTTTAATTAGTGATGTTCTCTGCTGGACACAGAGGTCTACTCCAATCTAAAACATGCTGCACTTCTTATTATTTGGAATTTCCATCAGATCATTTGAGAGCTCAGCTCTTCAGAAGAAGAGGGAGACACAATCCAAAATCCCTCCTACTTGCCAAATCCAGTTTAGTTGCTTGGTTCCATTGCAGCCCTTTGAACATTCAAACCCAGAACAATCTCTGCAGTGTCCTGCTGATGAAACTTCTGGGATCAGTTCACCTAGAAGGACATTTTCTATGTTCCCCCTTTAATTCGACCTGACCTCCCACTGCAGCTGCTGTTCATTTCAGTGTGCATTTTTGTGACAAGTCTTGGCAAGAAAATGCCAAAATCAGTATTGTGATTCCATTAAAGGAACTAATTTATGCATATATTGTTGGAATTAGGCAAAAAATCAAAAGGTGGAAGAAAAGCAGCTTACTTCCTGATGGATACCACTAAGAATTATTTTCCAACATTTAAAGTCCAAGCAGTGTTGCAAATACAATATGTGATATTATAATATTTTTACAATTCTTCTTATATCAAACATATAAATAAAAAGCTTCTGCTTAGGGCTGGACTACTAATGATAAACTTTTACTTAGAAATTTGAAAAAAATAACTGTAAATACATGAACTGAGTTTCTCTCCTCCACAGGAAAAAAAAAAAAAGTCCAAAAGGATGGAAATTTCTAGAGCAAATGGCTGTTGTAACGATTTAAAAACAAACCCTTTACTTTTCTGTGGGGAACCACTCCAACATCCTGCAGTCCTGAGCTGGTTTGTCATGGTGCTATTATACAATCCTCTCCCACCTCATGAGGTTATGGCTCAGATCCTAGGGCAAGCATTTCTACATCGCTGTAAAAAGTATCAACAACAAAGTGGTTTAACCACGGGGTCCTGTGAGAAAATAAATGAGCAGTGCAGACAAATCAGTTGTGTCAGGAGTGCTTTTGTCTAAAACCTCCAGAGCTGGAAGCAGAACTAGCAATGATAGGAACAGGATGTCAGATTCAAATTTTGCTTATAAAAAATACCATGTGCCTCTCACAGGTACCTTCTTCATGAATGTGCAGAAAAAAATGCTGGAATGAAGAAAAGTGGATAAAAATCCACAGCCCAATAGGTTTTGTGATATTTTTTTTTCCAGAAGGTACCTTCATTTCACTTTTTGTTTTGGACAGATTTCATAAAATTACTTCTGGCCCACCAACTGTACCTTCCCCAAAGCCCCCACAGCTTGTCAAAGCCCTTAACAATGCTCTTCTTTTCTTCCAAAAGTCACCATGAAAAAGAGCAGTCCCAAACCTTTCAGACTGGTGTAAATTCTCAAAATTACTCCAGAGCCACCACACACTCTCCAGCCCCTAACTGGGATTACTGTGGAGGCCTTGGCTCTGCACACCAGACTCTATGAACTTGCAGGTCTAAAGCATAAAATTTGCAAGGGTCTAAAAAACCCTTAAACTGCATCTAAAAAACTTCAAATTCTCCTGGTTATATATTAGACTTTAACCTAGAAATAGCAGATCTTGCCCACCCCTGCCTTTTTGCACTCCAGAATTTCTGCAATTATCCTTTTGCCTATTTGATACATTTATTATTAATGCCTTTTTTACTTCCTGTCATTATTTAAATCTTTCTTCTTCCCTATCCCTTGCTACAGCAGGCAGTTGTATTAAAAGAAAAAAGCACCAGGAGAAAACATGAGATAAACCTGTTTCGATTATGAATGTGAACAATCAACATCAGAACTTCTTTAAGCATGCTCTTTTTGATTGTCTCATGGTCCTGCCATGATTTCACTGTATTTTCATTGCTTTTTTTACCATATAGTTCACTGTATTCTATAATCTATAGAGCCTGTATTCTATAATCACTAAATGTTTGGGTAAACAAGGAAATTACCATGGTAAAGCTGTTTCTAACATAACCAACACCTGAAAACCTTCATTGCAAACTGCACATTGTACACTATTTTACCTGCCAAAACTGTAGCCATAGTTAATTTTTAAAGAATCACTCAGTTCCTCGTTCATGGAGGTACTGCTGCAAAGCACAACATGTAGGTTACCAAAAGTAAGTTATTTTATGTTCACTGATGTTCACTGCAGTTGTGCACCTCAGCACTAAAGACCAAATTAATAGATTTTATCACACTTAAATTATTAGATGAGAAAAACCAGAACTGATGCTGATCCATGGAATTTAGGGGAAAGTCAGAGACATACTCTGCTAAACAGCTGGTAAAGCCTAGAGGAGTGCTGCCCAGGTCTGACAAACTCTTTATTGTGGAATCCCACAGATAAATTTGAAACCCACAGATTTAACTCCAGCCATTGTTTATAATACATTTTACAGAATGTTTTTATTTGAAAGCTTGCACGAAGCTGTGTGTTCTAATGAGAGTACAAACCTCTGCTAAGCATTTCTGCAGGACAGCTCGTGTTCTGGTACCCATTACCCTGGAAAGCTTTGAAACATGTTCTGTTCATGGGGATCACACATTTCTGTACTCTAGAAAAGCTCTCTACGAACCAGCAGATAGCATCTCATGAGCTGTGCATTCTCCCTGCTAATCCAGACTGCTTCACATGCTTAGTGAAGTTGCATCAAGTCTGTTTCTCCACCATGAAACCCAGCACAAACCATGACATCAGTGACTCCTTTCTCCTTTCCTGTAGACTATTTGCGTGGGGTAATTTTGGTTTTGCTAACCAGTCTAAACAAGCTTTATTAATCCTTTAATGTAGAGTTTAAAAAACCCCACATTAAGTAAATATTAATATAATGACTGTACTTGTGACAAATGAGTGTGTGGTGGAGGCAGTGTGTCAGTGCATCAAAGGAGTTATCCCATTTTAATCTCAGCTGAATGTTTCACTGGAAGCAAATGCAGAAGCAACAGTCTAGAAACATTTTTGTCACTAATAACATAAAAATACAAAGGAAAAACTCAGGTGATTGTTCTTTCAAAGTGTAGGCCAAATTCAGTGTCTCTGAAAATTATGGACTTGTGAAGGTATTCAGATAGTTCTTTTCTACTTGTTAGAAACCTGCAGTGAGCCACAATCCCTGTTAATGGCTGTCAGAAACAGAGAGAATAATCCCTGCTATTCCAATATGATGTCCTGCATGACTACTTTATATCTACACCTACATAAACATACTACCTTGAGTCCATACTCACCCCAAACATACTACCTTGAGTCCCCATACCCACCCCAAACATTCTACCTTGAGTCCATACCTACCTAGAGCTTCAGGACTCTGAAAGACTCTTAAAGTATTTAACTCTGTGCCCCCTTCCCACTCATGATACTTAAGGAAATGAAATGGGAGACATTTCTCAAATTTGTAAAGAGATGGCACACACACATCTTTGTAAGGTTTAGAAGACACATCATTAGTTAGGCTTGGCTTTTCTTTTAGCCTGTGTTTAAGATTAGAAACTGAGATTTCTCCATGAGCAGCAAACCAGCACAAATTTCAACTGCATAGACACGAAACCCATTCCTGTTACTACATTTCTGTGTTTTGTGAGCCCAGCAAAGAGTGTGGGCAGCTGCTGGGGTTTGTCAAAGCCTGCAGGATTTAACACAGTTCTACCTGAGATGCTGCCTTCTGCAATGGCTGCTGGCAAGGTTCCAACAATGTTCCTTTACAAAGTGAAAGACTTTATCAGTCCAGCTAATTTCTATGTTTAAAGATGTCATTTTCCTGTTCATCTCCCCACATGTGATAATTACTGAAAAGCTTCATCTTGAAGAATTCATACTCTACAAGCCTTTGAACTAAACTAAAGGAGGCAGATCATCTAAATATGGCATGCTCTGTGAGACTTGACCTACGTAGACATATGTGGATGGGATTAAAAATAAACTTGTAACTGAAATTTTCCCTGCACAGGAATGTATCTCTTGGAACTTAGCTCCTTAGGAGATGGACAAGCTAACTATGGAATTACCCAAAATGACAAAGTTTATTGAAATCAATTGCTCTGATTCCTGTATGAAGAAAACCGGTGACACACACACAAAAATCCAGATCAGATCTGTATTTGGGATTCCTTTTTGTGTTGTACCATACAATCATGATAGTATATGTTCCTTTAGCTCTCTTTTACTCCCTTTAGAGATACCTCAAGATGTGTTTAAGATCTGTCTTTCTCAATTATTTGCTCCACAAAGGCTGGAACCTGCCCAGTCACAGGTTTGAAAGGAAACTGAAAATACAAAAGATCTCCTCTCATGGTTAACTGCTCAGGAACCAGCCAAATGTGTTATTTCTCTGTCATCTTTCCACTGCATGTAAGGGTCTTAGGCAGAAATATCATTAAGGTGTGTCTCCCTGTATCTCAAAGATGTCTGAGCAGGTGCTGTGGTCTGAGGACATCTACAACCATACAGGAAAACTAATTTGTAGAGAAATGGGTGGGCTATGCAGCAAGGACCTGCATTCAGGCAGGGTCAGCAGGACAAATGGTAACCCATAACAACACCCTCAAAGTATCCTGGATATCTCACACAACAGAAAAACCAAGAAATCATTGATTGGAATTGATCTGAAGACAGAACAGCAAACAAAATGAGCGGCTGTTTCAATTCTTGAGGTAAAGTAAGAGAACTGGTTATGTTCACATTCCAGTTTTGAGCAGATAAAATCACTAGGTTTAAAATAAGCAGGTATTTTTTTGGGTTATGAGCCTGCCCTGTGGTGCAGTTTGTCAGGGCAAATCTGATCTTGATTCCATGCCATGGAAGAGAAGAGTCTTGCTGCAGAGGAGAATATAAGATTAATATCTTCTGCTACCACATGCCCTTAAAACAGAAAAGGCTAATTGATTTAAATAAGCTTAACAACTGGGTTTTTTTGTTAATTATGCTGCTACATCCACCCTTGGACTATTGTGCAGCCTTCACTAGTTCTTTAATCAGTAAAGTGATTTCTTTTGCAGACAGCATGGCTACCCTTGAAGAGCATGTGAGTCCACTCTACTACCCCTTTTATATTGACTAATGAAATCTGCATTGCATTTGTATTCTCCATCTTCTAAGCACGGCCTTCAACCCTGTCACAATCCCTCTCTGCAGCCTGCCTCCCCCATGGTGTGTCCAGGCAGGAGTCAGCTGGGAGCAGTGTGAAAGTCTGTGTGTTGTGAGTGTGCTCCAGCCATTGGTGTGTGCTACAGCCAAACCAAATACAGCCCAGCTCCTTCCTCCTCGCCTTCCCCTGTGTGGGAGCTCTGCTTCGGCCTCCTCTCGCCTCCAGACAGCTGTGCATGTTCATTCAGCTCCTATCAATTACAAAATCTTAATGAGACTTCTTTTCCTCTGTCAAATTTGGCTGAAAATGGTCAATAAATGGAGAAGTTACTGGGTAGGAACTGCAGCTCAGCTAAGGAGATGGATGGCACTGTCATTTAAGCTCCTTTTCTTTGGAGTGCAAACTGACACATCTTGTTGGAATTGTAAGAGTTTGGCTGTGGACTCTCAGGATGTCCTTTCACTAAATGCCACACAAAGTGGAATTTTTTGGTACATGCCTTTCTTTTGGATTCTGGGAGACTGACCTGCTAGAAATTCCCCAGTGGTCAGCATTAGCTCATGTGTCTGCTGAACGTTTAATAGATACAGTTTATTGTCTCTTTAAACTACTTTGATATTTACCACTAAATACAACCCACTTTAAGAAAAAAGTGAAATGCTACTTCTCCAACAATGCAAAAGGAAATACCTGTCTCTGCCATGGTCCTCATTAATCAAACTGTTGATTAATCAAACTCATTAATCAAACTGTTGAAAACTTCTCATTGTACTTTCCTCCTTGCTCATTTTACCCCCCTCACTGTGTATTTGTGGGTCCAAACCAAAAATTTAATCTGATGTTTTACAGAATAATAGAAAAGCACAGACAAAAAAGCAGTGAGAAAAACAAGTTGAAATGTACTCTTCCTAAAAACTTTGATAGGTTGGTAACATCTTTTACAAAGCGAAATGTAAAAGGTATCTCAGGTTATGCTAAGGCTGAAATGCAAATCAACATTCTGTTGATCTTGTGATTACTTTAACCTTGTGTAATTTAAGCATCAACACTAAGCACTATAGGTAAAGTTAGTTAGAAATCTGCAGACAAATCCCCTAAATTACCTATGTTTTATCCTACAGAACAGGAAAATATTTCCATCAAATATGGAACAAACTTTGCTCAACATTGTTGATGGGACTCCTGTTTTGTTCCATTTGCCTGAAATTTCTCCTTCTCTTTTAACTTCTGCTTCACTCCACACCCTGCTCACCTTACCCTCAACTACCTTACTCTGTCCCCCTTTCCTTTGTTATTCTATCTGCTTCTCCTTTCCAAAATAAATCCACTTGCATATGCTCAGCTTCACAAAGCTGCCCGTCTAACACAGCCACTTCAGTCACTCTGCTTTTGTCTCAGTCTTCCTCCTGGCCTCAAACAAGGAACTTTCTCACTCCAGTGGTATCTGTGAACCCCAACTCACCTAGGAATTTCCATACAAGATGTATGTTTGCATCCTACTGCAAAATCTTAAAAGCTCAACAAAAATCATTTGTGTATCTGCACCTTTCCTAGCTGAAGAGACTTGGAAGTCTTACAATCTTTGTCTATTGTGACTGTGCTGTTACAATAAATACAGCAAAAGAATTCTTTTACCCAGCAAGTTTTAATTTTGGAAAGTATATGCCAGTGTTTTGACCACAGACCTTTTATTGTTACATTTTTTTATTGTTCTATGACTCACCACTACAACTGCATTTGCCTGCAGCTTCAAAGAGCTGTTAATAGCAAACCCCCCTCCCCTCTATACATGCTGTTCTTGGCAAAAAAAAAGGAGTTATGTACAGATACAAATTCCTAGATGCTAAAGTGATGTGAGCTGCTCAGCATCATCTCAGCACAGACTGTCTGTGACTGCCCAGAGCCCAGCTCTGGGTGTATACACCAATGGATCTGTGTCCACATCATATAAACAGTGTTGATAGCAACTTGAAAAAAACACACACAGCAAAACCTCAAGACTATTTGAGCTTGCTCTGAAATTAATTTTAAAAGCTGTTACGTAGAAAAGAAAAAGAAACACGGTATTATTCTTTTTTGTGCTTTGCTTTCATCTCTGAATCCAGGCAAAATCCTGCATGCTAACTGCTGGAGGGAAGAGTTGAAAGGGCATTTCCTTTGACAACCAGCAGAGCTTTGCTACCCCCAGCTAAATAAAAGTGAATAATATTTTCTGCACGGCCAATTATTAGGTTTGACGTGCACCTAGAAGTGCCCTGCCTCAAGAGCCACCCAGCACTGCATTCCTGTCTGTCTGTCTGTCTGTCTGTCTGTCCACACCGTGTGTGTGTGTGTGGTCTGCACACACAGGATTCCTGTCCATCCTCACTGTCCCTGGCCCACTGGGACAGGGTTCCACACACCCACGTGTGTGCACTACAGAGCTGGACAGATGATTCCTGTCCCTTCCTCTGCTCTTGCACTCTCTACACAACCAGGAGAAACACAATAAACCAACACTTTATTTTGTTTTCCCTTGTTATTCCAGCAGAGATTGATTTTTCCTATTAAATCTGCATCAAAGCTTAGGTACTAAGCTGGAGAGACTGAAAAAAACATTCTGCTTTTCTGTTGTATTCGTGCCAAAATCATTCTTACCAAGGAAAGAAATTCTCTAATACTCTACAAAACTCATGGCACACTGTGTGTAGAGATGTGCCAGCCTGGCCAGCTGCATTTCTCCAAGGTGTCTGCATTCCAGTACTCCTGTCTTTGCCTGCTCTGCTCCTGATCTGTTGTCTTGTGTGATTTACATTATACAATGCCATTACCCATGGGTAGGGACCCACCCTATGGGCACCATAAAGCACTCTGTACAGCTTAGGGAAAAAAATCAGAATTCTCTCTGCTACAGGACCACTCCAAGAAAAAAAGATCTGTGGAGCAAGATGAGAAAAAAGCCAGCCATACCTCTGGTGAGTTTTTCTTAACAATCCTTTTATTGCTAAGTCATTAAAGTTAAGATAGGTGATTCCACTTGTTAAAGAGCCCTGACAAAGCAGAGGGAGAAACAGAAAAGAATGAATGGAAGGACAAGAGCAACCTTGATTAGTTGATTTGCAATTAGAAGACCTAGGAGGAAACAAGGAAGCCTTCATATTTTTAAGCCCTCTTTATATCACAGAGCAGCTTTCTGGCTAACAGTGGAGAAGGACTGGCTGGTTGTGGTAATCAGGAAAGGGGGGAAGAGAAAAACCTTTTTGTGATCTGATAGTGAAGAAAAGGTCCAGGAAAATAAGGAATTAGTTTGCACTTCCCAGTCTGTGGATCCTTCCCACTAGATCTGTGAATTTTTCATTTTTTAATGCAGAAGAACACACATCTTGCATATGAGACAGAGAAGACACTTGAAAGATGATCAAAGATCTCTATATATATAAATATATTTCCCCTTAGAGGAAAAAAAAAAAAAAAAAGCAGGGAAAAACTAAAATGAGAAGGTAAAGTCCTTAATACTTCCAGAAAGCAAATAAACTTGTGCAGGCTTCCAAGTTTTAAACAACCTGTGAGTGTGTGTGTGTTCTTAAGGATCACTATATAGCTTTTATTATTTTTTCAGCACCATTACTGTCAGCAGCTGGCAGAGCTTTGGGTTGCCAGCTGTAATAAAGGAGGAGAAGCCAAGGTTGCATCTGCTGGTGTTTAGGGGATGGAGGACTGGCTTGGTGTCATAAATTATGGTAATGTTTCATGTTAAGGTGAAAACAGTGAGAAGAGTAACTTCTGAGCTATTAAAAGGATTAAGAGTGGTAGACTGGTGAAAAAGAATGTTTAAAAGTGTGAAGTTTCCCACCCCAAGCAAAAACCCACTGTAAAAACAGGAGATACCTAGGTTGTTCAAGTCCTGGAGAAAAACTTGCCTGGAGTCAGCTGTGAGACCTCCATTTATTTTTTGTTTACTCAGCTACAGGAAATATTTGTATTCACACTAAGACAGGCAGGCATTGGTGGTAAACAAACAGAAAGAGAACAAAGGACTGGGTTCTGTGACTGTAAAATTGTACTCAAATAAAGAGAACAAAGGCTCCAATAAAATGGCAACCCCTTAACCAGGGCTGTATTGAACATAAAAGGCCACTGCTTCCTCCAGGCACCAGCCCTGGGAGGAGAGTTTAACATAAATTTGGGAGTAAAGCTTTACAAGAGTTGAGAGATGAACATTCACCTCTACTACTGATCATCTAAATTTCTACAAGTAATTGCAAAGGTAAATGACTTGCATTTGAAATTGAGGGTACATAATCAGCAAGCTTTTCTTATATCCACATGACAAATGTTTGATTAGGCCAGGAAAAATCAGACAGCAATCTTTTGATAGCTGAGTTTGAGACTCATATTGTCTTCATGAAAAAATGTGGACTAATCCCTAAAAACACTTGTTGCTACTGCAAGGGCTCAAAACCTTTGGTGACATAGTCAAGGCTAAAAAAGGCACACAGAAACTGTGCCTTTATTCTGTGTTCCACACAGAATATTCTGTAATTCTGTGTTCCATTCAGCTGCTCAGGGACAGCTGAACACAAGTGCCCTGAAGAGATCTGCCAAAATCACAAACTCATGTTTGGGGGGACAGAATTGTCCCCAGACCTCCAGTTCAGCACAATCTCCATCACCTTCCTCATCTTGTACCTTTTGGAGATGGCAGCTCTTTCCAGACTCCTCACAGACAGCAGAAAAATCTCCATCCCCTCCTTGCATGCACTAATGGCAAGTGGCATTTGTGCAAGTCTAAGGAAAATCTGCACGCCTTTTCTTATGTCATGAGTATTTCCTCATCTTAGAAAAGGGCTGTAGAAAACAACATGTACTTGTTGGGGAGTAAATTCCTCATTCTTTTAAGCCTTGGATTCTTCAGAACATAACACAAGGAATTTAACAGAGCTGAGAGGAACCTGAAGGCACCAGCACCCCTCCATTTGCAGGAGCTATCACTGATAATTTCTAATTTCTATTTCTATTATTATCACTGAAATTTCTAATTTCAGAAATCTGCCTCTCATTTTGACAAACCTGCTACACTGTCCTATTATTATTATCAAGAAACCACTCCTAATTAACAGCATCTTAGATTTCCAACTGCAAGATGAAACCTGTTTTCCCCTGCCTTAGCCATTCATTTGCCTGAGATGTGATGCACTGGACCAGGCTCAGTCAGACAGATTCAGAAAGGGAAATGATTTTCAGAATTTAATGATCTTAATACAGTGGGTGAGAAAAAAATCTGTACTCTGAGAGATATTTCAGTGCATAAGCTCCAAAATACCTGAGATCACTGTTCATCAACAGTTCAATGTTTACTGAAGCTGAAGTTCATTCCACACAGTTAAGACCTAATTTTTTTCCATTATCAATTTTTAAAATGGTGGGGGATTAAAATTCTCCTTTGCAGACTATGCATTTCTCTCTTTTTAAGCAAAAAAAGAGCAGTGATTTATTATGTTACTCACAAAATAACTCAGCAAAATCACAAATATGCAATATATTCTATCTTATAGATCATTAATTTTCATTACATACTCTAGGTGTACAATTCTTTCCATCATTCATTCCTCCACCAAGTAAAAAACACATCACTAACACATTAAGTCATGCAACTGTTAATCTGTAATCTACTTGAAACCTTCTACATATTTAGTTTATGAACCTAATCACTCACCTCATATCTCTGACTTCACCTTCTCCTTACATGTTTTTGGAACACACCTTGAATCATCTATCACCTCACCAGTTACAGGTCTTACACAAATAAAACCAATAGCAAAGCTGGAAAAATGCCTTTCAGCTTTCTGCCACTATGTTTTAACTATCAACGTGTGAATTGGGTTTTTATGTGATGTCACAGGTTCCTTAGGCTTCTCATCCAAAGTAACCACAAATAAAGTTTTACTTTATAGCTTCAGAATGAAACTGTTTGGTGTGTGGCATGTTCCCTGAGGAATAATATTAAATACAGGGAGAGATAAGCATAATGTACCAAATTAGCAGATATTAAATGGAGATTTGGTAAAGGGACACGTGTCTCCTAGACAATGTCCAACAGCCCAGCTGAACAGGAATCATTTAGCACAGAAAAACCTGCATCCCATCAGTGAAACACCTGTAAGGATGCTTACACACCCATCTTCACCAAGTTCAAGCAATTCAGAATCTTCCTGAGTCTGAAATTTTGGTGTGAAATTTCTGTTTCTTCACACACATTCAAAAAAAAAAAAATAAAGAAAATCTATTTGTGGATTTATCTCATCATGACTTTTTATATGTTTAAGTGGAATTCTCCCTGTCACCAGCACTTCAGAGTTGCCCAAACAATGGGTCTAAATGATACAATTTAAATGTAATCATAACTCACTGTGTTTTCCGGTCATCCTTCAGACATCATCAGTTCAAATACCAAGAGTGATGCCAAACCAGCCCAGCCACAAGGACCCATGGCTGGAAAGTCTCAAATATTTTACTCCTGAGGCACATCCTGCCACTGGACAACAATCAGGAGCAGTTGTGGATGGGTCTTTCCCAGCTACCCCACAAACCATGGGCAGTCCTGAGCTGTTCTAAACCACTCTTTCTGAGATTGCATCCATCTCATGACTCATCAGCTAAGAGAAATATTGTCAGGAACTGTGTTCGACATAATATCTGCAGCAAAGGGACAGAATGAATTCCAGAAGTACTCTGTTGAAGGTATGTACCACAGAGAGCTGCTCTAATATATTCTCTTTATTTAACTGCAGACCATCAGAGCAGTGGTTCAGGCCACAATCACTGCAGGAAATCACCACATGGTGCAGCTGTGATGTCAAATGACCATTTTCACATTGCACCAATGCCCAGCAGCACCATTCACAGACCAAGGAATGATTATTTGGCCCAGCTTAGATCTTCTAGTGCAGGCTTCTGAGGAAGCGAGCTCAGTGAGCATTCTCACCTCTTTAATAGTGCTAATTATTAAAATTAGTAATCCCCTCTCCCAGGGGAGGCTTAACTATCTTCCCTGATATCCAACACCAGCAAGTTGGTCACTTACAGGAATGGGATACTAGCCTAGACTTGTCCAGCAATCCTGATTTTCTAGAGAGAAGCAATGTTGCTTAAATAATTTCCTATAGGAGTTCTAAGCCTTGAATGAGAGCTAGTGTATATGTGGCACTAAATGCTGCTGGTAATTATCCAATTAATTTAAATTAATGTTTGAGTTTTTAGTCACTTAAAGAGCTGTAAAATTAGAGTATGAAAATCTTAATATATTCAATAAATGCAGGAATATTTCTAATGGAATGAAACAAGTTTTTGGGTTCAAACTTGGGAAATATTGGTTGTACAGTATTTTAAAAAATGTTACAGATGTCTAGAAAGAAAGGGTACCAAGTACTGTATTGTTCCACAATACTTCTGTAAATTTTCAAGTCCTCTCTTTGGGTAAAAGCACCTTCCCTCCCCAGCAATCCTACACAGCTGTACCCTAAAAGCTGGTGGCTGTGGCATGGCTGAGGGCACACACAGGTGATAGTAAAAGGTTCTAAAATCTTAGAAAATTCGGGGAGTTAGAAAGAAAGTTAGGTTTGGAAAGCCCTGGGAAAAGTAGGCCCTGAGAAATGTTTGGCTTTGTGTTTGCTAAAGATCAGGTCAAACTGCACCTGTGTGGTCAGTGTATGATAAATATTACAATTGTTAGACGTGATTAGATATAATTATTGTTTAAAGAACATGAGGAACAATGTTAGGGGGCTGGGGGGGATCACAAGATATCCATGCTTGGGTAAAAACAATGTCTACAATAAAACAATGTAAGTTTAATAATTCATATGTAAGTTGTCTAACAATAGAGTATAAAACATGTTCGGCTCAAAACCAAGTTGGGTCAGATTTGGGTCTGTGTACCCCTGACACCCAGAGCTCTTCAATAAAACACCTTCATATAATCATTCAGTGATTATGTGTGTTCCTGAATGCTAACACAGAGAGCAGACAGGGCTGTTTGCAGCAGGTCCAGCAGGCACCAGAAGATGCTCTGACACGGTTCCAGCAGGCACCAGAAGATGCTCTGACACGGTTCCAGCAGGCACCAGAAGATGCTCTGACACGGTTCCAGCAGGCACTGCCCTCCCTGGCATGCTGCAGCCAGCCACAGCCAGGCCTCCCTTGAACACACAATTTTATTTTGTCATTTGCAAAAGGCAAAGGGTGAAGGTGAAGGAGGAGGGAGAGGGGAAAGAGTGTAAGTAATACCAGGGAAAGATGAAATGCTGCCCCAGCAAAGACTGCTGACGCTGCACCGAGCGCTGTTCCTGTGCTAATAGATGATTAAAAATGATGGGAAAAAAGTCTGGAACACATGGCAGGGAGAAGGTGCTTTCTTTTAATCTGTGAGGGCTCCTAGTGCTGTGCTCCAGGAAGCAGTGCTCAGGGGCATGACAAAGCCTTGCTTTCTGTGCCTGCTGTCAGGGTGCTGGGGTCAGCTTCTGGCAGAGCCTTCCCCCCTGACAGAAACAATTACTGAGGAGCAAAGCCTGGCAAAACAAGCAGGGCTGTGATTGATAATCTGGGTGTGTTACAGCCCTTCGACAAAAGCCACCATGCCTAAATTTGACAGCTGGCAGTGCTTGATGAGAGCCAATTAGTGGATATATATTCACTTCAGCCAGAAGTTTCTGCAGTTTCTAGTCCAACAGCTTCCTGAATAGGAAGTGTACAGAGTGATTTCCCCCACTTCTGCCTGCTCACATCTATGCCAGCTACACTGCCAGCACAGCTAAGAATATACTGTAATAACTACATATTTTGGCACCTTTGTGCATTGAACCAGTGAGTGAAAAGCTGCAAGTGACCTTCCAGACACTGCTGGTACAAGAACCTGGAAAAAGGTGACTTTACTTTGGATAGTGAGGCTGGGACTGCACTGTGAATCTAACAACTCCACTGCACGTGATAATCATTCTTGAAATGCTCTGCTGTTCCTTGAAAAGCTTCTGGCAAAGAACATTAATCTGTTTGCTCCTGCTTCAGATTGGTTAAGCTGGCATTCAGAGAGCACCAGAACTCAGAGTCCTTTCTGTTCTGCCCATGAAGAGATCTCTGACAGGGCACCTTCAAGCTCCTCTGCCTGTTCTGAGCTTTCTTACCACAAAAGCTTGCTTTCCCCACTTGTACATCTATTTGCACTCTTGCCAGTGCAAGTACAGTGTTAAAGAGATCCATGAACAAAGATGGACCCAAGAGCCCTGAATCTCACCACTCATTTCAAACATTGACTCCTCTTCCTCAGCTATGAAGAAGCCACCACCACCACACTCAGCTTACATGAATATTCCTAGAGTTCCTACCGACAGTGGTTTGAGAGATGCCTCCCCTCACTGAACTGGAACCTTCCAGAGAGCAACAGGGGTTTTGTCCCAGCCACAGCACGTGTAGGTAATTAGCTAACCAGGTAATTAGCTGCAGTGATTGTACCCGTGTCACCCCAAGGAGAACCCCCCTTGCTAACAGGGTCATCACCCTCCCCACGCGTGGCTCCAAATCAGGAGAGCTGAGGTAAATCCTCACAGCCTGCATCACTTCATGGGGCAGGGAGGGAACTGGGCATGCTGAAACAGCTCCACAGCAAGGGGAAAACATCTGTCTGTCTGTCTGTCTGTCTGTCCATCCCCTTTCCCTGTTCCACTTCTCTCCTTAGAAACAGAAATGGCTCCAGCCACTGGAACTTGGAAAAGTTCTCAGCAGAGGAGTCTCAGGTGTCAGTGTGCAGGGTTTCCAGGGAAACAAGTAACAGTGGAAAAATGTAATTTTTGGGGTGAGAAGCTACTCTGGAATCTACAATTCTTTCCTTTTTCTCATGATCCCATAAACCACATTAACTTGGGAAACCAGTCTTTGCAGTAACTCGCAAGTCAGTCAAAATCTTACAGGGAAGAGGCACAAAGTGGCACAGGAAAAACAGCTTTGGTGCTTTCTTAGATGAAATGTGCATTCAATATTGCATAAATACCATTATTACCAGTCAATTATTGGTGATTTGACCATTGCCAAATAAATCCTCTCCGTTTGTGGGAATGTTCAATAACAGCCCCTCAAATTCATGCTGGCCCTCAGGGGAAGGCACAATCTTGATGAGGATACAGAAGCAGAAGGGAAAAACAGATATTAAAGATTCCTCTGAATGGCAAGGCTGACTACAAAATCACTTACAACAGCATGGGGCTTCTTATCTCCCTTTATTAAAATAGAGAGGAGCCCTTTTTGAGTGAACAGATGAGTGTCTACAGCAAGAACATGATAGGCAGTAAATTCTTTTTCTATGCCCCTAATAGAAAAAAATAAAAAAAGCAATGAGCTTAAATTGCAGTAAGGGACATTACATATAATGATGAAGACAGATAAGGTATAAAAAAGACTTCCCAGGACTGAAGGTCTCCTCCACTTAAAGTATTTAAGAACAGATTACAGGTCTAACTGGATAAATCAACTCTGTTGCACAGAGCTCTCTCCTGAGGCCACACTATTCACTATTCTTATCATTATATATATTTTTATCATTAACAGTTTGCCTGACAAAAGAAAATGCATGTTTTTGGAATATGTGGAGAAAGATTAAGCTGGGTGGTTCTCTGTGCATGCTAAAGTATAGAATTAAAATTCAACATCTTCTTAAAAGACAGAGGAACTGGTCAGAAAGTAACTTTTATTTAGGCATAGGCAGCATAATAAGCCACGTTGTATTAATCTAACCTGAAGTCACATAATTTCAAATGAAAATTATTGAGATCCTGTCATGAGTAACGCTGAGTCAAGCTAGTTTCTGGTAAATTCTGCAATAATAACAATAATAACAATAACAATAACAATAACAATAATAATAATAATAATAATAAATATAATAAATAATAAATAAATAAATAAATAAATAAATAAAAAATAATGATGATGTAATTATGTGAATATGGCTGTTTAAAACAATTAATTTCAATGATAATCCAAGCTGTCAGGAAACACTAATACTGTTCAGAGCCTCCTAAAGCTTAACACTTCACATTTATGGCATGGCAGTGACAGAGGTGCTGGTCAATTCAGGCACCCAGTCTGCACAAACACAGAAAATGACAGTCTTTGCTGCAAACAGCTCCTGGCAGAAAATCCCAGCTGTTTAAGGCTCAAAGCCCACGGGCAGGAAAACCTCAGCCCCTCCAGACACTCCTTCCCTTCACCACCCCAAACTGCGGAGCGGCGCTCTGTTCTGCTCCAATAAGTAGAAGCTGCTATCAAGACTTAGCTTGATGAGGAAAGGGATAAATAAAAGGCAAGCAGGCAGTTTTCTGTCAGCTGAGCAGCTGATGGAGAACTCTCAGAGCAGGGCCCTCTGTGTGCCACATCTGGAGCTGCTTACACAGCCCCAGCTCTCTGCTCCCGCAGCCGCCGCCTCTCCAGGAGCTCCCCACGGACACACAGCCCTGGGAGGAATAACTGGGACCACATTAGCTGCTGACCCTCGCCCTGCAGTGGCCCTGCCTGTCTGATGCTGGAGGAAATCCTTCATCCAAGCTGACAACCAATATGGAACAGGCAGCTGCGTTTGCTGCTCGATGCCGAGCGCCTCGTTAGGAAATGGGCTCTATATTCAGGCACATTCCTGCCATTCAGAGCCTAGAAACTCTAAATTAAAACAACATTGATGCCATATCCTCTTTCCAAAATGCTTCTCTTCATCCAAACTTTAGTGCACATACTTAGAGAAATTAAAGAACCAAAATGTCTTTGGCAGGGCTCCTTCCCCGTGCGAGCGACCAGGAACGTGACAGAGCTGGGAAAGGAGAAATCAGCAGAGCCCTCCAGATTCTGGATACCCTTCCCTTGATGAGGCTGTGTGTCTTCATGGATATTTGTAATTAATTAATTAAAGAAATAACGAAATAAATAAATAATGAAATAACGGAATAATGAAATAAATAAATATTGAAATAAATAATGAAATGATGGAATAATGAAATAAATAAATAATGAAATAATGAAATGGATGAATGAATGAATGAATGAATAAATAAATAAATAAAATTAAGAAGTAAATAAATATCATGGGAAATAGTCAGAACAAGTTTTTGTTTTTTGAGTGTTGTACCTTTCCACCCTCTAAGAAATGTCAATTAACAGCAAGCCAGCCGATGGGAGCCAGCAGAAGCAGTGAAAAGCCAAGATACAAATCCTGCTTTTCACTGCTGTCCTCCAGCTCTGTGTCAGAGCTCTTCCCAGCAGGGACACCCAGCAATGCTGCTCCTTCCCACAAACCAGCCCTTCCCACGTTGCTCAGCATCTCCTACACACGTGGAAATGGGAATCTTTTACTCAGCTGTGCCTGACCACCAACACAAAGAGCTGCTTTCCCACCACAAAGCCCAAGCATTTCCTAGCAATGGCATGGACTGAAACACCAAATACTTATCAGGGGGCTCAGCAGCTCTGAAACACGAATGACTGAGGTCAGGATCCCAGCTCTGAATCCAAAGGGTTGAATTTTGGGTTCCACAACTGCTTTTCAAAGTCTTCCAGAATATCTTGATTTGTGGCATCACTCTCCTTCCTTGAACAGCTGTGTTCAATACATCTGTGAGTCTGAAAGACTTTTCATTCACCGTTTCTGCTGTAAATTTAAGAATTACAGCTAAACTCTTAGGAAGTTCCTGAAAGGTGACACGGTTCTGTGGGGCTGGCAAGCACAGATGGACCCTTGTTCTCCAGATGCAGAAAGGGGTCCGTGTAGAGGAGGCTGAAACTGAGGAAGCAGCAGAGTTGTTTTGTTGGAAAATATCAGGCTGGTGACCTGGAACAGCTGAAGAGGAGTGCAAGGGCCAAGCACACAGAATATTTGCAAAGCGTGTAGAAAAATGAGATTCCCCTTGACTACATCAGGATCCTGTAAAATCTCACAGCCATCTCTTCTGACCCATCTCCTATTTCTGGAGCTGTCAAAATCGGTGTGATTTGAATTTATTCAGAAAAAGTACATCCCAAAACTACTGAAAAAAAAAATAAAATAGATGGAATTTTTGATTCTCTGCAACTCATAGAGAGGTGGTGAGTAATGCTCTCCTGCAATAAGCAATGAGGAGTTTTTCTATCCATGTGTTGAAAGCTGTACACACACATACAAAAAAAAAAGGATATAAAATGACACATCCCTAAAGCACAGGATAGAATTTAGAGAGGATGTGTCAAATCTCTGTTTGGTCACATAAATATTTCTCAGGTTTGCTTTAAATATAGTTTAGATTGTTTATATGTAAACAAATATATAATTGGAGATTACGGATGTACTGGAGAATACTGTGATTTTATACTACACATAAAACTTTTATTTATACTACTCACAGCACAGATGTGTTGAGGAGATTGCTTTCTGCTCTCTTCATTATTTTTAAGATTAAAATCTTAAACAAGCTTAAACAGTGACAAGTCTTTATAGCTGATGGCAGTTTTGGAAACAGAATCTTCAAAGGCATTTCAACAGTCCAATGAATTATTTGAAAAAGGACTGTTGCTCCAACCTCAGATCATAACTGATCTCACTACATACCAAGAACAATTTCAAATTATTCTCCTTTGCAATTTTTGTTTATTTGGGAAATTAAACAGGAAATACACAGAAAAGCACTGAGACCTGGCATCCTTAAGGGAAACTGCCACAACTTTTTAGGAAGAGTTTATGGCACTGTAAGACTTATCAGCACTGAAAGATAACAACAGGAACTACAAATGTTCTAAAAAATCATCTACCTGAAACCTAAGTCATTACAGACAAGAAAAATGTTGATATGTTGATTAAATATACACAAATTTTCAGTAGAAAAAAAGAATCACCATAAAATTCAGATTGTTCCAGGTACTGACAAAAGATAATCAGAAGGACACTGGGAAGGGCAAGGGACATGAAAGCACCTGAATTTAAGCTCAGGACAACAAGATCTAAGAAGAAGTGTTAATTTCTCTTAGAATGAGTGGTAGCATAAATTACAGCTGCTGCATCAACAATTACATGACCAAAACAAGCACCTGACATTGCTGTGACCACTTCTGATTCCTGTTTCAGTTTTCACCTGGCTGACCAGGGACAGTAATTATGACTGTTGCTCAAAAGTAAATAATACAAGACTGTAACCTGCACTTCTTGCTCATTCTGAAGCTGGTACACAGCACCTTCAAAAGTACTGTTCATAAATTAAACCATAAACAACATGCTAAAAACATGAAAAAAAACCCATGGTAACATGTAAAAAAACCCTTAAAAACATGTAAGTGTAACAATAATCTAATGGTGTTTGCTAAGGAAGAAGCAGAGAAATCCCTTATCACACTGCTGACCTGTTTTTGTCTCACAGCCTCTGACAGCAGCAGGAATCACCTGGCTGACAGATGAAATGTTGGACATAAAACTTTATGAAGATGGAAATGGTGGCACTGAAGAAGTTGATACTGGATTGGCAGCAGCATATGTGCTATTACCAGGAATGTGGCAAGGGAATAACTCAGGAAAAACCCAGCAGGAGTGCTGAAGTGAAAAATCTACACAGATTCTTTCAGATCCTAAATCTCTTATTGCCAGGGATGCCTTTTGCTTCCTCTGTGTTTTATTGGCCATGCACTTTTCCCATTGCATTCAGTACTGGAATGTAATACTAAATGCTTGAACAGAAACACACTTTTGCTAATTGTTATGCCAACACAGAAAGATCTTAGAAACAGGAAAAGCCAGACATGGGAAGGGACCAATCTCCTCACAAGCACGAGACCTCCCAGAGTTTTTTGGGGTGTTCTTATGTTTGTCTCTATCCCAGTCAGCACAGAGGACACCTGCAGCTGCTGCTGGAGTTTTTGGCTGTCCCTGCTGTGCTTGAAGTGTGGTGATAAATTGCACTGCAGCTCTGGCCATGTCCCATGCAGAATGGCTGTGCTGCCCCCCATAATACTGAAATGTTTGATTTGATCAATCTCCTTCTCAGCAAATGAGAGAATGATAAAGGTGATTAGGAAGAGAGGTAGGTACTCTTCTTGGGTGTCTGTATAAAGACCTGACAATCTGAGACTCGAGGACTGGAATGGCCTCCTTGAAGCATTATGTTGTACACATCCCTCTCACTGGCACAATGTGTATTTGGTTTCATTCCAAAACTGAGCAGTTTGGCTCTTGGGGAAAAGATGTGTGGTTTGCTAGTGTAGGAATGCATATCAGCTTTCAAAATGCAACTCTTTTGCCTGCAGTATAATGAAGTGGTGTCAAGGATGTGGGGCATGGTGCTCCTGCTGCAGTCAGGAGCCACAGGAGATTCATATTTGAGTTCTCCAGCTAAGAGAAGTTTCTCCCAAATAGGTTTGTTCCCCAGCACAGCAAACACAAACCCCCAAGGGAAGTATCACTGCTTTGCCCTGAGCCTGTGGCTCTGCAGACTGCAGAGGACAATAACCAATGTCCTCCTCATTCACAGCTTCCTCCACATCCCATCACACATTCACCACAAAGAAACTTCCCTCCACGCTGAGCCCAGCAGCTCCTTTGGAACTGTTATTTATGCACTTGCTGGCCTAACACATGACAGGATTATACATTATTAGTTCCATAAATCAAGATAATAATCCCACAGCAGATTATTAGCTGGATTTTTTCCTGGCCCTCCTGTACCCACCTGCTGCTTGAGCTGTTGCACAAGACGGTCTTTCTCTCGTTTCAGTGCAGCCACCTCATCCTGAGTCTTCTTCTTGGAGGATGAAAGCTCTAGCAGAGCAATATTGGCATCTTTTTCACTAATGGCAGCAAGAAGGGCTTCTTGTCTGAAAAAAACCAAAACAAACAAATTACATTATTACCCTGCAAAACTTAGAGGACTCCTCTACAAAGATTTGGATGTGCCATCAATGCTGTACCAGCGTGCAACTCTGAAAAGCAGGAATAAATATTTTTGTCTGGGATACACATCTGTTGGTGGAACAGCGAGTCAAAACCCACACACCTCCCCCTAAACAACTGTGCTGATACCAAATTGCAGCTTGCAGGGTAAGAAAAACACATTTTGTTCTTCTTCTGCTCTCACCTTCTCAGCTTTTAATAACTACCATTTATTATTACTTTGGCTGAACATTTTCCCATACTCTTTCCCTCTAGCAGAAAATTACAAATAGAATTCAGAAACATTTTATACATACTGGGAAGAAAGGAGACAAAGATAATCACCCTAACTGTAAAACAGCAGTTCTCAAAGGAACACAAAGGATTGATTATATTAGGGAAAACCTTTTCTGTCCTTTGACCTTAATTCTCTAGCTGGTGATGTGCAACAGGATTTCAAAGAAAACCCTGGCCTTATTGCCCAGTAGTGTTGGCTTGTCCCACCTCTCATCACCTTGCAAAGAAGGAATAAAATGAGGTCCTAAACATGTGGCATCATGCAGGAGAGATGAGGAGACAAGCCAAATACTGCACATTTCTGATCTACATTTCATCTCAAAAGAAAGTTGCAAGTGCACTTCAAGGTTTGCTGAAGCCCTCAATATCCAGAAGTTCATTATCAGGATCCCAATTGAAACCACTGTCTCTAAAATGTGAAAAAACCTTGTATTTCAAGAGGAAAAGGTGCACTTCAACAGACACAATTGTTCATCTGACAGGACAGTGGACTTACACAATGGACTTTCTGTGGCTGGAATTTCTCTCTGGGTTTACACAGGTGTTTCTTGTGCAGTCCAAGAGAGTTAGCTTGCTTTAAATGAACTACCAGCATATCAAAACCCTCACAGATCCAGTGTAGACAGCACTTGGATCCTGCCTAGATCATATCTAGAAAAACATTATTGCTTCCCTTTCAGAATGTAATACCATAGAGTAAAGAAAATTTTTCCTAGATACTTTAGGATAATCATAAAGTATTCTAAATACATTTGTGCTATGAAGAAACACAAATATTCTGGTGACTTAATGGAGGCAAGGAGTAGAAGAAAGGAAAAGGTGCACATCAGATTCCCAGATGCAGTGTCAAGATTGTAGGTGTGGGAACGATGGATAATGGGCATGTGATTATTGCCATTTTGTTTCTGCTGCTTTTGCTTTATGGAAAAGTATCCAATTTTGGATGTCTGCCTGAAACATGAAAAATACCAATAGGGTGAAGTGACAGAACATGATCCATGACCTCTGCTTTTTTCCAGCTATCGCTATCCTGGGAAAGACAGGCTGGCTTGGAGCTCTGGTCATTTTCACTTGCTTTAGAGTAATCTGTTTTGATTATAAAGAAACACTTATTCTTTTAATAGCAAGCCCCCAATTCTCGCTGATGATTCAGGACCAGAGCCAAGAATATCTCCGTAACTCTATCTACGGGGCCATTACTCTGCTATGGAAATTGAGGTGCCTCAAACAGCATGTAAGCCATGTACCCTCTGCAATCAAACCCTTTGCTGCCCATCTCTGCTCCCTAAGTGCCACCCCCAAGGCCAGGAAAATGAGATATGGATAGCAGTCCATTCCTTTTCCTTTCTGCTGAAAAATCTTTGCCACCATGTCTTAGAGGAGAACTTCCTCCTGGCCAAAACTCCAGCGCTGTGCTGTGACATGAGGCTGCTGGTCAAGCAGTGGAGAAAAAGCCTCTGTGGCTTTCTGACTGTTTTCTGGAACTGAAACAGGGCGAGGTTTGAAGGAAAGGAAGAAAAATACCCTGTGGAAAGTGCATTGTAGTGCATTTTTCACTCTAGCAGGCTGAAGGTGAGCTGCTCCACGTGGGAGAAGCGCAGGTGTCACGGCCAGCTCTGCTGGAGGGGACAGGGCTGCAGTGGCAAGCTGCTCTCAGCAGAGCTTGCAACTGCCAATGATTCCAACACCACAGAAAGGGCATTCTACCAAGCAAAAGACAAGGCTTCTGATTGAAGAGCACTACAAAAGTGATTTATTTCCCTTCCTGAGAGCTTTCTCCCCAGGGGAACATGCTGTGAGACAGCCGATGTGGCAAGGAGGAGCAAAGGGGCTGCTGTGTGAAGGGTGGTGGCAGCACGTGAACAATCCCATCCATCAGCACTGCTGCAGACACCCCTGGAGGCTCTGCCACTGCCACAGCCTTGGCTTCTTCAGCAAAATGCTTCTCCTCAGCCCACAGCATTGGAGGTCCTGGAAGGTTCTCATGAGCAGGCAAAACGTGCTGCACAACCCAGGGATGCTGATCTCCTGAAATGCTGGCCAGGGCACTGAACAGACACAGCTCACTTCAGCTAATTCAGATGATTATTTCAGATTATTTCAGTATTTCAGATGCTGGTACTAGTGCAGCTGTGCCAACATCAACTCAGCAGGGGCCAGCTGCACATTTATCTCTCTGCAGCCTCAGCTGAGCTGCTCGGGCTCACAAGGGGGAAGCAGACTCTGTCACAGACTGAATCCTACCAAACAAAATCTGAAATGGAAACAGAAAAATCCACTGAGAACAGGTCCCACTTTTACTCCAGATTGGACAAAAAAGGGAGATGAGTTTTTTCCTTCTGTCACCAGTGCAGCCTTTCACTGAATGTGGGTCATGATCGATACAGACTGCAGTGGTATCCAGAGCAGTAGCTTCCATTCTTAAGAGATATTTGTGCATGCAATCCCAAGATCAATATCACCATTATTTGCTCTGTTTGCAGTCTTCAAAAAAGAATGCAAGGAAAGATGGGCTTGCCTTTTTAAAATAGATGGCTACACAATAGTTACAGGCCAGTAGAGCACAGAGATTTGACAACACACACAAAAAATAGTGGGCAAATGCATGTCTCCTTCACCTCTTGAATAGAAATGTCTGATTTGGGGAAGACAACTGGGCAATAATTTACTATTACACTCCTGCTAATTACTAATACTAATAGAATCAGGCTGTCTTCAAATGGGTTTCTGTGGCACTTGGTTTCAGGAGACTACAGAATTCCTTCAGAGCCCTTTCCTAGTAAAGGAGAAGAATCCTTTTGGTAAAATACAAGAGGAGGTGAACTTTAAAAAGCAGTCTTGTACTTTGCAGTACTGTTCCCAGGGTCATGGCACTGGAATATTTATCAGCTGTATAATTAGAAAGAATAACAGGCTGTAAACAGTGCTGAATTAATGATGCTTCAAAACATGAAAACTATACATATTCATTAAAGGAATATGTTTACATATGTCAGGGAGATCTCTCATTCCATATAGAAATGTTATAAATATATTGTTCTATAAAATTTTATTTCAAATTATGAAATGTCTTCCTATCTGGAGCATTTCTGAAAGTGTGCATGGGATAACATGAGAGCAATATTGATATCAGCAGCAGCTTTGATTTTAATGTCTCAGAGGAACTGGGGTAATTCCATCAGCCCTAGTTGCATTACAGGGATCAAATCTGTTTTCCTTCTAACTGGCATGAAAGTAAAGTATTTCAAGGTCTGACAGCAATTTGAGGAGCTCAGGTGGCTACAGGCTCACAGTGACCCAGTCAGTTCCTTCAACAGACACTGCTGCACTTCCATGATCAATGATTAAATGTTTCCATCCTGCCATTTCAAGATGAGCTGCAGTTATGGCTGTTGTGCCTGCAGTACTCAAGGAAAGATTCTCCTGTTTCATCAGCTGCTTGCTCATGGAACCACAGAACAACAGAGGTGCTGCTCAAACAGGACTTGTCTCTCTTGTCTGATTTTTGTCCCTTTGCCCCAAGCCTACAGAAAATGCTGCTGAAAGCTTTGAATGCTTTCCTGTCAGAGACACCTGTCAGACTCACCCTGGTGAATCACCATCACAATAACAACTGTATGATTTGCACATGAATTAAAAACCCTCCCACAACGAGACAACAACAGAAAGAACTCACAGGCAGAGAATCAGATACAGCAATGAGAGCTGCACAGACACACAACAGCTCAGAACATAAAAGCACTGGGACAGGGAATTCAGTAATTTCATGAGTTTAGCAGGATGACAGGGTTTGGGTGGGTCTCACTCAATAAACTCTTAGAAGGTAATCAGGAGTACAACACACCAAAGCATGGATTCAATGGGACATCATCCTTTCCACCATAAACCCTGTCTTCCTCTACAGCAGCACTTCTGAACTGCATGATTTTTCCTTTTTTTTTTTTGCTGGTTATAGAACATCTTCAGAAAATTAAAGAACTGTCTTGCAGTACCCCAGAGGGAGAGGACAGTCCTTGCACAGCTCTGGCTATCAGGATTTGGTTCTTAAAAGAAACCTTGAAAAAGGCAATTATACCAGAGAATGACATTTCATGATGCAAACAGACGAGTCACTCACTTAATATGCAAGCTGCCAAATTCTGCACTGGCTGTAATTTCTGCAGCATTTAAGATGCAGCTCCAAGTATCCCAGAGTGAGCAAACTTTTATCCAAAAGAAACAGCAGCTACCTCTTACTGCAAGAGAGTGGGAAAAATTTTTTACTTGGCAATAGGTACTACCTGCTTTTTTTAATTCCAGCTGGGAATAATCAAACCTCAGGCTGCAAATTAATTTCCAAAGCACAGCCTTAAACCTTCAGTCAAAAGGGATAATACCACACTCCTTCCATTGCAGTTTCAGCATGTCACCTTTGCCTGGCCTGGCTGGCACATCAGCAGCTTGTCTAATCTCTGGTCTATGCTCTCACAGCTATCAAAACACAAACTGAGAATTCAAGCAAACCAAATGAGATGAAAACAAGAACTTTTTGTCATCAGCAAATTGAAGCTCTCTAAATGAACACACTTCCACTGGTCTCTTCAATGTCATTGCACACATGTGACCACAACTGGAAAACAAGATAAAAATACAAACTCTTGGTGAATGCAGTTGTGTGGTCACAAAAGTGACGTCCCTTTAATTTTCCATTAAAAGATTGGCATGGTAATAATCAATGTGAATTCCACGACACAGGAAGCATTACCACTTCTACTGCCCTTGTTTAAAAAAAACCTGCTGATTATAGATTTAGACTTTCCTACATGTATTTTCTCTAACATCCCAATAATCCAGAAGCACTGAATCCTTACTAGGATCCATAAGCAATGCTTGCAAAAGTCCTTTCCCTCAACATGTTTGATAAAGTCACAAGTAGTTTTATAAATATTTTATAATACCTTTCCCATCTGTGTTTTAGCCCTTCTTGTACTTAAGCTTCCATCTTCATTTTATCACTTTGGCACCAGAGGTAAAGATTTGCAGTTCCTCAGTCCTGCTCATGTCTCAGCTCTGAGCAGCCAGAATTGCAGTGCCAGCTTATCTAGAAAAAAAATCTAACACTTTCACAGAGAACTTTCAAACCCACTGCTAATTTCCTGAACTATTTTTATTGATGAATACCTCTGTGAAAAGCTGGTTGCTGCACATCCCAGCTGCTGAACTGGCAGTGCCAGAGCCTTCCCACGGTGCCTGTGAGGAGTGGAAGCTCCCCAGGACGGCACATTTTAGAAGGAACTTTCAATCCTGGCACCCCATTTATGGGAGGATCTTTGCCCTGTGAAAGGCAGAATTTATTTCCAGACCATCTCCCCTGCTTTAGCAGCCTTCAGAGCAGAATGTGGATCAGAGGCAGCAGTACTCACAAGGCTCTCGAGCTCCCCAGAGCTGGCTTTCCTGAGCAGGGAGTCCTGGAACAGGCGCTCTCTCCATCTGCAGCTCACCAGCAGTGCACACAGAACACAGACCCAAGGCTTGTTTCTCATCCAGGCAACAGAGGCCACCAGAACTCATCCCCCAGATTATGAAAAAAGACCTTATAAGAAAGGCAGCTCCGATTTCTTTTCCTGGGACATGGTGAAGTACAGGTTGAGCTGTAGCTGGGCTCGCGGTTTCACAATCGGCTGAAGCTGACACAAGACAGGCTCTTGTGGCAAGAGATGGTTCTGCCCTCCCATTCCCAGGTTCCTGCCCCTCCCTGGTGTCAGCAGCACTGGCTGTGGATCCCTGCAGCCTGAGGAACCAGTTCCAGCCCTGGATCAACAGCAGGAGCCCGGCTCTGACCGCAGGTTCCTGATCCCTGGAGGAGCTGCAGCTCTTCCTGACGCTGTGACACTCAAACCCTTCCCTGCCACAGCCAGCACTGAATGGAAGAATGGAAAATCAATCATGGAATTCACACTGATTATAACATATCAAACAGCCACAATTGCTACAGAGAAAACAATTGTCTTGATGTCTTTGTGAATCTGGTCTGGGCTGAATGATGGTAGAAGGAAATTTCAGCTTTATCAGTCAAACTTTGACAGCAATGCTGCAATCTTACTGCGCTTCTGATCACGTCAAAAACTCCAGCCATGACTTACAACACAGCTCTTGGAAGAAAATGGTGCAGTCTTTGCACTCAAATCAAACAGATTTGAGATCAAACCTCCTTGCTGAACTCCTAGCACGTTATTTCTGATGAGTGTAATTTATCTCACTGCTACATGGGTCTCATTTCCACGCCTGATGTTCTGATCATACCTGCCCTGCTCTGTATTTTATCAGCTCTCTGGGAAACAAGGCAAAGGCATTAACTTAGTTTTGGGACCAAATTCATACTATCCCTATTCTCAGTGCATTGTGGTTCCACTCCCTTTCCCGACCTTTTTGTAGCAGCGGCTATAGAATATTTATTATTTATTTTTATTTCTTTTGGGAGGTCTCATTCAGCATGAGTTTTCACAATTCTCACTTTATTCCTAAAATTTCTGCTTCCCTAAAATGTCTCTCTCTTGACCAGTTTTTAAGGCTGCTGCCAATTCCTTTTTGGATACAGATGCACAGCTTTGTAACTTTCTTCAGCTTTTACCCTTTTGTTTGGGATGCAAAGACCTCAGAGTTTTGGACTTTTAATTTAAATAAATGCTCTGTTTCCCCTACATGAACCTCCTGTATTCCTCTGTCCAATTGCTACCTAGTAGTCTCCATTTTTCAGTCTATCACTTTAAAATTGAAAACTACACTTTTCTAGCACAGTTTTTTTTATTTGAATATAGGTTTTATTGATT
The DNA here is from genome assembly GCF_971803275.1 of Cyanistes caeruleus. Taxonomy (NCBI): domain Eukaryota; kingdom Metazoa; phylum Chordata; class Aves; order Passeriformes; family Paridae; genus Cyanistes; species Cyanistes caeruleus. The sequence continues at coordinate 82,985,206 of NC_141704.1, forward strand.
TGTGATCACTACAGCTGAAGTCAGTTTTGGTGATAGTTTCTCCTCTAGTGTCATCACCACTTACTACAATCCTGAAGTCTCACACCATCACATCTTGGTGATCCAGTCATTATTAAGTTAACAAGCTTGGCAATTTCTCTGATTTGTATCCAGTGAATAGACACATACTACTAAAACACATTTCTCCATTATTACTTACATTTAACATATTATACCTAAAATCCATAGCAGGATACCATCCACTCTCTTTGTGCAACTTCTATGATCCTCACATTACTTTGACTCAAAGTTATGCAATAATTTATACTCTCTTTTATTTCCTCAAAAACTCCAGTATAATGAATTTACAACACCATTACTTTAATTTTTACCTTTGCTGAAGTAGTACCCACATTCCAGCTCAGAATATTACTCTATTTCTCACCAATTGCTGTTATCCCTGTGACATCCAGTTTCATGTCACACACCAGATGTGCAGAGCTGCTTCATCTTGTTGTTCTCTTACAAACATCTAAATATTCTTCCACGTGTACCATTTCAAGAAATTTTCTTGTCAGAGCTCTGGATTGTTCATTATTAATTGTCTGACTACCAACCTGGTAAATTCCACCTAACTCTTACTCCTAACTTCCTACTCCTTCTTCTCTGAGGGTTCTTTTGTACATTTGTTCAAGCTTCTCTTCCACTTTGATTTCTAAAAAGAAGCATTTCCTTCAAGGTCAAACCTTTTTATGTTAATTCTGCAGAGGATGTGTTTGGGCTTTGGTGGCAGTAACAACAGCACCACTAATGCTGATTTAAATTCCATCCTAACTCGAACTCTACCTGTATTTCAGTCTTCTCTGGGTGCTGCTGCTGCCCAGGAGAGGGATTAAAAAAGGAGCACAAGAAATGCCAAGTGTCTGGATAAGGACAGGAATAGCAGCATCAGGGGAAGCAGAGGCTGGAAGCAGTTCCATTAAACACTGAGACATCATTCTGCCTCCTGCTCCTGGTAGCTGCTGCTTAAGTAGTGCCAAAAGAAGTGTTTCTAAGCAAGCAGGAGTTGTTGAAAGGGTTGAGGACAGAAATGGAGCAGGTGTCAGGGGCTATGGATAAAATTTGGATATATTTAGTTCTGTAATTGCAGCAGAAGGGGCCTGAGAGGTTTCATTTAATTTCCTTTTTCAGATCCAGGTCTGAAAGCAGGTGTGGCTACTGGCAGTCCCTGAGTGCAGAAGATTTGTTTGAATGGGCACTACAGCATTTCCTGATGAGTTCTGAAGATACCTTTCCAGATGCTTGAAGCCACTGGCATTCTACAGGAGCTGGGGAGCATCCTGGCACCTTCCTTTCTGGTTTTACCTCTCTCCACTGCCTGCTCTTCACGAGATGAGACCAGAGCTGCATGCAGTACAAAGTTCAAGGGGCTGAGTGTGTGTGCTCAGCTAAGCCCGACCTAAACCATGCAAACAGATCTTTGAGAACCCTTGAGCAGATCCCTGCTCAGCACAGTAATGACACCCTCCCATCCAAAGCCTTTTTTCATGTACAGACCTAAAGAGTTTTATTGAAATAAAGAGAAGCTCAACCATCTCAAAGCAAGCTGTTAGTGCCTGATTTGTAATGAGACACAAGGCATGTGAGCCTACACAGAAAGTGAGAGAGCAAGTCATTCCTATGTGAGGAAATTGGAAAAACCTCAGTGTGGCACATTCCAGCAACCAACACCTTTTCAAGTGAACAAATCTGAAGCTGTGTTTATGCTGTAGTTTAAACAAAAATCCTGCCCAAGCTTCCCTACTGAAGAAACATGATCACAGATAAATTTATAGATGTTACTCTCAGCATCTTAGAAAATGTAATAAACCTCCAATTTCAAGGCTATGAAATAGAAGAAACAGAATTAAACCAGCTTGTATCACACAAGAAACTGGCTGTCATGAAAACCTGCCTATACTACAAAGAAATTAAAGTTCCCCAACCTTTCTCTAAGAAACATCTTGCTTATTTGGGTAAAGTTGACCTTTAATTGGTTGTACAATTGTTAAGAATTATTATTTGGTGTCTACTTAGTTATCAAGATGTGTGGCAAGGTTTATTTCTTGCAAAAAAAAATTTTGCTGTATTTTAAGATGCTTAAATTTTATCTACTTTATTAAAAACAAACAAAAAAAATAAATAAAAAAGTAAAGGGGCAGAAAATAACTGGAAGGCAGGGTGAACATGTATGACGTGGACAACTTTTAATCCTGAAACTATCCTTAAGAAATAGGTATTTTGGACAGAAATAAAAATTTTGAGCATTTTCTGAAGAGTACACACTCATGAATTTAGAGGAAAATATCAGGATGCTTCACGAAGAAAAGGTATTTCAAAAAATGAAAGACCACCACCAAAGCAAATTTTAAAAAACTAACAATTTCCAAACACAAAACATGTAAACAAAGTGTCAACTGGAACAAAACTTGGCTTGGCAGAGCGGAGAGGCAGGAGCTGCTCTCCACTCCTGACATCTGAGATTCCACCAAAAGCACATCCCTTAATGCCTCTGTAAATGCAAATGTGCAAAGAGCACATCTGGCAACATCTGTGAAACTGAGACATTCTCAGCTGAAAGGAGAGGGGTCTCTTTCTTTTTTTTGTTGTTTATTGTTAGCTGAAAGGAAGAAAAAGGGGATTACCCAAGACTTGCACGCTCCAAGCTCCTCATTTCTGCTGGGAGCGGCGCGGCTGCGCTGAGGTTTCCATCTCCTCGCACAAGGAGCTGGGAAAGAAACACCTGAGCACAAGAGGATTCCCCAGCAGACACAGAGGGGCTGGCAGCCCCGAGCAGAGCTGCCTGCATGGATTTATGGCAGCCTCCCAGCCCATCTGCTTGGGATGGGGGAGGATGGGAGGACCATGCGCCGCTCGCATTTTTGCCATTCCTGCTGCGGTATGGCGCGAATAAATCACAGGGCTGAGGTCAGAACAGCCAGCCCATAAAGTGATTCATGGGCCCAGCAGCACATTCCCCCAGGACTGTGTACTTTATTACAGTAAACCTCAGAACAAGATACAATTTCCTGTCTCAAGGAGCAGCCTTTAAATCAGGACACCTGGACAGCCCTCCCGGAACAATGGGGCTGAGCCTCTCCTGCCTTCACCCAAACACCACCTTCAGAGAGCCCACGGTGCTGTGCTGACAGCACCACGGGCAACACACTGATATAATCCTGCTCTTCAGCCACAGCTCCCCACCCAAGAAATAAATACTCTCCATATGTTGGTTTTTTCACTCCGTTTTAGCTTTTAGGTCTCTTCTGCGCTGTAAAAAATGGACTCAAAACGTTAAGGGAACAGAGGAACTGAAAGGGAAATCATTGGTTTCTCTGTTTGCAGGCAGACCCTGGAACTGGAAGGGTTTTTTTTTCTTCTTTGGAAGCTGAAGAATCTGACATGCAATTTAGGCTGTAATATGGATGTTCTCACTGTGATGTGATGTGAGATTTGGGTTTGGCATCTGGAAAGGAACTGAGGTGGTGACAGAGATGATGGTATTGTTATACTCCTGAGAAATCTCCCTCCCAGCCAGGAGCAGCGCTGCTCTCACACCACAGATCACGTTTCCAGGGGAAAGAGAACTCGTCTGAAGGCACAAAACAAAGCAGTGGGTATTTCCCACCCTCAATATGCTGTGGAGATGGCTCCTCTGAACATCCCAGGCTCCCAAACCTTGCAGGAGGAACAAGCTGCCAGGGCTGGCTGGGGATCCAGCTGTCCCCCAGGTAAGGTCCAGGTGTGTCCTGGCTGCTCTCCTGCTGCTCTCCCTGCAAACAACACTCCTCAAATGGGAGTTCACACAATGTCCTGTTCACACGAAACAGGACAGAATAAAAACTTGCTTTGCCTCCTTCAGATCCACCATGGATCACCAAAACCAGAGCTAAACTCAGGTGTGTTTTTGTTCAGTAAGCATCACTCATGACTAAGAAAAGGGAAGAGAAGCTTCCCTTGGAGCATTTAAAGGCAAGATTTTCCTGCAGCTTGGATGGCAGGAGGTTATTCTGTACAATCACTGGAAAAAAATCCTGGTAATTTTTACTCTTCAAAGTTCTTTTGGATCTTAAAGCTCCATCCATAACAAGGTAACATGTCCCTGGGAAGCTGCTTCATGGAAAACAGACACACCTGAAAGATGTTCAGAGGACAAAAGCATAAGAAAAAGTGATAGAGCAGAGGAAGTTCTGGGAACATTTAGATGGGAATTCATCAAATACTGTAAGTTAAGAATGCTATTGAACCGGTCAAACTGAAAAAAAAGAATAATCTAGGTAAGGAAAGCAGAGAAGGAAAGGATTGATAAAACAGATGGAAGCAGCAATAAACCCATCTGATTTATCCAAGACTGAACCTCCTGAAGATATTTGCTTCACTATTACTTTTCCCACGAGTGAAAACAGTTGTGTGGAAAATAACTTCTTCTACCTGCTTATTTTATTTTGTTTTATGCTACTTAAAGCATCTCCTGGATTGTTTCAGAGCTTACAGTAGGCAAAATTAAGGCTCATTGATTTTATCCTACAGAATAAATATTTACATCATACCCAGTTGCTCCCAATAATTGATTCTGGGGGGGCTTAGGAAAAGGCCATCCACTTGGGACTGAAAGCCATGAGGAACTGGCTGCCTTCCTTGTGAGTTTGTCCCAGTGGTAAAGAATTTCCACAGTCTTATGTCTTTCTATTTCCAACCCTTCTGTTCTCAGTTTCTGGATAATGATCCTTGTTTTGACTGTCTCTGCTTGAATAAAGTGTTTTAATACTATTATTATTTTATTTTCTAGATAGATATTTCTATACAGAGTCTTAAAACTGTATCAATTATCCTATAAAACAGAACTAAAATCTTCATTCTATTCATACTCATTAATCCTATTTTTATGAAGCCAAAGTCCTTTTTCTGCCAAGATCCCACTTTTTTTCCATAACATGGCCAAACCTTTCCAAGTCACTCCTTTCCAAAGAGTGCAGGTAGGCCTCACATTGTTCTGGTTTCTGTGCTCCATGTTCAGTGCACTTTGTGTCAATGAATTTCCTTGCATTAGGAAGCCATTTCCATGGCATGTCTGCTCTCACCATTAGGGAACACTTCCCCATTTTCTGTTTCACCTCCACTGCCATTTTCCACTTGCTTCCAGCTCACTGATCAAATCATTATCAGCATCAAGCCCAGCACAGAATCTGTTGAGCTCAAAAATGAACATCACTGTTGAGTTTTAAGTGTAATGGGAAAATGCAGAGAGCCAATGCTCACTTTCAGCACATTGTCCACACAGGTAACGTGAAAGGACTGAGCAAGGGTTTGGAGTGACAGCACAAGGGGTGATGCCTCCAAACCGACAGGGTGGGATGAGATGAGGTGTCAGGAAGATATTCCTCCCTGTGAGGATGGGCAGGCCCTGGCACAGGGTGCCCAGAGAAGCTGTGGCTGCCCCTGGATCCCTGGAAGTGTCCCAGGGCTGGGCTGGATGGGACCAGGATGGAGCCTGCTCTCCTGGAAGGTTTGGAACTGGATGATCTTTAAGGTCCCTCCCAACCCAAACTGTTCTGTGTTTCTGTGATAATGCTGGGACTTGGTCTTCTACGGAAGATTAATTATACTTAATGCAAAAAGTTACTTACATTAAACAAGGTTGGGTTTTTTTAACCAAACTTCAGAGATAATCAAGGAACTATATCACATTTTTTTGGCATTACACATCTTACACAAAGTAATTTGGCTGGTATTAATTAAAAGCCTATTCTTTATGTTATCAGATTATTTTATCAGCTTATTCATCACTCTGCTCATGAATTGTAGCAGTTAATCAATTCATAGCACGTTAGCCACCCTCTGCCTGTTCTTCTGCAACACTTCCAGGACTTCAGCATTTCCAGAACTCCTAGAATTTCACCAGAATTCCAGTATTTATTAAACCTTCAAGGAGCCAAAATTCCCTTTAGCCAACTTCTCTAGTGTTCTTAGATACCAAAAACAGTGGCAGGCTAACCCCCAACACATGTGCAACTTCTTCAGCAGCTTCTTATGCTGGAAAGAGAAATATGGAATGCCACAGTGCCTTTCTAAGAAGAGAGGCAAAACCATTTCTGTTCAAGTCCTGTTAGATCCAAATTAATAATAATGTTACAAACCAGTAAAGTAACATTTTGGGCATACTGGAAATACTTCAAGTGGCCCGATAAACTGGAAAAAAAAAATAAATCTTGATTTTGTTTTTTTCAGTAATTCTAATTATTCTGCCTATTTTACTATCAATAGTAAACAGCAGTTTTTTCTAATTGAACAGGGTTTTTTGAATGCTGGCATTAAGAAAAAAACCAGAGGTCTTTCATCACTATAGCAAATACAAATGGTTTCCCTTCTGAAGCCAAAGACAAAATTACCACTGACTTCATATAGAGCTGTACTAAGGGACCAGACTCTCACTTCCTTCCAAGTGGCTTCAAATATTCAATGAAAGTTCCCAAAAAACTTTCAGCATTTCATCTATCTACTTAAAAAGACACATAAAATCGTACTTAATAAAAAGCTCCAAATATTTTACTGTTGCAAAGTGAAATTTGCAGACACTGAGATACGTAATTTTAGCTTTACATGCATGTGGGGATGCTTTAGGCTGCCTCACTGTTAAATGAATGTGAAAGCCAAAGGACCTGCTTTTCATTTCATCTTCAAGACCTCATTTACATGAGACAGTGTCACATTCAGGGACTGTGGCAGGACAGCACCTTAAGTTGCTTAACAAAATCACCTTCAGATAGAGCAGAAATTAGCACAGGGAGACCCCTAAGAATCTTCTGGCTAATCATTTGCAGCAAAGTGCTGAACTGTGACACAGAGTGGCTTCAAGGGTGGAGTGCAAAAGCAAATTTTGATTTTTAGGTTTTGTCTAGAATGTGTCATCTCCAATCCTATTTCAAAAAAATCTGTCAGCTAATATTTTTCTATTACTATTCTATTACTGTTCTATTACTGACATGATTTCACTGCAAAACAAAGAAAGCAAAAGGAAATGCAAGCTGTTTTTTTCTCTCACACATCCTGCTTTTTTACTTACTGGTGAGATAGGAACAGAGGAAAAATAAAGGTGACTAAGCAGAATAAATGCAGAAATGAGAAACATCTCCTCTGTCCTCCCCCCTTGAAGGCAGCACCCTACAGAATGTAAATAATGTTAACCATTTCACAGCTGTGTCCATCAAGACATCCATTTGTGGTCTCTCGACCCCAGAGCTCGTTTGTGCAGCGTGCCAGGGATGCCATGAAAAGCTGAGTGAAGTCCAGACTCTCTGGCTGACCAGGTGATGTTCTCTGTTCCAGCAAACACCAAGGGAACCCTTTTTTCCTGCCCTGCAGACAAGCACATCCTATGTTACCTGGGGAGAGGCCAGCACAGCCCAGCAGCAGCCCTGGAGAAGGATGAACACCTCTGCCTTTCATGTGGCTGCAGAGCTGTGGCTGTGCTGCTCAGAGACAGCAGTGCCTTCCCTGCTGGCTGCCAGGAGAGCCCCTGTCCCCTCCTGGTGCCAGGGAAGAGCTCCTGTCCCCTCCTGGTGCCAGGGGAGAGCTCCTGTCCCCTCCTGGTGCCAGGGGAGAGCCCCTGTCCCCTCCTGGCTCCCAGGGAATGCTGTGCCCATCCCTGTTCCCTCCTGGCTCCCAGGGAATGCTGTGCCCATCCCTGCTCTCTCCTGGCTCCCAGGGAATGCTGTGCCATCCCCTGTTCTCTCCTGGCTCCCAGGGAATGCTGTGCCATCCCCTGTTCTCTCCTGGCTCCCAGAGGATGCTGTGCCATCCCCTGTTCTCTCCTGGCTCCCAGAGGATGCTGTGCCATCCCCTGTTCTCTCCTGGCTCCCAGGGAATGCTGTGCCATCCCCTGTTCTCTCCTGGCTCCCAGAGGATGCTGTGCCATCCCCTGTTCTCTCCTGGCTCCCAGAGGATGCTGTGCCATCCCCTGTTCTCTCCTGGCTCCCAGAGGATGCTGTGCCATCCCCTGTTCTCTCCTGGCTCCCAGAGGATGCTGTGCCAGCCCCTGTTCCCTCCTGGCTCCCAGGGAATGCTGTGCCAGCCCCTGAAGAGTCTCTGGATGGGGACATGCTCCCAGCAGAGGTCACTCTGAGGGGAGGAAAGCAGAAAGAACCTGGCTGGAACAGACACCTTCTTCACAGAAAAGCCACTCATTTGTGATTTCGGTCTCGCACGCCTCACTGCGAAGGGTTTTGAAGCAGTTAATTTAAAAATAGAGCAGGAGAGGCAGCTCTAGAAGCAGAAATAAAGTACACACACTAAATATAACCTATTCCAGCCTACAGAAAATGCTGCTGGGAGTAATGGCCAAAAAGACTCTCTGGGAAAAAGAATGTTCTAGGAGGCTATCACACTGTAACAGCTTTACAGCATTAAAGTCAATGGCTGCTTTTCATTAATACAGCTGGTCAATATTACTCTGTTTAAATTAGCATTTCACTATTTTTGATGTCTTGAATTAGCTGCCTAGCTGTAGACATTTTCTCTTCCTTTTCCTCAGTTGAGACTCCTGGAAAGAGGGAAAGAATGCTGCCTACAGAAGAGCTTTTGGTTTCTCTTAAACCCTTCCAGACAAGGAGTGATGTTGGCATAAACCAGAGCAGTTGGACAAAATAAAATGGCAGCTGAGAAGAGATCCCAGGCTTTCCTAGCAGAGGATGACTGTGTGGCCTCAGACACTGCATTGCTCCCTCAAGAAATGTGATTTATGGCTGATGAGCAATGTAACCAGTGTCAGACAATGTGCCTTCCCAAAGGACACAGACAAAAGCTGTGTTTAGATTAACGTACTCTCCTTAATTTTCTGTGTGCTTGAATCACTCTGAGCCCTCAAATATTCTGCAGCTCTCCAATTATGAGAAAAACCAATTAAAATCCAACAACTTCAAATGAGTGTGTATGACACACACTCCATGAATGGGACTTCAAGCAAGCACATCTGAACGGGACAGTAACTCTTCCTAAATCTAAATGGCATTTTCTTACAAAATGTGAGAACTTCTTCAGGTTCAGAATAAGTAAAGGAGGTACATGCATGCTACTCAGTAATTTTGGGAGGGGAGGGTGTGGGTAGAAGGGGGTTTTCACTGCAATTTGGTTGCAAAGCTTGTTTGCACAGGGCTGTGCTGGCCTGATGGTGGCTATTCATAAGAGATCCCCAGAAGAGCTGTAAAGTCTGCCTATAGCCCAGGTGCTATAATTGCTGTCTGTCAAAACAGAGCTGTTTTCTCAGCAAACATTTCAGAATGCCCAATGCTAAGGTGATTAGTCAGTGGGGTTTCTGGGGGGGGAGTATAAGGATGATGGCTGAGAGACAGAACAAAATTGATGACTCGGAGACAAAGCATGGATTTCATTGAAACACTCCAGAGAGCGTTTAATTTCTCAAAGAGAATTCCTGCCATTGAAAGGGAAGGAGTTATTGTCACTAATGTCCAATTCCCACTGCAAGGAACACGAATCAGAGAACCAGAGAGGTGTTATCAGTGCAGAATCTGCCTCAGCAAGGCTCTGCCTACAGAGACACCACTCCCATGCCAGAGGTGCTCCCCTTGCAGCTCTCCCAGCAATCTGGTGAGGCACAGCAGCTTTGAGCAGCACCTCCACCTTCAGCAGACCTTCAGCAGCCTGCTCTGGGCTGGCTGTGGGGGATGACACACCTGCATCCCCCAGGCTCCAGCCACACAGAGCCCACTGAAGCACAACACCAGCTCATCTGGTGGATCTGGACACCTGAGCTTGTGAGCTCTGGAAAAAACACAAAACCACGTGTGGTGACATCAGGGCTGGGAGGGGGGAGCAGGAGGAGCTGGCACGAGGGAAATGGGAAGGAAATTAGGGGCACATGGCACAGCAAGGCTTCAGCCATCTCCTGCAATTAAATAAACTCCCCACAGCCCCTTAACACAGCAGAAGGCATTAGGGGTGTGCTCAGGCTGTGACTTACACTTCCCACCTCCACAGCCTGATGGAACTCATCCCCGAGCACAGCAGCCCCTTACAGACCCCTTCAGGAAGGGCTTGGTGAAGCAAGTTCATTATGGCTCTTCCTGCACTTTATCTGTGCTTTCCATCAGCAATCACCACTCCTGAACATGCACAGAGTTAAAGCAACTTCATCTGTACTGCTCAGGTTACATCAGTTACATTAACTGATTAACATCAGTTAATCAGAATTATTCTTCCAGAATATGAAGAAATGTTATAAATGTATATATCTCATTAAAAGACCCTTCCAGCCTTGGTGATGGTGACTACCCCACCCTGAAACCAGAGCCTTCTGATTGTTTAGAACATTGTTTATTCTCTTTGTTATTTTCCTTTTTGCTTGTTTTCAATATTGTTCATTTTCTCTGTTCATCTTTATTTTTTCTTTTTAGGTCAGAATAGGAAAGCAGTACCTTTATTCTCTGACTCCAGTATTTATAAATTCTCAACAATGACCAGGGATTGGATAATTAAGTTTCCACCTTCCCTTATGTAAAGTTCCACCTTGTCAACACTTGCTCAAAGTCCTTGGCTTTTCAGGGCTTTGGAATTCTGCCATCAAGCTTCCCCTCAGGCATGGCAAAGTGGGGCTCTGCCCACCCTCCTTTCCCAGGCACCTTCACATAAGGATTTTTATAAAAATCCCTCTGCAAGCATTAAAGATGCTTTTGTTTTTTTCTCCAACTAGAAATCTCTTTGATTATTACTGATGCTATTATATTTGACAAGGGTTAATTGTCTCAAAATGTACATTAAATGATACAAATAAAACGCAATACTTTGTTAAATCCAGTGCAGCACAAGTTCCTACCAGAGAGCACCTCTTTATTTTAGTGTTAGCTGCCACATCTAAGACTACAGAGGGCATGAAAATGGGGTAATTTGCTCAAATAGTAAAACAAAAGAAGATTTTCATGATCACTTAGGAAAAAATGTTGAATTGATAACAAAGCTTAATCGCTGCAGTAATCTAGAATAAAATTAGAATAAAAATTCTAATGATGCAATGGACTGATATAACAATTTCTGAGATTTAATACTGATTTACTAATTTAATGATTTTTAACAATACCTTGAGGAATACAAAGCTAAAATATTTTTTTCTATTTACTATCTCACTCTATTTTTTTCAAGCTACCAGTCATTACAGAGCACTCTGGGAATGCCCCTGTGAAGCAGACATCGTGCCAAAAGGCCTTCAGCAAGCTCTCTGGCCCACTTGAAAAGGTATTTATTTATGTTATTGCTCCCAGCATTGCCTCACACTGGCTGCCCAAGCAGAATTCACCACCCAGAAGGACGTGCCCAGGTTCCCTTCACAGCTCCTGATCCATGCACCTCACATGGAATCAGAGCTGGGCAAAAGGATGAGGAGCACAGGAATGAACAGGAGAACAAGAGAATAGCTGTTTTGTTCCCAGTTCTAGGAATTAAAACTACTGCAGAGAGAGGATCCTCCTGCAGAAGTGGGATCCAGAGCCCCTGGGTGCTCAGAGGACACTCACCTGACCCAGGCAATCACACATGATGGCAACTGCAGCAAGCTGAACTCTGGAAGTGAGAGTGTCACTGGGATGGTGACCCATGGGGACAGGGCTGATCACCTCACTGACACCTGCTTTTTAGCAGCTTGCTCTAGAACCTTCCCCAGGAGCTGGGAGGTTTTGTCTCACAACCCCAAACCTACCCCTGGGCTGCCTGCTGCAGTAACCAGGCCGTGTCATGTGCTTTGGGATGACTTTTCATTTCTTGTGCAGAAGGAAATACAAACCTGGGGCTCTTTACTGACAATACTCAACAAGGTCCTCACTTGGAGGACCAAGTAAATAAGCTATTTTAAATATTTTCTTTTTTTATTATCTTGATTTTTATTTTCTTTTTTTATTATCTTGATTTTTTATTTTTTTTATTATCTTGATAATAAAATCAATAAAATAATAATTACAATCTTTATGTCATTAAACCAGCTCATACCAGGTCAACAAATTGTTTTCCACTCTAACCAAGTGCAGAAGACAGTTTTGCATTTAAAAAAGGAAGAACAGGTGGACTCTGCCAAGTCTCCTTTGCACATCCAACCAAAGGTGGGGTCTAAAAGTTAGTCCTCTGCATTCCAAAAACAAACACATCAGATATAAGGAATTGCCACAGGAAATACTCTGTTGGGTTATTTTCTAGATTAACCATTGGTTTATTGATTGATTCTTAAGGATTAAGCCCCTTCAACTTCCCCACTTTGCTTCAAACCATAGTGACCACAAGTGCATAACAGGAGCTGTTCCACCCAGAGGGATCCAGCTGTTCCAGAAGGGTCAGGAACAGCCTCTGAAACACCTCACAGCTGAGCCTGGACTGCTGTGGTCACCAAAACCAAGCACTGCCAAAATCTGCAGCTCATGCCACTGTAAAGATGGAAGACCTGAAGAGCAGTCAAATTATCCATTATCACACTTGGTGAGTGCCCAAGGGCATTTTTCAGTGGGATAGGAGATTATGCAATGCAAATGCAACTCAATGGAAAAACTGGATCCAATTATAAATACAGGATTTTATTAGATAGTTTCTAGCACATGTTGAAGAACAATAGTCTAACTTGTTGATTTCTGTGCTAGAATTTGTTTTTCTTCCAGCTAAGTTGCATGAGGACATTCCTCTTTTTGAATCTAGGGGCAACCACACTGCTAAAAATTATCACTCTGTCTCCTTTTCTATGAAGTTCCCAAATCAACCAAAGTTACCAGGGTTGCACATTGCATGATAACATCAATATGTGTGAAACTGAGCCTACAGCTGACTCCTGAACTGGCACAGGACCTGGGGGCTCCAGACTCAACACTGCAGTGTTCCAGAATCAAATACTTTTCTGTAACACACGCTGTGATGAAGACCTTATAGTACCTGCCAAGAAGCTACAGGATTCTGGATTTTTGTGTCTCTCAAAAGAGACAAATAACAGACTTCATGTGGCTCTTGATGGATATCCTTTCAATCACAGCTCAGGGCATAAAAAGGTGGCTAAAATGAATTATTGAATTAATGTCTTATCGTCTAAATGGCTGCCACCCACACTGATCTTTCTGTCTAATCCTGTTTTAGTGGTGTCACCAAGTTCATTGCCTTGCAAACAAAGACAACCACACCACATAACCACTTTCAAGTGCAGTACAGCTCCTCTGCAACCACTAGCTACCAGGAGATTCCCATAAATTCTAATTCCATTTCCAGAACTCTAACCAGAACCAGACTGGGGCCCAGAGCTTGAATGTACAAAGATTTTCTGAGGCTTGATGCACAAGACAGAGATTCAGAACTACTCTCCCTGAGTTTGAATTTGTAGTTAGGAATTTTCAGTCAGAATCACAGCATGCTGCAAGTTGTGGCAGCATCATACATAACATGGGGAACAGCAGGTAGGAGAACTTTTCTTATTAATTTCCTTGAATAATCTGGATTCCTTTGTAGTGGAGAGGAAATAACCTCCCAAACACACTGGAACTCTTGACTGGCACACAAATGGAAATCCCTCCATATGTTCAACAGCTTCCAGTGAAAATTACACAGCTGAACACATCCTACACAAGAACCTGGAATACTGCAGCAGCAACACTTAATTACTAAAATTGAATAGATGCAAGATTGGGCTCCAGTCATTTCTGAAGCCCCTCTGGTATGATGGATATAAATTCTCATGTTCTTACATTTGAGCAGACTAAAGGATTTCTGTGATAACCTTTCACACCCCAAAGATGCTTCCTCTGGATGCAGCTTGCACTGCCATTTCTATTCACACTAACAGTAGCAAACAGGATGTGCTGGGGAAAGTTCACCCTGCACAAGCTGAGATGCCTCACTGCTGCAGCCACAAGACAATAAAAGAGATTGGTTGTGATTTTTACAAGTTCTGACAGCCAATTCCACTACTGCTGGCTGGCTCATAGGATTTAAATATCTGCATCTCAAGTTTTATAACTTGCCTCCCTAAGGAATTCCTAAGCTTCTTTCCAGAGACTGTTTAGAAGGGAAACCATTCACTTTGGAAAAGACAGGTCTAATGCCCTTACTCTGGGGGCTCTGGTTTTGGCTTAGTCCCCTCTGTTCCCTGTCAGACACAACAAGAGTGAACCTGATTGCTGTGAGTCAACAGTTCTAATCCATAAAGTTCAAACATCAGGATGCCAAGGACCAGGCTTCACTCACAAGCATTACTGTGTCAGGCTCTTGTTTCCTGAAATTAATGGAAAAATCTGAGGTAAAGCAAGATAAAGTTACAATAAAGAGGAATAAAAACGTGATTGCAATTGTAGCAAAAGGCAATCAGATAGATATTTCCATTATAGGGAAACCTAAAGCAAAGAATCCCTGTGTGATCAAACTTCTTAAAAACTGTTTGTAGGCACTTCTGAAAGAACTCCAAACCTGCTTCCTCCAATCAAGCCTTGCTGTTTTCAGCAGCAATCAGGGTAATTGAAGCAACCTCAACTCCAGCTAACCACTTAGATCTGATCCACTTTGACACTTGATAATACACAGAAACATTGCAAGAGGCAATTCTTAAGAGAACCAGGATTAAAGCCATATGACAGAAATACCTGTAGATTCTTAGTGTTATACCACACTCACCTATGGGACAAACTGAATTCTGCCTCTTGTCTTTTTAGGCAAAAGTCCATGATTTTCTCAGCACCTTCCTCGAACGATTCCAAATTCATTTGGGCTCAATTTTGTCTCCTTAATTTTAGCCTTTCAGACCTCAGTGCCATGCTTTCCTCTTGGTTGCATCTCTTCAGCTCTATTATAAGCTGTAACACAGCCTGTTGGCTCAGTCACTCGTATTTTGCCAGCTTTGAGAATTACAGCATTAAGGATATTTCACAGCACATCCCTATCTAAGCTCATTCCAATATCCACTTATGGACCTGTTGTCCAGGAATGTGTCTAAGCCACATTTGATCCTGCAGACACTGTCTCCACAGTGCAGACTTCTCTGTGGCCACAGAGCCTCAGGACCTGCTGCACAAAGAAGTGTTTTCCCATATTTTAAGCATGTTTGACACTTAGCAGAAGAGCCTGCCCGTGTAGCTCTGACTCCTGTACCAGCAGCCTTGTCTACATCTGTGCAAGAGTTAAAACCCAGCATGGAAAATAAATTCCTTCTTCCCAGGAAGAAAACATTCTTTGTCACTCAGCAAGTGGCACGGTAGTGCGTTAGTAAGCATTGTTACGCTCTCGTAGTTTCCCTGTAATGAAAATTTTAAACATCATTTGATGCTCTGTGAGGTGTCCATGAGGAGGTGCTGGCAGCTGAGGGACTGCAGGAACCTCTGGGAGAAGAGCCCAGGGCTGCCCTGTGCTGGACACAGAGGATGCACTGCAGGACACTGCTCACCCCTCAGCCCAGCTGCTGGAACCACGCTGTTCCATCCCTGGGAAAACCTCCTTTAAAAAGGGCAAAACCTTTCACAAAGCACAGGCAAAGGAAGGGGCATGGGGGAAAAGGCTGAGGAACAGCACTGGGAAGACCAAGATGAGAGAAGGAGGAGGGGAAGGAGGTGCTCCAGGTACAAAACACAGATCTGCTGATGCCCACGGCCAGCCCGTGCTGGAGCAGAGAGCCACTGCTGCCCTCCGAGAGCCCACACAGAGCACATCTTCTCCTGCAGGACTGCACCCCACACTGCTGCAAGGAAAGAGCTGCCTGGCTGCAGAAGGCTCTCAGAGACAGTGGAGGAAATACTGTGAGGCTGCTCTGCTTGCCCTGCTAAATTTGGGGGAAAGCTGGGATTTGGTGAGACACCGCAGCACGTTTCTCAGAGAAGCTGTGGATGCCCAGTCCCTGGAGCTGTTCTGGGTGTGCCTTGGAGCAATCTGGTCCAGTGGAAGGTGTCCTTGCTCATGGCAGAGGGGTTGGAACCAGATGAGCTTGAAGGTGCCTTCCAAACCAAGGTATGAACCCTCAGAGAAGCTGTGCTGAGCACACCCAGCCCATCCCTGCTCCGAGACAGCAGAGGAGTCTGAGGGCTGGGCTGCAGGAGAACACAGGAGATGGCACTGGAAAGGTGCTGTTTGATTGTTAGACTTGGTTTCTCACTACCCAAACCTTTAGTTGGCAATACATTCATCTTCTCCGTGGTGAGTTTGTTTTGCCCATGACACCAATCACATCTCCCTGTCTTCACCATGATGCATGAGCCTTCTCATCCTGTTTTCTGCTCCTGTGGTGGTGAGGAGGCTGAGAGAGTGAGGGGCTGGGTGGGAGTTTGGCCCTCAGCCAAAGCTAACCCACCATAGACATATTTTTGTGTCCCAAGAGCAGCTTAGAAATAAACTTGTAACACGAGAAGGAGAAGTCTCACTGGAAGTAAGCCCACACATTTCCATGCCAGAGGTGGCTTTTAAAGCTTTTAAAGTAGAATTCTAGCTATGAACTGGGGCTCAGAAGTGGGCTTCCTTAACTCTTCAGGCTGGAGAAGGAAAAGATCAGCTTTTATGAGAAGAGACTGATTGCAGTCATGGGCATTATGGAATGTGAAGAACTGTCACCACGCCCCCTGCACAGAAGGAAAACTGTGCTGGATGAAGGAAGATGCAGCTGAGCCAGCAGGGAAGATCAGGGGCACCTGCTCTTCAAAACAGAATTCCCAAAAAGCAATGAACCACAGCAGGGAAGTGCACTCAATTTACTTTTTACCTGTTCTATGTATTCAGTAAGGGAATGTTATTTCTTAAATGCTGCCTCACCCAGCACCTCTGCCATGAACTGTACTGAAAATTGTGGTATCAAAAAATTAGCTTCAATTACAGTCTGATACCAGGATACAACAATCATATTTTTTTTTTTTCCCTGCCAAAAACATTTCCATACTGTCTTTTTTCCTACTCAGCCAAAAGAAACAGTGATTTTGGCTCTATGCCATCACAATAATCAGCAATACCAAGAAACTTAATCACAATGGCAGCAATGTCAATAAAGCCCTGGAAGAAGCCAGAGGTTCTGTACAACCTGATTCAAAAGGAAATGTTTCCTAGGCTGAAGTGCTTCCCTTTAGCTCTCCAGGATGGCATGAAACATGCTCTCACTCTATTCCCAAACTTCTGTGGAAAGCAGGTTCTGAGGATCTCCCAGGACTGGAAAATCATTAAACTAAGAATTGGTAAGAAACTGAAGCAGATTGGAATGGTCACTGTGCAGGATCAGCAACTCTGACACACCCTGACTTGTGAGTACAGTCAACAAAAAAGAGAAGGGGGGGAAAAAAAGGACTGAAGGAAAAAGAATTTCTGGGTAGAAAATTACTTGGCATTTTCTAAGCCACAATCAAGTTTAAAAACAGTGCATTCTGGTTTCCTTGAGAGTAAAAATATGGGAAGCCTAATCTGAATGGTCTGTGAAAGTTTGATGGTATTCATCAACAGAAGTTGCTACCTAGAGTTCTAAGAGATATTTCTAATCAACATACAGCAGCTTTTCTACTTGATTTTTTGTTACATTATACAGCTGTCCCAATTATCACAAGAATTAGAAGATCTTACCTGGAAGCTACAAACCCACAGAATACTGAAACCCAAGAGATATTAAATAGAAGATAAAACTGAATGATAAAAGTGAATGCCTTGACACCCAAGTCTTGCATAGAAGAAATTTGGAGGTGACTTTTGATTTTTAATGTAGTGGCTCCAGTTTCCAGAGTCTGCTTCTCCACAAAGTGAGAAGAGGGAGAAGACAAGGCTCATAATGATAATGTGATCAGGATGACATCAGTATCATTCTGAAATGTACACAGCAGTTGTTTTTCTATGGCAAAACTTTCCTTTGTGCTCTCTGTATCAAAATGGTTTCTATTTTAGACATGAATAGACACAAACTTATCACCACCAAGTGAATGTAATACAAAATAAATCCAATAGTATATCCTTACTATATAATTACAGAACAGATGACTGAATTTTTATCTGTCCAGACAAGAACATTTCAATCTGTTGCTCTGAGATATTCTAGGAGAAATTCTGACAATGCTGATCTGATCAAAACAGAAAAAAGCCCTTTCCTGTGACAGCTTCAAGGATGCCATTTGGTAACCTTCCACCCTTTCTATTAGAAGAAAAGGAACATTTTAAGATAGAATGGCTGTAAGATTCTCAGCAGCTCTGCTCAATGTCACTCCTGGCTTTATTTGAGGAAGACTCTTGGGAAAGGGCTTCATGGGACAGATTATTTTTTGAGATTAGTGAGCACTTACAAACCACATCTCATTTTATATCCTAAAATTTTGATTTTGAACAAATACCCTTTCCCTTCAAAGTAAAAAAAATGAGAAAACAAACATCATTTTTAATTAATTTGAAAACTGCAGACTACATCCACAATGCACGTGGCAGAGCCTGCTTTTTGCCAGTCATAAATAACAGCCCACGGTGCCAACTCCTTGGTACTTCTTCCACATACATCAGGTTAAAAACAATTCCCTCCTCCCTTCAACCACAACATTCATGGTACAGATGAGGCACCACCTAAGGAGGGATTTTTTGGTAGCAAAGAAGGTTTTTTGGAGCCCTGGCCACACCAGATGATGGGCACTGGTACAGCCAGCAGAGCACAGCAGCTTGCCAAGTAAAGAGGGACACATCCAATCTGAAATGACTGCATGAGCAGGACAATTTGCATCCCCATGTTTTCAAACACTGCTAAAATCTATGAGAACAAGGCAGATGAAGTAAGAAATTCTGAAATTCCTGAGTTTCTGCCTCTGAATAATGGAGACATCAAATAAAGGGTATGAAAATATTTACTTCAGTCTTTCCGACTGCTAACAATTAAACACACAAATTAAGTTTTTTGTAAGGTTTTGATATGGTTCCCAACATCCCTCACATCCAATCCCACCCATTAGAGTTGCTGTCTTTTCTCAAGGCCGAACTTACAATATTTTTCCTTTTTGGATTGGTTTGTACCTACAAAATCTATTCCTGCAGTTGGCATGGGCATGCCCATGAATGCAGACATTGTTACAGTCGTACAGACACACACATGCAGAGACAGCTAGGGCCTATGGCTCAGGAAAAGAAGCTGTACATCAATTTAAGCCATATTTATAATGACAAAATTGCACTCAGTCTGAGGGTCACACTAATGATTGTGCTGAGTTAGCCCTTTTGGTAGGATCAGAAGGGGGGCAGGGGAAGAAACACCTTTTACCAAAATAGTTAAAATGCTATTAAAAAAAAAAAAAAGTCAGTCTATGCAGCCCAGGCCTTATAAGGAAGTGTTTTTAAACATTTATTTCTTGAAACACAAGGTTTCAATCAAGAGCCACCGGAGACTGCGGGGTCACGATCTTCCCCCTCAATGTTCTGCACAAAGGTCAGAGAGGTTTTCCCTCTATGAATGAAGCTGCCTTCCAAGCACTTCAGCCACGGAATAAACAGCTTCTGACCCAGCCTGCAAAACTCAGCATTGTTGTCCACAAAAAAGGACAAACTCTCGCTAGGATATTTCATGCTCTTACTCTCTGCAGACTCTCTACAAATTAAAGGCCTGTAAAATCTTGAACCTTTATGAAGTCTGTCAGCAACAAGTAAGTTGAGGAGAACACCATATGTCAATGTGAGGAGGCTGGTGAGTGCCTACCCTGTATTCCTCAGCTACCCAACCAGCTCAAAACGCTTCCCACACCTTGGCATGGCAGGAGATGTGTTAGCACAGACAAATAATGAACACTCACGCTTGGCATTAGCTGGGCTGGTGTCAAATGGGAAATACAGTGAGCTTACAGGCAATCTGGAATGTGTTCTAATGAAAGACAGAGGTTTAAAGAGGAAGTAAGAAAACCAAATTCTTTGCAGCATTTAAAGCAACGAAGGGAAAGCAGAAAGCAATGCCTTTAGGATGTATCTCAGATCCTGACTGGGATATTTCAAGGATCATTGGATACGGTCAAAAATGTTAATAAGTGGAACTAAAAGGGAAGGGGTGTGCTCTGCACAACCTCAGATGGCATTTCAAAGGAAGTTATTGTGCATCCTATTGTGCAAACCCTCTTGTTGGTGCCACTGCCACTGCTGGGCTGCGTGGTGCTGCAGACTGCGGGTTTCTCCCGCGGTAAGTGACGCTGCTGAAACTGCTCCAGGAACGTACACTTGTTAATTTTGCTTTAGATGGGTTCTATTAAAACGTGAAAACCTTGGCAAGGAGCGGGGTGAGACTTGCCCACTGTCTGGGTCCCTTTCCCACCCAGCCAACAGGGCAGACTTTTTAGTTCATTATCACCTCATCAGTGCTCCTGTCAGCTGCCAGCAGCAGAACTGGACTAAGCCACTCACTAATTCCTGGCCCTCCTGCCTCCACTGGAGCAGCAGTAAATCCAGAACAGATGGATGCTCTTTAACCCTCTCAATCCAGACACTTACTTTAATCAGGCTAATCAAGCCACCCAGCTCAGAGAGAGGAATGAGTGGCAGAGGCAGGAGGAGGTGGGACGGAACCTCTGCAGATCCTGAGCAGAGAACACCATCCTGCATCTCAGCACTGCTGATAAGGGACACAGCTGGCCAAGGCTGCAGGTCAGGAGCAGGACAAACCTTCTATCAGGAGGGAAATCTGAGGAGGGATGGGTTTTATAAAGCAGGGCAAGTTCACCACACAGAGATCTCAGCCCATTACCCAAGCCGTGGATGAAGACCCCAAGGCAAGGGGTGGATTTTGGTTTTGCAGCTGGAGTCGCAGTTCAGGCCATTCCAGCAGCTTGCTGACAGTCATCTCCTTCCTTGACATGAGACATGAGATTCAAACCTTGCCTCGTGCTCTCTGAGAGTTATGGATTGCTGCTCCCGTGCACTGAGCCAGCAGAAAACTAACTTCAGAAAAATGTGGACATTTTATTGCTGTGGAGCGTCCCAAACCAGTGCAGTGGAGCTCTGTGAGCTGCAGGAGGACCTGGGAGAGGGGAGCAGGAGCAGATGGCTCTGCAGCTCAGCCTGCCCTGCAGTCACACCACAGCTCCTCGTGTTCCCAAAAATGCATTTTCAGTCTTGGCCTGCAGACCGTAGAGCACTGCTTCACTCCCGCAGCAGGGCAGGACCAGAAACTGCATGTGAAACTCAAAATGCTCCTTAAAGTGGATTTCACTCTATTGGAACATCAAGAGGAACTCTTCTGTTTATTTGTATACTCCTGTATTTCAATAAGACCTAAACAACTGTGGAGAATGTGGCTAAGTGTAATATTCAGATAGACTGAATTTTTTTTTTAAGGTTTTCTGTCTGATTTTGTATTCCATAGCCTGGCACAGAAGACACAAATAATAATAATAAAAAAAAAAGCATTACAGTGTTCTGGCATCTCTAATAATTTCATACACTTAAAGGCTTCAAGGAAACCTTCCCTGAGTTATGAAAAAAAAGCAAGAAAAAGTACTTGTATATTCATTTTAGAGTCTGGAAACCAAAAAAGGGTCTTTGGCTAAGGTAAAATTACACACCTAGAAGAAGTTATGGATTCCATTTAAAACATGCACTTTCAGTCTTGCCATTCTGCAGCACCTTATGTATAAAGAAGGAAAACAAATTCCAAGTGCAGTAACAAAATGATGGCATTTTGTTACTTTTGCAAATGATGCAAACCCAAAGCCCAGGACAAAATCCCCAAGTGCTGGCTCTGAATACAGATCAGCACATGGCATGAATTATCAGGAGCACAAATGCAGCTTCATTGTCCCATCCAGGCTATTTTAACCTGAGAAGTTGTGTGATTGCAGCTCCTCTGCTGTGCCTTTCCTACATGTACATGAAATAAGAGAAGAGAAATGAAAGAGTCAATTAGCCTCTTGCCCTGTACCATGTAAACAATGACTCCTGTTTACCCCAGGGCCCAAACTGAAACCAGTTTCCTGAAACCAGGAGAGCTTGACAGGCACAATATGAAAAATAAAGCTTAAAAAAAAAAAAAAAACCCAAAAAAAGATTTGTTTTACCACTTTTACAAATATGCTTGATTGAACCATTTAAAACCATCCTGCTCTTGCATCTTTCACAAGAAAAGTATGTCCTTAGCAATTTTTTAAATTACAAGCCATACACACAAATTTCGAGCTAAATCTCTACAAGATTTTTGCATTTACTTTTATAACAGCCAACTTTATAAGTTATGAATGAAGAATATATAACCTCCCCAACTATTAACCAACACAATGAATTTAGTCACAGAATTGCCTTTCCATTTTGCATCATTTTGTTAAAATTGATAATTTTGCTCTTTAGCTAACACAGAGCAACATTTGCAGGATTAGACAGTGGTAGAGAACAGAAGAACAGCCAGCTATGTGGAAGAGAAAAACTGTTTGGGCAACTGGCCAATGAAACCAGAAGCCCCAAACAACTTTAAGGACCACTGAAAAGCTTAGTAATTATAGAAAAACACATTCACATTCATATAAAAAAGACACATTTGATGTTCTCCTTAAGGGTGATTACCATAACAATCAAAAATAGCTGAATTTAGTGTAACTGTGAAACAGACTGGGAAAATATTTGTGCATGTGGCTGTCACAATTTTGTGAGTTTCCAGTGAAAAGACAATCGAGGACCAAAACAATTATCTAGAAAAAAATGTTAGAATGACATTGAGAACTACTGTTCTTTGTTAAATAATAATGTGCTAAAATTACACAAGAAAGAAATCCTGATGTAGGTTTGGGGTTTTTTTTTTCAAGTACATAGTTCAGCCCTGCAATGAGCTATCAAACACATCCTCAAAGGAGACAGTGAGAGACTCAGCTGTTAGCAGTGTTTTAGGAATAAATTATTCTTCCAGAATATGAAGAAATGTTATAAATGTATATATCTCATTAAAAGACCCTTCCAGCCTTGGTGATGGTGACTACCCCACCCTGAAACCAGAGCCTTCTGATTGTTTAGAACATTGTTTATTCTCTTTGTTATTTTCCTTTTTGCTTGTTTTCAATATTGTTCATTTTCTCTGTTCATTTTTATTTTTTCTTTTTAGGTCAGAATAGGAAAGCAGTACCTTTATTCTCTGACTCCAGTATTTATAAATTCTCAACAATGACCAGGGATTGGATAATTAAGTTTCCACCTTCCCAAGCCCACTGGTCATGCAAAACATCCATCAAAAGATATTTCTTTAGAAGGAATGTGTTTTTATGTTTATATAATTATATATTATATAAATCAGTGCTGTTCTCCTCAGAAGCAGCAAAAAAGGGATCAACAGGTGCCTCAAAGCTGGCAATGAGCTCCTTTCTTATCCAACACACATCTTGTGTGTCTTAAAAAACGTTTTTTGGAGTCCAGTATAAATCACAGACCTTCACAGGTAGGCAGAGAACGAGGTTCTGAAGATCAGCCAAAGAAAAGGAAGTGGAGACTTGGGAAAGATAGAAAAGAACCTCACTGTGTATTTCCTGCTCTCTGTCCTATTCAAAACAATTTTCTATCATGAGCAAGAAAATTAATTTTAATTCTGCCCTTTAAACAACACTTGAATAACAGAACTTTGTTAATTTACAACAACAAATGAAATCTTATTTTGGGAGTGCAAGATACAGTTGAATTACTTGAGTGTGGTCTGAAAGTCACTCTACTACAAGCAACTTAGACAATTTATTCATGCCAGTTAGATTTTTCTGTGTTGAGTTTCCCTTATTCCTAAATAAGATAAAGACTTTATTTTTTTTTAACAAAGGCTTTTTTCAGGAATTAACATGGACTTTGCAACTGCTTTAGCATTCCCAGATGGGAAGTGCTATATCTTGTCAGGTATCATATTGAGAACTGAGGGCCACAGCATAAACTGAAATTACAGAAGGCTGCACAATTTAAAAAAAAATAAAATTAAAAATTAAAAATTAAAAATTAAGAAATAAAAATTAAAATTAAAAAATTAAAATTAAAAAACTAAAAATTAAAAAATAAAAATTAAAATTAAAAAATTAAAATTAAAAAATTAAAAATTAAAAAATAAAAATGAACATAAAATAAAAAATTAAAATAAAGAATAAAAATAAGAATAAAAATAAAAATAAAAATAAAAATTAAAAAATGTTAAAAATAAAAATAAAATAAAAAAAGTCTATTCCTAGAATGTGGAGAGAAGTTATTGTAACCCATTCTGATCAGCAAACTCCTCTTGTTCATTAAAGGTGTAGGTGTGCATTTCCAAGTCCCAGCAGGCTGTCACCAACCTCAGCTGAGGTGCTGGGAAGTTAAGTAATGAAATACTTCCACTAGGCTATCCTGACTCCTGCCTCAAATCAAAACTCAATCTTTATATTCAAGACATAAACTAGAAAAATGGGCAGTGCACAAATTCCAAAGAGAGGAATGAGAGCTTTTTTTTATTACTTTTGTGCATTCCTACAGTCCATATTTTTAAAAGTTTTTTTCTAAGACTTGTAGGATTTCCTGGGGAATAGAGCACCTGAAAAGTGGATTTTGTCCTTTACTGTGCATGTTCCAGAGCAGCCATATCAGTACACAGAATGGGAATGAAAGTTTATCTGAAAGTCTGTGCCTGTTGGTCATGAGGAGTTAAATTTTCCATCTTTACCAAGCAGGCATTTCATGATGATAGTCTGCTGATTTATGTACAATTGCTTCCAAACTGACTTGGCAGTGGGAACAGGGGGTAAAGCAACTCTGAAGAGCTGAGGGTTTTATTCCATGCATCAGACTACAACTTGACAGCTCTTAAAAAGTATTCCTACCTTGAAAAGACATTACATTTTCATTAAATCATTAATCTGCTAAGAAATAGAGCTTATCAGAGCCTACAGAAAAATAACTGTACTTATTTCTAAAATAAAAACCAGCCATACACTAGGCAAGTCAAAGAAAACACCAGTGGTGCACACACATTGCAGCCATGGGAGTGTCTGCACCAGGAAAATGTGCAAGCACAGCTGGACTAAGGCAGGTGGACTCCAAAAAGTATTAGACATAACTTACTACACTGCTTACATATTAATATCACATTGCTACTTTGAGAGTTAGTAAGAAGAAAATGAAAGTACAGCAGAGATCTGTAAAAAGACAGTGCATCTCCCACGTATGGGAATAAAGTTTTATGCTGTTTGTAGCACTGAGATGAAAACCATACAGCTGCCCAAAGCAAATTCTGTCCCTCTAAAATGATTTTCATGACAAGCCCACAAGTTCTGTCTCAGGAACAGCAACTAAAGATGAAGTTCTTATGCTTAGCTGTATTTAATTTGCACTGAGATGGTATTTGCCCATCCAACAGAACAAGAAATTCAGTATCTGTATAAAACCAGGCAGTGAGGATGAATCCATGCAGGTCATGAAGTAACATGGGGCACCCTGTCTCCCCAAAACAAGAGCCCCAGAGGTCTGGAGAGAGCTCTTGTGAGCTGTGCTGTGTCCAGCACTGCTGCCATCCATCCCCAGGCAGGGAATGCATCCATGCAGAGCCAGGAGCTGCAGAGCTGCATTCCCTTCCTGCAGGGAAAGCTCACTGGGACATCATTCCATGATCCCTGCTCTGTAATGGGCCAAGTGCTGAACTGACCCCCTGAGCAGCTCAGCCCCAAACCTTCCCCTTCCCCAACACTGGATTTGCATTTCTGCCTCCAAGTGCTGCTTTCTTCTGGCTCCAAAGACATCCTCACCTGCAGGGTTTCATTTCTCTGCTCCACACCTTGCTGTTGGTTTTCCCTTCCTGCACAAAAGAACTTGCTCCAGTGCCTCTTTCACAACTGCTTCTTTGTAGTAAATGAAAGCCTCAATAATTGTATTTGGATTGCAGAGTTGATTAATTTTGACTTTGTTTAATTTGTGGCCTTTGCTGAGATCTTTGGGGCTGAGAATTAGGGAGCACACTGTACCACTGTGCTTTGGACACAAGGGCTTTGCCAATTTATTTCTTGCCTCATTTGTCACAAAACCTATGAAACTGCAGTCCAAAGCCAGCTTCATATTTCTAAAGGCAAGGCAAAAATGGATTTGTTTTTATTCTAAATTAACATCTCCCGGCTAAATTAATCTTAAAACCAGAACCCTCGGTAACAATGAGACTCTGGTGAGCAAGATAAATCCAAATATCAGCTCAGCAAAACAGAGCAGATTGTTTCTCTCCAATTACAGCACTGATGTGGCAAGAAATGCATACTCAACTTCAGCTACAGACATATAAAACAACAAATGAGGATGTAGAAAGATCTGTATGAGAACATGTTAGAAGAGAGAAATACATGAAGAACTCTGTATTTTACATGCACAACATTTCCCATGAAACATTTGTGTCTCAAACTGTTAAGACATCAAAGAACACCCCACAAACTCAATATCTTCAGATTTTAATTCCTGAAGTTTTAACCACTGAAGTTCTGTGGCCATAGGTGAACAAGTGACTTCATGGTTTGCTTTTCAGTTTGCTCCTTTGAGGAACAGCAACGGCATTTCTCTGTTTTTATTTAAAAAAGATGATTTTGAAATGTAAAATCCTTCAGTGAAAAGAACTAAACTAAAAAAAAATACTATTATTATTTTATAATAATATTAATATTAATATAATATTAATATAATATTAATATAATTAATAGTAACATTATTAGTATTTTTGATGGAAGTGTGGCTAGATGAGATAAAGGCTTTTTCCAAATATAAGAAGATATCCCTGGCATTCTTTATAACCATTTCAGGTTTCCTGCCTAATGAGGGTTTGAAAAGCAGCAAAAGTTCTGCAGCTACCTCGAACCAATGAACTGAATTATTTTTATTCCTTCCAATAAAAAAAAGAAGTTTCCTTTCCATGGAGAACATGAATTACCTACAAAAGCCAAGTTTCTCTTTAGAAATGGAATCTGCAAGCCAAAGATAGAATTAAGAGACAGAACTGAGCCCACATCACATGAGGAATGAGCTCAGGCACATGACACATTTTTACAGGATGCATTTTTCACTCTTACAGACATTGAGTAAGGAATCTGTGCTGAAGAATCACAAAACCTGCAAGATAACACAGTCTCCATCCCCCACTTCACCCCACAGCACCTTCAGCTCTATTGAAGCTGTTTGTGATATGCTGATGTAAAAACCTTCCTCCATCCCCTCTTCCCTTTACTGAGATCAGTTTGAATTCTCATCTTGCTCCCCAGATCCCCTGAGCACCCACCATGGCATTTTGGCACTCCACACCCTTTGGCTTTGGCTTGTCAGCCACTTCACTCTGGACAGCAGCAGGTGAGAGAGAGAGCTCCAGGGACATCAAGTGACAGAGCTTTCCACTGCAGCAGCAAACTGCTGTTTATTTCTTATATTTTTTATAAATTTTATTTATTTTTTATTCTTTTCCAGCTACCCACTCATTGACTTCACAGTGGTTTAATAAGGAATACAATCCTCACCACCTGGTTGATTTGTCATGATTTAGTCTCAACAATTTCTCTGCTATTCAACACTTTCCTATTTTCTAAACATTTCAATAGATCTTTGACCATTTACTGCAGTCCTTTTGTGATGAAATCCCTCACTGCTCAAAGCACCTCATCTTTTCACAACAGTCTCAGGTGACTAAAATATTTATCCATGAAATTAAACTTAATGATCAAGCTAGTTGATTGTATAGAAAATACAAACTGTATCCTTTAGTTTAACTTCATATGCAAAGTTTGATTCCTAGTGGCAATAAACTGATGTGATCCTGTAGTTTTCAATTTAACATGAATTTTAAAGCTGTAGAAGGCCAGAAGACTGAAAGGTCTAGAGAGGTGCAGAGAAAGCTACAGCCATTTCTATTTAGTGCTTGAAGCAGGACTGAAAAAGGGGTTTAGGAAACACCTAAAGGAGCATTGTGTCAAATGATTTTTGAAAATTCCCTACATTCCTATACATTCCTAGTAGAGGAAGATAGTTCTCCTGACCCTGCAATCTGCAGAAAACTATTATAAACTACTGAACTGGGGAGAAATGACTTAATAGCAGTGACAGCATCAGACCTCAAAGAAAGACAATTTCATCTTGCTTAGTGTCATTTTTTAGGATTTGTGAATGAACAGTTCTGGTCAAATTTCATGTTTTTGACTGCTCACAAGGTATCACCAGACAAACCCAAACCAAATAATCCCAAATCCTGTCGCTGTGGCGCTTTCTCAGAAATTCCACAGACCTGCAGATGATGCTTCTTATTTTGTCTAAAATCAAAATCAAATCAAAAGTGTTGTTTGGGAAGGGAAGAAAACCAAGAAGACACCATGGATATTCCCACACAGTATAAAGACAAAGACTGTATGTACTGCCAACAACTTGACTCAAATCTCCAGTTTTTCTTACTCAACTCCCACTTGTTGTCCTGCAGGATTGCAGGGAAGCAATTACTTGCTCCAGAGGTTATTTCTGTAATTAAAGCAAACTGACCTCACTTTTTTAAAAAAAAGCAGGAATTTCTGTTCCACTCCAGAAAACAGAGTGGGGTTAGACTTTGCCTTACCTACACCCTGCAAAGCTCCACTGTTATTTTAAACCCAATAAAAGAGTGACTTGCACATGCACAGTGACCATGGGAGCACATCCACCCTTTGGGAGCTCCCTCCTCCCACCCTGAGCTGTGCTGACGATGTCTGGATGGGATTTACAATTGCTCAAAGCCACTATTGTTCACACTACATTAAATCTACAATATATGCAATGAGATACCATAATATTTTCACTTGGAACTTCTATTAACCCGCAACTTGACTGGATTTAATGAAATATGTAGTGCTCACAGAGTTGATTTATATGCATTGCTATTTACAGTTCACGTTTATAAAAGAGGAAAAAGCACCCTAAGGAACTCATGGTTCTTTGGACTTTAACAGAAAGGAAAAAGTGCCTGATTTGGTTTAGCTCAGTCACACCCCTGGAAGCTCCAGAATCTTACAGCTGGATTAGGGATGGCGACAGGAATCACTGATGCAGCTGAAATAGCCAGCATAGGAAATCTACTTCTGCTATCAACCCCGAGCCAAAACATTCCTGCACATTTTAAAGCAAAAATCACAGTCAGATTTATGCTTCTTGTGTATAGAATTATACACAAACCCAATGTCTTTGCATGCAGAGAACTTGGAAATGTACGTTTGTCAAGTGTTGTTCTAGAGCTAAGTGGTGTGGAGGATGCAAACTTCCAAGGGAAAATGACACAGATTCCCTTGAAGAGAGAAACTTTTGCTTCTGGCAGAAGTTCAGAGTGTGTTTAATGGTACAAAATAAAGGCATACAGAATTAGTCAGCAGAAGGAAATATATTGGTGCCCTTGGAGCTATCTTACAAGCAATCTGTTCTATATATTAATCAACATAAAGCCATCACTCTCCCTATTCCTCTAACAATTCAACACTCAATTCTCTAGGAAAAAAACAATTCTTTTTCTTTTAGACAACATGATCTGCATACAGCTTATGCTAAAAGCAAACTTTTACCAAAGCAATGCCCTCTGGACAGTAAAACCCATGAAACTTTCTTGTGCTGCACCTGCTCCCTAAGATAGTTTGCAATAATGACTGGGAAAACTGAGAGAAGACGAGAAGGGCATTTATTCTCTAGAGTCAGGACTGTGTAAGCATAAAAAATCATACATTTTAGTATTCAGTGTGTATATATATATGCCAAAGGCTCTATTGATGAGATCTTTCAGAGCAATTTCTGTGAGAATGTTGTAATTTCTTAATAGAAAACAAAAGCATGACAAAACCTCTACATTTTTAACACCGAGGCTATATGCTAAATTTCTCACATTCTCATCTGAAAGAGGTTTAATTTTCTTTCACCATCTAGAAAACTGTGATCACTTACACTAAACCCAGTCCCTGGAAAAATCCATCCAGAAAGAAGAATCTCCCAGGGAAAGGCATGGGAACAAGAGCACAGTGTAGCTAAATTCTCCAGAAGTTAATGACTGCATCTCTTTTCCTCAGCTCCTCCCTACAACATCAATAGTCTCAGAAATTAACAGAGGGGAGCAAAATGCTTTAACACCACCTGGTGTAGTTTTCAGCAGTTGGTTTTGCTTCCAGGCCTGTCATGGCTCATTAAGATAGCACAGTACTTTCTGTCTGCAGGATTGTTCTCAGGGAATTTAGAATTCCAGATAAAATGGGATACAGAGGTTTTATCACAAGACAGAACAGGACTCTGACGCATCGTGCCAAAGTTTTAGTGTCTGAAAAGCTACAGAAGGAAAAGATTTCCAAGGCAGCTTCAGAGTAACAACAAACCAGTTAGAAAAGGTAAATATAACCTCCCAACACGAGCACTCTGCAGGCTGGTGGACAGCTCACGAGGATAAAAGGACTTCATTCCTAATTAAGGACTCATTCCTTAATTGCCAAGAGAAAAACAAGAGCGAAGGAAATGATGTCTTCACTCAAGTTTTCACCTGAATTAAAAAAATACTAGCAAAAGCCACCAAATTTGCAGGTAACCACGATTTTTCATTAAACTTTGGCCTCAAAAGTCACACAATATATCTGTATCCTGTATTGCAGCTTTCCTACTGGATTCTGTACCTTTCACTTG
Organism: Cyanistes caeruleus; assembly: GCF_971803275.1. Taxonomy (NCBI): domain Eukaryota; kingdom Metazoa; phylum Chordata; class Aves; order Passeriformes; family Paridae; genus Cyanistes; species Cyanistes caeruleus. Next base: position 83,015,767 of record NC_141704.1, read on the forward strand.
GAGGTTAACAGCAGTTCCAAGGCCAGTCCATTTCTAATTATTTAAATGTGAGGTCTGTAGTGTTTTATAATTAGAAATGGATTCTTTTTCATATTTCAGACTATTTCAACTGGAGCAGTTACAATTTAATGGGGAGAAAATATAGAATTAAAATAAACATATATGATTCAATATTCTATGCTTGAAAAGGACAAAACAAAAAAAATTGCAAAGGACAAAACAATGGTAACAGGACACTAGCATGTTAATTTTCACTCTCAGCCCTGAAAAAGACATTTTAAAAGAAATTTCCAAAGCTAACAGAAGGAAAAGGGACTGACAGGGATGCACTTGCTCAGCTTTGCCCCAGACAGTGAATCCTACAGACACAGAGTGCCCCCTGTGGGACTTAAAAAACTGTGTCAATTAATCAGTTTCCTTTGGATTCCTTTCAACTTCAGCTTCCTACTCATACCTCCAGACAATGCTGCTTTACTGCTGGGAAGATGAACATTTCAGAAGATAAACAACCTCAGCTTCCCCTGATTCCATTTTCAGTTGTGAGTGCTCATGTACATGCCTTTCTATTTTTCTTATCTGAGAGCCAGACAATGAAGGTGTGGACTTCTCCATCTAGCAAATATTTTTCAGTCATATCCTGCAGAGCTGCAGCAGAGGTGTGGGTGAAGAGTCTTCCAGCACAGCCCTGTCCAGGCTGGCATCTCATTTTCATGAGAATCTCTCTTGTAGCTCTCAGCAGGCCTCTGAGATGAGGAGAGGGAGGCATGCAGTAATGCAATAAACTCATTAAACTGCACAGGTCTGGCTCATTTCTGATCACCACCTACACTCTGCATCAAAGAAACACTACCTGTGGGATGAACTCATCCCATCAGTAACTACTGTGATAAAAACTCCAAAGAGGACTCATGTACAGTCAGGCAAGAAATCAAAAGATGTTTTCTGGCAGCTTGGTTTTGAAACATGAATTATTTCCTGTGATAACAATTGATTCATCTGCAATATCCTTGATTATTTTTCAAGAAACAAGAGGATAGTAAATTATTCTCAGACAAGTAATAATCCTTCTGCAGAGAGCCAGCAGGATGAAAGACTGGACTCTGAAGAGCCAGCCACATTATGTAAGCCTGCATACCTTGAATTATAGGGCTAGCAGCAATTGCAATTAGCAGGAGAAGGCATAATTCAGGCTATTGGATCATTTTCCAGGTCTGAAAGAACAGCTTGAGAAATGCCCCAAGTGGGACTTTCCAATCCTGAAGGAAGACCCTTCTGACCATAAGAAAAGGCCTGTCTAGCATAAAAACCCTGCAGACACGCTGTCTGTTCCCCTTCCCTGTAAGTGCAGAGTTTGCTGCTGCAGATTTGGCAATGGCATCAGCTCGGCCTCAGATTAGACTGTTTGTGCTTGGTTATTTTCACACACTGCCAAAATTTGCTGACAACACCAGGGGAAAAAAAGAAAAAATAAAAAAAAAATAAATAAAAAAAAAAAGGAAAGTAAAACTGGTGATTTTCAACAGTTTATAACTCAGCTCAGCCTAAGCAGGTTTTTATGGGACAAAGAACAGAGATTTCTCTGTAGACAGCACTTTATTCCTGCCTAATTTAAAAGATTTGCTGTGAATGATGGAAACATTAGAACTTCTTAAAGAAAACATAACAAAACAAAAATCCTAGCAGTTCACTAGTATTTCTCTACAGTAGATCAGATTTGGTGATATAAATAGAGACCATTATCTGCCTCTCTCATAATTATTTGCAATAAAGTTTTTTTAAAGAAAATGAAAATATTAGACTTAAAGGAAGAGGGCTTAAAAATACATAGTATTTCTTCAAGGAGTAAAATTTCTTGCTTGGAGTAATTCACACTTGAGCTATTCTAGTGCCACACTATTCCCTGAGGAGTGTGAAATGATCTTCTCAGGGTTACAGAGTCAGTAGTAAACACAAGTTCTGCTCCAAGAAACAGCATTTTAAACATGTATTTTCACTAGCATTATATCTAACAACTTCCTGTTGAAACCCAGAGGTAACTTTCTGCAGTCCCCTTGTTGCTTTAACACTTTATTTCACTGTGTATCTAGAATCTCCTCAGCTGTTTTTCTTGTCTGCTCCCCATGAGCTGCCTGCAGGGCCCAGGTTGTTAAATCTATACCTTGATCAAATCCCAAATTTAATCAGTGCTGCTCTTGAGCACCTCAGACTCGTCCCACTCGCTGAAGCATGCTCTAAAACTTAGGAAACAATATTGCTTCACTGTCCCTTTGAACACCATCTGTACAACAGCTATTTCTCTCCTTAAGAACTCCAAAAGCAGCCAATTGCTTCACAAAACTCACCACTCATTCAATTCCTGGTGTTTTTCAGTTGAAATAGTAATAAATACTTCAACAAAAGGAGAAAAATTTTGCAAAACTAGAAAACAAATGAGTGCTTTTCCTAAAGGACATAGGCTGGGAAAGCAGGGCAAGAAAGAATACACTGGAGTTTCTGTATATAAAATAAGATATTTAATTGACTGGGAGTCCTCAGTAGAGACTTGTTTGCAACAGAGTCTCACGGTGAGGGTGAGTTTTTGAAGTTTGGATGCCTTTGGCAGCTTTATAGAACTTTAAGACAGAGCAGCTATGACTGAAACACGCTCAGCTAGTTAACCATACAAATGTAATGCTTTTTCCATCTCTCTCTCCATGTGCTGACAGCATTACCATTCTCTCCAGTGTTCTTCCTTCTGAGCTACAATGGATCTACCAGCTCAGGCAGTCCCTGATACCACATTTCACTGCAGAAACTTTCCAACAATAACTTACACAGCTAAGAGAGGTCATCATTTAGAAGTGAGTAGTTATATTAAAGGATCTACACACAATTCCAAATACGTTTCAGGAGACAGAGTACACTGCGTGTAGATTTTAATGAGGAGGTTTGGCAGAGCACTTTGGCAGAAGAAAGCACTGTCAAGTGATTGGATATGGGATACATCTCCAGTTGCTTTGGATTCCCACATCACCTCAAGAGCTATTCTTCCCATCCCCCCACACAGCAACTCTCAAGGCAGTCAAATTTATAGCTCAATAAATTTTTTTATTAAAAATAAAAAGTGTGGCTTTTAAGTACTGCAGTCTTCCAACATCCTTATGCCAGGTCCAGATCAAACTGTTGTAGCTGAATATGAAGCTGGGGAAGCTTGGCCCACTTTATACAGCACTTCTAAGTTAAAGTTTCAAGATCTAAGCCACCTCTTTCCATTTTGTAACAGCTGTTTTTCTATCCTTTCATTAAAAAAAAAAAAAAAAAAAAAAAAAGGGAAAGGAAAGAAACCAGTGTAGAATAGTTAAATAAATAAATAATGGCTCACAAAACCACAGTGGAGGAACCACTGCTAGTCCTGCCAATAAAAATGTTCCTTCTCTTCAGGGCTGGCTAAACAACTGAAAGTGTTTCTAATGAACTGCTGGCAGCACTATCCATCATTGCACTAAATGGATTCATGTCTCCCTAAACTAAGGGTAACTATTTATCTGTAATGCAGAGTCAGAAATGAGGAAGTATTTAAGCCTGAGAAGTCTAATCCCTCTCTCTTCTCCCCAGCTCCTCAAAGCTTGGTTTTATCCAGGCTTCCGTGTGTAAGGATGATTAGAAAAGTTTGACTGTTAGAGAATTTCAAACTGCTCCAGTGCTAATGAACCATCTGCACGAGTTTGAAAAATCCTGGAGCAGACCAGACATCTGCAGTCTGATTTTAGCATTACAAACACCTGACATTATGTTTATCTTTTCCCTCTTTTTGTTGTCATTTGCTACACTGACTTGGCACCTTACCTTGAAGCAGTTACAGGCTGCTCAAAGCAAGAGGGCACATTCATTAGACACAGGAAAATTCAGTCCCAATAGCTGCTTAGGATCTTTGAAGATGCTGTTGTGCAAGTAACAGAAGCCTACTGTAAACAATGAGAAGGAAGAAATGTTTTTGAGCTCTAGAGGGAGTGTGAAAGTGATGTCAGCAGTCTCTGGAGGTCAGCTCTGAAGGCCTGACTGATCTCAGATCTCTGCTATCTGCAGAGACCTACCCATGCAGGGGCTGTCTTTAGAACAGGGATCAGAAAGAAATGCAGAGACACCAATAAAACACACCCACAAATAATAAAAGAAGACACTTACTTCATTTCTAGGACCTCCTCCAAATGTTTCCTTCTTTCAGCTCGTAGGTTGGTCAGGTGGGTTTCCTTCTCAGCCAAAGACTGTTGTGTGGAGGACAGCTTTGCTTTCATGGACTCCAGCTCCTGTTTCACCTTCTCCATAGCCATCATCAGCTCTTCTACCTGAAACATCATTGGAGAAGACAGGAGGAGAGAAAAACTGATGTGAGCAGCTGGGAACTTACCGAATGTCCCAAGCAAAGTGGAGCAGAAAGGTCAGCAGGGCACAGATCCAGTGCTGTGGACAGGAACAAAGCACACTTGAACAAAGCACAGCTCAGGAGTTAGCTTGCTTTGGTCACTGCAACACAACCACTGCAATACAAACCTTCAGCTCCTCTGTATTTCTCTTTTAGATGCAGCTCAGGGAGAAGAGGATGGCCTGTGAATGTCAAACCTGGCCCACAAAAATGGGAGGTATTAAATGAAACACGTTGATAAAACAGCAAAAGGATAAAAAACTTCCACTGTAAATGAGGCCTAAAGAGAAGCTACACATGCATTTCAAGAAGAAAGGTAACATTTCTGAAGCAGGGAGAGGAATGGGTTCCCATAAAAATGTGAGGCTATTTCCCTCAAAACACCATTTGAACAATGCTTTTTAGGCACACGTTGGGATTTAGGAACGTAAGACATTCAAAGAGCTGCTGATGGCAGAGAAGTACAGCAGAACAATGCTCTTACCCTCAGCAAACTGGAAAGATTCAGAGTCAACATGATTATGAATTCTGCCATACATTTCCCATAAATGAAGAGTCATTTCATTTTGCACTCAGAACATGTTCTGTCTCAGGTGAAATTTATCACTAATTTACATGCAAAATCACAACACATGCTTCAATCTAGCTACATACAGAATTCAAAAACTTCTGGATGTGCTTTAATAATTTTATAATAAAGCTCAATGGCACACATTACTTTCACTGACTTCTTCCATGTAGGTTTTCTCTTTCCATCACAACCAAGTGTTCATAAACAATTTTATAATGTGCTTTTAATGGGAGAAATTCAGATGCTACTGCTGTGCAAAATCAAATATTTGTATAAATTTAGTATGCAAGCACAGCACTACATTGCCTCTAAACCCCCCCCATAACAATCAACTCCTGATCCATCCTGGAAGTGAATTATTGAATTTACAACAAGCTCAGTTTCTAATTGTATGTTTTTACAGGGAGAGTTGAGTATGTCATTTGCTATGTAGGTGCTGTAGGAGGGAAGTTTGTAACTTGCTTTAATAAATGCTGTACTCCTAAAGGCAGAGCTAATGGCTCAGGACAAACATGGATAATAAGACTGGTTTCCATCCTCAATTGGTGCCAGAACAAGAAACATTGCAACTGAGAATTAGGAGATTTATAAAAATCTAGCAGAAAGCCTTTCTACTTCCATTCAAATGCAGCTGCCAAAAGGTGGTAATTCTTATGCTTAGCAAACTAAATAAAAAACAATTTAAATATGCAATTACCACACCCTATTGAAAATGAACAGCCAAGAATTCATCTGGTAATCACCAGACCAAAAGAGAACCTCAGTGAGAAGTAGTCCAAACTGCCAAGCATGGATATAATAACCAAACTTTTCTTTTTTTGTTAGTGTTTAGTGCACAAAACAAGATCAGAAAATCTGACAATTTTTAAAACTAAGAGAAAACCCCATAAAATGAAATAGAGAAAATGTATCAGGAAAGAATGCAAAGAAGAGCTGCAGAAATAAAGAACAGCAATAATACTGCTAGGACAGAAACTGATTCTTAAAAAATGATGGGGTAATGAAGGTGCACTTGAGCATCAGCTGCTGGGGTATGAGTTTCTGCTTTCTGTGGGTGGATCAGAAATAGCCCCACAAATTCCTACCCAGCCATTCTCCTTTAAAGAGGCACACCAGCTCTAAACCCCTGGGCTTGAACAGAAAACCACCTCCCATCAACCAGCCCCCAGCCAGCTGCAGCAGACAAAAGTGTCAATCTGTCAGCTGCCAAGATAAAACAATCTCTGCAGCAACATCTTCTCCATCAGCAGATCTGAAATATTTCTGGCAGGCTTCCTCCCCCTGCCAGCCCTCAGGGGCTGTGATGCTGACACCCAAGGACTGCTTTGCCTGGTCTGTGACAAGTCTGAGCTGTTTGGAAAACATGAGCCTGATCTCTGGGCCAAGGCTCCCAGGGAGAGGTGGCAAGGGCTGACTCTGTCTCCTATCAGTGCTTACTGCAGGTACTTTATCTCCTGCTCTGTTTGATAACTCTTTGAATTCTCAGGTTATAGCTCCTATTTCTGCAGGCCAGCAGAAAATTGATCTAATCATGTATTAGGAATGGCTGGAATGTGAGGGGCTTTTAAACTGTGCCAACAGCTTGGTTTACAGAACTGTCATTACCTTCCAAGCTCTCCAGCAAGGGCCATTTGTCAAGTAATTCACTAAAGACAAAGTTCACCAAAATAGCGATGATTGTACTCACAGCAAAGACTTCATTGTTCAGATTCATCAGCTTGTAGATAGTCCAAGGGCCTATTTCAATTAAACTGCTACAAAACAAAACATTTTATTTGGCAGCTTCTGAATCTCAGTGCAGACCTGTCCCAGTAATCAGTCCTGTGGGAAACGACACAGGAATATTCACCAGAAGCAAACTACTTGCAACGCACATCTAACTTAGCCTACACAAAAAACTTCACATCTACTCTTCAATTTTGTCCCCTGAGAGCAGATAATTATATAATAAAGACAAAATATTTGCCAAAACCAGAGCTCTGGGCACGCTGAGGCATTTTCAGAGACATGCTGTTGACATTTTCAATTTAGCTGTGGGTAAGCTCGTGCCCTGTCAGTCGTAGCTAGAAAGTCTCCACCCATTTCAGAAGATTTCTTGCCACTCCTTGCTCAAATGACAGCATATAAAATAAGGTGCATCTTCAATTTAGCCATGACTCAGTTCTCTGCAGACAGGCCAGAAAGGTCTTCATGTATTCTGAGCAGAGAACTTAAATGGAGACTTATTTGTTCATTGTTTTTAGGCCTTAAGTGACCTGAGCAGGTGACAGCTTATCTTTAAGGAAGAACATCATGCTGAAATAAGTTTCCATTAGAGGAGAGATTTCCTGAGAGACTGAACAAACTATGTGAAAGAAGGCAAAGAATGTCAATTAGCTCAGGATGGGATTCAGAGCAGCAGAAAAGGGAAATGTCAAGACAGGACAAATAGTTTGCACAGAATTGTGTCTCCTTCCTTAGGAAACATGAAAGCAAGGTGGAGAGAAATGGCAATGCAACAGAAGTTCATCTATCATGTCAAAGAAATTATTTAATAACAAAAAAAAACCAATCCTGAAGCTCTTTTCAGGATTCTATCTACTATCTTAACCTCCCTGCTCCTACAGTCTGTTATTTCAGGCTCCTCCAAATGCAAATCAAAACCCAGCCTTTAGCACAGACAGAGCCATTATCCATTATTTCCAAATATTTGTGGTTGCCCTAAACCTTTCTGGCCATTGGGTAATGTCAAGCCAGGGGCTTGCAAAGAGCTTGGTGAAGCTCCCCAAAATCCAGTAAAAAGACAGCAAAATTGAGAAAGGGGCTGTATATACAAAATATTACTGAGGCTGGAAATCCTGCCAACCTCTGCCCCTGGGATGATTTCTGGTGATCAGGACAGGTGAGCTGCAGTTCCCTCACCTGCTACATGAGAACTAATGCATTGCTAAGAATTCCTGAGCCACAATTTCGATATTTCAGGCCAGGGAAAATGCTTGTATCAGCTGATGTGCTTGTTACTGTTTGCCTCAGAAGATCAGAGCCCAAAGACTCTGACCTGAAGTCGATGCAGACAGGTTGCTCACTAATGGCACCTCAGCATCCCCAAACACTTCAGCTTCTTCACATCACAATGCACCTTTTTTCCTCCCACAGAGAGCTCTCCTCAGTGATAAAGCATCACCTGAAGATAACTTTTCTAATGCACAAAAAACTGGAAGAGGCTTCTCTAGCCCTCTCAGAGGACAGTTCTAGAGATTAATTTTCTGCTTGCACCTTTTTGGAGAAGCAGAGCAATCCTGGGTGATGATCCAAGCCACAAATGCATCATGAATGCTGGTAACACCATGTCAGTCACCACAGAGGGACTGTGCAAGCCTGAAGAGGCAATGGCAGAGCCATCAGAGTGGGGGGAAAAAGAGCACAGTGCTGTGCACTTGAAAATACACTTGCAGGGGCAGAGGCTCTGCTCTGAAATGGTGACCCATGCAACCCCTGCTTAGAGACCAAGAATGAGGAGAAGGCTAAGGAATGCACAGACACCACAGAGGAGAATGTTCCAGTCTCAAGTGCTGGGATATGAATGCATCCAAATCCACATGGATATGGCTGGCATTAAAGATAGCAAATCACTGGTGCTCTATCTAAAATACACTTTGTGTTAGGTGAGGCTTCTTCTCACCTGCAGATTATCAGTCTGTACAGAAGACACTGTGTATCTTTGTTTGGTTCTCGTTTTTGCACAGAAGGGTTTGGGTTGGAAGGACCTTTAAGGACCATGCAGGCCAACCCTCCTGCCATGCCCTTCACTGGATTAATGAAACCAAAGCCCCATCCAACCCAGCCCTGATAATTCCAGTGATGGCACATCCACAGCTTCTCAGGGCAATCTGTTCTAGGGTCTCACCGTGCTCATTATATAGAACTTCTTCCCTATGTCCAGTACTTATTCTGACTGAGTAAGAGAATAAATAAGAGAAACTTACTCTCTTTCAGTTTAAAACCACTGTCCTGTAACTAGGGACCTTGGGGAAGAATCTCTCTCTCTTTCAAGTCCCCTTTCTATACTTCAAGGCTGCAATGCAGACTCTCCAGAGCCTTCTCCAGACTGAGCAGTTGAGTTTCCCAGGCTTTCCTCACAGGAGAGATCTCCTCTGATCATCCTCTGGACCTGCTCCAGCAGGGTGGTGTCCTCCCTGTGCTGGGGCTGCAGAGCTGGGCTCTCTCCAGAGCCAGAGGGGCAGAATCCCCTCCCTCCCCTTCCCAGTCTGGGAGTTTGAATTCTCAAAAAGACTGTAACACTGAGATCCCTGCTCCCAGGCTGCAGATACAGTGTTTTAGGTCAAATGGAAGGAACACACTTTAATATTTAATTGCGTTCCTGGAATCGGAGTTGTTTTTATGCTTCTGATTGAAGGAAAGAAATTCCAGTTCTTTCAATATACATACAGACACAGCAGGCTATGGGATAGCTGCTTTTCTATTTGTGATTGTGTTCAGAAGTTCCAGGCAGAATACAAAGTGCTGAACCTTCAGAGGACACAGGTACCAACCAAAAAGGTCATTTTCCATGATCTGTGTATAAATCAATCACTAGAGATCTTTTCAAAACCACCTCAGCAGGCTCACAAGTATATTTAAAATTATTTATTTGCTAAACACAGACCTGTTTTGTATAAACAAGGAATTAGCATTGCAAGACAAAATGCAATAGGAATCTGTAGTTTTGCCCAAAATTAATTAGGCAAGCAAAACAAAAACCCTGCAGTTAAAAGTCAGTAGAAAGAATATCAGAAGGACTGAAAAAATAATTAACATTTCTCAAAGTGTCACTCTCAGATGACAGTCTCCTGTTTATCTACAGCTCTTGAGTTTTTAAAGTATTGTTTATCTCACTATATACATTGCTGAAATGATAAAGGGACTGCAAATTTCTGCATTATCTTTTACTTGGTTGAACTGATTAGCCTGCACAAAAGGCAAAGAAATAGACATGAAAAGAAGGACAAGAGATCTGGCTCCATCTGAACTTGTTTGGATCCCAGAAAAATTTCCTAGAACAGATGTTAAGACATGGAAAAAGCACAGGCCAGACTTGGGACTTAGGCATGTAATTTAAGTGCCTGCAGTAACATATTACAGGGAGAAAGCTCTGAGTCTGACATAACTTGGACTGCCAGCAGGACCAGATGGTTTGCTTAAATCACAAGCTAATAAACCTTTACACAAAATAAGAGGGAAATGAATTATGGTTTCATCATAGCCCCATTTTCCTTAAAGCAGTAGGGTGGCTTTAAGGTACTCCTAAAAACTACATCCAAGACACTTAACTAAATGCTTGGCTATTCTGAATTGAGGGAACAAGCTTCAAACTCCCATAGATATTGAGGAAACTGTTAGGCATAGCTTTTTCAGAGCTAAAAATATCAGGGGAAAAGGAGAGAAATCAGTAAACAATAACAAGAAAAACCTTCCAGCAATGTCTGATTTGTAAGGCAAGGACATCCCTCAAGCACAGACCAGCTGAAAGCTCTGCCCCACCGACAGCAGAGGGGTGCAGAGCAGGGTGGCTCTGTCCCAGCACACAGCCTGGAGCTCTGGCTTCCATTCCCTCTTATCCAGCACCAGTGCACAGGATGCAGTAATTAAGATGTTTCTATCCATCACTTCTACCTGCACCTCAAAGGGAGAGTCACAGGGAGGAGGATTCTGTTTGCAGGAAAGAGGGGAGTGAGTGCTGAAGCTGTGAAAATGGCTGGTGCATTACCAGTTCTCCAGGGTCTTTTCAGCATCTGTAATATACAGCAGTAATTTTAGGGATGAACTTTCTCATTCTTTACATTACTGTGTTGTGGCTTCCTTAAGTCCTCGTGCCTTTGTTTTTTTAGGTGGTTTGGATTTTGTACATCCAGCATCCCTGATAAAACAGAGTGTCTTGGTGGCTTCACAGAACTGGTGCCACTGTTCTGCTCTTACCTTATTAAATGGGGAAAAGGAGAGGAGCAAGATAAAGAGAACAAAAGCCTGTGCTCTGAAAAGCTGCAGGATACTGCAGATGAACGCAATTTTTCTTATCACTGCAACTGAGATATTTAGACAGCTGATGTCTCTTATTTCCATGAGCTGGTCTCCCAACAAAAACTTCATTACAAGAAGAGCATCTGATAGTAGAAAGGAGTTAATGCTCCCCATTGCTCCTTGCTGTCTCCACTGATGGCTCTAGGCAAGGAAGAATAGATGAGATTGACCAGAGACATCTGCCATGACCGTGTTCCTCCTGCAGAAGCCACACAAACATCAACAGAGGCTCCTGCCAAGGGGTTTCTCACTCCAGGACTCACCAAGAGCTTTTTGCTCCTGCAGCCAGAGCACCGAGTTTTTGTGTGAAGAAAGAGGAATCAGGATTCCCAGATGTTCTGGAAAGATAAAACTCCAAAGCCTTCAGGACTCAGTAAGTCACAGCTGTGTCCTGTTAGGGTGTTTGGAGGTAGTTTTGACAGTTCTGTCTCCTAAATGTGGGCTACAACCTACAAAAATAGGCAACAGCCTCCTGCTGGGACAAGAGCTCCTGAGAAGGAAACAGTAATTGCCTCTGCTGAACACAAAATATTTGAGTCAGGCCTTGAAAAAAAGCAAGTGAAAACTGAATTCTGATTTCTACTGAGGAAAAGAAAACTTAGTCACTGGCGTCTGAAGACTGTAACAAGTTACAATTCTATTTCCACATTTTCCTCCAGTGAAACCATTATCCAACAAAACATTCTCATTATGTTTTTTAATCCACACAACCATTCCAAAGGAAGCTGTCCTGTTTTACTTTACATGGATCTGCAGTCTCAGGAAACTGCTTTGTGTTTATTTTCCAAGGCTAGCAATTCCCAGCCCTTGGGAATACAGCAGCAACCACCAGGAATAACAATTCACCTTGAAAAAACCTGGATTTTGGTCACCTTTTATAAATCTCTGCAGAGGCAGAGCCCCTGGAATGCAGCACACACCCTGTGCAGCGCTGCTCACAGGATGGCACAATTTATCACACCCAAACAAAACCCCCCAGATAATTCCATGGTTCATTCAAGATACTCCAGCCACAGCTCTAAACATTGCCACCTTGGAAAGAAATTGCCTTTTCTCAGCTTACATCTGCTAAGGTAGAAGCAAGACTAATTGCCCAAGGATTCTGGCAGGTTTTTAGCAGCTTTCTGCAGAGCATGCTGATTTCCATTTTGCTGCACCTCAGACAGCTTCAGGTTAACTAGGACATGTCACTAGGGCAGACAGTTTAGACCTAACTGAATAATATTCAAAGTAAATATTTAATTGACAGCAGAGACTGTCAATTTACATAGCCCAGCTTGATTTTCCAAAGAGAAAAATTCTGGGATGATGTATTAACTCACTACAAGCAGTGAAAAACTGATTCCACACACAACTTTAACACTCTTTTCCCAAAAGACATTAAGGATCATGAACATAAATAAATGAGAGCACATGCACTGCCATGTGGAGGTTGAACATGTGGCAAACTGAAGAATCACAGTCTCATTGGCAAGCTCAGGAAAGTTTCCACCACTACAAACCTGTGGAAGCAGATCTTTAGCATTGTAGTTAACAGAAAGCAAATAGCAGAACCTAACTGCAATAAATAACTTTAAATATTTATAAAAATAAATATAAATAAATAAAATAATTTTTATATTTATAATATTTATATATATATATAATATTTATGTTATATTAATAAATCTAATAAATAACTATTAAAAAATAAAGAACTTCCACTATTTGGAGCCAACTGAATTCAGAGTGAAATTCAGTGAAGGGTTGAAGGAATCAGATGGCAAACAGCAGTACAGGAAAGTCTGGAAGTTTTTGTGTGAGTAGGAAATATTTCAAAATGAAGAGGCATCCTCAATTTCATGAACCTCAAGCTTGCCACTCTTCTGTGTTTTTCTGTATAGAAGAATTCTCTGGAAAGGAAAACAGTTTCTGTTCTTGCACTTCATGGATTTGGGGGAAAAAATCAATTATGTCAGAAAAAGAACTTATATTTTCCAATTCATTAATCTAATGTTCAAGTCTAATGGGCTTTTCTAATGCTTTAACATACACATTATTGGATCACACTTGCATTTAAGATCACAGAGAATGCAACAGGAAAAGAAATGGAAATGGAAAAAGCACAAATAGCTTAAACAAATATTAACAAATGCATTTGCCTGGGTCCTCACAATTACAAGCAAGCATTAATGTAACCAAGCCTGCAAGAATTTGATTTTCTCTTGAGCCACAACAAACCAAATGCTGTCCAGAGGTAGGTGCTCAAGAAAATAATGTAACAGGCAGAGAGATGCCAAGGTAGGGCTTTGTCTAGAACACCTGACTAGTAAAATGCATCATGTGAAATCAGTATTTGTCTATTAAACAATAAAAAGAGATAAAAATACAGACAAAATGATCTTAAAATCAGCACTTGCACCAAATTTATATATAAGTTTCCATCAGTATTTCTCATTTCATTAAATGAAAAGGTGAGTTATGTGGAGAAACGCTCAATGTATATTTTGCACAGAGGTTAATTATGCTTTCAGTGTCCCAAATTCTCCTGAAAGTCGTCAAATTTTGACACTTTGCAACCTTAAACGAGAGCAACAAATTAAACAAAAACAAAGTCACCATCCCTGGAGGAATTTAAAAGACAGGTAGATGTGGTGCTCAGGGACATGGGAAGTGGTGGCTTGGCAGTGTCAGGTTCATGGCTGCACTCCATGATCTTAAAGGTCTTTTCTAACCTAAACAGTTCCATGATTCTAAAAGATTTACAAGTTTTTTTTTTGTCCCTAATGTTAGAAAAAGATCTCTGCCTCCAGGTCATTAGGAATGATTTTATAGTCATCTTTTCTCTCTCTGTTCATTCTGCAAAAAAATCCTCCCAAGCCCCCAGCTCAGCACAGCTGGACACAACTGAGACAGCAAAAATTCCACTCTGCTTCCACCTCTGCAAAGGTGCATTACTGAATGCAGAGGGAATCACAAACCCAATTACCTCTCCCTTGCAGGGAGTGGGACTCAGTACAAATCTGTGTATTTTTAAAGGAAAAGGTTATGTAATCCATTTAAATATCCAGGGAAAAGAAGCAACATTAGGGAGACGCTCCTAAAAATTGCTGCAAACATTTTCACTGACAGGGACCCAGTGCAAACCTCAGTTACCCAAAATGCTTTCTCTAACCCAAGCAGAACAATCAGACAGAAGAACAGAGCAAATCTCTTGGAAAACAATGCTAAGATTATACTTTGGGCTGACACTGACTTAAAAAGCTCTTCAAAATTTTTATCAGTAAAACAAAACATAAATTTTCAGCACAGAATTTTACTTAATATGAACTAAGTACTCGAATTACTTAGCACATGTATATATATACACACACTCAAAAGCCAAAATGATTTTGGCAGACTTTTACAGAAAAGAGCTTTTCAGAAGATATTCAAGAGAAGTTCAGCCAAAAAAATGTAAACTCCCTAAAAGAATCTTAGAAAAAACCTCCAGCACCTTCACCCCCAAGCCATACCTTGGATTGCTGCCTTGATTGATCTCCAGCCTCTTAGTTTATCAAATTTCTCATTAGGAGATACAGGAGACAAAAACATTCATTAAAAGCAAACTGTCCAGCATGTATTACAGAGCAATCAGAACTCTGACATTTCTGTGGTGTTCAGAGAACATCTACAGGTAAATGGTTCCTGAGAAATTCCACTTTGTGTTTTTCATTTACAGGGACCTGCTGGAATTAACTTTGTGTGTCAGAATTTGTGCTGTGAAACAATTCCAATTATTTCCCAACACATGTGAGAAAATATTTCAGATGGATTTCAGTAACAGAATGCTCAGCAAAAAAGAAGATGTGTTTTAATTTGTTTTGCATTTTTAGAAGGTACTTGATAGGACAGCATCCAATATAAGATAAATCTGTTGTAAATGTAGTTTCTAGTCCATTCTTACAATGCATTGTAGTCTAAACTGTATTTTCTAAGGAGTTAAAACCAGAGTGGGGTTCTGATGGAAGTGCAAATGGCAGGCAGCATTCAAAAGCTGGTGAGAATTCCTGCACAGTAACTCACAGGTGGGACAGAAAGCTCCTGGAGGCTCTGCTCTACATTCAAACCCTTGCAGAGCTTGTATTTACAGCAGAGAAACAGGAGAGAACTGGGAAGGAGGTTCTGGTTGAGTTATTAACCTATTTCATCTTCATTCTTCCTTAACAAACACATACCAATTTGGAAGTAGGCATGTGTGAATTAGAGAATAGAAGAATTCAGAATAGAGAATTTAAGGAGTCTTTTTATCAATATATTTGACATGTAATGTGTACCTGCTGAAATAATTTACAGACACAGTAGGAGAAAGGAATGAGAGTAAGAAAATACATTTAAAGAATACATTACTTTTACAATATTCAATCTTTTATTTTTTCCTTAAGTAAGGAAAGCAGAGAAATCTGCCCTGTGCAGGATAAAAAGACACAGTGCATGAACAAAGATACAGCTATTTAAGCTCATTTAAAATGTCCTGCTGAGAACTTCAAACTTCAAAAAACATTGATGGAAAGTGTCAAGATCAGACTGCCAACTTCAAAATTTCAGTTTAAGTAGCTACTGAAGGAAGGAGGGAATGATGAGGTAATGGCCATTTTTTTATGTGTTTATTTGCCATTACATTTTAGGGTAAGGAGTTAAATGTTAGCTGATACTACACAGAGAGTGCATTTAAGCAGGAGTTGATATTCACCAGAGAACAGAGCTGCACCACTATCAGCAGGAATGTTATTTAAATTTCTAAAATCTTCTGCTTTTCCAATCTGAAGGAAATAAAGTAAGCTAGAGAAATGTATGTTGTGGTCAGGCAATGCACCATCTCACCCAGAGAAACAGGAGCCCATTGTAAAGGCTGCAATAAGTTTCTGGTAAAAATATTATTAGCAATACTATTCAGTAACTCCTGCCTTCCCTTCTCAGTCCAGCCCCCACAGGTCAATGCTTCCTCAGCTGTCAGGAGGTATTTTAGGTCAGAAAACATTTGTGAACTATCCCCTCCAATAAGGAACCTCAGCTTGGGTTTCACAAAAAGGGTCCCACTCTTCCATGGAGACCAAGGCAGCTTTCCAGGGAAGCAGAAGGGAAGGTGAGATGCACCAGGACAGTGAACAAGACAGGGGCCTCTTGTCAAAGAAAACTTCCAAGAGTTTTTCTCAGGGAGCAAAACTCCTGCTGGATTTCTGAGCAGGGAAAGACTTCCATGGAATTTCCCTCCCCTCCTGAGGAACATAATGATAGCTTTTCTAAAATAAACTCAGATTTGGTTAATGCAGAAAGAGTGCCTGAATCTCCATTTTCCATCTCTAATAAAAAACCCTTTATGATAGAAGTGTTTACCTGAGAAATCCTAGCTGCAGCCTTATGGGAGCACTTACAAAGCAGTCTGCACACACCTTCAGAGGGCTGAACTGGTGGGCACAGCCACAGGAATACATATTTAGGTATTTTTACATAGAGAATTCAGCAGGTGCACCATCAAAACCAGTATTATTCAAAAGAAACATCCATCTATGCAAGACTGCCTCGTCTGCCCTGTGGATGGCAGGGTCAGCAGGGATAATAAAACCAAATTCAATAATGCCAAATTCAATGCTCCCAGCAGGAAATGCCCAATTTTAGTTTTGGGAAAGATGAAAGAAAGAGCAGGTTTAAAATCCTGAAATAAACAGAAAGCTTTAGTGAGCAGGAGACATCTTGCATCCACAGACTGTTAACACAATCTGTGTTAATTGTAAGTTAACACAATTAATTGTAAGTTAACACAATTAACCCACTGGCACAGCTGATGCACAGTGACAAGATATTTCCAAACACTGCATTAACCAGAGGACAATTTCAATCCAGAAGGGATATATGAGCACCATGAAACCCAGGGTGGCTCTGTGGACACTGTAATTCAAATGTGAAGCCTATAAAATAGCACAAGAGCACACACCATGAGGTGATGAGGGTGGGACCACACAGCACGAGGTGACACTGACACCACCAGCTATCGGGGCAGAGGCACACACACAAATGAGATGTCCTCATACCTTGAACCACCTAAAGCCAAAATGGTTGAGCTCATGCACTGATTCATTAAAAAGCTTCAGACAGGCAGTGAAGTGGCAGAATGGTAGAAAACAAGATAAACAAAAGAGGGAAAGAAAAAGCATGCAGTTAAAAGCAAATTACAATCAGTTTGAACAACAGCAATGCTTTAAAAATCACACACATCACTCACACTTGCTCTGAGGATATTCATAACCTATTTTATGGTTTGTTAAAGTCCATTTTTTTTTCACTTTGCCATTGACAGTATAACATGGAGTCTTGCATTTTAAAACTCTAGTAATACCTGTGTCTATCTTCCAAAATTCTACAAAGAACTTCCACAGGCCATAATAAAACAAAGAGGACATTCTTTAAAAGTAGTTGAAGGAATGTGCACTGAAAAACATTTGAAGGGAAGTCTCCTCTGCACTGTGGGAAAACATCTCCTTGCCACCACTCTCAATATACCTGGCAGCACTGAACTGACAGCAGAACAAAATCCTGAGCCTAAAGTGGGGCTCAGCAGCTCTAGAACAAGACTCTGCAGATCCTTTCCCATTGTGCAGATTTGTTGCTCACATTTTAAAAACCATAACTGCTCTGAGGTGCACTTTAATTCTTTAATTCTTTTTTATTTAATTTTAATTCTGTTTAATTCTCTTTAATTCTGTTGCAGTAAGCCCCTGCTGTCATAGATGTAAACTTTTTTTTTCTTCCAATACTGCTGCTCTCATTCCATCCCCGTTCCTCCTCTCCCTCACTTCTGTGTGCACTGCTACATCCAAATTATTGTCCTTTTTTATGCTGTTACCTACCATATTCCATCAATCTTTACCCACAAATCTTACTCATCTTGGCTCTCTTCCTTTGTTCTCAATCTCCCTCTTGACCCTGATGGTTTATTGATCTTCTGGCTGTGCATTTCCCTTCCTCATTACACCCAATTCCAACTATATTTATATATTTATATATTTATATATTTTTATATTTATATTTATATTTATATTTATATTTATATTTATATTTATATTTATATTTATATTTATATTTATATTTATATTTATATTTATATTTATATTTATAAAATACATTTTTCTAGTTATATATTTTTTATATTCTCTGAGTTCTAGGTGCACAAAGAGAGGCACCAGCTTCTAGGTGCTCAAAGGATATAAAAATGGTCACTTTGTCTTGAAACTAATGAATTAAAACATTCTAACACCTAGGCATGAAATCACATACCACTTTGATTACTTTGTGCCTCATCACAGAACCCAATGCTTTGTCAGGTGTTTTCCTTTCAAGGAGATCTAAACTTTGAAGTGGCATTCAACAGTCAACATTTCTATTTCATGCTATTTTTTTAAAGGCTAATTCATTCAAAGTGGTTCAAAGTTTTAGGATGCTCAAATACAGCAACCAGAATTATCCTCAGCACATCTCTCAGCAAACAGCTGAGCTTGACTCCAGCTCACAGAGAAACAATTCAGGAAAACTTGGATTTTTACTTCTTTTTCATAAAGCCTGTGATACAAGAACGCATGATAAGAAAAAAAAACTCTTAAAATGTTTTAAAGTGCACTTGGTCAGAGGTGCTGTTAAGTAAATAACAAAGACAAGGAGATTCTTCCACTGAAATGCAATTACCCAAATGCTCCTGTTTGCTAATTACTGTCCTGAGGAACAGTGAAAAACACTGAAGAGGCTCACAAAAAGTAAGAGTTTTCAGCTTCTGCTTCACAAGCCTTATCAAAGCCTCATGGATTTGTCCATCCCTTAGGGTGTGCTTTCTGGATGATCACTTACCTGAGCTAAAATCAGGCATGTCTGTGATTCTTCACTGACCAGTGGCACAGAATCAATTAACACCTGAAAGCTTCTGGCTCCAGTACACAAGTGTGTGTTTTCTGTGTGCTCCAGCCAAGGGATTTGTCTTTTTAACCAGCTGCTTTGCAAGTGCAAGGAGACTGTGCTCCATAAACACAACCAGGCTAATAAAAACCATTGTTTTTCAAATGCATTCAGTGAACAAGACAGTAAATGTAAGTAAACCTTACACAGAGGAAGGCAGATTTCACAGGCAGGACAGAGCAGAGAGTCACTACTCACACCAGCATTTCAAAAGCTCAGGACAGGTTATATTTTGATTTTAATCTCAAGAAAATCTTACCTATGAAATACAGCTTACTAGGAAAGCTTTGCAGGTTTTATGAGCTCTGTTACCTAACGGTGGGACAGACACACAGGGTCAGCAAAGAAAGCCAGCTGTGTTTCAGGCAGAAAAGCAGGGAAATTAGTACTTTACTGTCTGGTTACTTTCCTAGGAGGGCTAGCAGTGACTTGACAAGATTGCAGACCTGTTTCTCAGCATTGATCCTGGCTGACTCCTCTTGTGCTAGCACCATTTCCCGCTCTGCAGTTATCTGAACACTTTCTCTGAGTGCCTCTTCCAATTCTTCGATGCGATCATCCTTTTTACGCAGGTTGTCCTGGAAAATGACGGGAGACGAGGTGAAGACCACTTGTTTGGGAGCACAGCCTTTTAACCAACCAAGCTTTAAGCCAACCAAAACGTGTTTCTCCCTCCCAAGGCACATTGCAGGCAAATAATCTTCACACGAGGGAAAGAATGATGAAGGGATGCAAGAGGAAGATTGCAGTAAAGAGAAGGAGAAATCCAGCGAAGTGCTTGCCTGCTGTGGATATACCACAGATTATACAGCAGAGAGAAGCAAGGATTGTTGGAAAGTGAGGATTAGTAAGCAGTTGTGGAGAAGCAGAGAAGCCAGAAGTGGCAGGAAGCTGGCAGGTGCTCACACACTCTGCAGCAGGCAGGGCAAGAAGGGAAACTGAGCTTTGGAATTCGCCATTTCCACGTGAAGAGGGAGGAAAGCAAACACTGACCCAACAGAATTTTCCACTGGTAGATTAAGTCTCAAAGAAAGTTTTACACCCAAGGCTATCTAGGAACTATGAAGGATTCATCTGGGCTGTCTGAATCTCAGACATTCAAGTATTCCCTAAAAACTTATTCTTTGAAGAGCATCTTCACAGCTGTGAGCTCAGATGTGCCTCATATGTTCAGGCCACTGAAGAAAACATACTGCTCCTCAGAAAAATATCTTTGATTGGCTTCTACAAGCAGCAGAACTTAAAAAAGTATATATACAAAAAAAATGGTATTGTTATTTGTGAAGGAGACTCTCCTAACTTTAGTCTTGCAAGGAAAAGAAATGTGTCTCTCCTGCTTCTGCAGGAGAATGCCTGGAATGTCCTGCACCATGAATGAATGTCCTGCACCATGAATGTCCTGCACCATGAATGTCCTGCACCATGAATGTCCTGCACCATGAATGAATGTCCTGCACCATGAATGTCCTGCACCATGAATGTCCTGCACCATGAATGAATGTCCTGCACCATGAATGAATGTCCTGCACCATGAATGTCCTGCACCATGAATGAATGTCCTGCACCATGAATGTCCTGCACCATGAATGAATGTCCTGCACCATGAATGAATGTCCTGCACCATGAATGTCCTGCACCATGAATGTCCTGCACCATGAATGCCCTGCACCATGAATGTCCTGCACCATGAATGTTCTGCACCATGAATGAATGCCCTGCACCGTGAATGCCCTGCACCATGAATGCCCTGCACCATGAATGTCCTGCACCATGGATGCCCTGCACCATGAATGGATGCCCTGCACCATGGATGTTCTGCACCATGGATGTCCTGCACCATGAATGCCCTGCACCATGAATGTCCTGCACCATGAATGCCCTGCACCATGGATGCCCTGCACCATGAATGGATGCCCTGCACCATGGATGTTCTGCACCATGGATGTCCTGCACCATGAATGCCCTGCTCCATGGATGTCCTGCACCATGAATGCCCTGCTCCATGGATGTCCTGCACCATGAATGCCCTGCTCCATGGATGTCCTGCACCATGAATGCCCTGCACCATGAATGTCCTGCACCATGAATGCCCTGCACCATGAATGTCCTGCACCATGGATGTCCTGCACCATGAATGCCCTGCACCATGAATGCCCTGCACCATGAATGTCCTGCACCATGGATGTCCTGCACCATGAATGCCCTGCACCATGAATGCCCTGCACCATGAATGAATGCCCTGCACCATGAATGCCCTGCACCATGAATGTCCTGCACCATGGATGCCCTGCACCATGGATGAATGCCCTGCACCATGAATGAATGTCCTGCACCATGAATGTCCTGCACCATGGATGTCCTGCACCATGGATGTCCTGCACCATGGATGTCCTGCACCATGGATGCCCTGCACCATGAATGAATGCCCTGCACCATGGATGTCCTGCACCATGAATGCCCTGCACCATGAATGAATGGCCTGCACCATGGATGTCCTGCACCATGGATGTCCTGCACCATGGATGCCCTGCACTATGGCTGCTGACAAATCCACTGCAAGGGAGCAGCTTGACCCGAGATTTCTGCGTTTCTTGTCTTTCAGATTGGTTTGGATCACAGGGTTCTGGTGAGATGTTAATGCATACTGAAGTTAATATGTGGCTTTTTAGCCATCCCAGCAGCAGTGGAAGAATCAAAAATGCCTTTATTTGTTGGCATCTTGCTCTTTGTCGGATGTACCCCTTTTGGCTTCTGTCCTTTTGTATTTAGGATTTTAATTTTCCACTTACACCTGAAGAGTTTTGAACCATATAAAGAATAAAGAAAAAGAGGACTGACTCGGAAAAAAATTGTCTTTGCAACCTTCATGATGAAAAAATCAGTCATTGGAATGTAACAAACAAATTTTATTCCTTGATTCCTGCTTTCTAGCCCCATACCCCCAAAGGTAGCTGCAGGAAAACCATTTCTGACAGTCTCAAAACTGCTCCTTTCAAGGAGAATGTTCAAGCAGAGATGCAAAGGTTCCTGTTAGGCACCAGTGCCCTGCTAAAAGAGCAAGGCTCCTGCTCAGCCACCAGCACAGCAGCAGGAGCTGTCAGGCTCTGCAAGCAGAGCAGCTTTCTGCTGATGGGCACATTCCAAGGTGCATCCACAGGGCAAGAAACTGATGTTTTCTAAAGAAACAAATGGAGAGATCTGCATTCCAAAACCAGGAGTTGCTTAACGTGTTTTTGTACTTCCAGAGTCTTTCAGGAACACTGATAGCATCTTCCAAAATTACTTTATGGTTACGATAAGCATAAATGAAGTCTCATCAAAAAAATTAATAACAAGGTTACAAAAAGCTCTGCAAGGAATACTGACCACTTCAGATATAGGGAATATTTATTTGCCTATCTGCATGACAGAGTAATTATGATTTACTCCTTTACAGTAATTTACTCCTTGATGTATCATTCATGGATAGCCAAGTGAATGTTAATTAACAGGAATGGGAATTGTACATTTCAACAGTGGCATTTAAAATGGAAACTCCTTTAAAATAAGAATGCAGAATAAAACATTCTAACACATCCACTCATCATTCCAGGCAAGCATTTCAGAGGTGAATTCAACACTGTTTTAACCATGGCACCATACAGTGCTCTAGTCAGACAGGTGAACTCTTGAGGGACAGGAGGAACAACTGGTGACACCAAAAATACAGTTACCTGCATTTGAAAAATCTATATTCACACATAATTAATTTTCCTAAAATAATAAACTTTTACCTATCTGATAGATGGTTACAAGTTAAAAATCCAGGCTGACTTGGAATGAACTGCCTAGAAATGGTGAATTTTAATACCAATAACCCACCCAGTAAGGAAAGACTGAGCACAAGTTTTTCTACCTCCATTAGCGCAGCATAGCCTGAAAAGACTCTTAAAGAGCTATTTTGTCCCTAGCCCATTGATTTGTGACTAACTGGCTGGTATGTCAGTGACTTTTTAAAATATAAGCTGCTGTCTGATATTAGTAGATAAAACTGAAGTGAGCCCTTAGACACACCAGCACGTTTTTCCAAATGTTTGGCTCTGAATTCTAAAACATGACAGGCTCATGCTGACCTGTGCTGCTGCTTCTTTCCTCCATTTAATTACATGAGGTGTTCTACCTTTACTGTGATAAGAATTCAACTCTGGAAGAAGATCTTCTATCATTTTGAACTACAGTTATAACATTTTTCCTACAGTGACTGTTCCTCTGTAGCAATCACACCTTTGAGCATCGCACCAATGGCAAATCTTCCTGTATTTTGATAAAATATCAGAATTATAAACAGTGACAGCCTCTTTTCAGGAATCTTCTACAGATGACTACTCAGAAAGAAAAAGTTATTACTTACCTGCACAGGAACTGCATTCTTCAAGGTTTATTACCCACCCAAATGTCTCTGTGGCCCTCCTTCCCTTCCCTGCTGCACCCCCTGTGCAGGAGATTGCACAGCACAGCTGGAATTAGACTGGGATCCAGGAGACAGCTCTGCCTTTATGCTCACTGGTGGCAGCACACAGAAAATGAAAATCCCATTTGACACTGTGGGAGTGCCAAGAGTTGAGGCACAATAAAACCTTTTGCTACCTATGCTGTGATGCAGCTGCTGATCCGCATGCAAAACCAATTCCACACGTGCCCGTGGGAAAGGCTGAAAGGAAAAGGAGCTGTGGCTGACACACATTTCTGGGCTTTTCCTTCCACTTCAGGAAGGAAGTGGTGGGATGGCCAAGTGATGCATGTTAGAGTGATCTATCAGTTTAATCCATACTGCATTGGTGTGATGTGTAATCTGCCACCAAGTTTTATGGGGGTGCCTGAAATAGGATACAGGCTCTCACCAAGGCATTTAGGTTCAGTTAAATCTGAGATATCCTGGCAAACTTCATTGTCTTGAACTACACTCACAAAGACCTTTATGGCCTAATTGCACTCTTGGAATTAAGGTGGATTTCTCCAGTCAGCTCTTGGGGAAGATTAGTTAACAGTTTGAGAAGGCAATGAAATGATTCTTTGAACTGCTGAAAGTATTTCTAGGACTAGAGAATCACCTTGGTAGGGAAAGCATTTTATCATGTAGCCCTGTAAATAATGCAATAGCACATTTTACCTGTGCACTTTCATAGATCAGATGGGAAGAATGCAATACTGGAACTGCACCAGGAATCAATTCCATCTTAAACAGTGAAATCATTACATCATTACCAGCCCTTATTCCTCTGAACTACTGCTTTTGCTTACCATGAATTTCCTCAAGAAGCCAGGACATAAATAAAGAACTGAATGACCTCAGTCCATTCTAGGTAGAATAAAACTCTCCCTAGAAAGAAAACCCCTCCTTTGTGAACTGACCTTCCACTGGGTAAGAACCTGGAATTCAACATTCAAAATTCCATTAATAAATTCCAACCATGGAATTTAACATTTGGAGACAGTCCATCCAGAAATTTTAAAGATTTTTTCCCAGTTAAAAATATGAGGGCCTGATAAACTGTAACTCTAAAGTACATGCAAATGAATATGAAAAATGGAAATCTTCTTCAAAGACTTTTCAAAATCTTCCATAAAGTTCCCTTGCTTCCTCTTTTTGGCTATAACCAGGAGCAAATAGGAAGAAGAAAAATGGATTCTACTTGTAGTTAGCCCATTACTGAGAACTTCTGGTTTGCAATCTCAGGAATCTACCAAAAGATGCCAAAAGACTTACAAAATTATTGAAGGTGGGTTTCTGCAACGTTGGTTGAACCACTGAACCCAGAAGGAAAGATGCTACACCAAATGCCAGCTCTTCAGAAGAGGACAATTGGACTAAATAAATCAGTTAGTTAAATAAAGTCTGCTTTTCTCTGAAAAACACCTGTCAGAACATTTTTTCCTAAGGTCCTGGAGCTCAAAGGGAATATACAACGTGGTGCTACCACAAGGAAGGATTACAGTTCCATTTGAGTTCAGGAGCAAACAATCCTAGGGCCTTAAAGCTCAGCAGAGCATGGGGGATCTCCCTCATTCAGCTCCTCCTGCTGATCAACTATTCCTGAAGGAGAAAAGCACACAAAATTGT
Source organism: Cyanistes caeruleus (assembly GCF_971803275.1). Lineage (NCBI taxonomy): Eukaryota > Metazoa > Chordata > Aves > Passeriformes > Paridae > Cyanistes > Cyanistes caeruleus. Next base: position 83,040,859 of record NC_141704.1, read on the forward strand.
CACTGATAAATGGGGAAACACCTCTCACACTGAGGAGACAATACTGGGACTGTTGGGGTTTTCAAGACTATCCATCAGGTAAATGCTGAAGAACCCCATGGTACAAAACCCAAATGGTAATTGTGACAGAATCTACCTCAAAAAGAGTGTTTGGGGTCCTTCTGCAACTCATCCAGAGCAACAGATGTCCACAGAAAATCATTTAATTCACTGCCATTTCCTGAACAAACTGGCAATATAAAAAAACCCCAAACCTCCAAAAACATATTTCCTAGAAAAGTGGAATGAAAGAAGAGTTTATAAACTCCTGAAGAAGGAAATACCTTTAGGGCAGGGTACAGCTTGGTACCAAGATGTAGCATAAACCCCAAATAAACACAGATCCAACACTAAAGACTGCAAATAAAGTCACAGAGAGACAAACTACCACGCAAAGCTGCTGCTATAAATACTGCAGGGCATGAAGAGCAGTGGGGTTGCACCAGCCACAGATGCTAACACTGGCTGTGTGCAGCTGGGGAGGTGATCTCAATGGGTAAAATTCAAAAAAAATCAGTGTATTGGGGGTTATCTGTGATGGGGGAATAAATCCCTGGCTGTTTGGCAGAAGCTGGGTGTATCCAAGTATTGGGTTTATATGAAGTCCCCGTTTCTCACAGAGTGAGAGGAAGAGAGATTTTTGTAAGCACAGCAACAGCAGATGCAATCAACAGGAGCTGCTGAATGAAAGGAGCAGCCTGAGAGCTACAAGGCACAAACTGCCAAGCAGGAGCTCCTTGATCAACATTTCCTCCTCTTTGGAGATCAGACCTGAGATACAGGACAATTCTGTCATTAGAACAACACATGGCAGCATCTGGAGGGCTGAATCTGCCAAATAAGACACATGGATTGCAATTCAGGGCTGACAAGTTACAGAAATACAGGAAAATAACTCCAGGAGACAAAAGGAGAAAGACTGCAGTAGAAGAATTTAATTCCAGTAGGAGTTGAGAGGGAAGTGCAAGCAAAGCTTCACATGCTGCACTGAAAACATGAGGAACTGCAGAAGGTGATGAGAACATTTTTCTGAGAATACCACAGTGGAAAAAGAGAATATGTGTAGATCCACAGTTTGTGTGCACTTGTGGATCATCAGCTGCAGAAAGAACAAAAATATATTTACAGTAAAAAGAAAAAATGGATAAATATTATTTCTAGAGATGATAGGTTTGATGCCAGCCCATTAAAATTAGCATGTGAAAAAAAAGAGCAACTGTACAGAAGCCAATACTTTATGAGAAATGGCCATTTCATTTTTAAATAGAAAGGTAGAAAATGGAGTGATGTTTCAACTGCACAGTCCCTGGAGTATAGTTTCAGATATACTGTTCCTTGAAAATACTCAAGAGTGATGCAGGACTATGAATGATGCTGCCAACAAAAATATGTGCTCTTCTGTACATGGGAATTATGCACACAAAAATATATTTACGTGGGAAAAAACCCACCCAAACCCATGGAAGCTGGAGAAGAAATGTATCAGCTCTAGAGATAGATTGCAAAAACAATAACCAGATAGATACAAATTACTATTAATGGATCTAATTAAATGAAAGGAAAGGGGAATGAAATGGGAGGGGAAAAAAAATCCTAGTGAAAACTTAATTAAAATAAAGGCTTCATCTTCCATATTGTCTTTTTCTTAGATACACATAAAACCCTTAATAAAAATCATGCTTATTGCTATTATTGCCTGACAATAAATTGTATAAAAAATGTGTCAATAACTCCAGGCATTCCCACTTTTTCCTCCCAGGATATTTTACATCTCACCAGCCAGATGTGTTACAACATTTCTATCAAACCACAGCACAGAGCATGGAAAGGGGACCCAAAGCTGACAATACAGCTGTGAAAACGACCTGAAGTGAGCAAAAGCCATGGATATCTCTAATTGTTATGGGGCTTTGTGGGGTTTTCTGTTTATTTGGTTTGTCTTGCTGTTTTTGGGGAGGTGTGGTGCTTTTTGGAGAGGCTAATTGGGGAAATGCTACTGTAACAAGATTTGTTCTTCACTCATAAATCACTAGAATGACTCAAGGCTCCTACATTGATACAGGATTACAGAAAAAACCAGCAGCAGTTCTAACTCACTGCACTATTAACACAGAGCTCAAACCCATTTGTTATTCCCTTGATGGAGCTTTATTTGCCTGAACTCTCTTTGCAAACGTCAGTCCTGTCATCATCATTGCACCAATATATCACAAAACCCACCTTTCTCTGCTCATTTCCAATCCTTCAGCAGACAAAACCATCAGAGCACCACCCATGGACAGATATAAAAGAACACTTCTCTTGTTTTCTCTCTTTTTCATAGATGAATATGGGACAAAAATTGCTGCTGATAAAAACAGCACTGAGGAGATGCTTACTGAGCAGTTGATCCCATTCAATCTCTCCCACTCCCTCGATTCTGAAGGGAATTCCTGCAGTCATCTCTGGTTTTTGATTTCAGCCTCTGATGCCTCTTTCTTGATGTTCATTTTAGTAGAGCAGCTTTTGTATTTGTGCCATGAAGTGCTTCCTTTAAAATAGCCATGGATCAAGATCCTACTGCTAACCACCAAACATTTTAAGCTAAAAAAATCCCTTCCTTCACTCCATGCAGACATTCTCCTTTCTCCCCACCTTCAAATCAGTACAACAATTTCCCATCAGAAATAAATTATCACTCTATTTTCATCCCTAATGAAATCCCCCTGAAAGTCAGATGCATCAAGGGAAGGTAATTTCAAGGAAAAAAAATCTGCCTGGTACAACATGGATTCAGCCAAGAACCAGAAATAGACATTGATTTAGGGAAATGCTTGGCTTAAAAATATTAAAAGCTGTTCTCAGTATCTTTACCAGGAAATGCCCAATCAGCTGTACCACTGTAATCAGAGAAAAAGGATACATTTGAAGATGATGAGAATGGAATAAAGCAGAGAAAAGGTAAAAATCTGACAATTAACTAGCAATGTAATCAGAAAATATTGAGCTTAAAAATACTGAAATAAGGTGTTTGAAAATAAAAGCTTCTCATGTGTGTATTTGCAGAGTTCCACTGACAGTGGCATTAAACAGGCAACATTCATAAAGATCACCATTAAAATTAATTGCCTTAAAACCCCAAAGAATGAGAAAATGGAAACACTTCACATTCTGAGAGATTCTCACTTCTTTGTATGAAAATTCCAATTGTTTCTATAAAAGCCTGAACTAATTCAAAGGAATGGGAAAAACAGTTATTGTTTTCCTTTAGCCCCAAATATTCCAAAATGATCCTCTATTATTCTCAGCCTGCAAAGACTGCTCTCCTATAGAACCCATTATTGTGCACATATATATATATTCATTTATATAAATACATATAAATATTTATTTTATTATATATATGCTTCTCCTGACATACATAAATAAATATATGCTGAATTTCACCTGCTCTTTTATCCAGGGGTTCCAGTTATGAGGCACTTGTGAAGCTATATGGGTTATCTTTCATTTAAATGTCCTTAATAAACACATATTATTTGGAATTGCACAAAAATGTGGTCTCATTTGCAGAAAATATTACATCTCTCATTTTTTAGCTGTGCTAGAAGGACATGGATGCCTGTTGTTGGGACACTGTGTTCCTTCAGCTTTTATTCCTTTTTTCTTTTGCTTTTCATGCTTTGGAAAACCATCTGACCTCAATAATATCAAACTTTAGGAAGAATTCAAACAGAAGCAACACAAGCAAAATGTTTTAAGTGAATTTGTTGATGAATTTGAACTTCCAGCATGTTAATATCCTCCTCCTTTAATCCTCAGACCAAGTGATTCCAAAATAGTGAAGTTTTTCCCATGCCTGCACTGAGATCTGAGTGCATATCAAACATTCACATTAAGGAGATGAAAGGACTGGTGCTGACTTTTAGTGTGTTGCAACTTTCTATCAGCTCTGAACACAATTTTCAGCCTAAGTTTCAATTCCAGTTAGTATTTGCACATCTCAGTAAGAGCAGTTGTTCTGATACCTCCTAACAATGTGTAAATTTTAGACAAAGAGAATAAATTTAATAGGAAAAGTGCTAATTAAAGACAGAATAGGCTGATTTCTATATAGAAAAAAAAAAAAATAGTTTTAGGGTGTCACCGATTTGGGCAGTTTAATAAGCAAGATTAAAGAATAATACTGTTTTAGAATGAAATTAATTAGGTTTAGTACTATTTGAAATGAATTTGAGGAAATATTTTTAAGGAAATGCCTGAGTATTTGTTCCCACAGTATAGACCTAGAAAAAATAAAATCCATGAGTATTATTTTTTAAAAATAAGCTTTTAACTCTATCTGAGGTCCTCATCATCACCCCATCTTCCTTTCTTTTTCTATTGTGCAAAAGAAGAATAAAAAGAATAGCAGTTTTATTAAACAATGAGACTATGAAATAAGCCATGGCAATTGGGCATTTTTATTCTTGGGGAGAGATGAGTTAGAAACCACTTTCAACACAGCAAGTAGGAAAAATAAAAAACCTTATGAGAGAGACAGAAAAAAAAAAAAAATCAAGAAGAAGGAAAAAATGCAAATTTATTACCATTTCTCAGGCTCATGAAATAAGACACCAGAATGAAAAGAGAGCTGTTCTTCCCCTTCAATGTGCTCCTATTGTTTTGTTTAAATCTGGCCCTCAATGTTTTCTGCTCTCAGGAGAGAGCTCCTCACAGGAACCACACCATGCTGTCAACAGATCCATTAATCTCTCTGACAGCTTTTAGGAAAGCAGTTTGAACTCAGATACAATCTTGGGGAAAAGAAAAAGCCTGTGCAGAAAGCATGCAGTGGTTGAGGCTGCTGGCACAGACTGAGCTGTGCAGCCCTCCCTGGGCTCCCTGGGTTTCAGGAAGGGTACCAAGCCTTCCCCTGGCCAAACAGCAGCCTTCATCTTCCACTCAAACATCATGTTTCTGCAGAAAACACTGGGTGAAAGTGTGGCTGGGGAATAATGCTCCTGCTGGATCACAGAAAAATGGGAGGATGCAGGGAGTCTTCTTTCCTCTGTTAAAAACTCTCAGGGTGTATAATGGCTTTCTCTGGCTACAAATCTCAATTTGCAGTCAGGGGAAATACTGGGATAACGGAGACTGCCTAATGCTGGTTGTAAATAGTGACTTCCACAAAGTCTTTCCAGCTGCCTGTTCAAAACTGTAGAGCATTTTTTACTTTACATAAGAAGACAAAGTCAAAAGGTTCATCTTTTTTAAAGATGTGAAAGCAATGAATTAATCTAAGCTGACATAATAAATGTAGGATAAACTGAACCAAACCATAAAGTGAAAACTGATAGAGCAGATGGCCAAGTGTCTGTCCAGGAAAATGCTGCTCCATTCCAACCTTGCCAGGGCCCTCCAAGTTTCCTTTCTGTAAATGTTATGGTGACAAATGTTCTGAATGGAGAGCTCCCTCCTGGTCAGACACAAGGAAAGGTAATTCCTAAAAACTCATTTCATGTCCCAAACATCAATTATGTACAATGACAGATTCTGTCTCTGGAAGGACTGCCATATCAAATTAAGAACAATCTCTATGTATTTATTCTGTATTTATATATGTATTTATATATGTATTTATATATGTATTTGTATATGTATTTATATATGTATTTATATATGTATTTATTTATATATATATTTATTCTGATACTCTATTTTAGACAGAGAAAAAATCTGCACCTTCTTTCTACAATTCATTTCTGAGACAAATTGTTTCCCATGTTCAAAAGTGTCTATTTTTTTATTGGTGCTTCAGCATGCAATATTTCACACATGAGCAAAAATCAAGTTAGACCTTGCAAATATTCATCAGAAAAATGGCTTCAATTAAACTGGAGACATGACTCTTTGTGGATCACAGCTCACATTGCAAGAATGTTAATGCACCAAAGCCTAACAAATCCAAGAAAACTAAGAAATGAGAGAGGTAAAAATAAACTTTTTTAATATTTTCCCCTCCTACCATATACTTTGTATGCAGTTGTTTGGAGAAACAGGTACAGGATTTCTACCAGGAAAAGCTGGAAACTGGTATTAGAAACAGACCCAGGTAAATTTACCCAGGTAAATACACCTAAGCTTTAAAGTGTATGAAAGCTTGTCTTGATGAGCTTCCTTTAAGTAAATAATGATTGTCTTGCTGAGCCTGCCAGGCACACATGTGAAAGCACAAGAGATAAAATGACTGATCTCTGTAGGAACAGAACATCTGAGCAGATGCTGTGGGGCTTCTTGTTGGTCTCTGTTGGCTTTTCTTTCCTTGTTCAGCTTACATTCTGGAAATCTGTTTGTAAACTTTCATGCCCTTCCTTGAAATCCACATTGCACTTCTTCATTTCAATAGAGGAAATCTTTTTTTGCAAGCCAGCAGCTCATTTTTATGTGCACTACTGTCTTGCTGGGATGGAAATCCAAGAGTGCAACTTTTACATGAAAATAAAATGGCACAACAGTGTTATTTCATATTATGTGCTGATTGCTAGCACTGTGCAGGATTCCCCCACTGCCAATGAACTTTTCAGTCTTGTTTCTGTCTTGCTGAATGATAAAAATGATTAAGGCACTAACTGTGAAAATGTCTAAGCCTTTCTTCAGTTAGAGAGCATTACAAATGAAGAATAACTGAGTCTTGTCTATAATTCCTCTATTTCACACATATATATTGAAGTGAGGCCCTCTACTCATCATTTTCATGCATTATCTATGCTGTAAAAGTAGATGTATCCAGGAGTGCTTAATTACAATTTTTAATTCCCAAAAAAGGGCTACAATTCAAATTAATTCCTCCTCACCCCCCCTCAAGAAACCTCCCCTTGCTCTAAGTAATGAAATGTGTAGCTAAAAGGTCATAATTTTTGGAAATTCTCCCAGACATCCAGGAAAGATAAGAAAAAGCTCTCTTGACAGAGGGCTATGACATGATCAGAACAAGAGCTAGCTTTTCTCAAAGCATCTGCCAGGGTTATATTTATGCCTGTATCTCCACTAACTGCAACACACTGTGCTGAAAATCACAGCCCTCCGACTACACAGAGAATGAAAAGTTTGTGAACGCTGCATTTTCTGTCATGTGTTGTAAAAGCTGATGGAAGTGAAAATTCCTACTGGAATATGACATCACTAATGAATCATGATGCATATTGATGTTTCTACTGCATATGTATATCCTGTTTTGTAATGAAGAGCCAGCTGTCACAGAATCTCTGAGAGAAAGAGCTGGAGGATAAGTTGATCCCAAAACTATTACCTAAATAAAAGAGGAGGAAACATTTGCATACAGCTATTTCAATTAGATTTTTATGATGTGTAACTGAGCCTGTGTTTGTTCATACTTGCTGCATTTTCACTAACAAAAGTCCCACATAACCCTGAGAAGCAGCCACTGAAACACCGACCCACATTACCTCAGAACCACATTTAGCTAAATTATTGAGAACATGGAACAATATTAAGTTTCATCCTATTTGGTAACTGACAAGAAAAACTCATCCTTTCAAAAACTACTAAAAAAAATTCCTTTAAAAATGAATTGCAAAATGAATTGGAATCCTCTCAGCAACTGATGCCATGAGCTGTGTGCTGGAGGATGAGGATGACCTGAATTCCTTCAGTGGAATTGCAGGCACTTGCGTAAGTGCTGATGGCCCAAGGAACACTGACACCTCCAAGGCTGGGCAGCACAGGGAATTATCCAGGGACAGGGAGGACAACACCTCCCCATGATGTCATTAATGGCTAAAAGGGACTGGGAGAGGAAGAGAGAGAGGAAAAGAACATTTGGATGTGAGTAATCCCCCAAGGTGCATGTGAGCTCAGTGAGCAGATTCACGTTTGATATGTCAGGCTGTTCTCTGGAGCAAACCCTGCAGATGCCAGGTGGCTTTAAAGAACACACTTCTGCCAGGCTGACTGTGCTCTGTCACAGCTTGAGCTGTTCACTGTACATCTGGCAGGCAAGGATGGAATCTGATATGGCAGTGGTCGATATGGAAGAGAAATTAGAGAGGAACTCCACACTTGAAAGTCAATTATCCCAGGAAAACACCTAAAATATTTAATTAGCATAACCAATTTGCTCCACATCTGATGATGCCTAGAAAGTTTTCAAGATCTTGAATTTTAAGCTTGGAAAGGTTTACTTTAACCATTTCTTCAGAAATTTTGTCCTCACTGTCCAAAAGCAAGTTCAGAGATTAATTAGGAAAGCATAATCTTTCTTTACTAATAGCCAAAGGAGAACACAACATAATTTTCATTGTGGCATAGTATTACTGTTGAGAGATGAATAAACTTCATCCACCCCTTGAAATCCACATTGCACTTCTTCATTTCAACAGAGAAAATCTTTTTTTTGCAAGCCAGCAGCTCATTTTTATGTGCACTACTGTCTTGCTGGGATGGAAATCCAATCACAGCACGTCAGGAGGAAACTCTTGAGTGATTTAAGCTCAGATGTGCTGGGCTCCAGTTGTGGTGTCAGGTTTTGGGGTGTTGGCAGTGCACTTGCTGTGGTGTTTGTAGCAAACACTTAACCACAACCAGGGACCTGCAGCAGCCACCCAGCCCAACCTGGCCAGCTCAGGAAAAAGTTAGAGATGCTGCTGAGGGCATTGTCCAAATGCCTCTAAAACACTTGGCAGCCCTGGGGCACTGTGGCTGATATTTAATCAATTTAGAAGGTTCATTTGATGGGAAGGTATTTGTTTATCTCTCCATTTCTTTGAGCTTTGCCTGGATCACAGTAAAAACCATTACTGAACATGAAATTGCATATTTGTTTTGATTAAAAGTAGAGCTCTCTCCCCTGGAAGGACAGGTTTTTCCAATATGATAAAAGAAATACAGCATCACAGCATACACTTGCATGTACAATTCATGGATTAGGAATACATATTAAATAATTTAAACTTAATTTAAATAATAAAACCCCAAAAAACTAATAAGTTTACTTTCTTTCTACAGTTGCTCACTGAAGTACTCAAACCTATCTTACACATCATCTGGACAGCAATTAGAGACTGGTGGGTACCTGCTGCAACACAGATTCATTAGTACACAAACCCACAGCACAGATATTCTGAAAACTCTGGAAAAAAACTCCAGAAGATGCTAGAGTGACAGAACAAGAAAATATGCATCCTTCCTTTCAGAAGCCAGCTTGAAGTACCCATTCAAATATAATGAAATTTCAGTGTTACCCTTCTAGGACTAAACAGCAATTATTTTTCATAATTAATTATTTCATAATAGCCAAGCTTTAGTCACTTCAAGCAAAAATGTTCTGCTCCAACCCAACAATTTGTTTGGTTTTTTTATCCTGTTTGAAGACCAGACACTCATCAACCTCTCAGGTCTCTGGAGAGTTGTGGCTTCAGGGAACCCAGGAGGAAAAGACAAATTTGGAAAGCCATTTATCCATCTCACTAGAATTGAGACATTATGGTTTTCATCCTTCCCCCTCTCCCCAGAATACCAAATTTCCACCATCAGAGCCCTGAGAATAAACAAAGATTTAGTTAGTGGGCTCAGGAAGAAGGAAAGCACAGGGCTGTGTGGGACAGAGAGGAGAGGAGGGCACTGTGTGTTTATTCGACTGCATTGCAGACAGTCAACCAAAGAACATGCAGATCATATATTTTTAAGCATTTCACAATGTCTTATTATTAATTCCAGCCAAAACCACCAAGACCAAAATTATCTGGAATTGGTGCTTGTGTGTCCTGACCCCAAAGCCAACAATGGTTGCACAAAAATAAAGATGTTAAATATCCACAGCCCTCTCAGGCTGAATTTTTTTTTAATTGATTACAAGGCAGTGCCCTTTAAGGGTCTAGAGAGAAGACAGGTCTCCACAACTAACAAACTGAAATGTGGTCCTGGGTAAATTTTACTTCCAGGAAACCAAAATGCTGCAGTCCTTGAGAGAGGGAGGCTCTAAGCAGAGGGCTCTTCTAAAGGAAGGAGCTTTTATTGAAGCTGTCACTTGTCATTAAACACTCCATATTTTACCTTAGCCTGATATTTTCATTAGAGCATACAGACCTTTTTCATCTGTGAATGAAAGCATTCCCTTCAGCCTTGTGCTGAATATGGGGAAAGGCTCTCTAAAACCCAGCCCACACAAACAGGACAATTATGTTCACAAAAGCAGGAAAAGCACTAGGGAAAGTCAAGTAACATTAATACCATGATAACTTGTACACTTCAGTGTTGACTATCACATCAGACTTCAACCTTGAATTATTTAATACATTAAATATATTATTTAAATGTATTTAATGCAAATAATGTAAATTATTTAAATAAATACATTATTTAGTCCATTTTTAATGTCAGAAAAACTTGCATATAATTATATAGAAAGCACAGACACCAGTGCAGAATAAAACAAAACATAAGGAAAATGCAAAAAACTGTGTACTGCTCTACAGAGATCTCCAGCTGGAAAACCTGAATGGGAAAAGGTAAAGATATCCATGCTATTTATATTTTTATATTTATGATCTCTCTACTGCTTAAAACACTTTATAAGTAAAGAACTGGATAATTGCAAGGGTGGCAATACATTCTTAAAGAACTCTGATATAAAGCAGCATCATTTCTTTCCACCATTTTTTTCTGAGCACTGCTACCACCAAAGCTGGACCTTGATGCAGCAGAAACTGGTCTAAAAGAGTTTTAACTTAAAGTTCTCAGCCACTGAAATATCACTCTCTGCTCATTACTGTGTAGTACAAACATTTTACAATAAATTTTAATTTGCTGTCTCTCAAAGGAAAAAAAAAAAAAGACAAAAAAAAGAAGAAAGAAGAAGTGGTTTCAGTATGCAAATAGAAGCTGAGACAAAACACATTTCAGGCTTTTTTCAGTGTGTTACATATGTGAAGGAGGTAGAAAAATGAAAAGGAAAATAATTATTTGTAGGGGAGAGCCAGAAAAGGAAGCCATCCCTTTTAAAATCTGGAAGTGTTACATAAAAACAAAGATGATGGTCTGATGGAATGGTGTCACTCAATAAATAAATATGTAATTGCAAGGCAAATGTCAAGCACCAGCTGTCTTTTCAGACTTGAAATATAGATTTACTCAAAGAAATCTAACCAAATATTGTAGTAGCTTTAGGAATTTTTAAAGACATTTCAGTAATACCAGGAGGATTGTGTTATTTAAATGTATTTAAAGCTGCCACACAACGAGAGCCCTGTGAACTGCCACAGCACTACAGCCACAAAAGCCATCAGCAGATGTAGAAATGCCACATTCCTGCCTTTTGTAAGGGTCTGCACTTATGAAATCATTTTCATACCCTTGGAACTTAACTCTTTCACTGCCCTGCACATACAGGACTGGAGCTGATGGATAAAACCACAACATCTGGGAGCAATCCCCATGGACAAATGTTTCTGTGCTTCTCCCAAAGTTTTAGCTGAAAACATCCCCCCAGCATCCCACAGAACAAAGTCAAGGAGTTTCTGTTTGAAATAAGGAGAGAATTTATCTTTACTAGAGAACCCTTAGGATGTGTTCTGTGTCTTCACTCTAGATGTATTAAGATTGGTGGCTGATAAAAAGAAACAGGATTTAACCTAGGATAACAAAGGAAAACACCAAAGAAAGGCTTGCTCTTTAAAGATTTACAAAATGAAAGACTACGGGGTAGGGTGCAGTTTCCAGTTTATTTTCACTCACCAAAAAGAAAGTTATTTTTGTAAATTAAAGAAAACACAAATGTCAAAATGTTTATTATCTCCACACTTACCATCATGGTACCTTTGCTCTACTCCAAGCCACTAATTCAATATTTTTATGACAGCAATTGAAAACTTACCATTTGATCAACCTCCTGCAGCTAATCTCAACACACAGCACACACTGGGGAATATTTCACTTTTATACCAGTGACTTGCTTTTGCCTGGGCAGATTTGAGTAACCAGATAACTCTGTGAGCAGCATGATCACCTCAGAAATAAAGCCAACTGACCAGTAAGAACTCCAAGAATTCATGGGGTAAACAAGGATTACACTTAGAAAACACCTCCAGTTAGCCCACAACAATTCCAGCTTTCTCTAAGAATACTTACCCCCTTATCTTTCATTTACTGAAGAAAAGACACCAGTATAAGGTAGAAAGAGCTGGGAAAATACACAAAACAGCTAAAGAAAAAGGCTGTTAGGAGAGCAGAGAAGAAAGAAATGTCACACCAATCTCACCACAGAATTGATATCATTATTTCAACGATGCACTTCATAACCAAGCTGATACTTAAAAGTATATTTTCCTCTTATGAAAACTGAGCAGGATAGGAAGGCAATGAGACAGGCTGCTTGTTTTGAAATGCTGTGGGATAGATGTGTCCTTTTAAACAATCAGGAACAAAGTTGTGAGGTAACAGCAATGAGAAGAGATGAGCCAGCTCAGCCTGCCCCCATCCCAATTGTGGTAATTCAGTTCCCACGTTACCTGAAGCTGTTGGGAGCTGTCATTAAGGTTATCCTCTCGTCTCCTGGCCTCCTCCAGCATCTGTGCACTCTTCTTCTTCTCCACTTGTTCTTTGTGCTTCAGATTTGCTACTTTCTTATTCTGATCTTTAACTTGCCTGCAAAAGAGAGGAGCACTCAGAGCGTGGTCCAGAGCTGCTTCCATCAGCCCTGGTGCCAGGCCAGGGGGCAGGCAGCACCAAACTCATCCTCCAGCATCACCCTCAACTGTTACAAAAGCATTATTTATTATTTATTATTTATTATTTATTATTTATTATTTATTATTTATTATGCAATATTTATTATGCAATATTTATTATTTATTAATCATTATTCATTATTCATTATGCAATATTTATTATTCATTAATTATTATTTATTATTGTTTATTATTTATTATTCATTGTTCATTATTCATTATTTATTTTTTGGTATAGATATTATTATTCATTACATATTATTCATTAATAGTATTATTCATTACTGTTAATCGAAAGATGCACCTGTCCTCTTCTGACTTTGGGGAAGAAAACTCTTCTCTGCACCCACACACACACACACATGTACATATAAAACCACAGACATCTAATAACCTATTTTGTTTTGGGTACCACTGTATTTAATGTGAGGGAAACAGGAGGAGTGAAAGGAAAAACTACTGAATTCACTAAATAAAAAACACTGAAACGTGACTTGAATATAGAGGATTACAAAAATTAAGCAATCTGTTTCCAGAAGTAAAACAATTTCTCTCCAAACTCAAGATCTATCCATTTTCCTGATATTTTGAGGGATTTCCCATCCCTTCTTTTTCACACAAACAAGACACAACAAGTAAGGACAAACAGTTTGAGGAAGTGTGTATAATTTCCTTTTCACTTGCATCTATGGACTATTTTTGATGATCCTGGCAGCAACCATTGCCTGCAGCCAGGGTTTGGCCTTTCAGGGCATTAAGACACATGGAGTATTGAATCTAATTACAGACCCTTTAATCTCAGCCTCCTGACCACAGAGAACTTCAGTCTAAACTTTTAGTCCAATCAAAACAAAACAGGCTAGCTTTGCTTCCTCAGCCCTTTTCTCCATAATTATATCTGGAGTTTGGATTTTGGAATAAGAGACAGATTCTCTGGTTGCAAGATTTCCCCAAAACATCATGCAAGTAGTGGAGACAGCTCTTTAATTTAGTGTTTAGAAAACAGAATGATATACCAGCTTCAGATCTGGTATGTCACCCACACAGACAGGGAAGAATGTTTCTTCTGTATTTCAGAAATACTTTTAGAACAGATGACAAACAACCCTTCCTTAATATTTTCTTCAGAACTCACAACAGAAGCATGATCAAGAGCATATCTCCTTGTGATATATTTATGTTCAAATTATGACCAGTCAGTGTTTTGAGTTCCTCCAGAAACACTTAGGTTCAACTTTGAGCTCTGCTTTTTTCCAGTGTAAGCCAAATGAGGCTGGGAAAAATTTCCTTTTTTCAGCAAGTTTTCCTTGGTGCTAAAACAAACTATGAGGGTGAAAAAGTGCTGATGGCCTCCAGAGACCGATAAAAAAGGAAAGTCCTTTTCTGAGGATGTTAAAAGATTATTGGCATATTTAACTACCCTGTCCAGGAGTTCCAGCTGATTTGAGTCAGGATGCTTTTTAAACACAACCAGTGTAATTGTTGAGTTATTCTAACCCAGTGCTGGCAGTGGGAACATTGCCCAGTTTGAAAGCAGACTTGCTCAGTGATTAAACAATTTATTGGAAATATTATGCTGGCACCAACTCAGCTTGTACAATACATGGTTCTATTTGTCCAATAAAATAAACACAGAAAGCACAGCTAAATCGATGCAGAAAATGAAAATATGTCAATCCAACACTTTCAATTCCATATGAGAATTTTTACTCGACTTTTAAATTAAAATTAGAAAATTAAGATTTTTTTTTTTTATAAATTTGCAAAGCCAGGTTCACATATTGGGAAAATTATCTTTATTACTATAACCACCTAGTTAGATAAGACAATATAATAAATATATTAATAACAATATTAATAAAGCCCCAACCCTCATCAAAATATGTTTGAAGTCAATAATCTCCTACACTGTCCAAAATATTTTCAAACAACTATTTCAAAGAAAGGAGTAATTATAAAGATATGTAGTACTGACATTTTCCTTCTCATGTCTGAATCAAAATTAATGACATTCTAATATATTAGGTAGATGCTTTGAGACAAAGATAAGCTTTATTAAAGTTAAATCTGGAAATTACCTAGTGCTTGTGATACTGAGATCAATCTTCACAACACCTTCCACTAGACCAGGCTGCTCCATTTAACCTGGCTTTGAATCATGTGCAAGATACAACTATCCCTCTGCACCTCTGGTGCCAAAAAGGAACAAAAGTTGGGCCATGAACTTTTCAAACAATGCAGGTATCTGTGGCATTAACTAAAATTTCCCAAATTGTTTAATTATATAAATCTGTGACAGTCACGTGAAACTCCAAATCCATAAACCTAAAAAGGCTTGGAGTAATTTGAGGCATGAAAAACACATTTCATCTCATCTCAATGCCTGTGGTAGCAATGAAAATTCTCACTTTTCCAATCCCTCATGCAGAGAATCATGCAAAAGGTTCAGCACACACAAGTCCACAGCCCTTGGATGTTTGCACAGTGAAAGTTCTGTGGAGCTCTGAAGATTTCATACTGTGGTTCTGTAAGGAATGCTCTTCCTTCTCTGCCAGATAACTCCCAGTCTTCAAAGCCAGTCACAGAATCATCTTTTCATACATGCAAACAATCTCTTAAAATATTTAAATACTTATATTTTTAATCTCAAGAGACCTCTTGATAATAATGGCTTATTAGGTATCACCCCATTAACTGCTCAGTGAGACAGTTCTGTTGCTGTTTTAAACACTGCAGTACTACTGATGATTGTTATAAACAATTTCATCTTCACACCACCACTGAACAATGTGCAGAACTGGACCACATACTGAACTGGCACAATGAAATCAAATAAAATATAATATAAAATAAAATATAATATAATATAAAATAAAATATAAAATAAAATAAAATAAAATAAAATAAAATAAAATAAAATAAAATAAAATAAAATATAAAATAAAATAAAATAAAATAAAATAAAATAAAATAAAAAATAAAATAAAAAATAAAATAAAATATAAGATAAAATAAAGATAAAATAATATATAAATAAGATAAAATAAAATATAAAATAACATAAAATAAGATAAAATAAAATATAAAATAAAATAAAATATAAAATAAAATAAGATAAAATAAAATATAAAATAAAATAAAATATAAAATAAAATAAGATAAAATAAAATAAAAATATAAAATAAAATAAAATAAAATAAAATAAAATAAAATAAAATAAAATAAAATAAAATAAAATAAAATAAAATAAAATAAAATAAAATAAAATAAAATAAAATAAAATAAAATAAAATAAATACAGAAAGTATGTGACTGAAGTCAGCGTGCTGCCACTGGGACATTTTATGAGGAGGAAATTTTTTCATATTATATGTGCATAAGGAAGCTTATTAGGAAGAAAGAAACAGAAAGAAAGAAACAAAGCTCTCTGTAACTCCCTCAGTTTGAGAGCTTAATTTTGTAAGCTTGATGTTCTTTTAACTCTTTTGAATGCAATTGCACAAATACAGAGCACATATCCCTATCAAAGGGACAGTTAAGTTTAAAAAAAAAACATCCTTACTCTCTGAGAGTATTTTTATTAAAACTGGAAAAACCTGCACAAGATTAAAGATAGTAAAAAGAGAATGACTTATGTACAATGATGGCAAGAGCTTAGAGGTTTATGAATGTTTCTAGAATGCATTACTGTTTGAATGTACAGCAAACAGCAATTTGCAATGTGCACGTGGGCTCCTCATCCAAAATAAAGAGCTAATGAACTTCTGAGAGACACATTAAATATTACCATAAATACACATTCCTACCCAAACATCTCTGCAAAAACAGGACTGCAAAAGAGAGAAAGGATTCTGGCAATTTTAATTAAAGCTGGAGAGCCAGGTCACGTTCAGTGAGATAAAGCTTTGAAGAAGGTATCAACTGGAACCAGCAGAAACAACAACAAAACTAACAAGAGCAAAAGTACCTCATCCCAAAAGATGTTTATTCTCAGAGTCACCTCAAATCCAATAATAAAAATGTTATAGTCATATATAAAAGAAGAAAAATCTAATGAGAAAGTTTATGTCAAGTTACAGTGAAGAATCCCACTCATTTTGGAAATCACAATTCCAAATTTCACAATTTCTTTTGCATTTTTAATAGCAATTTTAAGATAACTATCCTTTTTTGAGAGTCCAGCTGCTAAAACATTTTGCCCTCAAAAGTGAAAACTCTTTTCCATTATTTTGAATTTTTCTCCATTTCACAGTAAGTCACACCAAGTACTGTTACAGTGTAATGTATCAGATACAAGGAAGTAGAATCAAATTCAGGTTTCTGATTTAAAAACAAATGCTCCAAAGTGTTTCAACTAAACACAGAATATTCAGAATAAATCATTTCACATCCTTTGATTTTGGGTGCCTGGTTTAGGCCATGTGCCTGATGAAAAAATCCCCTGAGATTTCCTAATCTGAACACTGAAACCAATTGTTAATGTCTATGGCTTTACTTTTCTTTGTTTCTATTTATTTCTATTCTATTTCTTTACTCTTTCTTTAATAAAACAAAATAAAACAAAAAATCACTTTTAAGGCGACACACCTTTCCACTTCTCTGTGAAATTCTTCAATTTCCAGTGATGAAATATAGCCCAGAACCATGGGGAATAAAGCCAAACAATCACAATAAGCAATAAAAAATTCCAAATGCAAAGATTTCCCATTTTAAAATGATTTCAGAAGAGGAAGACAAATATAAACAACAGAAGAGCAGTGGAGCACCAGGCACTCCTGAAAAGTGGCAAGTGACTTTGTTACCCATCACTCCCTGGCAAAACCTTTCCTCACTAAGACCAGTTGAAACACAGGCCCTTTTATTTATTAATGCTTTCATGAAATCATTTTTTTCCTGTACTAATGTCAATATTTTTTTTCATTTTGACACTAATCTCATTATCTTTTACTGTAATGTACATCAGCACACATACAGCTGCTAATTCTCTCCTCATATGGATTTTCATGCTACACATTAAGCTATTATCTGCATCTGGTTATCTTTTCTGACATAATTTCAGATGTTATTCTTGTAAAAGAGAAGTTCCTAAAATGTTAACTGAGAATATGAATAAGTTAATTTGAATTTTAATATTATATTTTATATATATAAATATATAAAAAGTATATATATACTTTTCCTTCACATTTATGTGGCTAACACACAACAGTGTTTTTAGAACAATCCAAGTTAAGGAAACATTTAAAATGATTTAAACCACCACAGAAAACAGAACCTGCAACAAGAAATGTCCACACACACAGGCTGTATTTCACACAGTGAATCAGGAACAAACCTTGTGCACTGCTACAGAAAAAAACCTCATTTGACTCCTCTGGCTGACAAATATTTCATGTCAGAGGCATTTTTGAGCTCGAGCCCTCACTGCTGTAGCATTACCACCACCCACAGGATGCTGCAGCTACTGATCCTGGTGGACAGATGAACTTTAAAGAACTTTAAAGAACTTTAAAGCATTTTAAAGAACACCATGTGTCTCAACATGACTTAAATTGGTAAAATAGTCAATGTGACTGAGAGAGCCTACACCAAAACTGGATGCAATGTCCTAATAATTTACTTTATTTTGAATTGTCAGAGTACCTTGTGCTATGAAATGTTAGGCTCTGCAATGTGTAGAATTACAGAGCATCTCAAGTTGGGAGATATAAGGATCACCGAGTCCAACTCCCTGCTTGTTTCAGCACTGCCTAAAACTGAACCATTCCCCTGAGAGCACTGTCCTTTTCATCCAAAACAGAGCTAGTGAACTTCTGGGACACATTAAATATCACCATAAACACACATTCCTGCTGGAACAGGCTGGGAGCTGTGACCACTGCTCTGCTCCAGTGTCCCCATGGTGCTCCTCAGCCTGTTCCTGCTGTCCTGAACATCCTCTGATTCCTTCTCCTCCTGTCCCATCACTGCTCCCACAGCCCTCCCTGAGGATGCTGCTATCATTGCTAAGCTCTCCAAGCACTTTGGAGTCCTAATAGACACACAGAAGCATCCAAATAATGATATTTACCCCAAAATTTCCGTTGTCTTTGTTTCTAAGGTCTGCCCCCACAAAATATTTTAGCTGGCCGTATCTTTAACCACAACTTCTGAATTTAAAAGATCATCAGTACAGAGGCACAGCTGAGTTGTTTGGGTTTTCTTGCTTTTTTTGCAGGTTTTTTTGTAGTTTTGGTACACAAAGAAAAATATTGACATTCTGGGGCATACAGCAGAAGGAAACCAAGGAAAAACTCTGCCCAAAAATGCTGCTTTGTTTTGAAAATAAGGGGAAAAAAAACTGTTCTGAAAGGTTTTGACTTGGCTTTTAATTGCTCAAAACTCCTTAGGGTCACCACATCATGGGGAATGATGGCACTGTTTGGAAAGGCTAATTGTCTGACCTCAAGAAAAAGCAAGTGATGAAAGGAAGATAAATAAGTGGGGAAGGAAACAGGACCGACCACATCTCACAGCCCCATCACCACAGCTGGTGTGGTGTGACTGACAGCCAAAGGGAAGCTGCCAAGGCTTGAACAAAGTTCTTCATCTTAGGCATGGAAAAAACTGGGATCAGGGGAATTCCACACTGCTGAAGGTCTACATGGAATTTCCTCAGCTTGGGGTTTGTTTTTAAGGACTGCAAGTGTTATCTGGGCCTGCTCCTTGGCTTTGGGTGCACACAGCACTTCCAGCCCTTGAGTAGTTTATCACTATTATAACGAGATCAAAATATTATTTTCAATAATATATTAATATATATTTAATATATTCAATAATATATGAATATATATAATATAATAATATATATTTCAACTTTCAATATTGTAACAAGATCAAAAATGGTGCTTTAAATTACTGCCTAAAAGAAGTAATAATTTCACTGTGCTTCAGCAACTCAGTTTAATATCACCACCTCTATTGCTCATTGCATCCAGGCTAAAAGACCAATCACTTAAAGTGATCCTGTTCAGCACTCAGCTGCCCCTTCTGCCTGTGAACCTCTCCCAAAACCTCTCTTCATTTTGCACTGCTCCTTCCACAAGGTGAGGAATGCCAAGGTAAATATTCACAGATCCTGAAGATTTAACTGCATGTGAGTCAAATTGTCCCACGGTGGCTTTAAGGGATGGGGGGTGGACTTCATTTCCTGAGGCTTGGAAACTCTGATTTCTAAAAACAAAGTATGTGTTCAGGTCAGCACTGGAGCAGGCAAGGGATGAAGGCTGTGGGGAACTCGCCCCAAATTTTAGGAACAGGAGCCCAAGAGTGTCTGAATCAAGAGGTGCTGAAGTCAAGGCTTCAAGGAGATCTCGACTTTACTGTCTTCCCTCAGTGATAAGAATTATTTGCATGATCTAATGCACATTTCCTGCTGCACTCAGCACATCAGCACATCCCTGCAGCTGAAACAACACCAAGGTTTTCTTCCAGAAACAGCTGATGGAAGATACGAGATAGGGGAGCACGTGCCAGGGGAACACAGGAACTCAATATAATAAAAAAAATGTTATCCCAGCCCTCCCCTAATTTAGAGACACCTTGGAAAAGAAATCTACCACCTGATTCATTAGCAACAATGAGGTTTACTAAGTAATAAAGTGGAATAAGTTATAAATGCATTAATCTCCATGGAATATTTCATGAGGGAATTAAAAAAACACCAGCAGAATTAACCAGGGTGCCCTCCAGTCACTCCAGCTATGTACAATGGCAGTCAGATGCTGCTGAGTATTCTCAAAAATAAAAAAGAAGAAAATAAAAATTGCTGCAACCAACTGGCTAAAATTGAGGGATTATCAGCAGAGATTAAACAAAATGTCTTTGTTGAGTGCAACAAGTCCATATCAAATCAAGCAAACCAAAGGTTTACTTTCAGACAGGGCCAAATACAAGACATTAAATATTTCTGGTAAACAGCACCTCATGTTTCCATTAATCTCTAATTACGGTTTTGTAGATAAAATCCTTTGCACCTATTTGTCCAGCTAATGTGCAGCTAAAAAAAAAGATTAATAAAATGAATGTGCAGCTTCCCAAACACTTAAATTCTCCAGCACCTATTTCCCAAGAAGCAAGTTCTGTGCTGAAAATGATGAATACCTAAATGAATACATATGATGTATTCACTGATGATGAATACATAATTTCATAACTGGTGTCGAATTTTAAATCAAACTTCAAAGATTAAATACCAAGTTAATTATATGTCAGGTTTGATAAGTATTTTTGAAAGATGACACAAGTTGAACTAGAAATGAAACCTTTAACCTTAAAACTCTGCAATTTTTTATTGTTGCTAGGAACATTAAAAACACAAACTTCAGGTGAACTCTGAAATAAACCTGTAACACACTGGCATGGGTGTTCCTTTGTTAAGAAAAATACTTTATAATTATAAAATACTAATATTTTAAGGACCTTAATAAAAGCATTCAGTCGTTCAACAAATAAGTTTGTCCTGTTGTATTTTTTTTGCCTGCTTTTGTTAATTGAGCAAAGAGATGCAAAGCCAAAAATGACATTTATAATGACATTTATAAAAGGGCTGATGAGGCTTTGGTGTGGATTCCTTGTCCCTGCACCACGCTGGGTGAGTTGAATTTGGCCCTAAGAGTGTGGGAAGAAGTCCCAAATGTGCTTTTCTCTTTACCTTTAACTCAGCTCACAAACCCTGGGAGCAGATCACACACAGCCAGCCCCTCTCTGCCCCAAAAAGTGTTTCCAAACAGCAATAAAATCTTCTTATGAATGGCATTTTATTGAGGTTTCAGAGGGTATTTCCGTGATCTTTTTTAACTGCCCTCCCACTAGCCAGAAGAGAAAACAAATCACAATGCAGCAGTTGTTTTCTCTCAGACGGGCATGAGATCTTTTAATTCCTTCCAGAACAATACCCAATACAAACAACAATGAAAAACAAAAATCAAATGTAAAAATTAGCCCTTGTAACCAACCAAAAAAATTTATGTAAGGAGAAGAAAATTTGAAAACTAGGCATTTAAGAACCATGCTAGAGTTGCTTAAAACATCTGTATGTGTGTAAACAAGCTATGAAGAGAGGAAAGTCCTTTCTAAAAATTTGCAGGAATTTGGGATAAGAGTTGAACATTATTATTCTGTCCTCTTGATAGCTGTATGCTTAAAAATAAATAGCAAGATATGTCTCACACATTTAAGCTGACAAATACTGAAAAGCCAGGCTTCAAGCAAAAAGCATTAAACTTAGCAGTTTTTATTAAACTTTAAAACCAAAGGCACCATGAATGCAGTAACTCAGTGCATGAGGATTTCTGATATAAAGGGAAATACATTCATAAGAGCATTCAGTCTTGTAAAAAATAAAGGAAAAGATGCTAATAAATATAAAGGAATAAAAATAAAGGAAGCAATGCTAGCAGGATCATTCTGAAATCCTGTAAACCTGTCCATTTTGGGGGTAAAAGCCTGATGATTTTATGTCACTGAGATATAAATAAATATATTTATATTTATATTTATATTTATATTTATATTTATATTTATATTTATATTTATATTTATATTTATATTTATATTTATATGTATTTATATTTATATTTATATTTATATTTATATTTATATTTATATTTATATTTATATTTATATTTATCTAGATCTAGATCTAGATCTAGATCTAGATCTAGATCTAGATCTAGATCTATCTATATTATATTAAATATATTTACAATATATGTATAATATATTTAATATATTTATAATGTATTTATAATATATTTATTTATAAATAAATAGCCCAAATAAAAATCTGATATAATTACATGGATCTGATACAGAACAAGTATGTCCATGAGTATTATGAATACATACTTTAATTTTTAATGTATGATGAAGGAGCACATTAAAAAAACCTCCAGTGACAAGATGCCCCATGTGTCAGATATCTGAAATATGCTCCCACTGATACCCTCAGAGATCAGAAGGTTGGCTAATTAAATTAGCTCTATTTTGGAGTGTGGACTCAGACAGAGATATTCTTTATCTAGGCAATTACACTACTCCAGTGAACCACTTTTTATTTGGTGACCTTGAGACAAATGAGGCAAAATTAAGATTTTAATTGAGCTGATCCCCCTGGCAGGGCAACTGCCTTGATGCAAGATGTCACTGAGAGATTTTCTGTTTCCCTGCAATGAACTGATTTTCCAAGTCATTGGGGAACACTCCTAACCATCAGGGAATATCAGCAAACAACAGCCTTTCTTGTCAAGAAGAGTATTACTAACAAAAATATAATATATTTTCTATAAATCATCTCTCTTTTTATATGAAGACATACATCAGAGGTTGAGAGGTGTGAACAGAATGAATTGAAAATCTAATTCATATTAATGAGACTATGGTCAAAACAGGAAAAAGAAAGAGAAGAGGAGCTTTTGAATCCCTTTCTACTTAGAAATAAAATTTCCCTACCTTTAATTCAAGGAACAACTATTCCAGGATGCAGAAGTAAACACACAACACACTCTTTCCTCTCTGGAATTTTCAATAAATCAGATGTGCATTTACAGAGAACATTTTGCCACTCCAGTTTGTCACTCTTGGTCACTTTTGGTTTTGTATAAAAAGAATTAAGTCACTTGTAATGGTAAAGTTCATTCCAAAGTGCCTGGAGGAAGGAAGTTGGAAGTGAATCATTCCAAGCCCACTGCCACCCCAAAACTACCAACATTTGTGATGCCAGTTTCTATCAGATCTGTTCAGTATTGTAAATAGATACAAAGGAATTAAAAAAATTAAAAGCACTTTACAAGACAGGAGTGCTGGGTCACTAAAGGGGTAGGAGGCACTTTACCCCTTGGAGATGGGAGTTAATTACTCAGCCAGGAACAGAAAGTGACAACTGGAAACACTTTGTTCTCTAAGGAAGTGAAAAAAAACCCCCACATTTCTTTTAATTAAGAAGAATGGGCTATCTGCTGGATAAGCAGGAAATTAAATAAGTTACTGAGAGCTTGATTAAATCTGTCAGAATTGCCTGGGGTACCTCAAGAAGAGTATCTAGAAAAGCTGAATATTCCAGTATGAAAGGGCCCTCTATTGTCTGCAGATGAAGAACACGTTCTGCAGAGGAGGGAATACTTGAATACACCACCCTGCAAAAACAATGAAATGGAACAGAGCCATAAAACAGAAAAGGGGGGGAAAAAAGAGCTTTCTAATTTAATTTTAGCCTAAGAATGTTAAGCATGTTTTTATCTTGCACTATCTCTAATAGCCTACATGGGATTTCATGGGTAAGAAATTTTGTTTTCATTTTACAGTAAAGAGATTAAGAATGATTTCCAATTAACTGACTGATAGCAACAGAACTGCTCACTGAATCTATAAACTGTATGACTGCAGTAAATATCTCTGCTTATCTAACATATTTTTCCTGCAAAAGATGAGGAGTTATTTGCAGAGGTGATGCACAGGCCTGTTAGAGAAGCTGGTTCCACAGGAATGAGGATGGAAAATGTGATCTAAGTGGAGTAATGGCCTCAACTGGGAAGGGAAGCAGAGGAAGGCACACCTGGAACAGGAGGCTTTGAGCATCTGAGGCACACCTTGTGTAATGATTCACTCCTGCACACTTTACCATTAATGTTCAGGAATCTGAAAGGAGACCTTTACCAGGAAAAATGGAGGAAAAGCAGATACTGAGCTGCTCATCCTTTTCAGCTGCTTTTTAAAATGTCCTGCCTTACTCCATTCTCTGTAAATATCATATTATTACATTAATATCATATTATTGCTGAGTGCAGGGCCTGTTAAAGCTGGTGCTTCTGTCACTTATGGAACCTTTTGCACCAATCCTATTTTGCCACAGACATACACATTCACTGCTTGGCTTTTAGAGTTTGAACAGAAATAAAAATCTAGCCATTTGGGGGGATAAAATTTTGCAAGGAAGCTTTAAAGAGGGAAAATAACCTTCAGGTTTTATTCCTTAGACTAAACTTGATGGGACACATATGGGTTAGTCCAAATGTGTAATGTTGCATGAAGTTTGAGTGATCATTTCATTTAATCTTCTGATGATGACATGCTATGTAATTTGTTAGCTTTGGGATACAGGAAGATTAAGACATATTTTAAAATGTCTTCTAGAAATAATGTTGTCTTTTGATGTTTCAAATAATATGGTAAAGAGCCCACCTTTTGGTTATGAATGTGTTTTTTCCTGAAAAAAAAGGAAATTGTGAAGGATTTCTCTTCTCAGAGTATTTGACTCAGACCTCTTCAAAATTCCCAGCATAGTGAGACACACACAAATCCTCCCTAGTGCCACGCCATTTGTCTTTCCAGTGCTACCTCAGTTCAAAATCCCACTGGAAACCTGAACATTTTGTGAATTTGTGTGCTGAAAAGAAAGGAATAACGCCAAGAGAAAAACGCCTGGTTGTTTTTTCACGTAATTAAATTAATTTCAGCAGGTAGTAGGAAATTGACCAGACCACGTCAGACCACAAAAAAATGAAAATTCTGAGATGATGTACAGCTGTGAATAATTTTGCTTAATTTTGCAGTCACATGAGGCAAGAAGAGAGGACCTTTGCCAGGAAAGGTACAGATTCCACTGCAGATAGAGGAGGAGAGCTCTGATAATCATTATATATAAAGAAAATTTGAAAGGCTACACAAGTGACTTCTTTTAAGAAGAAAACCACAGCTCTATTTTGTGACCTACTCATCATCACCTGATGCCTTTATTGTTTCCCTTCCCCACTGTCATCTCTAAGATGCTTTATTTCTCCTCACTTACAAGAATCAGATAACTCTTAAAAAAAAAAAAGAGTATTTCTTAGTGTCAATATTTCCACAAAGCCATTTTTACTCAAAGTAGAATTACAGGAAACATATACTGAATAGAAAACAACTACTACAGATTACTGCTTGTTGGAGACAGCCAGGGAAATTTAAGTGGAAACTTCTTTGAAGACAACATTTCTGTCTCTGCTGAGCTAAAACCGCTGCTGACTCAACACACTTGAAATTTTTATCACTTCCTGGCACGGTTATGACCAACATTGTGGCACAGGGAGGACCTGGAGCCTTCTGGAGGTCTGAAACTGGAGAGCCAGGAAGGAGAGGAACTTCTCCTGCCCTGCTGTCAGCTCCTGTCAGTGTGCAGAGGCATTGCCAGCACCACACACCTGCCACTGAGTGCTCTGCTGCTTTCTGGCTGTTAAAAACGACTATGGAATAGTGTTGGAGTCTGAGATACAGAGTGTGTGCCCTTGTTTCTGATACTTAGTTATAAGATCTAGAAAAACACTGAATTTCATATAACATGAAATTCATGAGCATGTTTTCATGGTGATACACGAGAACAAATGTTAAAGTTAGATAGGAAAAGTGTAAGTGTGTAGATTAGAAAGTTTCTTAAATCACTGGGTGAAAAAGTAGTTTGGAGAACAGGAGACAAGATGCAGGATTTAGGGTTTTTCTCTTGTCCTTCTTCTTTCTTCTTCATGTTCTTCTCTTGGAGGTTTTTGGGTAGTAATGAGTGATTGGGTAAAAAATACCACAGTGCAGCACACAGGTGTTGGGTCATTGGGTCACTAAGAAAAATAATTTAGTTGGCATTTGTTAACTGGGTAAATGGACATATAAAAGACCTTGAAGAAGATCTTTGTTGGCCATTTTACCCCTTTTCTACCATAATGCACATAGCTCCTTGTACCTTTTAATGCTGATAAGAAAAGAATAAACAACTGAGACTGAACAAGAGAAAACTGCCTCCCTCTTGTCAATCTTCAGGTCAAAGGGAAAAAGAACCCAAATCCAAAAGTCCTTAACGAGACAGAATAGCACCCTGAGTTTCCTGTACTGGCTGAATATTTTATACACTATTATCTGTTATTTTGTTATAGAAGGATGATATTTTAAATATTTCTTTGGTGGTTAGACTTCTTCTGTTTAATATATACGTTTAGGACTCTGGAAAAAAGACTGAAATAATCCCCTCAGATTTAGTATTTTGTTTTTACTTTGATTTTATAAGGCTACACTTGAGTTGCTACACTGACATTTAATTTTATGTGGACACTCTTAGCAGACTTTTACCTGGATTCACGCCACCAGCCTGTACTCCTCTAATCACCAAACCACTTGGCTTGTGGAAATAAGGTTTACAGTGTTTCATTAGAAACTTCCTACAGTGTCAAATTCTCCCCAGTATATCAAAAAATCCAGAAAATGTTCTTCTAAGAACTGGATTACTTGCTTTAAAATATGGCACACAGTACAATCAATTATGTGATGTAAACTAAGAGAAAATGTGAGAGTAGAAAGCAAGATCACTTAAAGACAAGCCTGCTGTGGGATATCTCCTGTCCTGTTAAGCTGTTTGTTACCTAGTTTGGGGCTGGAAAATCTTATTTCTGCATTTTTTTTTCAATATTTTTATTATATCTATATATTTTATATTATTTCTGCATTATTTCTTCCCTTGAAAAGTATGCAGCTGCTCACATGATTGCCAGTCTTTTCATCTTTATCTATCTCAACTTTCATGACACATATTCGGAAGAACAGCTTAGAAGAACTGGAACACATGAATTTATGGCATTTTTTCTATTTTTTTTTCACTGCTGCAGGTAATGACAGCAGTGCAGTGTTATTTGGCTTGTTCCTCTTGAACTCAGCCAGCACTGGGGAGTTCTTTTTGGGAAGCTGTCACCAGCAGAGATGCTTAGCAAAAACCTTCTCACAGCAAACTGCTTTAATCACTGTGCTTTCCACGACAATTTTATTTCCTGTGAGTCAGCAGTGAGTGCATGCCACAACCAAACACTGATGTGGATTATTAACTAATTAATTAATTATGTAATTAATATAACCAAAGCTGCTCTTGATGAGAACAGAAATAATTCAAGAGGATTTTTTCCTGTTAGAGGACAGACATACCTAACACACTTTTCACATATTCAGTTCTTTTCCAGGAGACACATTTGCTTTGATGTCTGAAAAAACTGCTTTACATCATTCACAGAAAAATAAAGTTATGACTCCTGCAGTAGCTTTCAAGGTAGCCTATAACTTCACAAAACAGCTATTTCTTCATATGTTGCAGTCCATAGTAATTAGACAAAGTCTGAAATGCTTAGGAAAGAAACTAGAGTACTTCAACCACCGTAATTTTCCTGTTTGCCCTGAGGAGAATCTTTTTATTTGTTTCTGGCCAGAAGAGATTTTGTAGTTCCAAGAGCAGTCATTCCACCTATTTCCTTACACTCTTGATTTATTTCAACAAATAAATGAAAACCTCAGCAACTAACCACCATCATTTTAAAAATGGGAAGAAAAGTAATCCAAAATAATCAATAAACCGAGTAAGAAACTGTGAGGACAGAATGGACAATCTCTTTAACACCTTAGAAAACTCTTCCAAGTTCCTGCTCCTAACACTTGGTCACCTCAAATCACACCCAGATCTCCTCTAGCCAAATTTTACATTATGCCCTAAATGTGTGAAATGAAAAGTTGTGGTTACACTGTTTGTGAAAAGAGAAACCACGCCAGGTCCCAGAAATAGCACAACCAAGCAGCACCCTGAAATTGTTTATGGTTAATTCAGCACAGGAACTGATACAACCCTGCAGCCATGGGGACTGAACATTTACATTTTCAATTCAACATTTACAATTTAACATCTTCATCATCCAAAGCACCCCAGGCTGTTCCCGTGCTGCAGCAGCAGAATTCCCTGCTCCAGCAAGAGGCACAGCGCTTATTCCAGAGGGCACCAAAAGCTTCCTGCCACTCGTGTTTTTGGGATCTGGAGGGGTCATTCAAGGCCAGGCCTCCTCTCCCCAGTAATTACAAGTGTGAGGAAGGTATTGATGGATGACAACAACAGGATTAACATCCCATCTTTTGTGGGAGGAAGGAAAAGCGCGCAGCGGGGCCGCGAGCGCGCCGCCCGTGCCAAGCCGAGGTCAGCCAAGCTGACACGATTCAGAGGCATCAGCAGCACCCCAGCACCAGGGGATTCCTGCCAGCACCACGCTCTTCTGTGCCAACCATCAACAGCAAAGCCAGATGTTGGTTGGTAACTCAGAGTTTCAGTCATTAAGTTGTGGCTGGCTGGGCAAAGACGCTGCTGGAACAATTATGATCATTCCTTCTTCAGGAGTCACGGATGGTTTCTACCAACAGACTTTATCAGCAAAGACTAAAATCCAACGTGGTTGCAGAGCTCTCAAAGGCAAATGAGAGTCATTAAATAATGTATTTTTACTTGTATTATTTAGGCCACAGACGTTTACTCCGAGCTACTCTATTGAAATCCCAAATCCTGTGGTCAGAAACTGCTTTTCAAATACAAAAACAGGAAAAAAAAGCCATGGCTGAAATTCTTTTCAGTGGTTTATCACTTTGTGTCTTCACAAATTCATCCTCTTGCTAATTCACTGATCTTTAACCCTCAGCCCTTGGCTCTTTCTGAGAGAACAGCACCAAAACCAGTTCTGCAGCACCACTGTCAGGTTTCAGATGCAGTGATAAAGATCCAGCAGTTAAAGTTCCTACAAGCAGTATTTCAGAGGAGCTACTTCTTCACTCCATACCATGTGTGTCTATCACAGCACGTGGCTAATGGCCAATCTCTTCTCAAAGTAACAGATAAAACCAGTGATATTTAAACTGTCCTGCTCCAGCTTCCTGTTCCTGTTGGGTTTTTTTTCCCTTTAAAAACTTCATTGGTTAGCCTTCCCCCTTCCTGCCAGTGCACAACAGCATTGATTTACAATGGTTTGATATAAATTCTTTCCTTCTAAACATGCACCCTATTCAACCCATCCTCCTACACAGACTTAACCGATCCTCTGATCTTTTATTTTGTAATCATGTAATTGGATGTGCAATCTTCTGTACGATCTCAATTTTAGCTGAATAGACAGTCTTATAAACACCCTTTCAAAAGTGGATACTGACCTTGAGGTGAGGCTGAAGGGAGCAGCAAATCCAGGAAGGAGATGCGAAAGAGAAAGAGTTAGAGTTTGTGAAAACAGAGTCCAGAGATAAAGCAGTTCAAGAATAAAGGACAAAACAAGCAGATATAAATCAGGTAATGACACACAGACACACACAATCATTCACAAACACAGAGCTGCATGTTTTATAGACATCTAAAAAAAAAAAAAAAAAAAAAAAGAAATAAGAGAAAAAAGGACCTTTAGATTAGATTACACCATTTCAATTAGAGGCAACTTTCTGTAGAGAAAATAGTCTCCAATACTTAAAAGTTCTTGGAAAAAGAAAATAAGCCATCTTACAAGAAAACTCTGGATTTACATCACATCATTAGCAAGTACCCTTCTTCCAGAATTCTAATGAACATTTTGAAAATACAGAGTTTGACTATCTGAGATGAAACCTATTGTCTTCCTTTACAACATCATCTAAGGGCTTATTTTCTCTCCATGAGCAAGACAAGCAATTTTTTCACTTTTCCTGCAGATGATCCCAACTTGTCTAAAGGGACTGAACAGAAAGGAGAAAAACCCCAGCCTCTGAGTAAAGTCCTCGAGACCTGAAGACTTGTCAAAGCTAAAAGCTCATCTTTCTTAATTTTGACACTGAAGTCACCCCTTCCAAAGAGAAACAAAAAAAGCAGCTGCCTCTTCTTCCTGCCACATCATTCTCCTGTACCAGGTGCAATCTAAAAACAATAATGACCAAACAGGTAATTTTTGACAGTTCTCTCCAACATTGTTCAACAGCAGAACTGACCAAGACAAAATGCTGGAGTCCCCTGTAGAGCACGAGGTCCCATAGGTTCATTATTGCTTTTTTTACCCCAAATGTCTCCCGTATCTTTCATAGGCATCTGCTGTCAATTTCACTGATAACAGCAAGGCAAGGCACCAAGGAACCAGAAATACACATCTTTTCAATCTGGTTTTAAATTTCATGGTTTTTCAGTCCATAAAAGAGAGGCAAAGGAAATGTCCTTCTGTCCAAAGTAGCAATTTGGATTTTACAACATTTGTTGTACTTCTCCCATGGCAAAATTTCACTCTAAAAAGGCAGGATACAGGCTGGATAAAAATATTTCTATGGGACAGGCTAACTGCTATATTCTTTATTACTCTTGGTATATGGAGGCATGTAAATGAAATTTGAAGTCCTTATTTATGGCATAAATTTTACTATCAACCGTGCAGGGTGTTGAATTTGTACAAGCAGCTGTTGTTGGTCTGTAACAGATTAACCAGTGCAAAGGTACTTTTCTTTGGCTTCTGAACCAACATTCCTCAAATCCAGCTCTTCAAGGACAGCTGTTGTAAAGGCTTTATTATTTGGGGATTTGGGGAAAGATGAGACTTGTAAAATGCAAATACCACATCTCAGCGTTTGAAGTAACTTCTAAGGTTCCAAAAGCCTGGGTTAATTCATAAAGAAAAATGTGTAAGTAACAATTCTGACTGAAATCCAAGACTGCAAACAGATTTAACAAAAGGGAACAAAAATGTGAAAATAAAAAATTGGTTAAATATGGGAATAAATATGGTAAGGGGAAAAATGTAGGACTTCTCATTTTGTGTTTTGGGGATCCTTTGGTTGTGTTGTAATGATGTGATATTGTTTCTTCAGTTTAACAGTGAAAAACATACAGTCCACAACTCAGAACAGCCCAGGGGGGTTTAAATGAACCATACAGTTCTTCCAACTGCTGTTAAAGGTAGCATCTTTTGCTGGCACAGGATGAAGGCAAAACAGCGTGTACAGCACTATGCTGAGGTCACTTGCAATTTTCTGTGTGATACTGAAGTATTATTTAACCAGCTGCATGGGTTTTAAACAGAATAATTATTGCTACATCTCCATTTTGTTATGGAATAATTCCTTCTTCCAAAGAAAAATAAGTTTTGTGTAATTGCTAGCTCCTTTTCCAAGCTTTTGTTACAGAAGTACAAAGTATTTTTCAGAAGTGTGGATTTTTAGAATTACCATAATATTTACCCAAACAAAAATAAGGACTATGTGTGAAAGCACATTTAAATTAGAAAAAAAAAAGCTCTGTAAGTGTGCTATGACTCCAACTAAAGCAAGGCAGACACCTGCAAGTGTCAGCTTTTGGGAGGTAAATGGAGCTCTGCCATGGGCTGGGGCTGGAGCTCAGTTCATGGGCTACAAATCAGTGAAATTGAACAGGAGCACAGCAGGCAGCAGCCCCAAGCAAGCAGGACCAGGGACACACCAGACATGCTGGTCACAGAGCAGAATCACAGCTTCTATTTGCACCTTTCTCTTCCAGCAAGAGCACAATTGCAGCGTTCCTCCCAAAATCCAGCAGCACCAACACTCACAGGGACAGCAGACAATGGCAATGCCAGCTGGCAGGCTCACAGAAACACACTCTCCTTGTAAACACATCTCCTGAACTTTAAAGGTAGAGCCAACTTGAGTCTGATCACTTGGTGAGGATCAAAACAATGAGATGTGAAAGCTTAGGCATTTTAATTAAGAAATCTGTATTTTAACCAAAGCTGTTGGTTATTCCAGCTACATTTTTTTTTCCCACATGCTTGTGTCATTACAGGGAGTGGAATGAGCCTGCTACATCTGTCTGAGATGTACTTAGGATGGAGTTTATGTAATGGTTTTCAGTCAACTTTTGAATTCCCCTTGTCTGCCAGTGAGTGATTGTGTGTATTTATTACTCTGTCACTCCTTCAAAGCAATCTGACAGGGAACAACAGGCATTTGATCTTCCTTGTGTCTGTCAGAGCAGAAAGGCTATTTATGTTTACCCCTTTTGAAATGTTCTCTTGATACAAAGAATGATGGCTGGTCTTTTTTCTAGGTTGGTATTTGGAGGGCTAGGGAAGAGATGGAAGGCAGAGCCAGAAGGTTTGTGTATGCATCATGCACACATGTGTGCATGGGTCTAAGAGCACAAACCCAGCCACAGATGGCCACAATGGAGCACTAAAATTACTATTTCACTGCCTTACTGGCAATTACTGCATATTCCCTTTGTTCTTTCTGTACTCCAAGACAATGCCAGGACCTGACAACTTTTATTTTTACTGTACCAGTTGTATGAAAGACAGTTTTGGTGGGGTTTTTTCTGCTCCTTTCACACTAGGTTGTGAGTATGGATACTCCCATATTGCTCAAAGATGTTGAGTGAAATAAAGCTACAGAACAGCTTTTGAAGGGATGTAATAAAGGCAGGTAACAATGAAACTGATATGCAGACTAGGCTCATTATTTACCTGATGCACTTTCTCCTCACCTTTATAATTATTTTAATTATACACTCTGCTGATCTAACAGCTGGATTAGGAGATATCTGCTAAATAAAATCCATTATTGCTACAATATAAGGCAGATGACAACTCCTACACTCTTTACAGATAATAGACATGAGAGGGAGTGCTGGAAAACCACCTTGATTTAATGATAAAAACAAGCAGCACTTCAGCACTACAGAAAATGTGGCAGGAAAAGAAGCCTTGAAGAAAGTTCACAATAATTTCTGGCATTCCTCTAGTGCAGGGTCTTTCCTGGAGGGTCCAAGGTCAGATCCTCAGTCTCAGATCAGCAGACAAACCACGCTCTGAGCCAGCCCAGTGCTGAAGGTTGCCAAGGAGCTGGTGTGCTCTCAGTGCCATGGAATCCATGGAATCACTCTCTGCAGGACAGGGTAGGACAGTCCAGGGCTGCTGGGACAGGGAGGGAACACCAGGTCTGGGTGGCAGCTCCTCCAGCCCCACTGCTCACCACACCTGGGGCTCTCTGACCTTCTATTTCAGAACTGCAATATCACAAATTGCAGCTTCTCCCAGAACACAGGAGGAGGGAAAGAATGGGAAATAAAGGAGAGCTAAATAAAGAACAAATCAAAGGAGGGTATCCCATTGTATGAGAAAGGTGGGGATGGACTGAGGAGCCACCATAAAATCACTGTGGTGGGGTTTTTATCTGCTGCTCTCTACAGATGGATTTGCAATTACTGGCAGTGTCTCTGTGCCTCTCTTTTCCTCCTTAGATGTAGGTTTCAAAAGCAATTAGTGAGTCTGAGTCTGCTCCTAAGGCCCTTTAACAAAGGCTGATTCCAGGAGCAGAAGCTTTCTGAAAGTCAGCACACTTTCAGGTGTCTGCAGTTAAATACCTGTAAGCAAATGTGCCTGCATCTTTTATTCCTGTCTGCTCCCAGAAGTCATGTTCATATGAAGTGTTTTTTGTTTTCCCCCTGTGAAACTTGACATGGGACTTGAGGTGAAATGCTGATCTTGTATGCAGATACAGCCAGGCTGAGAAGAAAGAAATTACTTCTTCCTTTCCTAGCTTGGAAATCATGAAAATCTTAATATTCAACAGATCTGTGTGCTCAGAGGTGGAGCTGGACTAACTGTGGGCCTGATCACTTCTTTCCATTACAAAACCCTGTCCTCAGTTGCTGCCAAATGTTCAAAAGCTGTGCTGCTATTTCCCATGACAGGTTCAACCTAACTGGGGATTTTGGGGAAGAATTTCAGCCGTGTCCTTCACAAGAGGCAGCATTTTTATGGAAAAAGTTTGTTCATATATGGTTAAAATTGTATTGTTTCACATAAAATGTGAATTAAAATTATAAGGCAATCTTCATTTCAGAATATCCAAAGTTTTGAGTGATTCACCTTAGAACTTTAATGTTCCCTTAAGCTACAGATTTTTGAGGGAAGTGGATGAAAACCACAACAGATTCTGCCTTGTAATAATGCCACGCAACTAGAAGACAAATATATTTGATTTGCTGTTATGTTTTATGGCAGCAAAATGGTTTGAAGTATTTTAAAATAATATTTAATTGTTTCAGGTTTTCCAATGCCTGAATCAGAGTTCAATTTATTTTTGGAGGACTATAATCAGTTAAGACAATACAGAATTACAGCTACACCATCTCTCAAGGTTAACTTTAGCAGTGATGATTATGACTTTTTAAACACCTTTCTTTAAATTTGACAACATATCTTTAAATTATGAATATGCCTTGATGTGGTTCTTGCCTAGGAATGCCCTAAAAAACTATTTAAAAATCCACAGAAACAACAAACTTGAAAACCAAAGACAATTATTCCAAGATATGAGTAGCAGTTTGAAAGTAAATATTTCAGCTTCAAACTGCTGACTTAACTTAGGGCATAATTTACTAGTACAGTTTCCTTTACACTATTCTAGGAAACTGTAAAGCTGATGGAAAATACAGCTAATTTCTCTCTCCTTCTATCCTCCATAGAACACTGCACAAATATATCTGTCTCAAAGACAGACAAAATGGGATGCTGCATTCTGCTGTTCACATTTTTCAGCATTTTTCATTTCTCATTTTTGAGATCTCACAATGTTTTTTTAATCTTTTATTTACTGCTGAGAAGAAATATTTAAGATGAGAGGTATACCTTTTGGCTTCTACAAATCAAAAGTTGGAAGGCTTCTTGTAAAGGGCATCCTTAAATTCTTTTCAGGGAAGCTCTCTAAATTCTCTTTCTTAAAATAGCCACTAATTCCAGCTGTCCTTAACAGGACTGCTGGTATTCCACAGCTGAGTGCTGTCTTCCTTTGTTCCCAAAGGACAGTTTCCTTCAGGAAAAAAACAAGCCCTGTGTCCTCACAAGAACTACCTATCTTATGTAGTGAGTGTGGCAAATGAAAATCAATTTTCAGCCTGCAGCTGGAAGCAGGAGTTCCATGTGTGCTCACTCAGTGCTGGCTTCTGGAGACACACACACACAGATATTCTTCATCCACCCCCCGAGTACAGAGCCAGCTCTTATTTGCACAGTATGTGCACTCCAACAGAGCTTTCTACAAACTGCTCTGAAGGCTGTGATGGCCATGTCCCAGATAAGGAGCATTACCTTTTGTTTGTTTGTTGTTACAGGATAGTCATCACAATAAAACTCAATAATAAGTCAATACTGACCTCTGCCAATGACACCTTTTAGAACACTTGGAGAACACTGAGTTTTAGCTGGCTCAGGCAGAACTGGTAGCAAGAGATTAGGACCAAGGGTAAAACACAGCAAGAGAATTGGGATTAAATAGCAACAGCTTCTGTTGGGCTGGAATCAGGGAGAGCAGCAGCCAGGTTCCTCTGGAGCGTGGTCACGAGCAGCCACACGAGCAGGTCCTGTTTGGGCTGGGGCAGAAGCGGCACGGCAGCAGCCCCAGACAGCAGCAGCAGCAGCAGAATGGCCACATTCCAGCCCAGAGGAGGACACAGGAGCCTGCAGGACACTCACTTTCCCAGGAGGTCCCACACAAACCCCCCCAGGTGCTGTGGTGAGGGGACAGACACCTGGCAGGGAGGGGGCAGCTTGGGGGAGCCGTGATTCCTGACAAACACCCCCACAAAAGCAAACAGAACCACACAGCTCGGGACAGCCGTGGGACAGGGGAGGGAACGGCAAGGGAGGAAACAGAACACAGAGTGAAAAGTTACAGAGAGACAGGAGGTTATGGAATGGCAATACAAAGAGCAAACAGTTAGTTACAAAGGAAGTGAATAACCAGACAGCTACAAAACCCTCCACACCACCACCTCAGGGGACAGAAACAAAACCTATGGGGCTGCTCACCCACAGGAGAAATGTGGAATTAGGGCCCACCTTCCCAAAAGAAAAAGCAAAATCCTCCCCACAGAGAATAAATATATACCAATGAGCTCGTGCTTTCAAGCTTGTGTTGACTTTAGTATATTTTACAACTTTTGCATAGCATGCACCATACTTAACACGTGTTTTTTTTTAATATCTTTCATCTGAAAAGCGATGTCTCCCACTCAGTAATTGCTACTGAAGAGTGGAAACATTTCCCTTCATGTTAACTTCAGCACAAGGCAGCTTTGCCTGCATTGAAAAGGTTAAAAGAACAGTTTTCTGTTTTTAATTTCATCTTCCTCTCCCTACTGTCTTTTCCTGTGTCCCTCTGTGCCCACCTCCCCAGCAGGTGACACATCTCTTGTGTGGATGGAAGTGTGGTGCCACCTCCCTGCCCCTGCCAGCACACGGTGCAGCTGCCACAGAGAGCTGGCAAAAGGGAAATCTACAGGCAAGAGAGACTCTCCTTTGGAAAAATCCCATTTGTTTCTGTGCACTGAGTCTCTGGATGTGACTTCTCACCTTGCTGCAGTGGAACACTCACTGTTCCTGACAGGCACAGCAATATTTGCTGTTCAGCTCGCTGACAATTGCTTCTGCAGGCACTACAGCTCTTCTTTGCACAAGAGTTTGATCAGCTGTAGAAGCATTAGAAGTCAAGATAATTTCTAGCTTGCTCTGCATGGACCACAGCTTAGGAAAGACTTTTAAAAGAGAATATTGCCTGTTTTTATTCTCCTGGAAACCAAGACTCTTCTAGTTCTAAAACACAAATGTAACATGCCTGGATATACAGGTTCAGCCATGAAAGAATATTTTATAAACAAGCATTGTAGATAAAAAGAGGACCAACCTATATGTGAAATAGGCATGATGAAATCTCTGCTTTGTGCAAAAACTCACAAGAAGAAAGCAAGCTTTCAGGGAATAATTGTTTGGGGGAGCGGTTGAAAACAACTAAGGTCAAAGAGAAATTCCAACAATTATTCAGAAAAAGAGAAATTACCAGTCAAAACCTCACCATAAAGTATCTGGAAGTTTCTATCTCCTTCTCCAGTGATGTGTTTAAATTACAGTTCTGCCTGAAAAATCACTTCAGGTGTTGATAACTTGGCTAATTCACCACACTAACAGATTAGATCTTTAGATCATGAAGACTTTCTCCATTTCCACTTAGAGTGGTTATAGAACATGAATAGTTTTAGATTTTTCTCCTCCCCTTGATTTATTCAGCTGCTGGCAGCCACACGATAACAAAAGCAGTCTTTTCTTTACACGGTCAAAATACCTATTATAATTACTAGAAATAAAACATATTCTGTCTTACCTCAGTACTGGTAGAAAAGATAAGTTGAA
This sequence comes from Cyanistes caeruleus, assembly GCF_971803275.1. Lineage (NCBI taxonomy): Eukaryota > Metazoa > Chordata > Aves > Passeriformes > Paridae > Cyanistes > Cyanistes caeruleus. The sequence goes on from NC_141704.1 coordinate 83,078,618, forward strand.
ATGAGATGAGGACCACTCAATTTTTTGTAAGACAGAAGATCAAGTGGTAAGAAGGAATGGATAAAAATGAATAGTCAAAGTATTTACCAAATTGTTATGGAATTTGGGGGTTTTATGCTTTCATTGTAAGACTTTAATCTGTGACTGAAACATCAAGAAACTACAAACAGGACAAACAAGAACTGCTTTGCAGATGCCTTGAAATGCATCTTTTCCGAGAAAAAGCTTGCTTTCTAACTCTTTGAAGATGGTGCAGTCATTTCTGTCTATAAAAGAGGAGACTCATCCTAATTTCTCTTCCTTGTTACTTTTCCTTTGTAGACTATAAATTTCTTTGTTTATAGGACACTTGTGTCTACTCAGTTTTTGAAGCTGCAAGTCAAATCATTATTAGTTCCTAATGCTAATGTAATAAAAAAATCAGCTTGCATTAAAAGCATCTGTGAGAGAATTCTCTTCCTGCCATTTCGATCTCCTCTAGGAATCAGGCTGAGGAATGATGAATATTTCTGATTTTCTTTTCCAAAACAGTAGTTACTTCTCCACAAAGAAAAAAAAAATATTAAAGCACTATGAATATATTTCTTTGTTATCTTCTATGTTATTTCTGATAGAAGTAAGGGGATAGCTTGTACCTGTTCCCTGGCCAACTTGCCTGCCCTAAAGAGGATGACATGGGGAATGTCACACCTGAGATGGGGACCCCAACAGGACTGAAGAAAATCACACAGACAAATTACTTGTAGCTTTTTCATGTCTATACTCAACAACAGCAGCCTGAATGTTCTGCTGATTACATTAGGTACCAACAGGCTGAATAATGCATCACTTAGGAGAAAAGGGAAGAAATTAAAAAAGAATATATCCTCACTTCTGGGTGTTCGAGCTTATGTCGCAGGTACAAAGAATTTTGGTTAAAGAAAACTAACAGGGTGTTGCTTACAGTCACAAAGATAGAAGAAGCCCAGCTGGCAAGCTGAAATGTTCCAGAGCTCTGTACATTTCAGGGAAAAGAGAATGGATTCTTTAAAAAGAGTTTTTCAAATCATTCAGAGGAGCCCATAATTCGACAATCAGCAAGTCATGAAAAATAGCCACTGATTGCAGAACCTGAAATGTTCTCCACTTAGCTGCCCTAGTCCTCCTGAGACTAAATTGTAGAGTACTTAAATAGTGAAAAGACAGAAATTAGAAAGACTATTCTGGCACAAGGCAAATGGGAATAACCAAATTTCCACTTTGCTGCTCCAAGTTTGTGATTTTTTTCATTGGGAATGGTAAAGTAAACAAAAAACCCCAAACAGGTATTACTGCCCAGAAATTTGCCCTTGGCCCACTGCAAGATGAGAAAATGACAGAGCACAGAATCTAATCCAGGTCTTTCCCAAGATCTATTACTTATATTTGTGATACAAATGTCATGGCATCATAATTAATTCTAATTTTTCCTTGGGACATTACAGTTTTGAGTCTCCTGGCTCCAAGAGAAGGATGGAAAGTGTTGAAAAGTGCTGAATGAAGTTTTGCATGGACAAAAGCAAATCTGCTCATCAGGCTTCACTTGGGCCAAAGTTTACCTGTGTCCCTACCAGTACTGTATTATGAAGCCACTTGTCAGAAGATTCTGAGTAAATAGTATCAGAAGTGCTGAAAAGGCATTTTTCTTATTTGTTTTTGTGAAAGCAATGCTTTCACAATTATATCAATTTATTTATTGTATCAAAATATTATTGTATCATAATATTTATTGTATCGAAATTCATTGTATCAAAACAACAAACTGCTTTACAAAATTTCAGCAACTTTTCCTCCCCTACTCCATTCCCCTCCAGCTCTATCTGCCTTTCTAGTTCTACCTACATCAGCACTATTTTTGAGTCAACAGGGAAGAAAAAGCACATGCTAAGACACCCTTTTCCTAACAATAACAGCAAAGGAACAAAGACAGAAAAACTCTAAGTAGACTTTCCCCAAACAGACACTTGAAGGTTTTTAAGACAAGAAAAACGACCGATATTTAACGACCAGAAAAACGACCGATATTTAACATTAACTACATCTTTTGGTCCTCTTCTAAGGACTTGACAGCACTCTCACCTTTCCAGTTCTGCTATCTTCTTGTCCTTGTCATTCTTCTCATTTTCCATCTCCTTGAGGATGTCCAGGAGCCGATCCACCTCCGCCTGGGCCTTGCCGGACTCCTCGCGGTACCGCGCCACGTCGCGCTCCAGCTGCTGCGTGTGCTCGCTCAGCTCGGGGCTGGCCCTCGCCTCCAGGGCTGCCTCGTGAGCCTGCCACAAACAGGTCCAACAAAAAACACACCTCAGTCACCTCCACCTGCTCTACAGCTGCTCTTTACCTCTGATGCTGTGACAATTCCAGGATGCTGTCCAGGTATCTATATCAAAATGGCGAGATTAATTTAATTATTGCACAGCCCAAGCTATTTTCAAGTATGGGGAAATACTATGCAGGAAAATAAAAAATTAAAACAAATTTAGTTTGGGTTTTTTTTTTTTAATTAAGCCTAAAAGAAATACGTGATTTTTAATCTGAAACAGAACCGAGAAAGAAACAGAAATGTGAAAAGAAAGGTTTAACTTCTTTGGAAGGAAAAAAACAATTAAAAGCAAGTGTGAGTGTAAAAGTTCCTAAAATACACTTTTAAAACAGTGATAGGACAACAGATTCAGTTATTTAAGGTATTTTAACCTATATATCCAAGAAGAAGAAATCACAGGTTAATGGCCTCATCAATATGCAAAGTGTCAGACCTTGGCACAGATGGTGCTGATGTGCTCAAGCCCAGCTAACTACTGAAATTAGCTTTGCTTACTTATCTAGGAAATACATTTTCCACATCAGGCTACTGGGACAAAAAGTACATCTGGACTGAGGATGACATGGTCCCAATGCAGAGATTGTTTGGGGAGGTTTTTCAATGGTTTGGCTTGTTACAAAAATCACAAATTTATTAGTAAACCTACTTCAGTAGCTCCCAGTGTTGTAAGAGACAGGAGGAATGCAGTATTCATGCTGGAAGTTAAACCAGCAGGCTAAGGACTAAGACCCCTCTGCTCGTGGGGGCAGGGTGAGAGAAGAAGGGTCTTGCTCTCAAATTGAACTGCAATTTGATATCAATTAAAGCTATTTCAGAATTGCTCAGAATTGCTCCAGTGAATAGCAAGTTTGATGGAGCTATTCTGCTGATCAGGACTGCCTGCAGAACCCAAGGCCTTGCTCTTCTCAAAACAAACCCACGGCAGAAAATACAACCACAGACTTTTCTTCCCTCTGTGTGCAGCTGTGGAAAGTTGTTTCACAAGCTGCCAGCGTTCTGCTCCAAAGCACACTGAGTCTAGATCTGATAGAATAGGACTCTGTTGCTTTTAAAGGTAATTGGAGAGAACTGCAGCAGTAAAAAATTCGGGGCAGAAAGCTGCTGCTTCCAAAGAACCAAACAGCAAAATTACATTTGGCTAAATCTGTTTAGTTATTCAGTAAAGTAAGACTGGAGGAAAATATCCATTTGTTGACCCCCAACATTTTTTGCCTTGAAGTGTCTAGTTTTTAATTAGCTTATTTAAAGCCAAGGCCACATTCTAGCAGAATCCAGGAGACTCCTGGAGCAGAATATTCCAGGACTGTCTTGATGCCTGTTTTTAATGGGACTGACCTTGTTCCAGGGCCTTAGCCCTGCAGCTCTTGTCTCAGGGTCAATTCTAAGCTGTTGTGGCTGTTTTTTTTTAAAAAAACAAGAATTCCAGAAAGCTGATTAAGCTGGACAGTATTTTATCCTAGAACAAAATGCTTGGCACTCCCCAGGTCTCCCAGGCAGATGTCAGCAATAGTGCCCAATAACCAAAACTGGTGCAAGAGTGGAGCCCTTTCCTCAGGTAACACATTTAGCAACATTTAGGAGGCTCCCTGGTTGTGAGTGACTTTCCAGTCAAACCCTGACCCTCCAGAGCCACTGACCTGCAGGACTGCAAACCCTGTCCAGGGCTGAGGCTGCCCCAAGCGCATCCTCATCAGCCTGGAGGCTTTGGGAAGCCTTTTGGGGTTAGGGCTGTCACTGCTTCCAGAAGCACAAATCCCAGAGCCTTGGAAGGAAGGGGCTCTCCAGAGAGAGTGGAAGTGTAATTCATGCCCTGCCAAGGGGATGCAGGCTCCAGGAGGATGTGGCAGCAGCGAGACTGACAAGCGTGGCAGCCCCGTGAGCACCAGGGGACACACCTGACTTTGGAAAGAGCCTTGGTGGCTGTTTCTGAAATGCTTTTTTGGGATTTCCAGCCTGCAGGAAATCTGAAATACTTGATTTCATTTCCTTTTCAACTACACCTTCAATTTCAAACAAACCCCTCCTATCCCTCCTTCCCAGACAGAGGGAATTGGGAATACTGTTTTTGGGGGCACCTACACATCATCTGTATTCTTCTAAGGGACACTGTGTATAGAGTTAAGTCTGGTTTTCACCAGACAGAGCCTGGGCTCTTCTCTACTGGATTTAGATCTGTCTCCAACATCTCAAAGTGTTTGTTTTAACAAATACTCCTCCAGGCTCTTTAAAGTCATCCAAAATACATGATCAGATTATCAAGAAACTTCTTTTCAAAGAAAGCAAAGTTAGGCTGTTAGCCTGGCTTGTTAAACTCACTAATTCAAAAGAAGTTATAAGACCTAATGCAATTTGACTGTCAGAACAGCCCTGATTTATTTTACTCTGCTAATAAAAGCATCTCCACAACAGCCCAAGAGACACTGCTGAGAAGAGGAAATAAATTTTCTTTTCTAGAGAATTAGCCAGCAAGTCAGAGTGTCTGGTTCTTATGGAAGCAAAGGGCTATTTACAGGACATAAATTCTGAGTTAGGACACGTAACACATGTTATTTGTATATAATGCACACAAGTTTGGATACTTTCACCTAACACAAAGTGATGTGCTGTAAACTGGAGACCACTTCCTGCACTGTGAGTTACTGAGTGATTTTGGTCCATTTTGTGGGTTTTGTACCAAATATGTGTTTCACCAACGGATCTAAAATCCTACAGGATTCATTTCTTGTATAAGGGAGAAAACCAATGCATTTAGAGGTTTCCCACAAACTCACATCAAGATCTGGAACAGATGAAATTGGCTGCATTCCCAGTGTAACACTGTGCAAAATAATTCATCTTGGTTTTTTTTTTTTTCTTTTAACCAAAAAGCTAAACACAAATAATGAATTCCTATATTCACAGAAAAAAAACCCCAAAACCTCACATACAACTTGCCCCACCCATCTAAGGTGTACAGAGATTCCAAAATCAGTAGTAATTTCATTTTTGAAGCAGAATCAACATCCAAAATGACAAATGCACCGAGAGTTTCTCCTGTATTAAGATACCATAAGATTATTTCAGTAAGTTTGACTTTCATCTCTGCCTGACACAGTATTTGTAAATCTGCTGTCTTTCAATACAGGTACCAACAAATGTGATAATGTATAAAAGAAGCATGATAAAAATGAAATCAATTTATCAATTTTAATATAAATAATAATTTCATTTATTGTAAATAATTTAATATAAATAATTTAAATGAAGAAATAATTTAAATGAAGAAATAATTTAAATGAAGAAATAAATAATTTAAATAAATAAATAATTTAAATTAAGAAATAATTTAAATTAAGAAATAATTTAAATTAATAAATAATTTCATATCAATTAACTTCTCAATTAAATCAAAAGCAGCTTGCTGAGGGTGAAGGGAACACTGCACTTTCTCATCTCCACGGGCCATTGAGTTTAGCTGATTAGAGGTTATTTAAACCCTTCAGCTGTCCCTCCTGAGCCTGTCTTTATCTCTCTGTGCTCCTGTGTGGCATCAAACAGGTGAATTTGTGAGCACAGCCAAGCCTGCACCCTTCATTCTGATCTGTGGGAGGAACAGTCACATTTTAGCTGGGAAAAATGTGCACCCAGCACCTTCTTAAGCTCTGCTTTTATTAGCAAAGCTCATCTGATCAGTATTAATCTTTGCCAGTGTGAATTCAGTTTCAAATTCAAAGTGGTTCAGCACTGAGAATAGTTTAAGTTTACAGCTCTGGATATGCTCTCCCAGTTCTTAAGAGGAACTATAAACTCTGAGGTGGTTTAACAGCTTTCCTGCTTTTTTCTGCTTTCCTGCTCCTAGCCATCATTTCCCATCTGGAATGTGGAAAGTGATGGGGTGACTGCTGCAGGTACCTGAAGAGCACAAGAAAGAGTGATTGTTCCTGAAATATAGAAATGTACTCTAAATTCTATTGCTTCCACAGAAAATCAGCTGACAAAGCCAACTTCTACAACTAAAACAAAGATGACCAATGTTTCATAGAAATAACCAATATTTACAGATGGAGAGGAATGGAAGACAAAACACATTAAAAAGAATTTTCTAAGTTGATATTTCTCGTGCCAAAAACCTCTCTTTTAAGAGGTAAGATAATCTTACACAGCTTAAACTGTGGCAGAGACAGGGAACATAACAATAGCACAGATCTAACTGAGAGGTTCTAAAATGTAAATAAAAATTCCAAACATTATGACCAAGACTCCAAATCAATATGCCTAAAATATTAACTAAATCAAACAGCAAATAACTCACAGCAAACACTTTCTACTTTTACCTATGAATTGAGACAGTAAATTCAGTTTAACATTTCACATACAAATGTTGCCAAGAACTTTTGGCCATGAAGTTAAAGTTCCCAAGAACTGAAATCCCATTTTAATCCACCCTCCTACCTCCAAGGGTGCCTCATGTCTCCTAAAAATAGTAAATGCACACACAAATACAAAAATATATTATGATTATTTACTGCAAAAGACAAACACTTTACCCACCTTCTGTACTTTTCCTACCACAAAGGCAGAAATTCAACTGATAAAACATCTGTGCTGTCTTCTATCGGGCCTTTATGAGTTCTAACAAAATTGTAAATTTTAAAAACAACCAGACTTTCTCCTCCTTTAGTTCCAAGGCTCTACACAACCCAAACTGCAAAAAAAACACTTTTTGGAAAGGCTGTAATGGAAGTAAAAGGCTCAAGAAATTCTCTGATGTACTGTGTAAACTTGAGTGTGTCACAGAGAGTTATTTGCTGTCTTTTAGCCATCTCTACATGGCTAATCTTTGTTAATGGAAATGCAAATTTTGGACACTGAATAAGCAAGTGTTCAGTTGGAATCAATTCATAAACAAATTATTTTCTTTATGAAGAACCATAAAGACAGGAAGACACCTCAAGAGAGGCAATTTCCATTACTTAAAAAAAAAAAAAAAAAGGAAATTTTAAAAGTAAATCCCATTAAAAAATGGAAAAGTGATCTCTTCAGAGAGATACAAGTTCCCACAGATGTCATTAAACATTAACAATTTGCTCTGTTTGGATTTGCCCCAAATCAGGAGGGAAATGCCCACAGGACATTTCTCTTTGTGAGGGAATTTTAATGCCTCCTCTGAGCTGGTCCTTACTCACCTGAGCAGGGCTGGCACTGTTTTACAGAAACAGGACCCAAGTGATGAACACACATTTAGTGCCACTTTTTGGATATTCAGTGTATGGCTCTATGTGTTGTTTGTTCTGAACTGCAACATGACATTAAAAGAAATAATTCCCCAATTTTCTTTCTGTCATGCTAATCACAATTAATCATTTCTTAACACCACCAGTGGGAATTGAGGATGCATTATCATACCTGTTGTGCAGGGGGAAAAGCAGAATGTACATGTATCCTGCCTTATACACAGTGCTTTCTTACTATTTAAAAAGTGTTTTATCCTCTAATTCCTCTAGATGATTATCATCTTTCTCACATTTTTGTGGCTCAATTCTCTCTTCTGACTTCAGAGTCCCAAAAATTTTGCATGCTAGTAAAAGTTTTGTAGACAATGTGCTCTCCTGACACAAATTCTTCTGCATATTTGCACCAATTACAGTCTTTTTGTATTATATCTTATTTTCTCAACTCCTTATTGACACTATTTAGCCAGGTTTAAAGAATTTCTGGTATGGGATGGCACAAAAACTGAACAATTGCAAGCCCCAGCATTTCCCTGACTCTCAGACAGTGACAGACAAGTCCATTTACCCTGAACATTGCCAAGAGTAACACAGGTATCAGACTCCTGAAAGTTCTGTAACACCACTTTTTCTGCACAGAGCCACAAAAGAAATCTCTGATGAAAACCACCTCGGATTAGACAATTTACAGATATTATATTACACAATATTACAAGATGTTATTATACAAACACTCCTTGGCAGGAGTGCTCTTTGACACCAAACAGGGGGCTGGAAATAGGATCCAAAATGAAATTGCTGTAGCACCAGTGAGATGAATGCTTACACAAGTTTTGGAGCAGCCTTTCACCAGCTGTAACTTTGTTGTTATTTCTGATGTGCTGCTGTGCCAGGTGTTACAGAACAAGCAAGAAGCTTGGTTTGCATGGAAATTCCACCTTCTTGCCCTGAAAGTGCAATGGAGGTGACAGAAAAGCTACAGGACATTTCAAGCACCAGCAGCAAAGGGAAACAAAACACTGACACAATATTAAGCTGTCCAAACAAAAATGCAGTCAGACAGAGGCAGTCAAAGAGTGAAAACATCTCAGAAAGCTTTTTGGAAGGTGACTGCTCAGACATCCCACTGCTTTTTGTTTGTATCCATACTGTCCATCCCCACCAGTGAAGGAATTCACCAATTCACTCTGTGTTGGCCCAACTACAAAAGCACAGGTGAGTACACATGCAACACAAAAAATTCAATGTGCTGGCAACAGCCCCTCAGATTGCCAGGGAACTTACTAGCTTGGATGGATGACTCAATAAAACTTCAGGGTGCTAAAGGGAGAAAGAAGATAGGAAAAGATGGAGCAAATTTGGGATAGGAACGGTGTGAGAGAGAAACAGAAAAGATGCAACAAGAAAAGAATTCAAAATAATAACTGCAACATTCATTTGCTGAGACGACAGGATCTTAATTAGTGGTTTTAGCATGCATTACTGACCAGCTTCTGGAACATGAGAAATGTGTGGAGTTACCCTCGTGCAAGTTCCAACTTTCAGCTTCATTTTTTCACTTTAACAGATTTGTCCAGTCCCCACACATTTAATGTAGTTCTTTCTTTGGGTTTACAGATGAGTTTCACAGATTGAGGACTTTAATTGCTGGTGCTTCCCTTGTATCAATTTCAAGACAGCTGAATGGTTCAGTAAATGTAATGTTCAGTTACATACTGATTCAGTAACTGGATCACAATTGCTCTGTTTTTACTTTTAGTGTTGCAAAAAAATCCTGATTTCCCTGGCAGCCATTTTCTTTCTATGTAGAATACATTATTTATTGTCCCTTCTTAAAGAAAAAAAAAATAAATTAAATTATCAGCTGAGAACAAGTCTCATCTACCAATATTATCAGTACTGTTTTCAGCTGTGGGAGAAAATCCATGCTCACAAAATAAAAATCAGCAGAGTCTGTATTAGACTAGCCAAGCTAATTCAATTTTCTTTCTGGGAAAGACAGAAGTTGGACCAACACTTCATTCAGTCATTTTTTTTCCTGTTTTTTGAAAGATATTATCCTCCTGAATTTGAAGAAAGAACACCACAGCAGATTAAAAAAAACCCAACAAAATAAAATAAAAAAAAAATAACCTCTGAGTGAGCCTGTTGAATGCAGAGGTATTTTCCTGGCAAGGAATCACTGCTAACATTTTCTGGTGAAAAGTTCCTAGAACTGCAGAAAGGGGAAGTTTGTTAACATATGGTTTTCACTCTTTTTCCTCCCCAAAAATAAGGAGTATATGTGTAGGGAGAAAAACTATGCACTGGAAATGAAGATGGACAAAAATACACCCATCTTTCCTGGAAAAACTTCTAATATTAGTTGGTCTCTCCCAGATTAGAAAAAAAAAAATTAAAACATAGTGGCTGGGAAAGACAAGACAGAAAATTCTGGGAAAAGAGTGTCCTGAAGAAAAACAACTAAAGGAAAACTTTTTCACTATAAAACCAATACATTAAAATAGTAGCTTGGACAAAGATTTTCCTAAAGAAAAGAAAAACCACCAGAGAGCATAACAGCACTTCACAGAAAAACAGGGAGAGAACCTGCTGTGTGTGCTTTGCCTGGAATGATTCCCTCTGAGCCAAAATGAAGACAGGACACCAGGCCACGAAAACTCAACATTTATGAGATGGGATTTATGATCTGCTTTCAGCCTCCAGAATCTCCCACTGCATCTCCTGCTGGCAGCAGGATGACAGCTGAGCACAGAAGCAGTAGAATAATTAGAACAGTGAGCACACAGATTTGCATAACCATGGTGTGATTACCTGAAAATAAAACCCCCAATATGAAAACCAGAGCAGTTTCAGTCTCTAAGTCAAGGATCAGTATAGAACTGTTATTAGTGAGAAGAGGGATTAGGGAGAAGAGGAACAGCAACAAGAAGTGGATTCTTCAGTGGGGACACTAACATGGAACTAAAACCACTATCAACAGTTTTTCAGCACCCTTGTGCTCCACTTGGTTCATTTTTTTATTTAGTGTAAAGTAAAATCCCTTTTGCAGAAGAAGGGGAAGCTTGCATGGCTCACAATTTCTCTGAGGCTCTGAGGTTAACAAGAGATTTTTGCAAGGACTTCCCAAGTCTTTTTTATTTAATGCCTTAACAGTAGTCCAGTTCAGGCTCCTCTGCCAGCTTTTTAACTTCCAGGGCTCTAGGTTTGACTGCAAATACCCAAACTGTTCACTGGGAATACGAGGCAAGGGAAGCAAGATTGATATTAGACATTTCTCCATTCAAACTGTCAGGGAAGAACCTAAAATAAAAAGCTTTTAGCTGTTTAATCTTAAGGAGCTACATGAGACCTGCATGTGTCTCATTCAAACCTGCACCAAGATAATGTAATAACACTCCACAGAATGAACCTCTAATTCAGTTTTAAGCTCAGTGCTCTCACACAGCCATTAAAGGTTAATTATGACAATTATTTGCAATTGATAACAATACAGAGGTGCAAAAATGAGTTTTCAGAAGTTCTAAAATGGAGTTGGATTATCTTTCATAATTATTTCTTATTTCATCTTGAAAATGTCAAACTGCCTGAATAAATACCTGCAATGCATTTAAAAAGTGAAAGCCTTTAAAATAGGTTTTTTTTACTTCTGTGCAAGCTACAGCAAAACCCATTAAGAAATTAAAAACAGCTGGAAAAAGTGTTATTAAGGAAATATGCAAACTTATTACAGGTATAAAACATTCAAGTGAATCTTAACTATATTTTCTTGAGTAACTAGAAGTTACTCCACATATAATGGTAGGCTACCAATTTTTTATATTTTTTTTATATTTATTTTTATGTATTTTTAATTTTTTTCATATTTTCTTGAGTAACTAGAAGTTACTTCACACATGTAATAGTAGGCTACCAACTTTTTTTATTTTTTATATTTTTTTTTATTTTTTTCATATTTTCTTGAGTAACTAGAAATTACTTCACATCTTTTAGACATGGACAACGTGTTTAGAACTGTATGCTTACAACACATTTATAAACATGCACTGATTACCTTCTTCAGTTGTGTTTCCATCTTCAAACATTCCTCCTTTTTCTGTTCCAATGCAATTTCCAGTGTCTTGAGTCTTGAATCTTTCTTCAGTCCAGATGAAGCTAATGATGAGGCATGTTCCTTAAGATCCAGTAATGATGTCTAAATATAAAGATGTGAAATAATTATCAAGTAAGTGCAATATTTACTTTTTTTCCCTGTCTTTATCTCCCTCCTATCCCTTCACACTATGTTCAGGACCTAATTTAGAACATTTTAGGTTGTTTGTGTCACTGACTTAAGACAGCTTGAATGAATTCAGGCTTTCAGTATCAAAATAAAATCTTGTCTAAATTAATTTCAAAGTAATTTTTAAAGATGGACAGTTCTGCAAAATGGAACTTGTGCTGCAGTGACAGTCATGTTTAAGAAAAACTGGTTTTCAATAAAATTGTATTTAAAATTGTATGTGGGTAGAAGATTTAACCACTGAGAGAGTTGAAAGCATTTCTGTATACAGCTTCCAGGGGGTGAAACTGATTCATGCCACCTTACTCCAAAGCACATCTCAACTTCTTTCTGAACAATTTTCACGTTTGCTTTTTTCTTTTCCCCTGTCAAATGCTGATTTCCATGTAGACAAAACCTTAGTACTTTCTTGGTATGTATTTTTGTACTGTTTTGAGTTTTGAAAAGAAGACTGGCAAATTCTCCAGTACTCTACCAGCTCAGCTTTGTCCAAGGACAATTACTACAAAGGCACAGTTTTCCTCATCTCCAATGTAACACAAATAGAGACAATAAATAATTCTGTCACAATAGATTGGGATTGCTGGTCAACCTCTTTCTCTGTGAGATCTCCTTGTAAAATGCTGACTCTCTCTTTCAGGTCCTTAATGTCTTTCTTGTAGTTGTCGATCTCTTCCTGTTTTTCTCGTTCATCTCTGTCACGCTGCTCCTTTAAACGCTCAATGGTCTTTTCCTGACAAAAGAAAGCACTCTGTGAAGGAAATCCCTCTTACTCAGCTCAGCTTCTGAGGTTTCTCATCACAACACTTCTGACAAGTGTGCCATTTTCTTTTCTTTTCTTTACAGATCCTCAAGAAGGAGCAAACTTGAGGAATCTATGGATTTGTGGCTGTGAAACACCAGGATTTCTGGATCCCTGAAAGTTCACAGTGCTGTTCAAATGCAACCCAATTCATCTGCTTCTGATTATCAAAATCAGCCTAAACCAGGATGTATGAGATATTGCCTCCTGACTTATTTAAATCTTATTTTTCTAAAAGGTACAGTTAAATCAGTGGTTCTTCAGAGAAGAAGGGGTGTAGTGCCTATGGGATGCTGGGATTTATATACAGTAAGAAAAAGCAACAAAATAACTTTTCAATACACCTGATATCAGTGGAGCTTTGGTTATTTTGGAATCTGAAAGGATGTAAGCAAATTCAGGTAAAATTTAACCACAGTTCATAGGATCTGACAGGCTAAGGAGCTGTAGCACTGCTTGTCTGGGAATCTAGAAGAATATATTTAATTAGCCCAAATGTTATCCCACCAAAAGAGAATGGGACAGTCTGTTATCTCTGGAGCATTGCAAAAATTTATCACTAAATGGATTTACAAGAATTTAAAATTTTAAAATAAAATGACAAGAATTTATCATTAAATACTAGATATTATTAATAGTCAGTATTTATAGTGTGTATATAAGTGTATAGTGGATTTATTTATTTATTGGCTATCAATATTTGTACTGGGGGATAATCCCAGTGGGTTCTGCAGCGCATCCTAGCAGGGGATGGCCCCGCCACCATGGACGGGCACTGGGAACGGGAATGGGATTGGGAATGGGATTGGGATTGGGAATGGGAAATGGGATTGGGAATGGGAATGGGATTGGGAATGAGATTGGGATTGGGAATGGGATTGGGAATGGGATTGGGATTGGGATTGGGATTGGGTTTGGGAATGGGATTGGGATTTGGAATGGGAATGGGATTGGGATTGGGATTGGGAATGGGAATGGGATTGGGATTGGGAATGGGATTGGGAATGGGAATGGGATTGGGAATGGGATTGGGATTGGGAATGGGAATGGGATTGGGAATGGGAAATGGGATTGGGAACAGGAATGGGATTGGGATTGGGATCGGGAATGGGATTGGGATTGGGATTGGGATTGGGAATGGGATTGGGATTGGGAATGGGAATGGGATTGGGATCGGGAATGGGATTTGGATCGGGAATGGGATTAGGAATGGGAAATAGGATTGGGAATGGGATTGGGAATGGAAATGGGAATGGGATCGGGAATGGGAACGAGAATGGGAACAGAAACTGGAACAGGAACGAGAGCGGAATGGGAGAAGGAATGGGAATGGGAACCAGGGAACGGGATGGGGAATGGGAACGAAGCAGGAGTGGGATCAGGAATGGGAATGGGAATGGGACTGGGAAAGGGAACAGAATGGGATTGGGATTGGGAACAGGAACAGAATGGGATTGGGAATGGGAACAGGAACAGAATGGGATTGGGAATGGGAACAGGACTGGGAATGGGAACAGAACGGAATGGGAATGGGAACAGGAACGGAACGGAACGGGATTGGGAATGGGAACGGGAACGGAACGGGATTGGGAATGGGAACAGGAACAGAATGGGATTGGGAATGGGAACAGGACTGGGAATGGGAATGGAACGGAATGGGAATGGGAACAGGAACGGAATGGGATTGGGAATGGGAACGGGAACAGGAATGGGAATGGAACGAGATCAGGAATGGGAATGGGAATGGGAACAGGCACGGGATTGGGGAAGGGGATTGTGAAGGGGCATGGAATCAGGATCAGGATGGGGTACAGGAATGGGAACAGGATCGGGAACGGGAACGAGCACAGGATCAGGATGGGGCATGTGAAGGGGCATGGGACAGGGATCAGGATCGGGCATGGGATCGGGGTCGGGATGGGGACCGGGCAGGGCAGCAGCGGCCGGGACGCCGCAGGAAGGAGCAGCATTTCCCACGCTCACTTTCTCTGCCAGCGCCTCCTCCAGCGTGGTCAGGGCGGTGTCGGTGTTGGTGGTGTCGGCCTGCAGGGATTTCACTCGATCCTTCAAGCTGCTCATCTGCTTCTCCTTGTCCCTCAGCTGCTCTTGCAGGTTCTCGATCTTCAACAAAAGGAGCCCGTTGTAAGGCAACAGCAAGGAAAACCAGCCAAAATCATCTCAGGGTACATTAAATGATTAAAATTATCCTTAAGGAAAATAAAGCCTAGTTCTTACAATCCTCCCTCAAAACAACAAGTGACATAACCAAACCCATCAAATCTAACAAGGAATAGGTAAACTTCCCAACAATCGGGAATAAATTCAGAGCAAGCAAGTTCTGAAGAGTATTATTCACAGGAACAGCATAAAGAAAAACCATTATTCCAAATTTCTGAGGATGCTGGGCACTGTGTCACAGAAGGATGATCAACACATGAACAACAAAACACATTAAGGAAAGAAAGGAACTGACAGAAACCTTACTGCAGACATAAACTAAAAAAAGCACTTGATAATTAAGAAACTTGTGAAGAGGTTTTTATTATTTTTAAATAATCTTTTTATTTTTAAATCATTTTATTACTTTATATTATTTAATATTATTATTTTAAGTATTTTCTTTGGAGCCATTGTAATTTTTGCTGTACTGGCGAGCTGCTTGTTTATCTTACACAAGGTGCCTTGCTATATGATGGACCAAGACAAAGTGCCATCCCCTGGGGGGAAAATGTACCAGCCTTGATTTCTGTGGGTGTAAAATTTCATCTGATTAGGAGATCTGAACATCTCTTTTGATACTCTGAGAAGACCTAATGCCAACCCCCTTTCATGCATATCCACACATCAAAAGAAACAGGTGCACTAACACGATGATAACACCTCAAAAACAAATTTATCAACACAGGAGTGAAGTGTACACAGATTTCTCAGCTGTTTCCTTTTTGTGTTGTTCTGACACTTCTTGCATCAGCAAAGGCACATTGTGAACTAATGAATGACATGGGGCTTGTGAGGCACCCAACTCCAAAACACTCGGAGCAAGAGGCTCTTTCAAAGGTATTTGTAAGAAATATTGCCCCCAGACAACCCCAAAGGCTACCTGGCCCCATATTCATCATGATAAATTAAAGCATTAATTAGCTTTTTGTTTCACCTATTGAACAGCAGTTTGCAGCTGCTTGGTTATTGGAAATACAGCAAATGCACTGTTTTATTCTTCAGCCCTGGAAAACCAGAGTTTTTGTTTTTGTTTTTCAAATGGCTCTGTGACACGTGCACTACAATGCCATCTGTACTGAAATTACATGTGGAGCACAGCAGAACATGGGGACTGCTTTATCTTCATCATTTGTTTCCATTAGGAAAAGAAAAAAGTTCTAGGCCTTCAATTTATGCTCAAAAACTGAATTTGGGCACAACACCACGAAACAAAATTAAAGCCCACCAAAAAACCATAACCAGGGCCATGTCACAGCAGTCAGAAATAAGTGTAAGAACTGAAAATTCCTCTTTTTATACACTCCCATCAGCTGTTTAATGAAGCTCTGAAGCTCCATTAAGCCATGGAGCTTCAGAGAGAGCCCCAGCAGCTCTGAGTGCAAGGTTCTGGTGCCCAAGGGTGGCTGATTTAGACCTCAGCAGCTCCCAGTGCCATCAGTCTAGACTGGCTGGGACAGCTAACCATGAAAACACACTACAGAAAAGGCTGAGTTATTCTTAGACTGGTGTTTACTCCTGGAGGAGAAGGGCTCTGGCCAAAGCTCTGGCTGCCTGGAGAGGGGGTTGGGCTGGGAGCAAAGCACACAAAGAGAGACAGCTAAATAATAAATAGTTCAGAAAAGAAAGAAAGAAATAAAAGCCAAATAATCCAGCTTCAGCACGTGTGAAGGTGCTTAGCAAGGCAGCACAAGCATTTCTTAGCACGAGCCCAGAGTGCATTTTCATGCTTCAGTGGCAATGTTTTCTATGGGATTTTCCCATTTTCACCAAAAATGGGATGTGTATGGAGCGTGGAGCTGTCTGTTCCTGCTGGCTACATGCATCCTTTTCAGTCTGGAGCAGTGAAAGGTGGGCTTTGGTGTCACTGAGGGAACAGCAGCTGTGCCAAAATACCCCCAGTCACATCTGGGCACTGCCTGAAAAGCCCACTGCAGCTCCAGCTGTGCCTTCTGCAGGGGCAGATAAATGAAGGAGCTGGCCCTCAGGCTCCAGAAAACATTATGGCATTATGGGGCAAAGATGAAATATTTCTGTAATAACAAATGCAAAATTTCCCTGTGAAATGGGATAAATTGCCTTCATTCCATTTTTCTCCTAAATCTGTGATATATGAATAAATATACTTAAATAATAAGTGCATGCTCTCCACATAACCTGAAGAAGAAAGCAAATAGTCTACACTATGTCCATTAAGTTATTTAATGAAGAAATTTGCTTTTATGTCCTTGCAGGTAGTTTGAGAATCCTTCCAAAAAAGAATAGACAATGCATTCCTAACCAAAAGAAAAAAAGAAAAAAAATTAAAGGAAATTCTGAACAAATTCTCAAAAAACTGGTGAAAATGAAACAGGTAACCAGAATAGGGTCTCTTTGCTACCCAAGAAGAGATGAAATAAACCTTAATGGAATCTCCAAGCCTTGTGGAACACAGAGAAGCAGAAGGATTGCATGAGCACTGTTTATTCTTGTAATACTCTGAGATGACAGATCTCAGAAATGTTCCACAAACCAAAGGAATATCCATATATCTATTACTGTACCATATTTCTAAAAAAAACCCAAAATAAAAATGAAAAGTATATACTGTTTTTAATTATTAACCATCTTTTTTCCTTGCCATATTTACTTATTTTGCAGGTAAAGGCAGTGATCTGTGGCTCAGTTAGCAACATTTTCCTTAGTGTAAAGGTGCACAAGGCTACACTGGCACCATCTGCTCTGCATACCCATTTCCCCATCAATAATGATTTACTGGAATATTTTTTCCAACATTACCAGTTGTCAGCCACTATCATCTTTCAACTTGGGTGATTTATTCTTAGTTGTGTGGAACTAATTATTTTGCCTTCCAGCCCTGAAGCACAGAGTGGAGGCAAGAGAAGTTTCCCCCGGCATTCTGCTCCAAGGGCAAGGAACATTCTGCTGCTTGCAAACACAGGCTCAGTGAAAAGCCCATGCAAATGCAAATTAAAACCAGCCCAGGGATTTAAAGGAAACACATCTAGTTGAATATCCATCTAGATTCCCAGATTCTTCTAGTGAGAGGTTCCCAGATCCTGTGCATCATGCTTCAGCTGAGAAACTCTTGCAGAGTGTCCACCCTCTTGCCATGCCCTGGGGTGTGAGGAAATTGAAAAACAATAAAAACTATTTCTGTTCTATCAGTGACCTCTGAATAAATGAAGCGGGTTTATGAAGTGCTCATTAAACCTCTTCCACCATCAATTTAACACTTGCTAGTATTCCTTCAGGGTGGTACAGGAGCAGATGTGCAAAAGAACATCTCTGGGTTCTCTTTAGCCTCCCACTTTTTTGTTCCCAGCTTTCCCCTGGGAGGAGCAGGGAACAAATAATTAAATTAAATAAAATAAATGTGTAAATAGGATCTCAGCAATCAGAGGGGTTTCAGAAGGTTTCTGGTCCATTCCTGTGGCACAGCCATCCAAATAAACAACAACTTCACATAAGCTGTTACTTCTCCTAACAGTTCTTCCCTGGTTTTGTAAAAGGCACTCTTGGTCACCCCAGCTCCAGGGTCAGTGACCACAAGGAGATGATGGATTACCACCAATCCCAGGCAGAAATGTTTCCTTCACATCAGGAGTACTAACATGGGGACAAAAGATGCATTTTTGGAAGGGAGGACGGGTGAGTAAGCAGCCATGTGATGACAGAACAGCTACAGCTCTGTCTAGCTCGAGACATGCCACTCCCTTCAAGGTAAAATTACTAATGTAATAATAAAAATTTGAGAGCCTACAGTCATGCTTGAATTGCTGCAGCCCCACAGTATTTGAGAAGCCGAAAAAGATGGGCTTGCATCAAAATCAAAATGACAACATCACAGTTAAAACAGACAGGATTGCATAAAAAATATTTTAAAAAATACTGCTGTGGGGAAAAAGGAAAGAGGTTATTGAGAGATCACCTCAAGTACTCAGAGACTGTTCTGAGCTGTACTGCTGGATTTATAATTATTGCTCTATTTCTGAAAGTCATGTTTTGGAGAACATAATGGAAACCTGTAAGCAGATATTACTGGGAAGTTTCCTAAGATTAAACTCAAGTTTTATCCATGTCACACTGAAAACCTCACCATTTTAATCGTCTTCCTATTGCAAATCCTGCAGAAGCACTGCTGGAACAGTCCAGCATGAATCTCAGAACTGTGTATTCCATTCAGCATGCAGAGATTCTCTGTCACAGGGGTGATTTTCACCCACAGCACTGCACTGAGCCATTCCACTGACAGCAACATTCCTGATATTCATTTTAAAGGTTAAATTCCCAAGACTACCAACAATGTGAAGCTTTAGGCAAAGCTTGTCCTCTTGCAAGGCTGAGATTTTTAAGTTGTTTTAAAGTTCAGGGCAGATCAAACAACTTCCCTTTTTTTTCAATTAGATTTTGGCAGATGCAAATCAGAGTTTCATCCAAAGTTCATCTGCACTCAGTAAGATTTTTTTATTTTTTACTTTTAGATCCAAACAATTGATATGAATAAGGTCACATTGTTGTCAAGTCATATTCTTGTTCCTGAACCATCAGACTAAAAGCCATCCCAGGGAACACTGAATTCATTTTTATTTTGCTCCCCAATAAAGTTTTCTTTTTGCTGCTCCTCTGCTTCAATGCTCACGTGGAACATCACTGCCTTTGCAACATCACTCTGGAATATTGGGCACTTGATGTTGCTGACTTTAAAATGGTGGGGTTTTGTAACACCTTGATACAGGGAGTCTCAGGTGGGCTAGCAAAGGAACACACAGTTAATTTAAGAAAAAGAACCAGGCTAGAAAGGGTGAGGACAGCGTAGAGGACTGAAAGTGAATTTTAAATGGCTAAACTCCAGCATTCTGCTGCATCTTAGACATTCATACTTATGTACTGCTACATGGGGTCCAGTTAAATTTATAAACAGCTCCCAGTTAACTAAACTGCTCCCAGCAGCCTAAAGTTGCTTGCTTTTCCACATGATAAAAATCTTTCTGTCATTTTTACTCTTGTGATCTCCAATCTGC
The DNA here is from genome assembly GCF_971803275.1 of Cyanistes caeruleus. NCBI lineage: Eukaryota > Metazoa > Chordata > Aves > Passeriformes > Paridae > Cyanistes > Cyanistes caeruleus. The sequence continues at coordinate 83,098,494 of NC_141704.1, forward strand.
AAAAAGTCCTTTGAAACTGGCATAAAGCTCTATAGAATTTAGCTTTACAAATAAAGTACTTTGTTGTTGTGCAGCTTAGGAAGGACAAAGAATTCAGTTTTGTGATTGCTACTTAAAGAAAAACCTTAATTGTCAGATAAATAGATGGCTCACAGACAGACAGGTTGCCACTGCTTCAAAAGGAAGCAACTTGCAGGCAGAGGAAAAAGAAATTTAGGAATTGCAGGACACTTCATGAAATTAGTGCCTTATTCTTGACCTGAGCTTGCAATCAGGGTGACTTGAGAAAAAAATGCAGGAAGAAGTGATGATTCAAGAAAAATTGACTTGCACAGACAGTTAATTTTTTTTTCTACCTCTAATAAAGGAGCAACAAAGAATTGACACTGATCCAACAGACTATTCTCTTTCCATTGCCTTTTCATACAAGGGTGCTTTGTAAGTGTATTTATACCAGCCAGAAAAACAGTTAATCTATATAATTAATTAATCAATTTAATATTAATTATTATAAATTATAATAATTATTATTAATATTATTAATAATCTATATAATTATTAATCTCTAAGGACATCTATTTCTATCCCTTTTTCTTTCATCCTCCCTTTCTTTTGCATACCCAGCCAACCTCTGGTAGCACCAGTTTGCTGACAGACCACTGCAAAAGCAGAACTAAGAACAACAATCACCATGAACTGTAATTCCAGTAATTTCTAGATAGCAAAGGATTTTTCTGTACTGTCACATTCAGTACAGAAAAAGCAGATTAAAGCACATTTAAAGCAGATCTTTCAAATCATGTTCTCAAAATATTACTATCATGTTGGCAATAATATAAATATTCTGCTAATAAATAGCTAATAAATTATTATTAGCTATATAATATATATTAGTTATTATTATAATATAATAATATTATTATAATATATATTATAATATTATTATATAGTGATATTATTATAATATATATTAATATTATTAAATAATAATAATAGCAGGTATAATAGTTAATAAATTATTAGCTTCTGCTAATAAATAGCTTGAATTTCCTTCAAACCCAACACAATCTGTCACTAAAGTTTGCTTTTTCTGAGAACTGACACTGAGAGAAGTTTTCCTTACAAGCTTCTAAAGATACTCCAGCACAATTCAAATCAGGGCAAAAAAAATAATAAATTAGGACCTCAAGAATTAAAACTGTTTTTGAGTTGGTAAATGTCCTGAAATTCACATTTTCAGAGGAGCCAATGTATATGTTGTTCTCAAGCATTGTCTCAGTTCCAAAGCACTGCCTAGAAAATATTACTCATTAGCAATGACTCACATCCTCAGACAGCTGTAAACCAGTTAAATTTAGTTGTGGAATTGCTTCATTCTGAGGAGGTTCAATGATACCAATAGGCTGGGCCAGTTAAAAGCAGTGTTGGAATGAGAATTCTGCTGTGGACACTGGAGAGAGCTGGGCAGGGCTTTGACACTTTCTAACCCACTGCCAGTGCCTCAAAGCACAGACATTGATGTCACTGGGCAATATTTGATGTCAAATGCTATCAAATAACACAAAAGCTGCTCAGAAGAGATTGGATTTGGCAATACATGAGCCAGTTGTTTGGTTGCATATGGTTAATTACATAATCCATTAAAAATTCTCATTTATCTCAGAGCTTCTCTGGGTGACCTTTGTTGGTATTCATCAGGCAGGAGACTGCAGCCATTATCCAGCACCAAGGTTTCAACCTTGGTTGTTCATCAAGAAAATCTGTTGGGTCCAACTTGAGTCTGATACTTCCATTCCCTCAAGTAATTTAAAACAAAACACTGCTATCACAAACACCAAAACAAAATAGTTTAAACTCTGCTGCTTCTCTTTGATGAAGTTTAGATATTACTCATTTATTTAATATATATTAAAATGTCATTATACTGAGAGCCATAATTGAAATCATCTGGTAATTAATTTCCCAATCTAATTATGAATAACATCCATTTTGTTGAAATCCTGGCCTAATCACGCAGAATAACATCATGCTAATTCTCCTTTCAGCTGTGTCCTGACATTATGAAGCAATCTCTAAGGCTGTGTTTTCCAAAGTTTTACCCCTATGACCAACCAAACACAAAAGGATTAAAAACCCAGCTCTTCTGAGGACATTTACTCACTGCTGCTCCAAGTCTCTGAACAGGCTTGGACAAAATTGTGCAGAGATTTGACTTAGGAAAGTTCATTACAGAGAAAACACAAATACTACAAATTGGAATAATTTCATATTGATGGATCCCAAGTGTTCAAAAAAAAGAAAAAACAAAAGTACTTTATTGTGCAAGGCTGGTAAAACAAGGGGGGAAATTAAACCTAGTAATTGTTAAGTTATTAACAATCCTGATATCCTGTTTTGTAAGAAGCAGAATAAAACTAACAAGCTGGGACACTGCTTTTTGAACATCTCAAGGTTCACAAGGTTAACACTTAAAGTAACATTTTAGAAGTGCAAAGAGAAAAAGTTTCTACACTAAAAATTAAACTTCTTTACTTGGATAAACCCTGTGCTTCATTTCATTGCTAATTACTGTGAAACCAACAGTCCTTGTTCTATGGCAGCTTGATCTCTGTTACTCAGCAATAGTGATGATGCTTTCCTGACTTGCTGGAGATGTTGGTTTTGGTTCTACACAGAGCAAGGACAATAATAATTCCTGAGTCACATTAATACTGATACCTCCCTGCTTAGGGACACACGGTACAGAGCTGCATATCACACTCCCATAGCAGCAAAAAAAGGTCAAAAAAGACACAAAGAGAGGAAAGGCTGAACTCCTCAGGGCACTGAAATAGCCAAGAATGGAAATCAGGGAGCAGAAAAGACCAACCATTGAGGCAGAGCAATGGACAGGATGGAAAAATGGGATTTAATGCTGATTATAAAGGCAATCCTCACAGCAAACTAAACTCCATTCACATTATCATTTAGGCTTGCTCAAGCAGAAGGCTGTACAACTTGAACAAAGATTTTAAATTAAATTACGATTCAGACACTGAATTACTTTGCCCAAACCACTGATTTATTATGATCAAAGATACACTGTAGGGTAAAACTGTGCAAACCCTGAGGGAAGAGCTCTGGAAAGGAGGGATGCTTTAAATCCCAGTGCAAAACATGGCCAGTCAGCTGTGATTGTCCTGCCTCATTCTCCTGGGAAGGATATGGACTGATGAATAGCAAGGGATCAGGAAATTACACTGTAAATACTAAATAGGAGTGTGTGTTTGTATTTTTCAGTATTTAGCTATCACTGCTGTTACAGAATTACTTCAGAACACAGTGACAGGTAACAAAATATCAAACTCTCACATTAGTTAGTGATCCACACTCATAAACCCCTAAAAATGTTAAGAACCTAATGTATTAAATTAGTACCATCATCTGCTGGAACCTCTTCACCATGCAGAGGAGCATCCTAAGTATGAAATGTGTGTTATTCTGAGACAAAAGGACCTCAGTTTCCTCTGCTGACATTCCCCCAGTTCTCTTACCCTCTGGGTGAAATCACAGATTTGAAAGCTGTTGATATGTTTGTGCCTTATGGCACTCCTAAAGACTGCATAAATTTGTCCAGAGACCCAGCTCTGAGAACTGTTCAACCTAGTGGGTTCAAAATTCACTCCTGAATCCCAGAAACTCTTGATTTAAACTGGAAAACCACTCCTTCCTTGTTCTAGTGAAGATCCCTAAGCTAACACAATCACTGATGATGTTCCAGACACAGCTCAGACAAAACCCCCAGGGGCAGAAAGGGCTGGAAATTGTGAAGCCTGGCAGGCCAAAGAGCAAGGAAAAGCCATGTGAGGAAGACTGATGTCAGCAGCCTCAAAAATGGCACACACCCTTGCTTTTCCTGCCTCTTCAATCATGGGGAAGTTTGTCTTGCACCACAGTGAATACACCAACAAGGCTGATTAGCTTTATCTTGCCAGAAAAACTACACTTTTGATTCATAATGAAGGCAAGGGGCCCAGAGCTGGCTGTCTTCCCAGATCCCTTCAAGAAACCAGAATTTGTCACTCCCCCTACCTATGAGGGATGTCCTGTCTTGAAGGACATGATATCAAAGTGACTTCTCCTCTTTGAGGGATACCAGAAAAGTTCCTCCCCTATACACGACAGATTTGCTGAGCTGTGGCTCCAGATAATTCCAGAAACTGCAGTTTTCTTGTAACTGAGCTGTTGTCCTCAATCTCGTGTGCATCAGTTTAAAATCCCTCCTCAGCCAGCTGCAATAGTGGAACCAACACCATTAATCTGCTTTTCTGTCTTTGTGTGAGCCTGCTTACCTACAGGGTAAGTTACTTCAGATAAAAAAAACAATCAAGCACTTTAGCTGCTAAAGTCAACAGGAGGGATTCTTTAATAACATTATTAAATACATATATATATATATATATAAATTATATATATTATCACAAATCTAAATGGAGAGAGTATTCTTTACATAAGTTCTCAAAATAAGAAACTAACTTGCTATCTTCCACACAGAGCAACATTTGATTTTTAAAAAGAATATTAGCATACATCTGGGAATACAGTTACATCTGCTACATACAATCCAGATCTTTTTCTTTTATTGTGGTATCACAAAATGCTCAAAAAAAAGTATAAAAATATAAAAATAAAGAAGCACATTCTCCACTTAAAAATTCTAAATTGTAACATAGGTAGACACAAAACCTTATTTTGAATCCAGTAGGTTTGTCTGCCATAGATGCTGCAATAGCAGGAGGAACTGTTCACTGAAAATTACTGCAATAGCATAAAAAGTGTATTCCTTGGGTAAATCCCTGGAGAAATCACTGTCACCTCTACAAGCACCTGCAAACTATGGACTATCTGCCATGGAAAATACTGTCTCAAGCTAAGCTTGGGGATCTTTTAGGATCCATATTCCAATCAGAAAAATGTATGTTATTAAATGTTGTTAACTGGCTCTAAAGAATCAAAGATACCAAATCTTTGGGATCTGCCTGAAGCTGCTGTAACAAACTCAGACACCTTTAAAACTTCAGCAAGGAGCTGAAAAATGATATGAAGATATGAAGAAACTGTGCTGTTCCCCTGCCCTAATATCATTTTATTAGTTGTCCATTCATGGAAGGAAAAATGAAACAACCACACACCGTGTCACCTGAGCTGGGCTGCAATTACTCTGAAAGGTCTTGGCAGATTGTCTGAGAGCTGGAAACTCAAGATGGAGGGGTAAGAACCCTGCTTTCAAACTGGTCATGGCTCACTGTAAAATGAAAATAAATTCTGTGTTGTGTCCTGATTTTCCATGTGGAGATTAACTCACCTACCTGGATGGCTGAAAAGAGTCTCACATGATAATTATGCTGAATTAGAACTTACATAATGAAGCCTCTTCAGCCTTCTTTGGCACTTTCATTGCTACCACAGGTAGTATTGTGAGAGAGGGGAGGGATTAAAAGCCTGTCTAATTTTTCCTATTATTCCTCTAGCTGAAGATAATTCTATTATCTAAAAACCCCACCCCACATGGTAAAGCAATTCTCAAAGTACCCTGGTGAAAAAGAGAAGCTACTGTAGGCAGCACCTTGGACACAAAGGGGAACCAATAAGCCAGAATAGCTTCTAGAAATCTCTAAAAGAGAAATTTGAATATTGTCTTGTTCAGTGGTCAGCAAGGCTGTGACAGAAGGGCCTGAATGAAAGAAAAAGCAGCAGCAGCAGAGCTCTGATCTCCCCTCAGGGAGAAGCTCCCCACGTCCCTCCAGGACACATCTGGGAGGTCACATCTGTCAGGTTTAATAAAGAAGCTGACACAAGCCTGTGGGGATGTCTGGTCTTTTTTTGTGGCATTTGAAATGTCTGAATTTGGTGTAGAACCTGTTCAGTGGCGTGACTGGAGACCTGGAGTAAAAAGAGCACAGCTCTGCCAGGGACTCACAGAAATGCTCTTGTAACTGGGCTGGATAAGCCCCTGATTTCCTGAGGAAAAATTCCCATTTCATCAGCCCTGGGAGAGCAGAAAGTGCAGCACATCCACCTTCACCTCCCTGCAGAAGCTGGGCTGATGAGCTGGAGCTGGCTGCTGCCCCTCCTGCACTGCCCATGGTTCAAGCACATTAAAAACAGAGAATAAACTTGTCCACAGGAATGGTACAGAGGTAAAAACCCCTGCAGGGAGAGGCAGGAGACACATGCTCACCCTGGTTGTGAACCAAGGTGCAGTTACAGAGGTAAAAACCTCTCCAGGGAGAGGCAGGAGACACATGCACACCCTGGTTGTGAACCAAGGTGCAGCCCAGCTTTGCTGGACCCTGTGATGCTGAATTATTCTTTGCTGCACAGCTCACACGAGGGGAATGACCAAGCCAACACCTGCAGTGTGGGCACTGAGTGACTCCTAACGAAATGCCATCGTGGGGAGGCTCAGAGGGATGGCTCAAAGGCCAGCCTGCATTTTATAATTTTATACATTTGATAAATTCTATAAATTCTTAGGAAACCATCTCTTCATTAGCTTGGTAGGCAAGTTCAGGGTCACACCTTGGATGAAATGACCATAAATCAGATCTTTGAAAATGCAGTTCCTTCCTCCTCTGAGCTCTCTCACCTCCTCAGGGCTGTGGCAGAAGGTAAACCCACTTCAGAGATGAGGGAATAGGAAATAAAATAAAAATAAACTTTAAGGTACAAACACTGCACTTCAAGGTTAGGAATACTCAACCAGTTGTAGTAACTATGTAGTAACCATGAGCAGCACTGATTTTAAACAAACACATCTTGTTTGCAGCCCCTCTCTCCTGCCACACAGTATTTCTAATTGTTGAGCACAAGATGTTTATTCTGATTTCCAAGTTTTCTGGAAAGCAGAGGACATGGATTTCCTGTGGAGAAAGGTAATGCTTCTTACTCAAAAGTGCAGGAGCATTTGAAACCTTCCCAAATTTTAGCTAAACAAGTCAGCACAGCCAGCTAAGAAAAAAATCAGTCTGTGTTCTTCCTTTATCACAGGTCAATTATCACACAGAGCATGGGGAGCTGCCAAAAACACTGCTACGTTCAGACACTAAAACTTGCATTTTATTTGCCTGCAGCTGCATTGCACAAAGAAGGGAGTGTTAACCCCCCTGCCCAAGACAAAACATGACCTATCTCCAAAGCAAGAGGTGATTGATTCCCTGTTTTGGGGTTTTTTTTCCATTTCAGTGTATTATTACTTATCTTTTGTCCCAAATGCTATTTCCTTTGCTTTCAATCAAAATGCTTTGATTGCAAAATATTGATTTTTTTTTTCCTCATTTCTTTTCACCCTTGTCTGCCAGCACAGATGGACAGAGGTAGCATAAAGAGTAATTAAGCACCATTTAATGTTTTTCAGGTTCAGATTTCAAGCTTGCCCAGCATGGTCCCTACTTTATTTGCAAAGACCTTTTCCCCTGGCCTTGAGTTTTACAAATTTAAAATGAGATTTTATTCAAGATCTATTTTCAATGAAATGAGAGAAAAAAAAAACAACAATCCTGAAGCTCTATAAAACCAAGTTTTTGCATTAAATTTTCAGACATAAAGCCAAAGTCTTCAAATTTCTACCTTATGCCCTACTTCTATTGTCTAAAATAAAGGTACTACCTTTATATACAGCATCCCTGTATGAGCTTAACTGGAAAGACTCCAGGATTTAAAATGTGAAGCATGTGGTTTCCTCAGCAACCTGGAAAATGTATTTTGGTGCCTACTGGGTATCAGTGATGATGCCAATTGTTATGTTAATTTTTCAGATCTCTGTTGTTCATAATCTTCTTCTGTGTCTTTCAACTGATCTCTGTTCAGCCAGTGAACTTCCAGTACTTCCTTCACCTTGATTTTTGGATGAGCAAAAAAGAATACTTTACAGTTCCCCACCTTATCCAATGCAACAAAAATAATGGCTCATAAAGCAAACCATGAGGGGATCTGTGTCAGTGAATCCACACACAGACCCAAAGATAAAGGGTGAACTTTAAATAATGTTTTGTTTCAACAGCAGCAATTTGGGATAGCAGAGCTTTGGGCACCAATCCAAACAAATCCCTGTCAGTGTCACAGGTGACAGATCAAAAACAGGCACAGAAAATAAAATAAAAATCAATAATAATATAAATAATATATATTATATAATATATATTAAAAAATACCCATTTGACTACGGCTACACTCTGGTACAGGCAATCTGTAAATTTCAAAAGAATTAATCAAGTCTTCTCAAATGGCTGAGTCATGTAAGTTAATGATTTTTTAATAAATTCTGTTCTTGTCAGATCTTAAGCACTTTAGCTTTTGCTACACATTTTATTTGTACCTAGCATTAAAAAATATTAGTGTGCAAAATTTAGTTGATTAGAATCCAATTTCAAAAATATCCAACTTCAAAAATATCTGAGCACCTGCTGAGGGAAGAGTACTTGGCTGAAAATTGAATGGTATCCACTGACCCAAGTCATGATTTGGTTAAATTCCTTCAATGTGCCACATCTTCACCCTGTTCCTTCTCCTAATTTCCAAATACATATTATTTCCATACAAAAATACTAATTAAAACTATACAAGAAAAGCACTTTTTGTACCACGTGCCTTTCATGATCTTCCACTCTGCTCAATTAAAATCTCTGAATACCATTTAAACCATGTCAGTAAATATAAAACAAACATTTACTGTCAGATAACAAAGCCAGCACAAGAAAAAACCCAAACTACTACCCATAATATCTATGACCTCTGAAAATACTTTAAACTGGACCTTCAGATCTTCAACTGGAATATAAGATTAAAACCTGCTCTGTCTGAACAAAACAATTTGTAACCAAAAAAAAAAAGATTATTGTGCATGGAGGTAAAATTTAAAGACTTTTTTTTATGGCAATAAAAATCCAAGCTGTCCTGGAAGGTCTGAAGGATAGCACTTGGATAAAGCAGAAAACGAGGTGTGCACTTTAATAAGATGCACTCTAGAAATGCAAAAGAAGCAAAAATAAACCAGAGTTTACAAGGATTAAGAGGAAAATGTTTATATGAGGCTTCTGAGTCTCCAGGCAGAGGGCAGAAATCGCTATCTGTGCATGAAAGGACAGCCAGATAAAAATGAGACTTCATCATTTTTCCTGAAACACCTGAAACAGATTTTATGCAAGTTCCCAGAACTTCTACAATAATACATATTAAAAAATCAGGCAAGTCCTTCCTTAGGTATTTTCTCAAGCTCTGCTTTTCTGTGGAAGATGTTAAAGAGAACAAGAGAATGCAAAGCCCTCTCTATAGAAAATCCCACACCTAGTCTTCAATTCCAGGTCTGGACAAGTAATTAAAAATCTGAGTTAAAGACATCAACCCTCAAACTTTAAAGGCCTGCACTTCCAGTTATTTACCCCAGGCTGTACAAAAAATAAAAAGGAATTCCATATTGCAAACCTCAGATGAAAGAATTGTCACCTTGTGGATTCTCCACAAGAATATTCTGTTAGCTAGTCACAGAAACAGAAAAAAACCCCTTTGAATTTACAGCTCTCACAATTTAACTGCTCATGTTAAAGAAAATGCCTCCAGCAACTTCAAGGCTAAAGCAAATTCAAATCTCTGCAGGCGATTCTACAGGAAATATGTATTTTTCTAGAGATAGTTTATATGTTTTTATACAGAACAGGCTGCCCAGAGAAACTGTGGATGCTCCATCCCTGGCAGCATTCAATGCCTGGCTGGACAGGGCTTGGAGCACCCTGCTCTGCTGGAAGGGGGGGAGCTGGAGGGTCTTTAAAGTCCCTTTCAGCATTTTATGGTGCTTTGTTCCTTGGGGTTTCTTTGTTTTGTTGTTTTAGGAAGCTCAGAGACAGGAGAACACCACAAACTGCAGTTTATTATTGCACTGCTATCCTCAGCAGAGCTGTCCAGGAGAACAGGACCTTGAAGCTTTCACATTTAAAAGCCTGGGTCCTTTCTTTCCAACCTGAAAATTCCAGGTGATTTTACTTGAAAGCAGCAGGGAACAGTCATGAAAAAGCAGGTCAGATGCACAAAGACACAAAATGAAACTGTCTCAATATGGATTACAGTGGTCTCAAAAAAACAAATATTAAAAAAAGAACCTTTAGAGCTGCCTAGAAATGATCTAATGAAAGATCATTCTCAAGTGTCAAGCAGAGCAAGAAAAGGTGTGAAAAAGCAGTGGAGGAGGAAATGGAAATAAAAGCAGCTCAGTGACATTTAACATTTACACAAATGTCAGACTCCCCACCTCTTGGTTAAACACTCAGCTGGGATCTCAATCTGGGTCTGGAGGCTGCACCACCAATTTCGTAAAACAAAAAGAAACACAGCACAAAAATCAGGACTCTGTGTTTCTGAAAGGATGAACAGTCAGAAAAATGAGACTGGGAAGATGGGGAATTAGGGATGTGCTCTAGAATTATTAATGACTTATTTGTGGCTGAAGTCCATGCCTGAACTTCCATTCCTGTGTGAGGTTTGCTGTAACAGAGCTGATCATGACCTAAACCCTCGTGATTTACACTTACAGACAAGAAGAAAAGGCATTGGACAAGTGTCAGAAATCAGTCAATATTCTGAGCTATTAATACACAAGAATTCTGTAGAATTGATTAAAGGTCCAGGAAAAAACAGAACAAAAGCCCCCACATCCTCAGCCTAATACACTGAATAAGAGCTCCAAGAGCAGCTTCTCTAAAGATACAGAGAAAAAAAATGTTCCTCAAATTAAAATTTATTGCAGTGCACACTTTTCTCTCTTTTTACCCTGTGTAGAGGAAAATTGGGATATATTGTGTGTGCAATTTTCCAACAATCATCCATAATGACATCCATTCCCTAGGACTCAATACCCTTTGGGAAACCTCTCCAATTTGTCTGACACAGTCTACATGGTTTTTTACCCAGACCTCCCCCAGTTCACTGATAAGGGCTACATTTTCTTATCCAAAAAAACGTGGATAGTCTGATTATCCTATTCTAGCACTTCCCAAGAAATATTAAGTATGATAATACAACATTTCTAAGGAAAGTTACACAAAGTTCTCCACAAACTTTCCAAGGAGGTTACAGAGAAATCATCCCAATTATTTCTGCTGCCACAAGCCCTCACTCACTCAGTCACACACTGAAGTCATCATCAGCCCTGTGCTTCAAACTGGCTTTGGTGAGGTGCTGGGTGGGAAAAGATTGGTTTTCCAGATCATGTGCCCTGCTACAAATGCCTCAGCCACAGGTAATATTAAGATGGAAGCAGAAGCAGCACATGGAGTCAAAAAAAAATTCAAACAAATTCATCCTCCAACATATTCCCATGGTATCAATGGGCTCTTAATCTCCAGAATGTACATTCTGGTTCAGACTCTGACAGCCTTGGAAATTGAGAGGCATCAGATTTGTTTATCTGACCCAGAGCTCTCCAGCCTTACCTTCTTCTGAAGAACGTTAACTTTGCGTTCCTTCACCTCCAGCATGTCCTTGAGGTCGTGGATCTCGCCTGCCTGGGTGCCCTTCTCCTCTGCCATCTCCTGGATCTGCTTTGTCTTCTTGTTCAGCATGGTCTCCTTCTCCTCCAGACGTAACCGCAGCGCATCCACCTGCACCCAGGAGGGCAGAACAAGCTTTGTTCAGCACTGAAGGAGAGAAACCCCAAACTACACCTCCACAGGGGAAATATTACAAACAGATTCAGAAATCTAACACCTCTTTCTTGAAGAATTCAACACACATAAGATTGGGATAAAGCAGTTATCATAGGAGAGACTAAATAGGAAAAATAACCAACCCTGTTATTCCCAAGTGTATGGGAATAATGCTCCTTCTGGGAAAACCTCAAATCATACTTCTCACATAATTCAGGCTTGTATCACACAACCCTGAACTACTTTTCCTCAAAGTAGAAGCCAGCACAATGTGTTGTGGAGAAGTTCTCTCACATGCAGGGAAAATGACCCCTTTATTTGGAACATTACTAATAATCAGAGAATAAACATTGACTCGCTGCACCAGGCAGTCACTTCATAGTCCAGGTTTTAAGCACAGTAACAGCTGAGGCTGAAGGTAATGAAAGCAGAGCTCTTTGCAGCCACTGCAGATCACAACTGGAAAGAGGTTACCTTAGGATGCCTCAGGATATTTTGGCTCAGAAAGCAAAGTAATAGTTTAAATATAACGTGTTTTCCACAGCATGCAGTGTTATATTAAGGGTACAATTGAACAAATGACACAGTGCAGGATATTGTGGGTGCAGTTTGGACACACAAACACACTTAGAGCTCCCAGGGCCTGAGTGAATTTAGAAACACTCTGGGAAGCCTGCTGGGACCTCGAGCTTCAAAACTGCACCTTGAGCATCTTTTGCTTTTCCTTCTGCATTTCCCTTCCATGTGTGAAACAGAGCTCACAAGACAAAGGAAACGGGAGAAGGAATCAGAGCTACCTGAATATAAATTCAATGAGAAGAGTAAGGTCAGAGCACAGACTGATCTCCAAGACTATTGTGGAACAGGAAATCCAGCAGCACCGAGCACCCACGACAGCAGAGGAACCCTGTGACCCCTCTCCACTCAGCACTCAGGCACAGCTGCAGTCTGCCAGCCTGGCTGTAATCTCTTTTGACACTATCAGATTTGGTTCCTGTTAGCTGAAGCCATTCCAGGACATCAGTCACACAGAGTGAACAGGCTGATCAATGGATTTCTTGCTCCTTCTGCAGAGCACAGACTGGCAGAGACGTGAGGTGAAAGGATGACAACCGGGGGACAGCCCCAGCTGGGGCAGGATTTTTAGGAACTCGCTCTGCTCATGGTACTCCGAGCAACATTTAGGTTTAACATGTTATTCTAACTCCATTTCATTTCGAGTTGCTAATGGAAAATTGTCTCTGAGGCTCTGCATTTGCAGTGTTCACCCCCAAAACCCTGTGGTGCTGTGTGTGCCTCCTGTGACACGGAGCAGTGAGCGCTGCAGCCCCACTGCCACCTCTGCGTCTGGAGCCTTCTCACTTACACATCCCTGATTAAAATCACATTCCTCACCTCTCACCCAGCAAGGGGAGCATGCAGTGTGAGCTGCAGGGACATCAGAGTGCCAGCCCTTACCCAAATATGATTTATAGGATGGATAGTGCTTGCAATGAAAGGTTTAGCAGGTGGATCACGCTTCGTCTTCTTTCTTAAAACACACAGTTCTATAGATTGATTAGGTATGTTCTGCCCTGGGAATCTTTGATATTAAAGCTAAGGGTCACTTTTATTAATTCTTGAAGGGAAACTGAAAATCTCCCTCACAAGAAAATACACATACTCTCTACAGTTGTGTTGCAAAATATTTGAGACAGTCCAGATGCCTACAGCACAGTAGTGCTCTTAAGTGAAAAGAGAACATCTGCAAATAGAAATTTATCCACAGAAAGCTTTCCATTTTCTGATTGATTATGCTCTTTGAGCTCTATATTAGCTTATGGTTTGGGGTAAATTGCATTCCTGGTTTTATTTGTGTGAGGTCCTTGCCTAGAAAACCATAGAAAACACTTTTGAAAGCATTTTCAAAGGCTGGCAGGACACACAACCATCACCTCAGCACTATTCCTGGCAGAACACTGCCCTTGTTTATCCATGTCAGCTCAGTTTATGCATGGCATCCTCCCACAGTGACAAGAACTGAGCTCTGTGGCAGTCAGGTGATGCCAAACAGAGGCAGCTCAGGATTTTCTCAGTACATGGAAACGACCAGGCCAACACCACCGAGGTGCTGATGCCCCTTCTCCCCAATTTTGTGTCTTGGATGGTTTTGTTTTAACCCTGGGTTAACCTAACAGCTTTCCCAGTAATGGGATTTCCTTCCCAGTAAAGCCATTTCCCAGTTCTGCAGGGCAGGAGGAGCCTGGCAGGGCAGCTCAGGCTGGCTCACCTGCCCTGCCTGCAGCACCCAGCAGCTCCAGCACACCCAGAACACCCCCAACCCTCCCAGGTACAGGGCAAAAACACCTCTCCTCCCAGGTACAGAGCAAAAACACCTCTCTGCAGCTGGATACCAGCCACAGGACTTCAACTCCTTCACTGTAAGAGGGAGAGATGAAAACCTGTCTTGGGAGCCACTGACATGTTTCCATAGGAGCTGTAAATAACATTCTGTGTCTCTGTCCTCTGTGTGTCTGGTCATACATTAAACATGTAGAAGTCCAAACTTCTAAGGGAAATTAGTCCATTAGTAGCTCCAATTACTGCCAAAGAAAGCACAATATAAAAAAAATAATATTTAATATAAATCTCATCTTAAGCCTTTTTTAGAATCTTGAATTCTGCAATGACCAGTCTTAGCTTTAGAATATTCCCAAACTATAGGGAAATCATTTAAATTTTCAGAAGTCATTGAGTTTCAAACCTCACTGTTTTTCACTGTGCTTCTGAGTTTCAGGAGCTTGCATTAATAGGACTGAGATTGAAAACAAGAGGTTTTTTCCCTGAGTTGTATCATCCTCTCCACTGTACAGTAGCAAACAGGTTCAGACCCTGGTGACTCCCACTTGGCTTGAAGAAGATGTCAGTGATGCCCAGAAAAAACAGCATTCTACTCTTTTCCTGAGTGATCCTTCACATCTGCCTGTCCCCTGTTCAAACCATGGCTGAGCCATAATTTAGATCAGGGGAACCCAGCCATCCTTCCCTCAGTGGTACCAGGGGGTAAAACCTCCCCCCAAAATTCAAAAAAAGTTCAATTTCAAGCAAAATTCCAAAGTTTAATTCTCTGTAGGCTTGACTACAGCAGAAGGAGCAGATGGAATACCAATCCCAAAATGTGTTCAGAGAAATGAATGTGTTCAGAGCCTGCAAAGGTTTCTAACAGGAGCCAGCCACTTTTTAAAGCAGATGTTGAAGTGATTCCATGTCAGCATTCAAAATTCAAAGATCATCGAGAAATGCACAGAGACATGAAATTAAAATTGGTGTGTGAGGTGAGAGTTGCTTTTTACCTACTGTAGCTATTTTTAGGTGAAGTCTCCAAGTATGAGAGCACCTTTTAAAAAAGATCAGGTTCATGACATTTTCCATTACTGACTGGCAAATATATATAAATCAAAAAAAGGAGTTCAGCCTTTTTACTGAAATGAAGACTTTAAAGCTATGTTTATTGCCTGATCTGAATGCAGTGGTAGTTCACAAGACTTAATTTAATTCTCTGGTTTTGACATTGATCTCTCTTTTTAACTAGATTAGACTCTTCACCTCCCCTAGACCAATGGCAGCAATTCAGATCCAGTATGGTCTGTGGATGAAAGCAAATTCTTCATGAATTCTTATGTTCTAATGAGACATTCAAAGCAAATAAAAACCTCCACGTGATTAGATTAATTTTTCTACTAAATATTAATCTGATTTTACCATAGGAACAGAGCAGTTACAGAACCATGCCAGCTTGGGCAGCACACAGAAATAAAGGAGAATATTCTCACTTAATGCAATTTCTCACTGTGGCCACATAACTTCTGGCACTGACCTAAGCTGAGGGGCTCACTGGGTGAAAACTTTATATGGATAAAGCTTTAATTCCAGCATAAATACTGACTTGGTTTTTGTTTTGTTTACAAAGTGACTGTACCATTTTAGAGCCATTTTTAGAGGTTTCTACACCAATTGAAGAGTTAACCACAATATCCTCTCCACCCCACAGCCCTCAGGATAAACACCCCACCAAGAGCTCGTGTGGCAGGTGGCAAATCCATTCCTGAGCTCTTTTATCAACACTTTTCCCCACCTGTGAGCAGCTCCTTTAACAGGAGACTAAATGAGAGGTTCAAGGAGGCATTCTCTTTCCATTTAAAATGTTTATTGAAATATGACTTTCAAGAACTGGTCCCCTCAGAGGAGACAATGAAGGACAATGAATGTCAGACACTGCAGCTCTCCTCCTCCTCCTGAGAGAAGTTAATTGTGTTCTAACATTTCCCAGCACTGTCAAGAAGCGAGGCCAAGCAGGACCTCACATTCCTTCCTCATTCCCAAAGAAAAACCTTGCATGGAAAGATATCCTTTCCTTTAAAAAAACCCCAAATCACCCCAGGATGATGGGATGACATTGAGGTGACATGACTGAGATGACAAACATCTCAACACTCTGTTCTCAGTTTTCAACCCTGTACTAAAGAGGATCACATGTGAACACAGAAAAAAGTAACTCTGTGATAATTTAATTGTTGAGCTTTCTGACAAGAGCTCCAACAGGGGTAAAAGAGATGAGATTATCTTTCCAAAAGTATAAATAATGTCCTGGAAGGAGGAATCCAGCTTGGTTTTTTGTTTGGTTTTGTGAAGTTCATGAGAACATCATTTGGAAGCAGCCAATGAAGAACAAATGTTCTCAATGATTATTTAGTAATATTACTTGTTAGAGAGTGGAATAATTTTCTGTATTCAAGTACTCTGGCCTTTAGGTAAAATAAAATCAAGGTGTTCCAAATAACTGTCAGGAGCATCTATCAGTGGTATATAACCATGTCTCCTTGGTTTTAAATACTCTGTTCAATTCTGGACATTTTAATTGAATAAATATGTTTATCTACCACACCAGCTGAAATTATCACCCTCTACTGAAGTCTTTTAGCTTATTAATAACATAAATTTGTTCAAGAAATTAATTTCTCATGCCTGCAAAAGTACTACTGTTTATTACTTAGAAGTGAGGAACATGTTTCTAGCTTTGCAGGTTTGTCACAGTACTGCACATTTAACATATTTATATTCTTTTAAGTCACTGCAATGGACCAAAGCCTGCATTTTACCTTTGAAAATGTTTATTTACCTCACACCTCCTTTCAATGATATTCTGAAATTTAAATATTTCTTTTAAATATACATGCACTAACCTAGAGTACATTCCTGAACTAGCAAAAAGGAATGAACAAATTTAACAGGAGGTTTATGATTGTAAACTGGAACACTTTCCTGGTTATACCCACAATCTCTGCTTCTAAATATTATTATTATTATTATTATTATTATTATTATTATTATTATTATTATTATTATTATTATTATTATTATTATTATTATTACAACAATTAATATTAATATTATTAATAATATTATTTAATTATCATTATTATTTATAATAATATATAATAATATATAATAATATATGTATTATATTATTATATGCTACTATATAATAATAGAATATAATAATAATGATAATGATAATGATAATAATAATAATAACAATAACAATAACAACAACAATAATAATAATAAAATAATAATAATAATAATATTAATAATTGTAATATTAATTGTAATTGTAATATTAATTGTATCTTTATTCTGAGAATAATCAGAAAAGCCATCCTGGAACATCAAAAAATATTTACTGTGTAACTTCATTACTGCAGGTCAACAAGGCCATGGGCACCCACAGATTTACCAATTTTGGCAAAGGAAAGCTAAATTAGGGTAAAAACCTCAGAGCAATTTTCTCATGCTCTTGTAAAAAGGAACCTTGTACCAATGTCAGCCACAAGTTTTTCCTGCACGCTTTTCACAGCTCCTTTGCCTTTGAATCCTTCAGCTGCACCAACACAAAGTTTCTGATGCATCACTGCCATCTCTTGGGCTTCCAATAAAATTACAATTTTCCTGCTTGCTCTTCAAGAACGTCCAGAAGCAACACATTTGTGCTACATTTATTATCTCTTTGATATATTGACATATATATATTGATTTGTTCAGGTATACACCTGGGTCTTACATAATGTTTATTAATTAATAAATATTTTAATTGATTAGAAGTAGTTTATAATAACCTAGTATAATCTATAATAATATATATACTTATAGGACTGTAAGTAATTTAATATTTATTATTAATATATTATATTAATGTAATTTAATATATAGTATTAAATAGATATGATATATGATATGTGATGTGATATGTGATACAGTATATATGATATATGATATATATAATATAGAATATAGAATATAGAATAATATATAATATATAATGTATGGTATATAATATATATATTATATATTATATAATATATAGTATATAATATATAATAGATAATGTATAATGTATAAGGTATAATATATACAATATATAATATACAATATATAATATGTAATATGTAATGTATGATATATAATATGTAATATATGATAAATAATATATAATATATAATATATAATATATAATATATAATATATAATATATAATATATCATATATCATATATAATATATAATATATAATATATCATATATAATGTGTAATGTGTAATGTGTAATGTGTAATGTGTCATGTATAATATAAAGTAATATATATTATATATAATATATATGATATTATATATATATCTAATGTAATACTGAATAATATATATGATATATTATATATATTATATACATAATATGAAATCATTAAAATCTTATACAATATTATAATTTCTTAAGCATTTGTCATCGAAACACAGTTTAGAAAATACTCTCCCTTTACCTTGGAATATATAATAATATATAATATAATATCTATAAAAATATATATTTTATATATCATAAATAATAAATATATATAATAAATAATATATAACATAAATATCATTCCTATATATATACATATATACATAAATACATACATATATGTATATATATATACACACACACACACACACATATATATATACACACACACACAGATTTATATATATGTATAGAATAAACCTCCAAAGTCCATATTTTAGGTGTAAGCACAGGCCCACAAGAAGATTATCTTCCTTTTTCTTCTCTCCCCAGGCTACAAGGTGACTGCAAATCACTGCCCCAGCTCAGCCCCTCAGCTCCTAATTCAGCCAGGCACTTCTGCACATTCTCAAACACTCTCAATGGTTATTTAGCAATATTACTAGTTAGAGAGTGGGATAATTTTCTGTATTCAAGTATTTTGGCCTGTAGATAAAATAAAATCATGGTGTTCTGAATAAGTGTTGAGAGTATCTATCAGTGGTGTATAACCATGTGTTCCTGGTTTTAAACACTCTGTTCAATGCTCACAGGAGCAACCAAAGCTCCCAAGTGCTCCCAAGGGGACTGCACAACCTCAGAGCAGGAGAAATAATGGGATTTCTCTCTCTGTGTGCACCCAGCAGGAGCAGAATGGCCACCTCACCTCAGTCTGCAGGATGGCAGCTCTCTGCTCCTTCGCTGTCAGGGACTCCTTGAGCACCTCGATGTGCTGCTTGCTGTCAGAGAACTGGTTGGTCAGGGTCTCCAGCTTGGTCTGCAGTGCCAGCAGCTCCGTGTCCTTGCGGGACAGCTCCTGCTTCACCTGCCCAATCTGAAACACAGGGACACAGGGAAAGAGGGACACAGCTCACACCTGCCCAATGTGAAACACAGGGACACAGGGAAAGGGACACAGCTCACACCTGCCCAATCTGAAACACAGGGACACAGGCAAAGGGACACAGCTCACACCTGCCCAATCTGAAACACAGGGACACAGGCAAAGGGACACAGCTCACACCTGCCCAATCTGAAACACAGGGACACAGGGAAAGGGAGACAGCTCACACCTGCCCAATCTGAAACACAGGGACACAGGGAAAGAGAGACACAGCTCACACCTGCCCAATCTGAAACACAGGGACACAGGCAAAGAGAGACACAGCTCACACCTGCCCAATCTGAAACACAGGGACACAGGCAAAGGGACACAGCTCACACCTGCCCAATCTGAAACACAGGGACACAGGGAAAGGGACACAGCTCACACCTGCCCAATCTGAAACACACAGGGACACAGGCAAAGAGAGACACAGCTCACACCTGCCCAATCTGAAACACAGGGACACAGGCAAAGAGAGACACAGCTCACACCTGCCCAATGTGAAACACAGGGACACAGGTAAAGAGAGACACAGCTCACACCTGCCCAATGTGAAACACAGGGACACAGGTAAAGAGAGACACAGCTCACACCTGCCCAATCTGAAACACAGGGACACAGGCAAAGGGACACAGCTCACACCTGCCCAGTCTGAAACACAGGGACACAGGCAAAGAGAGACACAACTCACACCTGCCCAGTCTGAAACACACAGACACAGGCAAAGGGACACAGCTCACACCTGCCCAATCTGAAACACAGGGACACAGGGAAAGGGACACAGCTCACACCTGCCCAGTCTGAAACACAGGGACACAGGCAAAGGGAGACACAATTCACACCTGCCCTGCAAAAACTGCTACAATCACTCACAAATATCACCAAACAGTCTGGTGCTCAGAAATTATCCCACAGCCTGCACCTATCTTGAGTGAAAGGCTGGCAAAAATTCGTGTTATCAGCAAAGGATAGGAGGAAAAAGAGAGGGGAGCACTGTCACCAATTTGTCAAGGGATAAACTTGTCCCTTTTTATCAGTGGCAATCTGTTGTTATTGATCCTCCAGAGGACTGACCAAAGCCACGTAGCAGGGATAAGTTTATAATGAAGATGGAGCAGAACTGAAATGATAAAGCACCCCTAGCCTGTGACATCAGAGCAGGTGAGACACCATTGTGCTCTTTCAAAGCAGCACAATGTTTGCTTTGGAATGATAAAAACAGTGTTTTAAAAATGGGATGGAATTATAAAAAACAATCAGCCAGCTTCCCTCCAGCTCCTCACCTTTCAATCCAGCACTTAGAGAGGATGAAAGGCACATTTACTTTGCATTTACTATTCACAGAACCAGCATTTTATTCTATGAAACTTTATAGTTTGGGGAAGTTTCTAAAAGCAGATGCAAATATTCATCAAAACAACATGAAAACTCTTGGTGGAACTGCATTTTGTTGAGAGCATTTTCCCCAACTTAATTTGGTCGATTAAATCAGTAGGGAAATGCAAATTTATTTTAACAAATGCACACTGGATTATTATTTTTTTAAAAAAACTGATAGTAAAAAATGCGAAAATGAAGCAATGATATTAGCTAAAATCTTAATTGAAGTGCAATCATCACTCAGTGATGAATTTTTATTACATCTGAGAAAAAAAAAATAATAAAAGAAGACAGGGAAGCCTAAATGTAGTTTTAAGTCCAAGTTTGTAACCAACTTTCTGGTTTGCTCCCTGTCTCCCAGAATGGCAATATTTTACTCTATAATACAATTATTATACTGTAATATAAAATGTAATTTTATATTACATTACATGGATGTATTTCTAAAAACTAAAGTTTTCCCTCTCTTAACTTGAATAATTCTGTTTGTGACATAAAAAAAACCCTTAGCCCCAGAATACATTGCCCAGTGCTTCAAAACAGAAATTAAATATTAAAAAATAATCCTAGTCACTGTTCATGTTTGGAAACCTGGCACATGAACAAAATAATAGTATAATTTATAATTAATTTTTAAAGGTTTTGATTAGAATAAATCCACACACTTGTAGAAATAACTGAGAAAAAAAAGCTTGGGGAAATGCAGTTTTATATTGACAACACTATTTCAATAATGGGCAATTAAAAAAAGAAAACTCTTTACCAAAGAGTATTAAAATAGTAAAATATGTGATGAAGGACTCCTGTGTGAAACAAGAATGGGAAAGAAGGAGGACATGCTCTCAAAAAAACCTCTGAAATTCATTTGATTCAATGGAACAATGAGAATTGTTGGTTTGTAAGAATTTGTGGAACTGCTCAACACTTTATTTTTCACTCAATTCAAACCTGCTAGTTTCTTTTTTTGCCATATTTTAGGAAAAGCAAATACGCACAGAGGATGATTCTGACGATATTTCAATTCCAATTCAGCACCAAGGTGTTGATGTCAGCAGCACAATTCCTGCTGTCAGCCAGCAGCTGCACAAAACTGCCAGCCACAGGACAACTGCTGGGAGGAGCTGAATTATTTATCTTTTCTGGGGTATCTAAACAAAAAAATCCTTCAAAAATCTCAGCTGACACAAACTTTTTCAATTAGCAGGTAGCCCAAATACGAGCAAAACTTTCTCAAAAGGACAGATTGCTTCTGGGCTCATCTCAGACATGATAAAATCATGATGTCACCCTGAGATTCTTGTCTCTAAACAAGATTCTTGTCTCCCATTCCAGAGCTGCAGGCCCACGTGTGCCAAAGCTCTTCAGTAAGAACACACCATCCACGCTTGCAGAGAATCAAGACAGCATCAAGTGCTCACATCTCCTCTGTTGATGAGAAACCCTGTTCAGTCTTTGGAGTGAAACTCTGGCTTCAGAGCACAGGAATAACCTAAATTCATGCTGCTAAAATCGAGCAATCAGTTTTAAAAGCGTTCAGCATCCAGCTTTCGTTATCTTTTGTGAAAAAAGGTTCAACACAAGTTTTCAAATTAGGTTTTTTTTTTACTAGGAAAAGCAAATCTCTTTGAAAGTCTGTCCCCAAAATGGGTGCTGAATGCTTCAGAAAATCGTAGAGAAGAGTAGGTTATTGCTCAAAGAGCTCACACCATTAAAAAACAGCAACAAAACAAATACAGATGTTCAGCTGGAGAGTGATGTTATTTGTGGACACCAAAGTGAAGAAAAGGCTGAGCAGGCTGTTAGTTCTACTTGTTACATCAAGTCAGGGGAAGGCAAGAGAAGAAAGGCAGAGGAGTTAGCAAGGCCCAGGGCATGGCCACTGCACACAAAAGAGAGATCTTACTGCAGAGACCTCGGTCTGGAGACCAGCCACTCTCTTTTTCAGGTCCTCCCCTTGAGCCTCTTTGGCATTTAGCTCTTCCTTCAGTTGCTCTACCTGTCACGACATTGTTATGTTTTAAATATTTATTATCTGTCAGCTTCTGGCCAGCCTGTTTCAGCCCAAGAAACTGGGAGTGCCAAAGAACTGAGGGATCAACACTGGTCACTCATTTTCTCCTCCATTCTTCGTTAAGTCTTCTGGAAAGTTTAATGTCTGTGGAATTTCCTACAGGCTGCCAGACGAGAATTTGGTTATGAAACAGAAGATAGATGTTATGGTTATGTTTGCATACATCAAACTTGTGGCACTCATCCCAAGGGTTTTGAAACTGCAGCTCACGAGGAAATGACGGCAGGAAAAAGGACATTCTTCAGCTTAAGAGAAATAATGTTAATTGTCAAGGCACAGATGACTTCTACAATTCAAGGCTGGAAAAAGAAATGCTGTGCAATTGCAGAACGAGGCAGGACAGCAGACGTCAGGGCTGGAGATGGCCGTGAGTCAGGAGCAAAAAGGAACAGATTGTCTGCAGGAGGCAGAAGAGACAGAAATGGAGGAGCTGAACAGATCTGTAGCTCCACAGAGGGAGAGGACAAGGGGAAACTGAAGGATGCTGACAGTGGAAGGAGGAAAGATGGAAGGAATTAGATGTTGCTGTCATCTGCTGCCCCATTCCACGTGAACAGGGCACCCTTCAGCTCCCAGAAGCAGCAGAGAGGGACAAAGAGCAGCAGTGAGAGCAGGTGTAGCTATCCCCAGGTGTTCCAGGGGGAAGGAACACACACTTGCTCTGGGGCAAGGTGTGCTGATTTCTGCAGACACCTCACCCAGCCTCTGCTTCCCACCAGTGATTACAAGCAGGACAAATGCAGTGGCTTACAGCTGCTCAGCACCTAGCAGAGGGATTTTCCACCTCTGTTCCAGGGTTTGGATACTGCTTGCAGGGAGTGCACATAAGCTAATCAAGAAAGGCAGGACTGTTCTCAATATACTTAAATTTACTGTACAAGAGGGCCTGAACCTTCACTAAAGAATGTCAGGACCCGCTGAAAGACTGAGAAACAAAGAATGGATTGACTTTTGCCTGTAGACAATTCAATTGCCAATGTCTGTCTTTACACCTGAGGACCTCTCACTGCTGTATTGTCAATACAATATTGACACTGTATGAAATGAAATGGAATTAAAATGAAATTAATGTCAGCACCACCACTCTCATAGACTCTACTCTGATGCTGACTCCACTGCTGGAAGGAGAGCGTGATGGAAAGCCATTATTGTGACAGGACACACTCCTCTCAGCTTTTATAGCATGAAAGGAGACAAGCAGCTACACAACAGCAGCTGCAGAAAGAAATCTCCTTTCTTCAGCAAACTACCTTTGGAAATACTTCAGACCAAATAAAACCTGAACCAATAATGGATTAGCAATGGTCTAAAAATGAGAGGAGGAAGGGGAAGGGAAAGGGAAAGGGAAAGGGAAAGGGAAAGGGAAAGGGAAAGGGAAAGGGAAAGGGAAAGGGAAAGGGAAAGGGAAAGGGAAAGGGAAAGGGAAAGGGAAAGGGAAAGGGAAAGGGAAAGGGAAAGGGAAAGGGAAAAGGGAATGGAAAAGGAAAAAGAAAAAGAAAAAGAAAAAGAAATGGAAAAGGAAATGGAAAAGGAAATGGAAAAGGAAATGGAAAACGAAAAGGAATCATGTGTGACAATGAAAGGAGAATTCGGGTCACTGATCCTACTGAAACACCATTACAATATTTTCAAATAGGAATTTAAAATTATATCTTTAAGTTATTTTAGTGGCTTCAGGGCAGGTATTCAATCAGTTCTGTTTCCCAGCACTTGACTGGGAGCCAGCCCACACCTCCTAACGAAAGCATGAACATTTCTGTCCTCTGTCCACTCAGCTCAGGGTAACATGGGGCTGTCATTTGTTTCCTCATACCTTATTTTTCATGAATTTGGAATGGCTTCGGTACACCTCCATTTGCTTCATTTCCTCCTCACGTTCCTCTGTGCTCAGGGCTCCGTTTGACTTCAGCATCTGAATCTCCTCCTCCAAATCCCGGAGGCCACGCTCCATGGAAGAAATTTTTGAATCCTGAAAATGATGAGAGGAGACAGGTAAAGACACACAGTTAAATGATTTGTTAATCATTTAATTAATTTGCTCATTTGGAGCAAAACAAAAGGAAATACATGTCCAATAAATTACCTGCCCTTGAAATTTACTTAGGAAGCTCTTAGAGAAATCAGCATTCCATTCTTTACATGTGAGTGCTCAGGTACTCAGTTTTTAATTTCGGTTTTTTACCTTCCAAGGAAAGCAAGAGTTTAGTACTGAAAGAAAACATGGTTCAGGGCAGGAACACCATGTAGGATGAGTAAATAAAGGAACATGAGGAAATGTTGTCTTTTCAAAGAGAAATTTAATTCTCATTGAAAGGACAGCAAAATGTGAGTGCAAGAATGGCAAGAAATTGGGTTTGTGCCACTATTTCATTTAAGTGGGGTCACAAATGAGGAACAGCAAAACACCAAAAGCGAGGAAAATGTGTAACAATCTATTTTTGATTGGATAAAGCAGTAAAGGATTCTGGCTCAGATGTCCAACGTACAAAAGATTTCAGAGGGTTAAAAATAACCATCTGGAAAAACAAAGAAGTCAATCCATCATTATCCTCACACTTCTGCAGGATGATCAGAGGTATTCATTCAGTGCACCTGGTTTGCTGTTTCTTTAGAAGCCTTTTGTGCTAGGGAGAGCAAGAACAGATTCACACAGCACACAGAGCTTCACACATCCTCATGGATCTGGATTTAGGAACCATAACCTCTTAAAGCAGTCTATTTTTTCTTATTTCATTTCCCCAAAATATTTAGTCTTTCCTGAAAGACAGATCTGATTTGAAAATATACTACAGATTTTTATAATCAAAACCCTTCTCTTTCTTTGTCTGATAAGCAAAGCACAGCTGAACAAAAATACATGATTTTTACATATATAGGTTTTTTATTTATGAAATTAGACTTTTTCAAAGCATCATTAAGAAGATCTAATTGGATCTTCATAATGTTTGATACTTAAATTTAAAATTGATAAAGTAGATAAAAAATTCTAGGTATTAAGGTGAAGTGATACACTGAAATTGCCAGCAGTATTTGGCTCCATACCCACATCATTTCCCAGAAATGCCCCTGTGTTCCTCTCTTGATGGTAAAGACACTTAATGCTACCAGATGATCAATTAGTTTGCATTACTATGGACCACAAAGCTGACTAATAAAAGAGGGACAGCAAATGAAAGCTTCAGAGTAGAAGGATAGGATGTAAATAAGGAAAACACTGACACAGAATGGAAAAAGTTGCAGGAGCAAAAAAGGAAAGAATACAAAATAAAAAGGAGGGATACAAAGTGGAAAAGAACAGCTTGCAAAGCCAGTTTTCCATTTTTCAACTCTACTTATCCAACCCCTGTCTGATGCACTTTATGAGCAATACAAGATGAAATATGATTGCACAAAGCTGTGTAAACCACACACTTGATTGTGGCTCCTGAGCTCTTGGCCAGCTGCCATCAGTCCATTAAACACTTAAGATAATGGTTTAAGAATTCAATCACAAATTTATCAGAAAAACTAGCTTTATGATGCCATACAGATGTATTTCTAGCTATATGAAGACCATTCTTTAAGTGGGTGTTGAGTTTGCTAACTTTGTTGCTACACAGAATGCAAAGCAGCATTTCAAATGTTGGTAACATGAAAAGAACCCACATCATAAAACCCCACAAATCATCCCTATTAATCTATCATTCCCATTCTTGGAATATAATGAACTTTTGGTTAACTGTAAGAAATCTGGATCTGCTGCTGCAGGCAGACAGAAGACAGGTTTCTACTGTGTCTGTCTCTTCAGTGATCAACAGCAACAAATAAAATAATAAGAGATAATAAATCAGAATAAAAACATACTTATTTCAAATGACAAGACTGACAGAAGGATATGGCACTTGGTAGAGCCACCTTTCCCATGAAAAGCCATTTTCCAGACCCTCCTGCTGCCCAGGCAGGGTGATTTACCTTCATCTCAATAACAGTTTGGAGAGCCTTTGTCTTGGCCGTGTCGGGAGCGTTCTCGAAGCGACGGTGGATTTCCTGGGCCAGCAGAAATGAAAGCAAGAGTCAGACTAATGGCAGTGTCCCAGCACAAACACAATTACTAGAAGCTTCTCTTTCTAATACAGAGCATAAGTCAATGCTGCTTTCTGATGTTGCCAGCTCACACATTCTATCACTTCTGGTATCGCACAGAGGATTGCCAAGAGCTCGTTCAGCAGAATCCCAGCCTCAGTTACAGAGGCACAGCACAAGCTGCAACCTCTGACAGCCCTCAAACTCAAAATAAACTTGAAATGGGAGCTGGGTCTGCTACAAAGCTCTGTCACCTGCCTGCTGAAGTGCTCTGAACTCTGGATTGTTCTCATGGAAGATGTACACAGAATGCACCTGGGGCTTTCTGAGAACACCAACACCAGGGCTTCTATTCCAGCATGTTACAGGTGCAGCTGCTGTTAATTCTCTTCTTCCAGCATTTCTTACCCCAGAGTGGCAACATTTAACCAGAGAGGATGAAAATCTTTCTCAAGGCTCTTGGCCTTGAGCCCAGCTGAAAATACAGGACTGAAATACAGGATGCAGACAGGAGCTCCATGTGATATTTCTGTTGATGTAAATTCAAACTGCTTGCTAAGGAATAAAATTACAGAAAGCTGAAACAACTTGTTCTGTCATAGAAAGCTGGGGTTTCAAGCCAACATGTGTAAGAAGAGGAGAAACAATGACACAAACTATTTAAACACTGTTTTTGAACAGTATTGTCCCTACAGCACACTGTAATATCAACTGCAGGAGTGTGAATTCTGATAGTTAATTCTGTTAATTTTATGTTCCAGCAAAATACTTTGGTGCTCTTAGAGCACAAATTGTGATGCCAACAATGGATTGTGTTAAGTGCCCACACACAGAGTTTATCCATCCACTCCCTTCAAACACCTGAAAGACAAATCCCAAGAGCAATCCACCAATTTGTATTTCCAACAGACATGGTGAAGAGTTAAAATTCTGTATGGCTGTCACCCATGTAACTACCTCCACATGTTTAATTATTTGAATGAAAAAGGCAAAGCTGCACAGTGCTTTTTAAAAACACTGAAAACACTGTGTGTAAAATTGTAAAGCTCTTACACAGCTCTGGAGTGAGCAAGACTGAAATGTGCTGTGTGACAGGACAAGGGCCACAGGAACCTTGCAGAAGTCTGGCATAAAACCATTTGCATAAATTGATGCCCATGAATGGTAGTAATAAAATCCAATAGCAGGTTCCTCTGGTTTTATATATTATACTTTGTATTTTCTGAGAAGCTGTTTTTACAAGTGTTTTTGCAGTATATTCACTGAAATAAAAAAAAAATCCTCCAGAAAAAAATAAACCTGAAAACACCTCTAAATATATTTATTTCTCCTAGATTAAGAGAAAACCTGACAGCCTCTGCACAAATATTATTGGCACCATACAGACCAGAGTGGAGCAATGCCATTATTATTCTGCTTACCTGTACCTGTACCTACATTCCCAAAATGGATTTACTCAAAGAAATTAAAACTTGTGAGCTTTTAGCAACCAAGAAAATAAAGGATAAGAAAGTCAAAAATGAACATGCCATACATATGTTTTGGCCACTGTATTATTTTTATTGGTCAGGTAATTTCCACTGCTGCAGAGCCATTGTTTCTGACCTGAGAACAGAAAATCAGCTGCTGCTGTGGAAATGGGATGGGTGGAATAGGCAGCAGGAGAAGTGCATGTCTGTTTGCTTCCACCATTGCTCAGTGTTTTCACCAAGGAGAAAATTCTTCTGAGCTGCCTCTTGAGCAATGCCTGCACCTCCTCTGTCTGGAGCAAAGGAAATGTCCTACTTCTACCGCCTCCAGTCATTCCACTGTCATTTGGATGACATAACCTGCTGAAAAATAACACCTCCCAGCTCCTGAGTGCACAGGAAGGGCTTCATCCTGGCACCATGCCCTGTGATCCTGGAGAGCCTGGGGAAAAAAGCTCCGGAGCACAGAGGGAAGAGCGGCTGCAGAAGGAGAGCAGAGCACAGATCCCCCTCTGAACTCTGAAATCCAGGCTGCATCCCTGCCTCCCGGGGCAGAATGGAAAAATACTGACATTTCTGATCTGGAAACACACCCCACAGATGGGTGAGAATTAAGATCTGAACCTGTAAAACGGGATTTTGTGCGATGGTTAAAAACAGGGCCACACACGAATGTCAGGATCAGAAAACCAGAATGCCAGTCCTTCATTCTTTGCAAGTTATCCATCCTCATAAAGTAACACAGGACTTTTCCTTTACACCCACAGAATAAGAACTTTCTTATGGAACTGCTATTGTTTCCTAACAGGTTAGTAAAATTTAGCATCTTTGAGTGCCAATTCAATTATTATAACAAGGGGTGGCTCATATAAATCTCTTTAATGTTTTTATTGCTTTCATAGGTTCAATGACTTCATTTAAAAGTGACAGGAAGGAGGAAAAACAAAATTATGGATTCCAACTCTAAAGTACATTCACAGACAACAGAATTCCAAAATGGGTTGTTCTGTTCAAAAAAAAAATCTTTAAGATCCAATAACTAGAAACTGAAGGCTAGAACTAGTCAGAAGTTGGGGCTGGGGTTTATATTTCATCTTAATTTTTAATTAAGAATATCTCTTTTTCTTTTCCATCAAATCTACCCCAGAAGATGTGAGATAAAGGTGTGTGATTATCACATCTGCAGGGCAGCACAGTGCCCCTGTGAGGAACAGTACTCTGATTTTCTGCTCAGCCCAACACAGAACAGCTGATCAAACACACATGGAAAGAATAGCTGTGATAAAGTCATTTTATCACACCACAAATAGTTACAAAGTCCATGGGTGTTTTTTGAAAATAATTCAAAATTAGAGAATTTAGTTTAGAACTGAAGGATTCCTCAATATTGAGCATTGTTATCACTGCAGATTATAAACATGTGCATAAAAATGAGGGCTGAATTTAGTCCAAACCTTTTCTTCCCTCATACCCTGGCCTTATCATTCATTGCTATTCCCTCAGCTGCTCCTGGGTCTGATTTTGCACAGGATTTAGAACAAAAGTGAAGGTGCACTCTGAAGCAATAATGTTTTTATACATTAAAAAATACAGGCTCAGAAATACAGCAACTTGGCTCTCAGCAGCCACAAGACCAGCACTAATATTATTCTATTTATAATAGTTATTTTACATAATTTCTATATTATAAATTACATAATTTATTTATAATATCATTAATATAAAAATAATAAAAATAAAATAAATAAATGTCAAACTGCCACAATATCTTTGAGTAATCAATTATGATGCCCTGGGCTGGATCTTTGCATCATTCATTTTGACTAAAAACTGGTTTTATTCTCCAACCTTATCCTCCAGGCCTTACTAGATTAATGTTTTATCTTTTGTACTTCAAGTTCAGTCTCTCAGATGGCTTTTCTGCCTGCCTAGATTTTAGCAACCTGGTTCCAATTAATTACAGTGAAATACAAATGTTACAACCAAAGGAAAATTTCAGGAGGATCCATCAGCTCAGTATTAATGATAATTGTTAATTAAAAACCGTATTTAGTAGCCATAGAAGATAAAATAGATTTTTACTTGTGCAGAAGGACAAATCACACCTGACTAACCTGATTTTCCTCTACCTCAGTCAGAAGAAAAGAGGTTGTGGAATCCCCACGGCTTGGAATTGCTGGTTTGAGCAGAAGGTTGCATGAAATAACCTGTGGGAGAGCCCTTTAATCTGCATGACTCATTTATATAAATATCTTTACTACCTGCTGCCAGAAGGTGACTGGATAGTATCACAATTGTTTGGTTTCAGGGTTTTTTATTCATTGTTTTCAAAAACTATTCCATACCAGTAATTTTAATTTCTAGTTCAGCAAGATGTAAAAATGAACTGCAAAAAAAAAAGAACATATAAGAATCCTGTAGAATTTATTTCATTGCTATTAAGAGTTTTTGCTACTAAAATGATAGAATTATACAAGTCTGGAAGCAGTGATTGTGGCAGTTCCTTCAGAAATGATTTCTGCATTTTTCCACTTGTCATTTCCTGCAAACCCAATCAAGATAATTCCCTGCAAAAAGCAAAGTGTTTTTCATAAAGAGCATGCCTTGGAGAGATGTGCTGGCAGTTGCACACACTCTGAGGATGGAGGGTGCCAGTTCCTTTGAAGCTCACTTACCCCTGGCTAAAGAAAGTCATCTCTGATTTGCAATTGTATTAATCCATTGAGACGATTATTTCTAAATCCAATTAAAACCACAGATATTAGGACACTTAAGTTTGTTAACAAAGGAGTCACCAAAAGTGAAAATTAAAGCTCAGCTTCCTGCTCATCTCAGTGTTTCAATCAGCAGGAAACAAAAGCAAAATCCCCCAAAACTTTGGCATTAGAGTAAAAGCAAGGTAAGGTGAGAACTAATTCAAGCCATTCAATTAGCTGTAAGCAGCAAGACATTGTGTTGAAATCTGAACACAGAAGAGTGAATTCAAAAGCTGAAGAAAAGTGAATTAAAAATTAAAATCGTAATCTTGTAGAACTTCATTTACATATGTGCTATTAATGTATTTTTTTTTTCTCTTTCCCCTTATTTAAGGTGCAAAAACACTCATTTTGTACTCAAACTAGCTTTCAGCTTGGTCATGGAATTTTTAGGATTTTTTTTTATTTCCTTCCACTACAAAGTCTCACAACAAACTTCCCCAGATCTCATTTCTGCAGCAGAGAAGTGCAGGATGATGTGACCATCTCCAAGGAAAGCATACATAGGATGTAATTTGTAAACAAAGCAAATCATGGAACAGGCACTGACAAAGAAAATCTTCCAATATAACAGAACATCAAAAGACATTGAAGTTTAAGCATTTTATATAGAAAGATTAATTTTATATTAAAAGATTTATATATAAATCAGATTTATGCTTTGTTTCACACATAAAATCCTATCTGAAGGGTATGGGAGTGCTAAAATGAAATAGTAAGAAATTTTCCTGCATGCTGAAGACTAATCCATTCACATAGGAAAAAAAATTGTTTAGAAATAAACACAGGAATTAAATCATTTACCCCCCATGCTAGAAAAAGCATATGAAGAAACCTGCTGAAATTTTATTAATTATTTCACTTTGAAGAGACCATAATATTTTCAGAATAATATAATATATAATTTATAATACGGATAAAACATCCTGACAGACAACTGGACTTCTGATTTTTTTTTCCATTTACTTCATACCCACACATTATTTAACTACCATATAAAAATCAGAAATTTGCCATGCTAGAATTAGGTGTTTCAGATTTTTTTTGTTGTCTGGAAAACCAGAAAATTAATACATTATTTTCCAACCTAATTTTTCAACTCTTGGAAGAATTATGAAGCCACCAACCTCTGTACTGAGGAAAGCTGAAAATAATTTCATATATGTTTGAACATTTTTAACTGTCATTCTTTCCTAAGGTGACATATAGAATATTGCAAACTAAAATGGTATTTAAAGAAATTTAAATGCATAAAAAGTATATTGGGAATGCTTTCAAGTTGCAATAACCCATTTTCTCAAGTTTTGACCTACAAAACCTCTGCATGTTTTAAAATTACCTGCAGACTACACAAGCAATTCTAATAAAGACATAATTATTTAAATTATCTTGATTTAAATCACTTCTCCCTTTGCTTCTAAAAGGTCAAAAGCACGAAGCAGCGATAAAAAAGCAGAAACTTCATTTTTTACTTCCTCAGAAAGACATCCCCTGGTATGATGGTAGTGAGAGTTCCAGTTACTGAACCCATCTGCAAAACAAAACTTCTCTCTTGAAGCGTCTTATTTATGTTGCAAAATACTGGCACGGGACAAAAGTGTTCTTTGAGTTAACTCTAATTGCTCCAATTAAAATTTCTAAATCCTCCCCCAAGCCTGGAGCAGAAAAGGGTGAGAATTTGAACACACCCATGGAATAAGGATTTGTTTGCAGAACTGGTGGCTCATTAAAACGGGGTGAGAGAAGGGAGCCAAGCTGTGTGCACGGACACACGGACACGGCACGTCCTTCCATCCCCAGCAGCTCCTGCTGCTGCTCCCTGGCCACCAGCTGGGGGGAGAGGGCAAGGCCACCCCAGAGAAGCTGGTGCACATCACAAACAGAGCTTGGAGGGGATGCTTTGGAGGCTGAGGCACAGAGTGTGTGTCCTTAGCTCTGATACCTGGCTCTGACACCAAGGAAAATGAAATTTATGGGCATCCCAGAGGACCTGGTGCACCTCCCAAACAACACTTTGAGGGGATGCTGTTGGAGTCTGAGACAAAGAGTGTGTGTCCTTAGCTCTGATACCTGGCTCTGACACCCAGTAAAATGAAATTTATGGGCATCCCAGAGGACCTGGTGCACCTCCCAAACAACACTTTGAGGGGATGCTGTTGGAGTCTGAGACAAAGAGTGTGTGTCCTTAGCTCTGATACCTGGCTCTGACACCCAGGGGAACACTGAATTTCATACAACATGAAATTTATGGGTGTGTTTTCATGGTGTTAGAAGATTCAGTCTCTTTTCCTTCTTCTTTCTTCTTCATCTTCTTCCTCTACAAGTTTTTAAGCAGCAGTAGGTGATTGGGTAGAGAATGTCACAGTGCAGCACACAGATGGAGAGTCATCAGGTAATTAAGAAAAATAATTTACATGTCTATTGTTAATTGGGTAAAAATGAGTATAAAGATAAAAGAACTGTGTATTTTGGGGCAATTTTGTGCCTTTTGAGGCAAAGTGAACCAAAGCTGTGGTGAGTTGAACTTGAGCAGAAAGGTCTGAGAAAGACCTGCCAAGTCTTTTGATAATATATTAATATAATATATAATATAATAATATATAATATAATACAATAATATAATATATAATAATATCTGATATAATAATATCTAATATAATAATATATAATGTAATAGTATAGTATATTACATTATATTGTATAATAACATATATTATAATATAATAGTATACAATAGGATATAATATAATATAATATGATATGATATATGATATAATGTAATGTAATGTAATGTAATGTATTATAATATAATATAATATAATATAATATAATATAATATAATATAATATTTTTATATTATATATTATATTAATATATATATATACATAAAATATAATGTATATATTAATAAACATATTTTGTACCCGGCTGGAATAAAAATCCCTCTTGTTTGAATGGGTCCAATTATTAATACATATATAAATAAATAAATAAATAAATAAATAAATGTTTTTGCTTTTAAATATTATTATTATATTATATTTTTATATATTATATTAATATAAAAATAAATAAATTTTATTTGTTTATTTATTTATTTTTTTGTCTGTCTGTATATCTATCTATTTATTTATTTATTTGTTTGATTGTTT
The DNA here is from genome assembly GCF_971803275.1 of Cyanistes caeruleus. Classification (NCBI taxonomy): domain Eukaryota; kingdom Metazoa; phylum Chordata; class Aves; order Passeriformes; family Paridae; genus Cyanistes; species Cyanistes caeruleus. The sequence continues at coordinate 83,132,799 of NC_141704.1, forward strand.
GTTTATTTAATAAAGTCTAAACTGTAATTTACTACCAAACAGTTTCTGGACACAAAAGCATAAAGCTCCTGTCAGCTCTTCCCTCATCCCACACTACTGTAACATGCAAGCCTGGACTCTAGAACTGCTTTCTGAATTAAAAAACCTTCAGGATAAACAGCCTTCTTTCTGTTTCCAAAGAAATTACTGTGGTCAGCTGTCACTGCTGGACACGAATTAAGTCACACAGACACAGCTCAAGGTATGATGAAGGAAAGAGAGAAGTTTATTTGTTCTCTCACAATTTATAGGTTTCTGATCATGGCCAGGGATTGGATTGTCAGGATAACACCTTCCCAACCACACTGGTGAGAGATGTCCATCACAAGATGTGTATCAGAAAGGATGTACACATATCTATGTTTACAGTCACTGTCTTTAGAAACTCCAGCTCCAAAAGCTGAGTTTTCAGGGTGACAGCCAGCCATGTGTCCTGAGATCCCTGCTGGACTGTCCTTACAAGTGTCAGCCTGCCCACAGCAGACACCTCCTGGTGTCTGGAACAGCAGCTGTGGATGCAGCCACATCCCCCTCTGCCACAGGCTGCTCTGATATTTGGGTTATTGATCCGTGTGGATGAGAAAAACCCATTTCTAATCCCACTTTGGGGAGCAGGGAGGCTCAGCAAGCCCAGTTACCTCTGCAGCCCACCACTGCTAACTCTGCACCAGGTCTGGAACAAAGGGCACAGCTATTGGGAGCTATTCTGGAAGCTGGACTCCAGCTGCTGGGTTTCATCAACTGTTTCTTCCTGGTATGAAAATAATTTTGTTGCTGAAAGTTAAGTCTAGAATACCAACAACCATAATTGTCACTAAGACTGAGGAAGGGGTATTAATAATTAAAATAGCAGCCATCTTTTGCTAAGCTATGAAGCTTAAGCTTGTTTTCCAGGGTAGAGGAATGTGATGCAGCCACACTGCAATCTGCTGAAGTCAGGGAATTCTGATGTTCAACGAGACATTTAAGTTCTAATTATTTGTGTTAATGAGAGAATGTCCTCTGTATCAGTTGCTGGATACATCCTGTGCTGGATATAGGAACTTTCCCATGGACTTACATGAATAATTTCTTGAGATCCTCAGAAGTCAGGGCAATTTGGAACAGCCCAAGAGAGTCAAATTGCTTATGGAGATACCTCTCAGAAGCTGCAGGAGAATCCATTTTATAATCTGGATTTGGGAGACTGAGGCAGTGCCCTGGGAGGTGATCAAAAATAAGTGATGTCTTTTATATGAGGAACAATTAAGCAGCACTGGAGTTTTCAGCCTAGAAAAAGGGATAACGTGGAATGGATAGAACAGCCTAAAACTGTGTGAGTGGCACACAGTTATTATCTCATCAGAACCACAACTCTGACCTCTCTCAGAACTTATTTTCCTTAGGAAATTCGTGCAATTTTTAGTACAATAATGGCAATAGGAAAAGCTGAAGAAATCTATTAATTCACATTTAATTTTCAAGGTCATACTGCTGGCCACTGTAACTGCACTGTCTGCCTGCAAAACTGTCTGATGACCTTGAGTCTCAACATCACACTTCAAATCACATTTTTAGGTTTCAAAGCTGGAAAACTGAGGGATACCTTTTTGCTTCAAGATGTAGATCTTTAGTATTATTTCCAGCACACTTCCTATCAGAAATCTAACACCCTTGCAGAGTCAGAAGCAGTACTAGTGGGTTCTGACATCTCAGAACTTCTTCTGCTAAGTTGGTCAAGACTGCTATTAAAATTTTTTGAAGTGTTAGGACATGAAATGGAAAGTGACCTCCCAAGCTCTTGTGAATCCCTTTGAGATATTAATGCTTCCTTTAACAGCAATATTTAGAGAAGAGTTCAGCGTGTCTGTATTTAGAGAAGAGTTTAGCATGCCTTTCCAGATACTGGGAATGCTAGATATAGAACCATCAAGAAAGTAGATCCATTCCTTCAAGGCAGCTCAAAAATTCCACCATTGGTTTCTGGGGTAGCAAAGGGCTAAAATAACCTGCAGCTATGGAAATAGATGAGAACATGGGAGAAGGTCAGCTGAGGAGGGTGCTGCAGACACACCTAACAGGTGCCACACCTTAGAGACAACATCCCAGTGTGAAACATGGGCAGCAGCTCTGAACCACATCCTGCACAGCTCAGGCAGGCAGGTGCAATCAGCTGCAAGTTCCTCTGATTTTCTCCAGCCTGCCAGAGCCCCAGGCATGAGACCTGAGTGTGATGCAGCTAAGTCTGAGCTCACTCGGCTCTGCCTCGCTCAGAGCTCAAGGACAAGACATGGGGACAAACAAAAGCATTCCTGCTGTCACCCAGCTCCTGAGGGAGACAACGTGGAACCTCATTTCTGAGGGTGCTTCCTGGCTGGATCCCACATCATAGCCACGGTTTGAGCTAAAATTACATTATACTCAGCTTACACTTCTCAATGAATCAGGGTAAGCAGCAAGGAGTAATTGATTTTAGAACATTTGATAAATTGCATTTGCACTTTCAAGTCAGTAGGTCATCCCTCCCTCCTCAAGGAAGTCTTTTACCATAAAGGCTAGGACTGAAATGACAGATGATTTCCAAATCCACATGAATGAAACAAGAACTCCTATCTCACAACATCTACTCATCAGCAGCGGGAACAAACGCCACCACGTTCCTGAAAAATTGCACATCTCCTGCCAGCTTCTCATTTATGTTGCTGGACTTAGAGCAGAAACAAATGGAAGCCATTTGAGGCTCTTCCTGAAATAGTTACAAGAATTGGAACACCATTATTATTGGTTGCTAAATAAAGGAAAAAACTGTAGTGCGGAAACTCTGGAATCATATTATGTTCACTCCAGACACTCAAGAGATTACTGCTCTAAAAAAATAAATCTGGCCTAAATCTGGCTCAGAAATGCAAAGGGCTCCAGCTTTCTTATATAAATGCTTACAAGAGCACAAGCACTATGGCTCAGGCCCTGGAAAACATATGAATAAGAGGTATTAAGAAGTATTTATGTGCTGCATACACTCATCTCAAAAAACTCATCCAGGCCTTGCTTTCCTGACTTCTTAGAGAGGGGTCTTAAATCTTGTGTACACATAGAGCTTTCCTAAAAAATGCTGAAGCATGAGATGGACACCAGTGTGCAGAACAGATCATCAGATGGAAACCTGTGGTACACATACATGGACAGCCATCAATTCATGCCTTCAGCCGACAGATGTAAAATAATCTTCACACAGGATCTCAGCAGGAGTGAATCCATCTATGCACATATTTATCTGTGCATCTACACAATCCATGCTCAACTACCAGCCTTTTAGAACTTAATATTCAATTACTTTAGGAGGCTGGTTGACAAGAGGAAAATGCATTTAATAATATCAAAAAATGTAAGGACACTGGCTACACAATAACTCATTTTCTTTCTTTTCCTTTGTTTTACCAAAATATTTGTACTCTACATAGACTACACTGTTATAATTAGGTTAAAATGATTAATAGTGAAGAATGCCTGCCATTGTGCTCTTTTCAGGTACAATACAGACATGACAATAGTTCTCCTGTTTTCAGAAGGATGGGGAGAAGGGGTTACCGTGTGTGCAGCAGTGTCCCTTTAAGGAATTTTTTTTTCAGCTGTGCATCCAGGGCAGCTAATAGTTTTATCAAATACCCTTCACAGCAAGATGACTGTTTCCATGGAAACTGTAGAGCAATCATCCATTACTCTTGCAAAGATTTCTCTCTCTGCTCTCACCTAAACACAGGTAGCTGCTTTCTCTCTAACTACAATAGAACAGAAGAATTCATTTTACAGGCTCTGTGATAATTCACCTCCAGAGCTTCCTATGGAGACTACAGCCAAAGTGGGGCCCACAGCACAAAACCCTGAAAGGTACATGCAAGGAAGCCACAAAAAAGTTTTTAAAAAGGCACTAATTCTGTCAAATGGAATGTAAAATACAGCTTCTAGAGAAGATGGAAGAATCCTTCCTTACAGCTGTGGAATGGCTAGGAGACAGAGGGGAGTTTGAGATTGGAGATGAATGCTGAGTTTGGTCACTCACCTCTCTCAGCATGTTGTTCTCCTTTTCCTTCTGTTCAAGAAGGCTTTCCAAGTGGTGCACGTGCATCTCTGCCTCAGCCAACCTTCGCGTCCGCTCGTGGTCCTCCTCGGTGGCTTTTGCTGACAGACCTTTGCTCTGCAGCATCTCCAGCAGCTTTTTGATGGACTCATCCCGTGCATTCAAGGTCTGTTTCTGCGTCTCAATCCTCAGTTCCATCTCCTCCAAGGTTTTCCGCAGCAGGAACAGCTCCTTGGCCTGGCGCTCGTGCTCGGCGTGCAGGCGCTGGAAGTTCTCCTCGGTCAGCTCGGCCACCAAGGGCTCGCTGCTCCTGCTGCTGCTGTCCTGCTGGAACAGCTGGTTCAGGTCCCTCTGGATCCGCAGCTCGTCCTGGAGAGCCTGGATAGTCATCTGCATGTGCTGCAAGGGAAAACCAACAGTGTCAGAGGGCTGCCCCCGCTGGAGAAACACAGAAAACAGTACGAGCCACATCACACCTCCTGAGCCACCCACCCAGAGGAAACCACAACACCAACAGGGCAACACTGTGGGTTTATAAGCAGAATTGAGGTGGAACTGGGTTACTCTACAGAAAGTTCAAGTTCTCCTTCTATGCCTGGCAGAGGTTGCTTAACACTTAGCAGACTCTTCTCTGAGTGATGCTCCCACTTGCATCAATTTGACAGAGAGACTTTCAAACAGGAAAACATCAGCAGCTTCCAGCAACTTGTGTCAGTACCCTTCCAAATGTCCTGGAGAACAATTCTGCAGAAGCCCCAGAATTACTACAGAATTGCTATCTTGGCAAAGCAGAGGGGCACAGCGCTGTTAGATGTAATATCACCCACAAAACCCCATCGGCTGTGAAGCCTCCCAAGGTCTGCAGCACTAAATCTACACCCAGCACAGATTTCCCATCTGACTCAGAGAAGAAACTTCAGCATTTAATGAAGAGACAGAGAAAACTGGGTAAATGCTGCACAGGGAAAAGGGTCACATCATAAAATGCAATGCATGAGGATTTTAGCACAGAAATTACCACCTCACAAACAGGAGTATGAAGTCAATCCAATGATCAGCAGTAATTTGTTGTGCAAGACAATAAATCCTGTCTCAATGACTGAATACAGTGGCTTAATATAATGGGACAGTACAGGAAAAGCACAGTCTGCCCACAGAAAAGTCCTCCCTTTATATTTAAATAAATAGGTTTTCTCTTCTCTGCAAGACAGAAGCATCAAGCCAGTAACAGAGAAGTACAAACACTGCACAAAGATTTGATTGCCAGAAACGAGATGCACACTGAGTGATTTATCTCTTCTCCCTTAAGTGAGGCAGACATGCCTACAATTTAGTCTGAGTGTGAATAAGTCAGGTACACTGATCCCTGGGGTCTACATTTATATTACAAAACCCAGTGTCTCCAATACAGCTACTTGCAGTATTCACTAGGCTGAAGGACTAAAATAAATTCTGTTCTATGATCAAGCCTGATGCAGAGACACACTGGTGAGGTCTAAAATGTAAAGATGGTGCAAAATTAATGTTTTCTATAAATCCAAGTACTTCATTTTACTCAAGCATTTTGTAAAAAGAGAAACTAAGAAGATTTGGGTTGAAGCATTGCTTCCAGAATATGTTTGTCACAGTTCTTACGTAAAATGCCTTGAAGATGTTAAAAAGCTGTCTGGACATGGCCTTGGGCAAGAGGGGTTGGACCAGCTGAGCTCCCACCAAGCTCAAGCACTCTGTGACTCTATGAAAGGACAGCAGATAGTATTTACAGCAGTTACACACCTTTAATCTGTTTTAGAAGCACAAAGGGCCAGTTTGGTTGTACACAATGGTGCCATGAAGGCAGTCCAAAGCCATTTTCTTGGCAGAATCAGTATTTCAGACCAAGTGCTTTCCCTCCACTTGTGTTCTGGCCTAGGGCTGGCAAGGAGCTGGCAGAGAAGAAAATGGATCCTTCACAGCATCAGCATGAACTGAAATCAGCTTAAATGCAAAGCTCCGTGGTTGGTTTAGGATGCTGTAATTGCCTTTTCTTCTATTCCAATTACACAATACCTGGCAGTTAGCAATTTGGTTCATCTAAAACTACATTTCAGCTTAGAGAATCTGTGTGACAACATAGCACAGGTGTATTAGGTGAGAGAACAAGAAATTACTCTGTTCCAAAAGGTACATTGTGTTTATATATTGCTGGATGCTCAGATTTATTTTCAAGTAAGAGATGAAAAATAGCTGAAGGGAATTAATATGGATTTCCAAAATGTTTTCAGAAATCGCTTTCTTTTTAATTAAAGGTTTCAACTTTCAGTTATTGACTGTGGTTTGGAGAAATGACAAAGTGAGAATGCCAGAACCACATCCAAGCCTTGAAACTGAGGCACTACAGGTAGGCAATGAAAACTGCTGCATCTGTTCAATTTATGAATGATGAGCTGTAAGAGCACTCAATAAAACATTTGCCTCATCTGAACCTATCCCCCACCTATAAAGTCAGTAGGGCTACACCAGCAGCAGTGAGGGAATGTCCTCAAATTTTGTTAGAATTAAACAATAACCCCACTAGATACAACTTTCCAGCCCCACACATGAGTTAATTCCATTTGTATTTGAGAAGCCCTTCTTACCCACAGCCCAGCTGTGTGTTGTTCCTCCAGCTAACAAACAAATTCCCACCTGGCTCTCCACAGACTGCAACTTCAGCAATTCCTTTCTCCCAGGCCAGAAAAGAGCTTCTTCTGAACAACCACATCATCTATTAAATGAAATTATTTCCTCTACTCAACGTTGTCTCGGAATCAAACTTGGGTTATTTATAAACATCAACGGCCTAAATCACCACAACCAAACTCTTGCATTTTTACCATCTGATCTGCTGTGAAATGTCTTTTCAGGTTACATAGACAAAAAACGTGTCTCAGACCCACAGAAATTATTTCCCCTAAATATGGAAATGCCTCCATGGAACTTTTGGGTCACTGAGCCAAAATCTATTTAATGATTCAAATACACGATGTGGAAAAAATAAAATAATACCGGTGACAAACAGGATTTACTGATATCCATCAGTCTGTGAAATAAAGACAAGGGAATTTGGAATACCCAACAATTGGTCAGCAGCTGCCTGCAATTCAGTTTCCCAGGAAAAATGAAGAGCTGGGGTTAGAGGAAAAGTTAGAGCTGAGCTTATGAATAACTCCCACTGTTCTCTGAACTGCTGCTCAGTCAAGAACAAACTTTAATATGAGAAAGGTAACTGGAAAACACCCCACAGAAAATTATTCTGTGCTTTTGACACCCACTCTTTTCCAACATGCAAAATGGATGCAAAATGGATTCTTTTCTGCTTTCCAAATTTTTTTTTTATGGTTCTCAGAATAACAGAACAATATTCTTTACCAGCTGCTATCATAACTGAACTACTTTTAAGGTTAAAATTTCTTGTCTTTATATAATTTCAAAGAAAACATCCTTTTCCCCCTGAAGGAGCAGACAAGCTTTACTAGCTTCTCATCCATTTTTCAGACTTCAGTTTTAAATCAGCAACTATCCTAAAAAGCCAAAATATTTTCCAAGTTCATGCAACACTAGCCACTGATAGTTAATACTAAGTCTAAGACCTGACTAGAGATCTGAAGAAAACTTGAAAAAATACTGTTGAAATAGTCTTATCTAGAAATAAACATGTAAAAATAGTTTTAATACCACTGAGCTTTGTTATGTCATGTAACAACCATGCTTTTGTGAAACAGTTTAATACAGGTAATGTAATTAAAGTCAAAGCAATTATGATGAACTTGTACTTTGCTTGAAGTTTATTGCTCTTATCTCAAATCTTGAGGATTCCCTGTTTTTTTCAAGGAATGAGATCTGTCTTTAAGCCTCACAAATGATAACAACACCTGCAAACCACAAAGGTGTTTTTGTGAGCACGGTTCTGTACTTATGGTTATGTCCAACAAATTGTTCTCCTGACAGAGCCAAGCACCTTCAGGCTCATCTCAAACACAAGCCCTAAAAGGCCACGGTGCAAACATCACCCCTTCCACCAGGTGTTCCTCTGCCTGTACTCCCTCCACAGGTCACCTTCCCAACCAGGCTCTGCATCATTTACATTACAGCCCCAAATTTACATCCCCAAGTAGCAGAACATGATTCAGGCTTTGCCTCCACCTGCCAGGACCCAAACTGGCATTTCCCACCCTGTGGCAGGCTGGTGAGCTCCCAGGACCCAAACTGGCATTTCCCACCCTGTGGCAGGCTGGTGAGCTCCCAGGACCCAAACTGGTATTTCCCAGCCCCTGGCAGGCTGGTGAGCTCCCAGGACCCAAACTGGCATTTCCCAGCACCTGGCAGGCTGGTGAGCTCCCAGGACCCAAACTGGCATTTCCCACCCTGTGGCAGGTTGGTGAGCTCTCAAACTGGCATTTCCCAGCCCCTGGCAGGCTGGTGAGCTCCCAGGACCCAAACTGGCATTTCCCAGCCCCTGGCAGGCTGGTGAGCTCCCAGGACCCAAACTGGCATTTCCCACCCTGTGGCAGGCTGGTGAGCTCCCAGGACCCAAACTGGCATTTCCCAGCCCCTGGCAGGTTGGTGAGCTCTCAAACTGGCATTTCCCAGCCCCTGGCAGGTTGGTGAGCTCTCAAACTGGCATTTCCCAGCCCCTGGCAGGCTGGTGAGCTCCCAGGACCCAAACTGGCATTTCCCAGCCCCTGGCAGGCTGGTGAGCTCCCAGGCTGTAGATGATGGAGAAGCTCCAGGTGCTTGGTTCCCAAAGCTGTGCTGCTGTTGCAGTCTCAGGCTGATCCAAGGCACCTGCAGCTGCACTGGTGAGTTTGGGAACCTTGCTGCAGGCACCTCTTCTCATCTCTCACTGCTGAAGCTTTTCCTTTTTGCATAAAATATTTAAAGATTCGGTAGGCCTGACAGAAAAGTATTAAAGAGAGCACAGCTTCTTATTCTAATTGGTAGAACACATAAGAACAGAAAGACCTGAATAGCAATACTTCCAACTAACTTAAATGTTTATCATCTCACCATTCCAAAGGAAATGGGGATGTGCATTTTAACTGTCTCAGTCAGAAAAAGAAATTTAATTGATATTCTACAGCAGAGACCCGTATTCTAGCCCTACATTTTAGATGAAAAGGAGGCAGCCACTGCTACTACCATGATTTTGAAATAAAGGATTAAATTGTGATGTGCTTTTCAAAGAAAGGATTCCCACACTCATCTTTGCAAGACAGAGCTTGACCTACCAAGCTACAGCGTTTAATATTCCAATATGCATTTGTCCATTTGGGTTTGGATGCCTGATTTAGATTATTCATACTGCAGATACTGCCTGTCTAACTACTGTAATCAGACACACAACTTATCCCATAATTTATTCAAGAAGTCTAAATGCCTTAATTAGACCTCTGGGTTCTGCAATGCAAGCCAGGCACCTAGACACCAAATGCTCCCATAGTTAAGTTCCTCTTAATCTCCTCTATTTAAATTCTAAGTAGGTTAAATCGAGACAATTCCTTTAATTTTTGAACACCAAGAAAAAAATACAGTATGTTCAAGAGAAGCCTGAAAAAAAATCAGCAATAAGAAGGAGAATGTACTCTTTCTCAAAACCAAGGGGAAAACATAACACACAATTATATGGCAGTGTCACAGAAATGTGTCACAATTGAACATTGTTACATTCTGCAAGACTCAACCACTTAAAAAAAAAATTTCCCTGACACTGGGAGAACAGTGAGGACTCAATCATGAGCAAGAGAATGTAGGGTGGTGGTAAGGACAGGGAGGAAAAGAGAGGTTCTATTGGAATATTTAGTGGTGTGAAAGCTTTCACCTGCAAGAGAGAGAGAGAAGTTCAAACTCTTTCTCATCTTCATGAGCCAAAGGAGGCTCCAGTCGAAGCAGTGAGATGTTCTTGGGCAGATCTCTAACCAGGCATTGTTACAGAAAGCACTGAGAGAGATTCTGCTTTGCACAAATACCTGAATATTGACTGACTTCAAAACTCAGGCTTGTATTCCTGCTCCATAAAGGGAAGAGACTCTTTGTTCAAATTAGCCAAGAGACCCCTTAGCAACTCCCACACTCTATTTCCTGCTTGGGGTAATCTCATCTCACTCTGACCTAATTCTTAATCAAAAATTCCACTCACCAGAAAAAAAACCAACCCTAACAAGAGTTTTGCTGAAGTCAGCAGATTTGATTAAAAAAAAAATATATAAAAAAATATATATATATAAAAAAATAAAAATATAAAAAAATTACCGACAAATTTAAGATATTGAAAAGTTCCTGGTCACTTCCACTGTTGACCCACAAATCCAGCAGATCCTGGACTGAATGAGCTTGATGAGACTGCAGATTTGTTTTCTGGCAATCTGGCTGCTGTTCACGCAGGAAACCCTTCGTGCTTGGACACCCACAGGCCAGGTGTGCTGCTCTTGTAGAGTTATTTCCCTTGCTAGGAGCTGCTAGGGGGCTGTGTTTTGGATTAATGCTGAAAACAGAGATGATAACTCACAACCAACAAGTTTATCTCAACCCACAAGCTGTCCCATTTTTACCCACCAGGGAAAGAGTGAGTGGCTGTGTGGTAGTGAATTGCTGGCTGAGGTTAAACCACAACACCACGTTTCCTTTTTTTATTATATATCATAATATAGTTCTGTATTTGTTTTACAGGATCCAACCCAGGAATAAAAAAAAACAACCAAAACAACACGACAAAATTTTCAAAAAGAGACAAATGTCATTTGTTAATCAAACAAAAATTAAGTGTTGGAGGATGCCAGCTAATCTGCCCTTCAGCCAATTATTTTTACAGCTGGCAAAGAAAGGTACACAAGCTTGCAGCTACAAAAGGCATAGCAGGTCTGAAATGTATTTGTACTACATTAAACACTGCCTTACTTTTGTTTTTAGTTCACCATGCCTACAATGCTATTTCTCTAGAAAGGAAAGACACAGTAATGAGGATATATTTTATTTCAGAAGGACAATTCTGTAAGGTCTATTCCTCAAGCACACATCACCACAAAACAAAAGAATGTGAAGGTGCTTTTTGTGTGTGTTTGTGTGTTTGGTTTGTTCAGAAAACAACTTTTGCATTATGACAACAACTCTCAGGGTTTTTTACAACAACAGCATTTCCAACATTTGTAAGAGGATGAGCCACGCTCAGCTCCAAAGAGACCACATGCAAAACGTTAGAGAATGGGATCTGGTCACTGTGAAATCACAGCCTCCCGTGCTGGAGGAGCTGAAATTCTGGCAGCATTTGTGGGAAGAGGATCCTGCAGAATGCAGGGAAGGCCTGGCTGTCTGAGGGAGTCCCTGCTGACATTCAGCTGCAGCCCACGCAGAGACATTGGGAAAAGGGCTAATGTCAGGTGTCCAGCAGGGCTGAGAAGAAACTCAACTTGCTGATTCCAGAAATGCTACATGCTCCCTGTAGGATGGATCAGGGGCTTCAAAACCCTCACTGAAATGGAAATGAGTGGGTGATTTTTATGGTGTTAAGCTTAGACACAAAGTACTGCTATGATTTTAATAGGATTTAATTTGTGAGAGTCAAAGAAAGAGACCTGTATTTTAAACACAACCCTACGGAGCATTACCTCTGAGACAGCACAAGGGTTTGATGGTAAAAAAGTGCTGCAGATAAAGAGCTTAAGTTGTCAGGAATAAATTTGTCAGCTGAACTAGACTCACACCAATGACTCATTTAAGGGGGCAGCATGCAGCCTGATTCCTTTGCTCCTGCTTGTACAAAAAAAACCCCAAGAAACCCCAAACCAGCCTGCAGGAATGAATTCAGGGTCCTAAAGGAAGCAGATCAGGAATCAGGAGCAGCCTGCTAAAACTGTAGCCACAGAAGAACCAAAACTGTGATTCAACCAACACACACACAGGGAAAGGCACATCCATGGAAAGAATGCAAGGTAAAACACAGCAAGTGCAGTACACAGTGCTAAATGTCCACACACAAGATTTTATCCATGGCAAACATCAAACAGCTCACCAAGAATAAAGGCAGGCTATTTCTGTGGTCAAAGTAAAGATATGGGCAGTTTCTACAGAATATCTCATGCACAGTAAAAACAAGACTTATTCTAAAAAAGGATGTTGTGCACATTCTAAATATTCTGAAGAAATTTGTGCACGTACCTGTGTGGTATGTAATTCTGATTAGGCACAGGCAAACCTACCAAAATCCTAAAACCCACATATTTATCACTTTTTCAGCTATGAAAAAGAACTTCTGAAGAAGAACTAAGAACTTCTGAAAGTTCTCTGACTTCCTAAGGGAATTTGAGCCCTCTGTCAGACACTAGAAATGGTCTACAAGGCAACAGAACTCAAAGGAAATGTATTTTTGAAGTCATATCAGTAAGTCCCAGCTATTCTGTGTTTACATTTCCAAAGGTAGGTACTTCTACATCAGTAGTTTACTGCGCTTCAAAAGCTTTTTCTCATGCAAATCTTCCAAGAATCTGCATTTCTCACCCTTTGAATGTCAGCATGGTATGATCCTGGAGCTAAGAAACTGGATTCTTTTTAATGGGCCCTCATCTTTCTTGAGAATAGGCCTTTTGGGATCGGGGAATACATTTGGAATTTCTCATCGGAATGGAAAATTTACATACTGACTTTAACCTCTATTTCCCACCAGGCTGTCCAAACTGGGTTAGCATTACACTACTTAAACAGCATGTTTTATTTATTTACAAATATGAGCTTTGATTTTTTTGCTCTTCTGCTGCTAAAGAAACAAGAGCCCTTGCATATTTGCAGTTTCCTACACTGCAGGAAGATAATTCTTTGCAGATTCTGTTCTCCCCTGGCTGGCAAGCAGAAATTTCTTTTGTCACAAACTGTGTTGATAAAATGGATGCTTGTGCACCAGGTTTTTGTTAAAAAAATAAAATAAAATAAAAGCCAATAGCCAAACATCAAACTGATCTATATTCAGACCAGCCACGACAGAACTTGTAGAGTTCAATCTTATCCCATTTTGCATGTGTATGCAACACACCCAATTTCACCCACAGTACGGATTACTTCGAAATTGCATCTGTGAAATAGGTGCTTAAGTGCCAAATTCAGCTTCTGTGAACCTCTCATCCCATGAAAGTAATTATAAATTGTTATGGCACTTATGGGAAGGAGAATTTTAACATTTACATATGTATGAAGGTCTAATATTTTCAAATTAATAGCATCTACATGAAAGATGACTCATTTGTTAATAGATTAGGAGCCTTTCTGCAAATAATGTATTATTAGTCACCTCACCCAGGGAGGTCAGCAAATCCATCTTTCCATTAGCTGACACAGGGAATCAATCCAAGATAAAAGGTGTTCTGCTACACAACCTTTGATCTTGTGTTCAGTGCTTTCCAACATATCAGCATACATCAACAACATGCTCTAAAAAGGAAAAATAGCTGCTGATTTCTGGTAAGGGAGTACAACATGAAAAACTCATGCACAAAAAAGCTGCTGATCACTTTACTCACAGCACCCTTCTCACCCAGACTCAAACTTTCCTCTACACCAGCTGGAATATAAATCTCAGTGCACACATCCACCTATCCCCATATCCAATATCCAAAATATCCAAGGATATTTAGACCAAAATACCTTGAATAACTGCATTTGCATAAACCAACCAACTACCTCTCCTGTAAGAATATAAAGTTGGGAGTGGGCTGGATCTTTAAAGCTTGTGGAGCAGTTCAAGACCGTGACTGCTGAGGACTGAATATTTCAAATAATTGGTTTCAGTGTAAAACAGCAAGTTTTCAACTTCTGCTTGCCCACAGTAATGTAACAACTTTGTTCTTGCTGTCACTTTGGAATTCATCCTTCATCTGCAAGCCAGTGGGAAATCTGAGCCACCCCATGCTCAGAGACTCTGGATTGGTGACTACAGCAGAAAGAGTTCTTTCCACCCTGTGCCTCCAGAAATTGAGTTCTCAGCCAAAAAAATGAAGTATTTGTAAGCCCCATCAGACTGATCTACCAAACCTGGACAGCAATTTGCAAACATTGAAATTCACTGATGGTTTGTTTGCTGGTTGTTTTACTGCATTTTCTTGAGCAGGGAAGACATCAGATGATCAGATACAGCCATAAATGTGAGAATACTGCACACAGGACTTGGAACAATAGAGCACCTGATATTCAGCATCTCATCAACAACATTTGGCTGTACTGAGACATGTGGAAAGCTCTTGGAGCCTTTGTCCAGTGTTCAATCAGGAAGGAGAGAACCAAAGCAAAAAACAGCTGTACTGACCATGGCTGTGCCACTCTTCTTTGAGTTTCCCTTGCAATGATTACTTGGCAACATTGCAAGGCATAAATTATCTCAGGGAGATTGATCAGAGAGAAGAGACCCTGTTTCACTGCAAGACAGAACCAGTTTTACCATTGTGCTTCTTGTCCTGCTTGTTCACCATCTCTCCAATGTGCCTTCCCTACCTGCAGTCTATCCTACACACATAATTTTAACTCTTGCACCTTCTCACATTTGCTTTGTCATTCAATTCTTCAAGGACAGCAAACCAAGTTTCCTGGAAAAGTGCCTGCACGTGGTTTTCTTGTTTTAAGCCACAATAAGGAAAGTTCCTAGTCAAAAATCCAGAGGGCCTAAAATGATTGCTGAAACAAGAGCAGTACCCAGGAACATCATCAGCTGCTGTAGGGGATTACACTATGTGCACTGCTACACACAGCAAAAAAAAGGAACAAAACAAAAGCAATTCTTCCACTGTCCTTCCTTGCAGTAAAAACTATAGGCCCTTTCTGAAGTTATCAATGCAATGGCAGCAATTATTTTAAGACTATTTTGCATGATTACAGCTTGAAGTTCTCGCTTAAGACAATTCTTAAGAGGATTAATTGAGACAATGTTCTCAATCAAGACAAGTTCTTGCCAGACAGAAGATATGCATCCCTTCCATCCCTGCAACTTTTTATTTTCTTCGAAACGTAAGGAGCAAGAAAATAGGAATCTCTTTAACAAAATTTACAGAAGCAACGATTGTGGATAAAACTGAGCTAAACCTGTGGCTTTTGACATGATACGTGGCATTTTCAGCCCTCTGCCATGAAATATTGGCTACACTCACAAAGGAGCAGACTGAAAATCTTGAAAATCTTCTTGTCTGGGTATGTCAAGTCTCTTACACCAAGCACCACTCTGAGAAGACAGGCAGTTCAAATGAATTACTAGAATTTCAGGATAAATTTAGAATATGGCTGCAGCAATCACTGTCCCTGTGAAAGAACATTAAAAAAAAAACTCTGATCAAAATGTTCTGGCACTTACCCTCATGTTGAAATGACAGCACCTCTGACAGCAAAGCAGAACACAGCACATTACACTGAGTTCTAAAGGAGCTTTGTGTGACTTTTAGGAGGCTGAGCAGCCTTAAGAGATAAGTGGCAGAAAAGCATTAAGAATTGGAGAGCTCTGGAAAAGGGAAGGCCTAGCACAACACACCTTAATAGAAAGCACTGAAACTTCTGGTAGATGTAGTGAAGGATGCAGCTTTCCAAGAACAGATTCAAGGATTTTCATTATTAAGATCTTTACTAGATCCTGGAATGCAATGGAAAACACCCAAACAGAAAGGTTTTTCCATTCAGAAGATTGGTTCTTTGCCACAGACATCTTCCTGCTAGCTACAAGGATTTTCAGAGCAAGAGGCAATTCCCTCTGGCAGCAGAGCTCACTCAGCCACCACTGCAGACATCAGCTGCAGGAAGCTGAACTCTTAGCAGGCATCAGAAACCCATCTGCTCAGAATGTCAACCAGACAAGCTAAAACGAGTATCTACAAGGGGACTGACAGCTAGAATGACTTTTGTCAGTGAAGAGCTTTAGTGCTGTCCTGTCTAACCTTGCACATCACTGTGGGAATCGAGGGAACAGAGAAGAACACAAAGGAGATCTGACTTCATGGCAATGAGTATAAAGACATACAACAATATTCCTGCATTGCCCATGGATCAAAATGGACAGTTGGTACAGACAGCATTGATAAAGTCATTTAGGGTAAATCTCTAACTGAACAAATACTGGCTCTTTATAAATCTTTTCAGGAGCTGTTCACTCATGAATTAGTATGGCCATTCAAGCAGTTTGTCATGCTGTTGGGCTTCTTGCAGAGCAATGGCTGAGCTCTTGCTTCTCTATAGACCAGGCTGAGAAAACACAAATGTCCAAGATCCGCAATAATAGAGATCATTGGGACAGAAATGCTGGCCAATGAAGTCCTTTTGGTTCTTTATGCATCCTGTAACAAAGTGCTCTGCTCTTAAACACTGTTCAGAGAAACATCTTCATCTGCTGACAGAGCTGTATGAACAACTGTCAAGACAGAAAGGAGAATGGAATTCCCTGTTGGGAGTTCGAGGCATCATCCACCAACTGTAGCAAGAGCTCACACTTGTCTGAACACAGACAGTCATCTCAGAGTTTTGTAAGTTTGATATGTTTTATAAGGGTCTGTTAATTCAGAACTAAAAAAAAAAAAATGGAAAGGGGTGTGTAGCATTGAAATTCTGGAACTCTCACATGTCTGTTAAGTGTTAAGAGATTTCATCTCAGGGCAACACAACAAGCTGGCTCTGAAGACCCAGATTATACTCATCTCTTGGACATGTTCTGGAACCTAGAAAGAATTATGGAAAGGATTCATCCATCCCAATGCAAGGCCAAAGGAGCAATGGTGGTACTTATTTAAATGCTAAGTTTAAGGTACATTTCAGAACACCTTTCTGTGCCTTTCAAGATATGTTAATTAAAAGCAGTTTAGCTCTTTTTTTTTTTTCACTCAAATGGATGCCTAGATTAGCCTTACTAGACAGAAGATTCGTACACCTAATTAACACAGAAACCCTGAATGCATACTAAGAAACCACCCCACAAGCCTGGATTTCATAATCCTCACACTCCTTTTAGATTTCACCTAACATTAGCATATCTTTTACTCATCATTAAAACACTCTCTTGGCAATGCTTTTTTGAGATACTTTTGCTGTAGAGATTCACGACTGGTTAAAGGATGAGGAGCACATGAAGTGTTTCAGGGAATGAGGAGGAAGAAGCAGGAGGAGGCAGCAGATCAATACCTGGCTGTGAGCCTGCTGTCCCTGGCAGGATTTGGAGGTTTTTAATTATAGATCAGTTTACATGACAGCAGGCCTGCTGGCAAGAGCCAGGGTACACCTGTCTCCAAGGGGAAACAGGATCTCTGCACAGGAGCCAGCAGGGCTCGGCAAGGGCTCTAAACCACATTGGAAAGGGGAAGGGAAAACAAAGAGATTCACTGGAGAGACACCTGGGAACCATCACTGTCTGGGGGATGCACTGTCAGGTTCTTCTGTGGCACTGTCAGGTTCTTCTGTGGCACTGTCAGGTTCTTCTGTGGCACTGTCAGGTTCTTTTGTGACACTGTGAGGTTCTGTGACACTGTGAGGTTCTGTGACACTGTGAGGTTCTGTGACACTGTGAAGTTCTGTGGCACTGTGAGGTTCTGTGACACTCTGAGGTTCTGTGACACTGCTGAGGTTCTGTGACACTGTGAGGTTCTGTGGCACTGTGAGGTTCTGTCACACTGTGAGGTTCTGTGACACTCTGAGGTTCTGTGACACTGTGAGGTTCTGTCACACTGCTGAGGTTCTGTGGCACTGTGAGGTTCTGTGACACTCTGAGGTTCTGTCACACTGTGAGGTTCTGTCACACTGTGAGGTTCTGTGGCACTGCTGAAGTTCCCTGCTGAGGTTCTGTCACACTGTGAGGTTCTGTGGCACTGAGGTTCTGTGGCACTGTGAGGTTCTGTGGCACTGCTGAGGTTCTGTGGCACTGTGAGGTTCTGTGACACTGTGAGGTTCTGTCACACTGTGAGGTTCTGTGGCACTGTGAGGTTCTGTGACACTGCTGAGGTTCTGTGGCACTGTGAGGTTCTGTCACACTGTGAGGTTCTGTGACACTGCTGAGGTTCTGTCACACTGTGAGGTTCTGTCACACTGTGAGGTTCTGTGGCACTGTGAGGTTCTGTGGCACTGTGAGGTTCTGTGACACTGCTGAGGTTCTGTCACACTGTGAGGTTCTGTGGCACTCTGAGGTTCTGTGGCACTGTGAGGTTCTGTGACACTGTGAGGTTCTGTGGCACTCTGAGGTTCTGTCACACTGTGAGGTTCTGTGACACTGTGAGGTTCTGTGACACTGAGATTATTCTGTGACACTGCTGAGGTTCTGTGGCACTGTGAGGTTCTGTGGCACTGTGAGGTTCTGTGGCACTGTGAGGTTCTGTGGCACTGTGAGATTCTGTCACACTGTGAGGTTCTGTGACACTGTGAGGTTCTGTGGCACTGTGAGGTTCTGTCACACTGTGAGGTTCTGTGGCACTCTGAGGTTCTGTGACACTGCTGAGGTTCTGTGGCACTGTGAGGTTCTGTCACACTGTGAGGTTCTGTGACACTGCTGAGGTTCTGTGGCACTGTGAGGTTCTGTCACACTGTGAGGTTCTGTGGCACTGTGAGATTCTGTCACACTGTGAGGTTCTGTGACACTGTGAGGTTCTGTGGCACTGTGAGATTCTGTCACACTGTGAGGTTCTGTGACACTGTGAGGTTCTGTGACACTGCTGAGGTTCTGTGGCACTGTGAGGTTCTGTCACACTGTGAGGTTCTGTGACACTGCTGAGGTTCTGTGGCACTGTGAGGTTCTGTCACACTGTGAGGTTCTGTGGCACTGTGAGATTCTGTCACACTGTGAGGTTCTGTGACACTGTGAGGTTCTGTGACACTGCTGAGGTTCTGTGACACTGCTGAAGTTCTGTGGCACTGTGAGGTTCTGTGGCACTGCTGAAGTTCCCTGCTGAGGTTCTGTGACACTGAGTATTTAACTGTACCCTGAAAAAGCTGTGCTATGGCAGCACAGACAGGACTGGTACAGCTTTGTAACAACCTCCAGTATCTCTTTTAAAGAAAACACAATAGTTCAAGCCTGTTGCTAATACAAGATTTGTATCTGAGTTGTCTTCCAGAAACTAATTTCCTTGAAACAAATCTGTGCATTACTGATGTAATAATGAACAACACGTAGACACGGTGGCGCCTAGACACTAAACATACCTTAATTTTCCCAGAAGACAGACTGATAACCTTACTGGACAGTGTGACAATTTATCTGGAGGAAGAATTTAACCCTCCAGCTCTCTGTGCATCACTCTGGAGCAGCAGCAGTGGCCATGAGTCAGTGCTGTCACCAGGCAGTGGCACGGACAGTAACCTGGCAGGGACTCACCAGTGGCTCTGCTCAGGACAGCAATTCCTGGGATGCAGCTCCTGTGCCCTCTGTGCTTCACACACCCAGCATCCCCAGCAGGGAAGAACCGTGCTACCCCACATCCTGCCTCTTGGACACAAAAACAACTCAACCCAAAGCCCTGGGTACCTTTGGACACTACTAAAATAAACACAACACGGGACTCAATCTTCAGAAGAACAAAGACATTTATGGGTTCTCTTATTTCTCTCCCTCTTTCTTGGTTTGGGAGACAGGTGTCTGGTAGGGAGGGCAGGAGCCTCCTTGGAATGAAAATGTAGACCTCCTCTCTCTGAATTATTATAATTTTGAAATCAAGGGCTCTCAGGCAGAGATCTGGGGATAGGAATAACAGTTCTTTATTGCTATGCACAACAAGGCACACAAACAACAATAACTACAGCATTAGCAAGAAAACAGAACCAGGGACCCCGTGACAGCTGAGATGGGAAGGGATGGAGGAGAGGCTTTGCTTCACAAACCCCCTCAGGCAGTGCCAGGGCTCCTGCAGGGCTCTGAGGAACACTCGGCTGGAACAGCAGGGACGAGCTGAGATCCTGGGCTGGTGGCTGAGGTGGAACAGCAGGGATGAGCTGAGATCCTGGGGCAGTGGATGAGGTGGAACAGCAGGGATGAGCTGAGATCCTGGGCTGGTGGCTGAGGTGGAACAGCAGGGATGAGCTGAGGTGGAACAGCAGGGATGAGCTGAGGTGGAACAGCAGGGATGAGCTGAGATCCTGGGCCGGTGGCTGAGGTGGATCAGCAGGGATGAGCTGAGATCCTGGGGCAGTGGATGAGGTGGAACAGCAGGGATGAGCTGAGATCCTGGGGCAGTGGATGAGGTGGAACAGCAGGGATGAGCTGAGGTGGATCAGCAGGGATGAGCTGAGATCCTGGGCTGGTGGCTGAGGTGGATCAGCAGGGATGAGCTGAGATCCTGGGCTGGTGGATGAGGTGGAACAGCAGGGATGAGCTGAGATCCTGGGGCAGTGGATGAGGTGGAACAGCAGGGATGAGCTGAGATCCTGGGGCAGTGGATGAGGTGGAACAGCAGGGATGAGCTGAGGTGGATCAGCAGGGATGAGCTGAGGTGGAACAGCAGGGATGAGCTGAGGTGGATCAGCAGGGATGAACTGAGATCCTGGGGCAGTGGATGAGGTGGATCAGCAGGGATGAGCTGAGATCCTGGGCTGGTGGATGAGGTGGAGCAGCAGGGATGAGCTGAGATCCTGGGCTGGTGGATGAGGTGGAGCAGCAGGGATGAGCTGAGGTGGATCAGCAGGGATGAGCTGAGATCCCGGGCCAGTGGATGAGGTGGATCAGCAGCTCCCTGGTGGTGGCTGGCACTGCCACACGTCCCGGCAGGACAGGGGGTGCCAGGCCACCATTGAAGAGGGAAGAAGGACAAGAAGAAGCAGCAGCTCCATCTGGGTGATGCTGAATTCCCTTCTCTCCACAGCAACAGCTCTCAGCAGTGTCCTTCTCTGAAGAAGCCGCCAAACTGTCCCATTCTCCCTTTTCCTGCCCCCTTCCCCCTGAACTGAACTCTGTTTCTCAAGCACCCACCAGGTTCCAGCAGTCAGATTTCCCTGCCAGTGATGGGTAAAAATCCCACAGGTGAGGCAGAGCTAAAGGAAGGACACCCAACTCCCTCCTCACAGCAGAATCTGTGCTAGGGGTTCAAAAGATCAAACACTTGTCTTAACCAACCACGTTTAAGGTTCCTCACAAGTTTTACAGAGCCTCAATTTTTTACTGGTGTGTCTGCTTTAAAAACATTTTCAGTGAAGGAATAAAGCACAAAGAGTCACCAAAAATAAATAACTGTGCTGACACGGTGCCTTAAATGAAAAATCCAGTATTCTTCATAAGTGGTTTTAATAGAAAATAACCACAATTATGTTAAATTAGTCTGACAGAAAAATTCCTTTTATTACTTAGAAAAAACCTTGACCCCTTCAAAACCAACCAAAAGTCAATTTAAATATATAATATAAATAAATAACAGCTGAGTAATGAATTCAAATGTGAACCAATGACTCCATTGATCCACTCAATCCATTTATTACCTTCTGAATTTTGCTACAAAAGTGAACACTAAAATTTATGAATAAAACATTTCCTTTCCCATGACATAAATAATTAAACTGGAAATAACTTAAAAATAAACTGAATTATGAATTACAGTAAAATCAAACTACACTACAAGTTAATGTTAATATATTGGCAAAATATGATATATTTAAAAAATTTAAAAATTTAATAGATGTGCTGCAAAAATGTGAAAGTTTGGAAGCAGCTGTCTTGCATGGAAAAAGGTATTCAATATTCTCAGTTTCTGCTTACCTACTAAATCTTAAGAAAGAAATTCTTATCTTAAGGATAAAGAATCCTCCATGTGTTTGAGTATTATCATATATTTTAGAAGTATTTGTAATATTTTTAAAGCACATTGCCCATGTATAAGCAGTACTCCTCACAGGCAAGACTGGCTACAAGTGAAAGGAACAAAAAACTAGAGAAAATACCAAAGTGTTGAGGAGACAATCTCTTGATTTCAGTATTAAAACCAGCTCTAGAAATCACAGGTAAAGCTCCTGAAAGAACAAGATTCTCATATGGGAAATAATGAAAAGAGTTCCTACATAGGTCAAGAAAGTATGAAAACAGTATTTCCCAGTTAGTTCTTTTTTTCAGGGATCCTGATTCTATTGGAAAATCAACAAGAAACCTCAGCCTCACACTTTGGCTTTCCTGAAAAAATCTCCTTGGCCTTGATCCCTCCCACTCTTGCATGGGAGATTTCAGTAACCCATCCTTTACTCCCCATGAGTTTAACAACTGCACAACGTGTCAGGAGCCAGCCCAGAGCATGTGTCTGCATCTGTCCACAGGAGAATGATGCAGGCAAACTGCCCAGAGCAGTTCAAGAGCAGCAACATCTCCGTTCTCCAAGCTGAACTCCTGCAGAGTGTCCATGAGTGTGAAGACACAGCGAGTTCAGGACTTCTCTGCCCAATTCTGCTTTGTCAGGGAAGGGGCAAAGCCTAAAGCACTGTGCCTCTTCTTGCCAGGAAAACTGCATCAACATTAAAATTTTTATTTAATATCTACGCCTTCTTTCTAGTAGCAGGAACTTTCTTGTTCTCCTTGCCAACAGAGCTCTGCATGTGAAGTTCAAGAGATGACTGACCTCTACTAGTGACATTTTGCAAGGTCTGAAGCACTCAAAACTGACACTTCTAACCCTAAGGGAACCTCCCAAGTGCCCTCCAAATGTTCCATTTCCACCACTTGTTCAAGAAAAGCCTCACATTCCCCTCAGTCATGGGGAAATCCCTGTTTTAAAGGGATACTGTAAGAATGAGAGCTCCATAAAAGTAGGCAGCTCATACAGGAGGTGAACATAAACAGAGAATGAACATTGTGGATACTCTCCATTCACAGTTCCTGTTTTATTTAAATGATTATATCACCACAGTACAGGAGGCTGCCTGCAGTACCTGTGCATTCCATGGATTATCAGAAAGCCCTGGGACTGTGGATAGTTACAATTTCTCTGCTGCCTGGACACTTCCATCAGTGCCATGCTTAACAAATGAATGAATGAAAGAGTTCCTGCAGCTCTGTGGGTCTCCCAAAGGATAATTTTTTCTGAAATGCTACAGATTTGTCCCCAAACTACAAATTTTTCTCTCTGTTCTATTACAACACCCCCCAGTGACCCAGAAGAACAGACTAAAGAGGAACTATCAAACCCAGAGTGTTCCCACTGGGGGGAAAAAACAATCAAAAAACAAAAAAGGGGCATGTTTTTAAAAAGACCAAGTTACAGATAAATATGATGATGAAACTCATTAGAAGGTAGCTCATGCAGTGCTGTCTCTGGTAAGGATAAACAGGATATTTTGATACAGGCAAAGAAAAAATCCTTCACAAGAAGAGCAATTCTACCTGGGTGTCAGGTATGTACAAAGTTCAACTGTACACTGAAGGAATGAGGCAGAGGGCAGAAGAGGATCAGTCCTCAGGTCTGATCTTAATTTCTACAGTCCAGCCTGCTGAGATTACAGCTGTTAATACAGCCCTCCTGTGGACAGATAAAAGAGAAACTGCCTTGAGCTCCAGTGGTCCTTCCCTGTTAATGCCTGTCTCGTGAGCCACTGTGTGCTTCCAGCACTGATTCTGGCAGCCAGCAGCAAACAGCACAAGACAGAACCAAAGGACAGCCAGGGCTGGAGGGAGATGATGATGGAGAGGATGATCTGGAGATCTTCCATTCCAACACCCCTGCCAAGGCAGGGTCACCTGGAGCAGGTGACACAGGAATACATCCAGGGGTTTGGAAAGTTCCCAGAGATGGAGACTCCACACCCATCCCAATGCTCTGCCACCCTCAATGCAATGAAGATCTTGCTCATGTTAAGGTGCAAACTTCTTGTGTTTTAGTTTATGACCACAAATTCCAAAGAGGATGAATACCAAAGGTTATTTATTTACTCCAAGCCTGTTGGTATTTTGTAACTGCCTTCCATCTGGATAGCAATTAAGAATTAGTAATCAGCTACATTCATTTAGCTACATTCATTTAGATATTTGTATCAAATACATTTGCTAATGAATAGATTAAAATTTTTTAAGAGTTCAGGACATGGAGACATTTATCAGGTGCTAAATCTCAAAAATACATGTAGGACTCTTCCTGAGTCAATCAGTTGATCAACCAATCCAGAACAAGAGACAACATCTGGTCCAAAATGCAGCACTTACATCCTCAGGAAGATGAATGGTGCTTATTTTAGTTAGAGCAGCAGAACTTCTTTAGAAGTTCTAATTAAATTTCTGAATGAAAGAATCAGCAACAGGAAAATTTCAATCTGTCTGGACAGCACAGAAGACTCAACAAGGCTCTCAATTATAAAAACTAATGCTACACCAGGATGAATTTCTCCTTAGTGCACACAAAGTGAGGCGTGGGGGATGCAGAGACAAACCACCCAAAGCAGCACATCTCACCCAGAGGCAGATCTGCAGTGTACCAGCTGCATCTCCTGCAAAGGAGATGCGGGATAGAAATGCTCTGAGATTCAGTTTGGGCAGAAACAGATTAAGGAGATTTCTAATTCTGTGCACTGCTCTTTCATAAACCATTTATAATGGTGTTACTTCATATTCAGTCACACCATTTATTTACTTTTAACAAAGGATTTGTGAAGTGAGTCTCAGAGGTAGCTTAGTTACAGATCATTCCTCACTTGAGGCTGTAACAAGCTGGCGAACAGAACACTGTTTTGTGTGGGAACTGAAGTGTGCTCAGCCCTTTCTGAGCACCCAGGTGATGAGCACTCTCACAGAACCTGCACACACAGGGTAAAGCACTGCAAGAAAAGTCTTCCAACCAGCAGTGGGAACAATGAAGGCTCCCCAGCACAAGGCACAGCACAGCAAAACCTAACAGCCACTGAATTTCCTAAGCACTGGTCAGAAACACTGTGAAAGAACACTTGGACACAAGAATGAAAGAAAACTGAAGTCCTAAAATGGTTGTTAAAAGAACCTGGATGAAGCTAACAGGCAAGCTAATGTCCTTGAGATTGACTTTGAAATCATAACAGAGAGGGACTTTCTGAAGAGCAACAGACCTGCCCAGAAACTCAAAGAAAACCTCAACACTTGATGATACATCCATGTAAGTACAGCTCATAGAGAAGAAAGAAGGAGGCTCTCAGGAATTCTGAGACAATCCTACTATAATCTCAAGTAAACACACTATGAAATACAGATGTTCTACCTTGGGATGTATTTTCAGCACTCCAAGTTCCTGGGAAGGAAAGCTGTTCATTAAAGCTTCATGCAGTCAAGGTATCTGCATGAAGAGATGAAGGTTCCAAATCCACGAGGATCTCAGTCATGCCAGTGCAGCTGAAACCACACCAGGCACACCCTGCATTCCCTGCTGCACAGCCCCATGTGCAGGAGACACACACAGCAGCCAGCCCTGGAAACAGACTTGCTGTGGAACAGGAGAATCAGTGCTATTCTCCTGGATTTTAAAGAGGTCCTTCCTTAATGCCAAATGGAAAACAAACAAACAAACAAAAAAATCCCAACAACAAAAACAAACACAAGGCAAAAAAGCCAGTACCCTGCATTGAGGCCTCAGTCATGATACAGCAACTAAAATGTTTTATACAGGGACAGTCAGGGCTCCCTGCAGAGTGCTGGTTCCAATCACAGGTTAAGTCAGGAACTAGTGAAACTCCAAGTGCTGTAAGAGGGAAAATTTTGAAGTCTCTTTATTCCCTGAAACTGCTTTGGTGATGTTAAGTCATCACGTGCAGGAAGGGAAACCCATCATATGTTTTCTGATCTCCCTGTGCCTTGAGAACATTTATGCAAGACAGGCATCTTGAGCAGACCAAGAGCCCCAAGTAGCATGAGCTGAAGCCTGACCTTGGACACCAGCAGAACGTGGTATCCTTTCACCAGAGGTACAGCCTGAGTCTGCCTGTCTGGTACTCCTGCAGACTGACAGCAGGGCCTCGTTAAAAGGGAGGGTAAGCAAGAAGCAGGATGTTACATTAATGACTCTTGGTATCCTGCAGACAGAAACTCAACATAAAGGCATTTCAGCCAGGAACATGACTAACCAAAAGTGACTGCTGAAGGGGACAGAGACTGAGGCAAAATGAGTCATATGCTTCCCAAAGAACACTCAAAACATGCCGGTGAGAGAACTCCAACTGAGCAAGTGACTGTGGGGAACTGGCAGCCTGCAAATAAAGATCACCAGCAGAAGACATTCAGGTAAACCATGATGTCTGACCAATACTGAAAAGGCTAAAGTATGAGATATGGTGGGCTCCTCTATGCAGCAGGCTCATCAAAAGCCTTCATGAGAGCAAGCCTCCAGCTTGGGCTTATTTATGAGCAGCTTTCTGGGCAGGGGAACCATCCAGGAGTGCTCTGAGTTGATCCAGCTGAAAGTAAATATAAACAGGTCTGAAGAGCTTCAAATGTTCTACAGTCCTGCACAGAATTATCCTAGGAGAGGCTCCATCCATCCATCCATCCATCCATCCATCCATCCATCCATCCATCCATCATCCATCCATTCATCATCCATCATCCATCCATCATCCATCATCCATCCATCCATCATCCACCCATCCATCCATCATCCATCCATCCATCCATCCCAACTCCTTTGGTCCAGACTTGTAAAACCTCCCTCTATTCTCAGTTCTGTGACGAAGTAATTCAAGGACAGATGTGAAAAAAAGGCATTTTGCCTCCATCTCATGATTTAAACACACTGGTCCCACTCAAGGCTGTATGGAAGCAGCAATATCCCACAGGAACAAACCAAAAAAGGCAGCTCCATCAAACATCATCTGGCAGAGCAGGCAGTTTGGAGAAACCCTGTGGAACAGGCTGGAGCACTAAGGAGGGAGCAGCAGGAAGGGCTCTGCACAGGCTGGGATGTAACCTGAGTCCAGTGACCACTTGGCACAACAGCCCCAGCAAGCAGCCTGCTCTGCTCTGAGGGATCCAGGCATCCCCCAAGGCCAGGGCAGAAGAAAAGGGGTCTCAGTCACTGGACAAGGTCATCAGCTCAGGTGGGAACGCCGCTGTAGGCACAGATTATTGTTCTCTGATCCATCTCTTGGGCTTGCTCATGCACAGGATGGAACTGAAGCCTTTCAAGATGGGAAGATCTCCCCTGGATGCCCTGAAGCAAGCCTTGGAAACACAACCATGCACAGAGACTGCCAAGGGCCTACACTTCATGCTAGGCTTCCATGACAGACCCAGTGCCTGCGAGCTGGAGGAGGAATCACGAGCTGGGTGTTCACACAGATCTCAAACATTAAAGATTACTCTGACTCAAGGCCAAAGCTGATGGATGTGTCCAGAAAATAATTAAGTAGTCTTCCCTCCCTTACTTGAAAGGCATTAAACTGGAAGTCTTTGTAAACCAAATATTTCCTCAGGGATCTGGTCCTCCAAGAAAACATAAGTCTTTGGCACTCCTGCTGGGCAAGAGCATAATGATGCCATTTAAAATAAGCTTCAGGAAATGAGACAGACACATGAAAGCAAAGAGAAAGAATGACTTAAAACCAGCTAAACAGCAGAAAAACAAAAGTCTATGCAATGCAAGCTGTTGCTGAGCCCTGTGCCACTGAAGGTACCATGCCAGCTGAGTGCTTGAGAGGGGCACTACATGTTTCTTTAACAATTTACAGATCCAGAAAAAAAATTTTGGTTGGAACCTAGTCCAACCTCTCACTTAAAGCAGGGCTAGAAGCAACACCAGATCACCTCAGCTCCTCCCAAATATTTATCCTTGTGCCATAACCCATGGATTAGCAACTTCATATATATATTTCAAGCATGACATACACTAGCAGAACTTTCAGTTTGTTTAAATAGGAAATAAGTTGGATGGCATTTGTGCAGAGACAGTCACAAATTTCAGTCTCACTCATATACACATGCAGTAATTCAAGCTAGAATTCCACAGCCTGTGTGTACTGCATATATGTAATAATATTAACCAGGGAGCATCTCTGTTTGGCTACAACTGTTCAAGGGAACTGTAACAAATTAAAGTTTTAGTGTACAGACCTGTATTACCCAGAAAAACTGCCTTCATCTTAAAAAAAACAAGAATTCTCACAGTTGATGGAGAGTATGAGAGTACCAAAATGGAAGAATGCTGAGTGTTCAGATTCAGCTGCTTTTCTACCTCAGTGGTTTTCCCAATTTATCTTGGCCAAATCCAAACCAGTGCAAAAGAAGCAAAGTTACTACATATAAAAAGGTTCATTCACCAGGTCCTCACACCAGCAGTTTCCAAGCAAAAAACAAAAACAAACCTAGAAAAAAATAAATCAGTTAATAAATATTTATGCTTTCTAGACCACAACAATGCTGCAGTTTTCACCAAAGATCAATAGTACCACATCTTTCAATGCACCATCTCCTACTTCTGCAAAGGCCTCTGCACTCCCTCAGGCAACCTCATTTCCTTTTCTCTTTATCTGTTCTGAACACAGCCAACTTCTGTGCAATGGAAAACAGGAACCAGCTTAGTAAAAGACAGGTTTAACCAACCTAACAGGCAAGAGGAGCTTGCCTGGAAGACAGAAAAAAATCATTAATTTACCAGAATAACCATCAGCACTGTTGGGATCTGTAGGAAAGTATCTGCCCATAAATCAGTGCAAAAGGAAAATTACACAAGCTTCAATATGGTAAGCCAAACGATTTTCAGAGGAATCACAAGAGACCTTTGCTTTCCTTCAACTAATATTCTAGGCTTCTTGTTACAGATTAATCCTAAGACTTTGCTGCTCCCTGCCTCTCCTCCCAGACTGGTTTTCAAGAAGTGTTTTCATCCAGCAAGGAACCAAGTTTGTGTTATGGCATGACAGACTAACCTGAGATTCAGCAGGCCAAGGCTATAATGACAGCAGCTATTGAGGACACATTTCATACCACTGACTTCTTTAATAAACCTTTCCAGCCACACTGAATTCAAATGGATAAAACTGATCTCAGAGCAGCTGCTTACCTAAAAAAGGTGAATATTCTCTGCATAAATCCCACCAAGGGGAAAGTGATTAGTAAGAAATAAGCAACTAAAACCTCAAAAAAATACATTGTTCCATCCTGAGAAGGGTCTGACTCTCATTATCACTGTGATGTTTCCTGAAGAAAAACTGGTTTTTCCAAATTCAGAACATTTGTTCAGAGGCACCTGATGCTGAAGGAAGATATCTATCCACTGAATGCACATTCCAGAAGTAATGGCTATGAGAACTGCTATGTAGGCAAGGCATTTTTTACTGCTTCCCTGGTCTTTTTACACCATCTATTGTTTCTCCTGGAAATCCCTTCTAAGAGTTCTTTATCTCCGTTTCAGACATAAATATATATGTCTGTATAAAAATTCATGTATATTTATATATGAAGTAAAAAATTAAAGAATGCTGCTTAACAATGATTTGAGAAGTTTTATTACAAAATAAATGATGTTCCAAAGCACATTAAATTTTCAGTGCTGCTATTAGGCAAGTAGAATCTCACACGCTTTTTATTTCACGTAGAGACAGAAACGGAAAACCTTCATTTCTTCTAACCCCATCCATGAGGCAGGAAGTTTTCTTTCTTCCACAGCTTATGCAAAGGAAGTAGTAACTACAGAAATATTCCATTTCTTCCACCAACAGATATGACAAGAGGACTTTGCTGGGGCTCATTTGCTTGTAAACACTAACTTAGAATTACTGCCTGTGGTATTTCTGAGTCAAGTTGATTCTGTGAGATTAAGTCCTCAGCTGATAGGATTTTTTTAGTATTATTTTTTATGTTTTGGGAGGGAAAAAAGCCTTCATGGCTTCAATTCTAGCTGCAGCAAGCTAGGGGCTGAATGGCAGCAGCTGCAGACTCCCCACGTACGAACACAAAGCAGGATGGATCCTCTGGAACATCCCCAGGCTGCCAGGGATGCCAGGTGCCAGCTGACAGCCCCCCACTCAGACTGCCACTCAGTGGCACGCTAGGAAATGCCTGAAAACAGAACAAAATTTCATTTCTTTGTGAATTAAAAAGAATGAAATCATACACATGGGGAAGTGCACCCCGAAAAGCTCATTCAAAAGTCACACCACTCGTGTGTGCTCCTCTCCTCTTGTCTAACTGGGTTAGAGACACAGAAGTCAGAAGAGGAAAGGAAGCTTTTGATCACTTGCCCATCAGCAGCTAATCTTTAACTTGTGCTCAGTTCAGCTTGCCAGAGACAGAAGATAACAAGTGAAAAGTCTGTAAGTTTTGTTTAACATTCATTTTGTAATAGGGATTACAGCGTCACACCACTAATGAGATATTGATTTAAAATTCACACAGATGTTCTGAAATCTGTATCATTCATAAAGTTCTACCTAGCATTGAAGTCCTCAGTATAAACACCTATAATTACCTACCTGTCCATTAATCATTGATTTTTTGTTGATTTTTGGTAATTACCACCATCTCTTCCTGCTCTCCTTCTCCACTAACTTGGTGGAGCAGGGGGCACATGAAGGAAATATTAACTTTGAAGTCAGTCAGTCATTTTGAGCAGCTCAAAGTGCTGGTATGAACAATAAGACCCTGACACAGGTAGGACAGCTCATTTCCACTGGGTTTTGGGTGCATTTATTGAGACCTGGAGAGGACCCTGACTCAGCTGGATCTCTGGAACACGCTGTGACTTGCTTGCTACAAAAACTCACGTTCTACCCCTTGACCACCACAAATTCCTCCCACAGAAAGATATTCATAGAGGTAAAAAGAAGTCTGCTAAGAATGCAAATTGACTTTCAGCATGCAGCATTATTTGACAGCAATGGAACAGAATTCCAAGTGCTGAAAGAAGCACTCCTTCCCAAATCAACAGCAGCAGGCTAAGGGATCAGTCCATTTCCTAGACTCTGATGAACAAATACCCTTCCAAAAGCCTCTGCTCTGACTCTACAAACAATGAAATTTTATTGTTGCTTTGGAAATTAGCTGGTAAACACTTCAGGCATCTGAAGCTCACACATTTACATTTTCTGACACCTTGAGCATAAACTGGCACAATATTCCACCTCTGCAAGTTTCACGTCCTTCGACAATGAATTGAGAACAGAGGTCAGGAATTCTTCGTTTCTGATAAACCTAACATAGATCTTTAATTTTTAAGAACCTGAACAGCTGAAGAAATCCAGAATGAACCAGTCAGCAGGGCCCAGACAAAGGGAGATTGTGGATATCCACAAAGGTCCTCTGATGGACTTCCACAGAGATACCTGAATATTCCAAATATGAAAGAGAATATACTTTTAGCTTCAAATTTTTAATCAGTATCTTGAATGCTGTGAAATATTCAGTGAATAAGATACCACTGCTACTTTTAAGAGATCATATATGCCTCTGAGGAGGTTAAACAAGGAACTAAGTTCTCTGTACATCTGAAAATTAAGTTATTAAAATAATAACTGAAAAATATTTGCTAAAAGTTTTTCTTCTTACAGTATGATTTTAAAGAGCAAAGCAATATTCTATAGTGTACTGTTTATTTTTCAGGATACTCAATTTCTACTAAGGAAGTTTTTTTCCTCTTTAAAACTTCAAAAGTATCTCTGAATTTAAATAAAAAATGTGCCTATCCAAGTTAAATATAGCATATAATTAATTTATACTGGTAAACTTTTTATTATTTATTTACCAATAAAAAAATAACTGCAAAAAAAAGTCACTATTACTGTAGAATATAACATCTAGATCCCAAGATACTGTAAAGTAGTTTCTCAGTATGCCCATGCCATACCTTAGAAAGTCCTTCATCTTGTTCAGCTCCAGACTGCTCAATTAAATTAAATTAAATTAATTTCTGCTCACAGAAAGCTCAAAATTCTGCCTTTTCACATGTGCTGGGCTGTATCACTTTATTCCATGATTTTATCACAACAGTATTGACTGCAGTGAAATCACTCCTATGTTTCTGAGTCAGGTAGACAAAAAATATCTAAAGTATTTTAGAAATAAAACATTTACCAGCTCAGCCACTGAACAGCTCACCAAAACCACGTCTGACTGAGGAAGCAATCCAGTCTCACATGAAATTGCAAGAAAGCAGGAGACAACATGAGCTTCTAATAATAAAATACTTTAATATTTTAGGCATATTTAGCCCAGCACTTCCTTTTCCACATTTCCAGAACATTTTTAGCTGGCACACCAAGCTCAAGTCACAATGGTGTTTGTGCAGGAGTTGAGGTGCAGAGACCCCACAGGGCACAGCTGGAGCTCTCAGCCACCTCTGGGTGCTTCCATGGAAATACAGCTGAGAAAGGGCACAGAAGAACAGCAGGAAAGGGGAAACCAACAGAGGGCATGAGAGAACAAACTCAGGGAAGGAGAGGAGGAAGAGGAAGAGAAGATGCTCTGCCCTGGAGAAGGTCACTGCCACAGGGACCCACACCACAGCCAAGGCAAACAAAACCAGAGAGCAGCAGAAAAAGTGAAACCCCCTGGCTGCAGCCCCCTGAATCCCATCTGGCCTCACTGAAGGGACCCTGGGGTGCTTCCAAGGCAGGGAAGAGATGTCTGGAGTGAAGCTGAGGCTGGGAGAGGAGGAGGGATGGATTCCCCCAAGTGTTTTAATGTTTGTCTTTTCTGTTACCCAGTAATTAAATATTTATGTTAATCTGCAATAAATTAAGCTGAATTCCCCAAGTCGAATTTGCTTTACCCATGACAGCAATTGGGTAGTGATTTCCCTGTCTTTATTTCAACCCTGGAGCATTCTGAGCCCTGTTCTCCCCCTTTGCTCCCCATCCCTCTGCAGCAGGGAATGAGGAATCAGCTGTGTGGGTGCCTGGGCCAGCCCACCCCAGGGATGTAACAGCATTATCACAGTAAAATATAACAGTAACATCATTACATTCGACCCAATTTTCGCTTACCATCCTTAGAACTGTGTTAACTCACTAGCAAAAGCAGGGAGATATTCTTCAGTGGGGAAACTGAACAGCAGATAACCAGGAGTGCTCGTACTCAGGAAGAAATCTTTATTTCCCTGAGCCACATCTCCAAGGGCCTGAGCATTTAAACACTGATTTCTTCCCAGCCAATGCAGAGTACAGGCAGCACAGAAAACACAAGCATGTGGGAAAGTGCCTAAGACAAATATCTCCAAAAAATCCTTCAGGATACCTATCCATAGTGGATTAAATCTGCCCACCAGTCTAACCTGAGCAATTAGTATAAATAATGAACATTCATGGGGCAGCTTCACTTTCCCACCAGCTGGCCACAGCTTCAACCAGTGACATAAACATACAAGTATCTTGTTTCTACATTTTCTTTAATCGTTTTATGGTTTCTAAAATAAAATGCCATAAAAAAAAAGGCCAAAAGAGCAAAATTCCAGCAAACTTAAGTGTCACCTGTTAAACACAGTGAAATACTGTGAATGTAAGAATTCATTCAACTTCAACACAAAGAAAAATATAGTTTACCACTAGTTTCTTTGGAGAAAAGTGCTCCTTATGTCCAGGCACACTTTGGGTATGGAAAGGACACACACATATTTTGGAAACACAGATATGAGAAACCACAGAAGAATATAGGCTGGGACAGGTGGAATAAATCTAACAGTGTCCTGCTCAAAGCAGGGGAGTGGAATCAGTTTGCTAAACAGCTTCCACAATCAAGCTCTGACATCTCCAGGATCAGAGATGCTGATAACTTTAATTGTTTAATTATTCTAATGATGAAAATGATGTTCCTTGTGCCTGGTCAGAACGAACCTCTCATGTTACAGCTTGTGATCACTGCCACATCTCTCCCACCACACATCCCTGAGAAGTCCAGCTGCATCTTCACAGCTCCCCTTTAGGCAGGTGGGAGCCACACTAAGGCACCCTGAACCTCATTTTCATCAGACTATGCCAGAACAGTTCTTAGAGCCCCTGGTTATATGCCAAAGATGCAGTTCCCATATAAATAATTCATTTCCTAGCAGCCCATCAGTGCTGGGGACTGGCCATGGTGCTCTGGATGTGCCTTCAAGTGAAAAACACCAATGAGCAAATAACAATTAGTGCTGCTCCCCACCCTTTGAACCTGCCAGTCCAGCCACACATTTGCCTTTTTACATTTGCCAGATTGAAAAGAATGAGTGGGATAAGTGGGCCAAAGTGCAAAAAAAGGGATAGCAAGGTAGGAGACAGCTGGATGGAACACAACCACACAAATAAGATACTGATTATTCAGAAGGTGGTATCAGGTACAATACACCCCTCAAAGCCAAACCAAGATCAAAGGGAAACTAATTCACATCATTTACAGAGTGAATGTCTCTTCTGCTTTGAATGATAGCCCACATACATTCACACCCATAAAGTACTGAATGTCAAAATATCCAGTGTCTTTCATGTGGCACTGACCATTTCTTGTTGAGCAGCACAGATCAGATAAGAGCCTCTCAAGGCTTGGCAGCTGGACAGGAGACTTTTAAACACTTCACAAGCACTGGTTCCCATAGGGATGCTCTCTCCACAGAGGAGACAGGGATTCTACACTTGCTGACACGAAGCAGGGTGGCAGCAATGTGTGTCTAACATCAGACAGGTTTACATACAGCAGTAATCAAACATAAATGATATGCAAAACATTATTATGGCATTGACTTTTTTTACTTTAAGCCTGGAAGATAAGACAACAGCAAAGCAACAAAAGGCAGAATGAAATCAGCAGTTTCCCTTTTTGGAATTCATGCCATTACAGGTATCATCCCCTTCAAAGACAGGTTGGCAACTCAGCAATCCCAGTAAAGATATTTCTTGTTACAGAGTGGCTGGAAGAAAACACTTTGAATTGACAAGTAGTAATCTTGAATAATGAATAACTGCAAATATTATCTTACACAATTTTGGCCATTATGCTAGAGAAGATCAGGCTCCAGGGAGACCTGGCTGTGTATTCCAGTACCTAAAGGGGCTACATGAAAACCAGAGAGGAAATTTTTACAAGGGCATGTAGTGAGGGGACAAGTGGTGATGGTTTTAAACTGGAAGAGGGCAGATTTAGATTAGATATCAGGAAGAAATTCTTCCCTGTGAGGGTGGTGAGGCCCTGGCAAAGGGGGCCCAGAGCAGCTGCAGTGCCCATCCCTGGCAGTGTTCCACGCTGGATGGGGCTTGGAGCAGCCTGGTGTAGTGGAAGGTGTCCCTGCCATGGCAGGGAGCTTGGAAATACATCTCCTTTAAGGTCCCTTCCAACCCAAACCACTCCATGATTCTATGAACAAATTACCTGCAAGCTGAGAGAGATGAAGCAGCTCTTGCACTGGAGGTACCATCAGTGGCAATATTATCATTATGAACTTGCAATTCAAGCAGGATGTACTAAATCCTCTTAAAATGGGGATGGACATCCATCACTGGTTTTCTTAGACTCCTTAACAGGCTCCTTAGAATAGTTGTGAAAGAACAAGTTTTAATTTCTCAAGAAATGGTTAAGAAAGGAAGACTTTCAAACCCCATCTCATCTCTTGAGAAAGGTCCCTGGAGGTGGATAACTGAAGGGTCTGAAACTACACAGAAATGTCAAACCTTTACAAATACACTCTCTCTGTTGAGCAAATTCTTTACAAAAATGATCTAGTTTCTTGAAACAAAAGCCTCTTTTCCAAAGAGGGATAATAAACGTGGGAAGGAAAAAATATTTAAAAAAAAAAGAATTAATTGTACCTCTTGGACACATCAAATCTGCTACTTCAACACAAAAATCTCAGAAGACTGAGCATTTCCACCACAATAAACTCTGGCACTAGAAGTTAAATGCTGGTCAGGAGCATGATCTCAGTATGAGGGAGGATCTCATTCACTGAGCTGGACTCAGAGCTGGAACTATTTCAGCAGGTGCAGACAGGTATGGGCAATAGAGAGAGCAGGGTGTGATTGCAACAGTGTTCTTGCACCTGATGGTGCACAAATATCAGCA
The DNA here is from genome assembly GCF_971803275.1 of Cyanistes caeruleus. Lineage (NCBI taxonomy): Eukaryota > Metazoa > Chordata > Aves > Passeriformes > Paridae > Cyanistes > Cyanistes caeruleus. The sequence continues at coordinate 83,168,786 of NC_141704.1, forward strand.
ACACAAGTGTGAAACATCACCTGAACAAATCAAAACACTCTGAACATAAAGGGAACTCAGGCATGCAAGAAAGAACAACAAAACTTGTGAGAATAAAAACAACTTCACCAGCAGACAGTGAAACTACAGAGGGGAAAATCCAAAGTGAGCCAGGCAGACAGTGGTAAATCAGCTGTGTGTTTTCAACAGAGATATGTTAAAGAGATTTAAAGTATTCAAAATAAATGTATGTTTTTATGTATACACATGTGCACACACAAACTCACATATAAACATATTTAATAGAAGATAAACAGAAAAGAATGTCCTGACACATCCCAAAGAAAAAACTTGAGACTTGTAAGGGAAGTAAAAAGGTCCAATTAAATGCCTTTAAAGCCTAAAAAAAAAATCGAGCAGGGGAAAAAAAATTATCAGGACAGCAGTTCCTGATCAGGATCTCCAGATCCAGCTGAATGCTAGACTTGGAAAGCTGAAAATATCCATATAAATAAATGAAGGTGAGTTACCAAATAAATATCTTTCACAGCATAAAATCAGGAGAGGAATCAAATTTGCCAGGTACTTACACAACCCAGCATTTTAAGAGATTGCAATAAGGAAGATGAAGCAATGGGGAATCCAAATTAGCAGCGATAGATGAAAAAGTCAGATTGCTTGCTGCATGTTTACTTCACAAGCTTTGGAAGAGCTGAAGATAACATGAATGCTTAATCTGGAGAGGAAGGGGAGAGTGCTGAAAGCTGAAACATTGCAGCAATATCCTGTGCTGAGCTGCAGAGCCATGGAGCACCCACCCCCAGGGCAGGGGCTGTGCCAGCCTGCCAAGGGCTTGGCAGTGGGGTGGCCTCAGGGGAGATGGGCAGCTGAACCCCTGGCACACAGCTGGAAGGGCTGGGAAGGAGGGGGTGAAGTCAATAAATGGGGGACAGGAAGGTGTTTTCTCACTTTGTCCGCCTACTGTTTTTAACTGGGGAAAATAAACTCCATTATTTTTCCAAGGTGAGTCTGTTGTGCCCGTGGCAGTAATTGCTAAGTGATCTCCCTGTGTTTATCTCTGAATTTTTTCATTTTCTCCTCCTGATCCTGCAGAGGAAGAGGGCCAAGACAGTTTTGGTGAGGATCTGCCAGCTGGCCATGGTCATTCCCCAAAAAAGTTGTGAAGAAGTGCTTGTGCCACTGGACAAACAAATCTTGGACATGTTGGGTACATTCAGGGCCAATGAGAAACACTTCTCTGCTACCACCTCAAAATGTGGTGGTAACTCAGCTAAGCCCACTTACAGCAAAAGAAAAACTACAAATCCTGAATTAAAATTTAGATTTTTTTTTTTTAACAAGAAGTAACAGGGGTTTTTTTTGCATGTAAGATTTATCTGATAAATATTTTTTATCTGATATACATTTATACATGATGTTTATTTTGTATCTGATATACAAAAGGTTTTTAGCTTCTAAAAACTGATTGTAAGCATGCATTTTATAAATTGGTTAAACAGGCAGTGCATGAAGAACTGAAGTGTAGAGCAGAATAAAATGGCTAACTACACTCTGAAAAATTCAACTGTAAGGCTAGAGAAAACCCTCCAGAAACTTGGATGGCAAAATTATTGAAAAAACTAACATGGTCTGACCTGAATTGAAACTGAACACTGAGCCAAAGGCAGAGCAGCTACAGAACTGTCATAAAGACTAAACACTTCTTGAAGTTAAAAAAAGATCAAGTGACAACATAAGGCTCACCACAAAACTCTCATACAGATATGCCTACATGCTGATTAATATTTTAAATGCACCAATACCATCTGTAACATAATAACTTCCTCCCTCAGAGACATATTTAAAAATAAATGATAGTCATGACCATTAAGTTCAGTTGCTTTGGAACTGAAAAACTGTTCCTAGAAGTTTACATTAAACTTACAGAAAAATTTGAGAAAAACACATCTAGTAAAGAAACCAACGAACGTTTAAAAATAAATCCGCGATAGAATCGAGGCTAAAGAAAAGGTGGGAGGCAAAGCAAATCAAAAATATCTATATTTTAGCACTGCCACAAGCCCAGCCACTCTGCAAGGACGAGATCCTGGGCTGTTATCAAGGCTTCCACTGGAAAACTCAGGCCTTTATTTAGACTGGAAACCTGAGCACACATAATGCGTGATGCCAATCCATGAAAACAGAGTTATGATACAAAAATTCAGATTGAAAAGGACAGCACGGGGTCAGCTAGTTTAACCTCTTACTCAAGGCATAGTCATCCATGAGATCAAACCAATTAGCCAGGAAATTTATCCAGTCACATCTTGAAAATCTTGTATTTATATCCATTATTTCTCATCCTCCCACCACGCAGCATCCAGTCTGGGTCCTCATCTCAAAAACAGCCTCATCATAGGGGGAGGTTGCTGTTAATCCTCTCGAGCCTTCTCTTCACCAAACCAACCCATTCCACATCCTCTTCATCCTCAGTGCCCACCAGTCTCTCTGGCAGCCCTCCTACAAGATGCCATTAATCAGGAATGTTTCCTGCATTGGGCAAGTGAAAGCTGGAGCATTCTGCATGTGGCTGAACGAGAGGGAAGCTGAAGGAAATAATCACTGCACAAACTCCTCTGCTGTCCCAAGGCATCCCTGCCTCATGTTCACCCTGCTGCCCACTTTTCCACCCAGTCACACCCTAAGCTCTGTCTTTCCTGATATTTCATTCCTTTTATTCCCACCATCCCTGCTGAATCTCAGGAGCCTCCTGCCCATTCACTGCTGCAGACTGAGGAACGCACAGCAGAAGAACCACACTGCTCAGGGTGCTGCCATCTCAAGGAATGGGACCTTGGCTCCCCCATCCAGTCCCCAGAGATGTCAAGCACAACTCAGCTTGTCACAGGCAGCTGTGGAGTGATCAAGCCCTTGCTTGATCACACTCTGAGGCTCAGCAGCTTTCACCCCTCTGGCTGCCCAGCCCCCAGAGCGCCATTCCAGCTGGGAATGTCAGGAGTGCCGAGTGAAACACTGAGGAAAACCTGACTGGAGGCAAGGTAAAGGACAGCCAACTGCTCCTTCCTCATCCACAAACCCTGACATTTTATCACAGAAGGCACTGAGATCAGGCATGATTAATCCTTGACAAATCCATCCTGACTGCGCCCGACCACGATCCCGTCGTTGGCACGCTCAGAAATGTGTTCCAAAAGGACTCACCCACGGGCACTGAAGCAAGAAGAAACACCATCCTCTAACTCCAAGGCTTGTTCTATGGCCTGTTTTGAAGACTGTGGAGCAGGAGAGCCCTCCCCAGTTTCCTCAGTCGTTGCAGGATGATAGAAATGAGCCTTCCAGTGGCATCAATCAGCAATCCCCCCAGCCTCACTCATCCCGGGGTCTTGCACGGATCAAGTCCTCTCAAGGAAGCCCTGAGCCAATTCATGGCTGATAGCTCCTCTCCCCAAAGCACATCCCTGATCACAGAGGCCTGGAGATCTCCTCTAGAACCTGAGCAGATTGGCATTTGACAGGATGCTGTGACATTCTGTTCACACGTGTTCTCTATTTGCATACTGTGGGAGACCGTGGGAGGGATGAAGAAATTGAGTAATCCGTCTGGGGGACCAAAAGAGTTCCACAAGCAGGAGCTGGGAAAAAAACCAACCAAAAAACACCAGCCTTCTTTATTCCTTTCCTCAATATTTGCCCAAGAATGGGAACCTTCAGAAAACCAAGTGTAATGAGTTTATAAAATCCAAAGGAAAATTCAATACTCGTTTATTACTTCCAACCAAACTGTTCTGAACATAGATGTTGTGAGCAAAGGGTAAATGATTCACAAGTGTTGGCATAAGCAAGACTGATTTCATTCTAGAGTTCATTAAAAACCATGTTCTATGTAATAAAAATACATTTACAGTTCTAAGGTTATACATTTTCATCTTGTTTCCCTGCAGTTTAAGGAACACAGTCATGTGAAAATCAACCTCTTGCCCAGTCACCCCTTGGTGAGAGCAGTTCCCCAAATAAATTCACCCAAAGAATTCACTCAACTCTCTAAAACCTGTCCCAGCAAAAGGGGACAGCGACAAATATTCTGAGATTAATGATTCTGGCAACACAGCACTTTTAAAACAAATTCCATCCAAGAATTACATTAAAAAATATTTGTACCGTTCAGGACTTCCTAATATTTGGGTTGACTCATACTGAATTGGCTCACTTTATAAAATACCAACTGCAACTCCTGTGATGGGCACTAGAGGGGAAAAAAACCTGTAGAAATGTTAATTACTGATACTTCTCAGTGGACCTGGAATTTCATTGCAGAAAAGCAAGATACATCAAAAATGAGCAGAAAATTGAGATTAATGGGGAAATACAATTAAGACAACAGCTAATTGTTTTTTTCCAGAGGGTTTCTGTCAGGTGTTGATTGTCAGTTTGGTTTATTTCCCTACAGTTTATGATATCCACGCTTTTGTTGCTGATCTGCCTTTTTGGGCATTCAGAGGATGCACAAAAAAGTTGTTAGGATGAAATGAACAGAAAAGTGTGCTTAGAACAGGAGGTATTGTAGGAACTCCAGGAGAAACAGGGCCCTTCTTGTTTCCAGGTTAGCCATGAGAACAAGCAGCTTGGATACACAATGTGTGTGTGTGCCCTAGGGCATAACCTGTTGCACAAAACTGAACTTGTGCAATTTAAATGATTCCAACATCAAAAATGACATAAAAACAATTATGCTACTCATCTCCCACCAGCGTTGAAGGGTGAAAAGAAAGGAAATGTGCTTAAGCAAGAGGAAACCAGCCCAAAAGAATACAAGAGATAAAATTATTTGGGAAGAAAAAAAAATCCATTTTAGCTACAGATTAAATATTGTACATGATGGTACAATCATTTACTTCTAATAAAATACTTCTCCAATACCTCATGTTCTAGATAAGCTCCTATCATCTGGATTTAATAGCACTGTTAAAAGTGCTATTAAACATTCTGGTTAACAGCACCTCTTCACGACAAAAAACCTGATGGGATAGACAAGAGTTCTGAAAATAAGTGAGAGGTTAATTCAGAGCATGTTCACACAGGTTAAAGGGGAGGATGATTCCTGCTGGAAACTGAATCTCTTTAAGGCCTTTACAGCAGTTCTGTAAGTTGGAAGCAGCAGCACCCTGTCTCTCACTCCTCGTAATTCAGGTTTATCACGCAGGGTACAAGGGATGCAAAGGATCACTCACACCTGGCAGAGCCTCAGCCTCACTTCTCAACTAACTGGGATCATAAAGCACCAAACTCAGGTGCTCATGTTCTGCCTTTTCAATTACAAAATGCTTTAATAGTTTTGCTTTAATAATTTGCTGTGTTAAAATTATTAACACATTAATTTAATTAAAATTAAATTATTAAAATAATTTAATAATTTGCTGTGTGCAAATCTGCCCAATCCAGTCCAGAAAGTGCCTTTCATAAATTAAGGGCAGCCTTTATACCAGGCCTCCCACCACCCCAAAAATGTGGAGACTAACATAAAGTCATTCACATGTTGAGTTTTGCAAGTTAAACACCATTGCTGTTTGCAATACATAACTATGAATAAAAACTTAGGCACCACTGATTTGCACAGCTTAAAGATCCACAAAAGAAGCCTGGCTGAATAGAAGACTAAGGGCAGAAATAACTATCCAGGGAGAAAAATAAACTAAAAAAAAAAACTAAAAAATAAACTAAAAATTAAAATTAAAAAATAAACTAAAAATTAAAATTAAAAAATAAACTAAAATTAAAATTAAAAAATAAACTAAAAATTAAAATTAAAAAATAAACTAAAAAATAAAATTAAAAAATAAACTAAAAAATAAAATTAAAAAATAAACTAAAAATTAAAATTAAAAAATAAACTAAAAATTAAAATTAAAAAATAAACTAAAAAAAATAACAAACTAAAATAAACTAAAAAATAAACTAAAAAAAATAAAAATTGAAAAATAAAATAAATAAAATTAAAAAATAAAAATTGAAAAATAAATAAAAATTTAAAAATAAATAAAAATAGATAACAAATTAAAAATAAAATAAATAAAAATTTAAAAAATCGAAAATAGAAAATAAGAATAATAAATGAACTAAAAAATAAATAAAAATTGAAAAATAAAATAAATAAAATAAAAAATTAATAAAAAATTTGAAAAAATAAAAATTAAAAAATAAATAAAAATAGATAACAAACGAAAAATAAAATAAATAAAAATTTAAAAAATCGAAAATAGAAAATAAGAATAATAAAATTAATACAATAAAAAATAAAAATGAAATAAAATTAAGAAATAAAAAATTAAAGAAAATAAAATTAAAAAAATAAAATACAGCACCTTCCCCCTTAAAATGAAAAAGCAGTGACATTATAAAAATATTGAGGTAAAATAACCTATTTTTATGCAAAAAATATTACTCCTGCATTTTTGCAGTGAAGCCTGCTACTGATGAAATTCCATTGGACAGAGCAGAATTTCAGAAAATTAAGTTTTCAGCAGCAAACCCTCATCTAAATTTCAGCTCTAGAAAAGCCTGTATAGCACATTGACCTTGTTGCTGGTACAGCACTAGAACTGGTGCCCTCACTCAGGTGTAAATCAGCACAATTCCATGCAGTGCACATGAAGGGATCACAGCATCAGCCACTGCCTGTCTTTAATAGTCTGCACCAAGTCACCTCTAACAAGCTCAACCTGTGAACATCCCTTCCCAGATCAATCTTCAAAGACTGTCTAGCATTCAGCAATTCACAAAGAAACATTAACAAGCATATTAAGTATAAAAGAAAGTGAATTAATGATTTTGTCCATAAATTCCCAGACTTACAGATTAAAGAAGCTCGACATGAAACACTAGAAAAAGTTAATTAACAAAAAAAAAAAAAGTGATGCTAAATATAAATGAATGACAATTCTCACACATTCAGAAAGGAGACAGAGCTCAGGTCTCTCAAAGGCACCCAAACCTCAGCTACTTCAACCAAATGGAAAAGAGGAGAGGGATAATTTTTTATTATGTACACTAAATGGATTCTGCATTGAGGAAACACAGCACACAGTTTTAAAAGGGAAGTCTTGAATACATGCCCAGCTTTAGCAGAAAAATAAAAAAAGTTTTTCCTGAAGAGAAGCTATAACCTGGAACCCTCTTTAAGTGACAAAGATTGGATTTTGAACCTTACCCCTGGAAGATGGAGGAGAGAAAATGTCACAGCAGCACAACCACTTGCACAACTGTTGTATGTTAAGTGCAAAGCCCAATTTTAAAGTAAGCTGTAAACATATTTAGGGGCTTACAACCAAAAGGTTTAAACAAAATAAGATGGGTTTTGTAAAAAGCAATTTGAAGGTACACAATTTCAAACTAAAATGGATTACAAGGTCTAATTAGTAGAGGAAATAGAAGAATCTCACATAAATCATAACCTGGGCACACACAGCAGTACCCACACCTACTTCAACTCTTTGGTCAAGCATGTGCACAGACCTTCTCACAAATCCTGGCCAAAGCACGCTTCTTAAAACATTTCTGTCATCCTCTCAAAACCATCTGCTAGCTCATGCCAAAATTACATCTGTGCTAAGATAAATCCACGTTACTCACTTTACTGCAAGGTGATGTTTCAGGTCCCCCCCCCCCCAAATAAGTTACTGCAATAATTCCATATTTTGGAACATTCCAGTCACAGGGAAGTGATGAGAAAGTCCAAACACATCCCTGCAAAGAGGATCATAAAACAGCTGAGTTCATTTTCCCTCACCCATAAAAAGTGCTGCTGGCTGCACGTATAGAGCACACTATTTACTTTCTCATGTGAAAGTATACCTAGGGTTTCTTAGAAAGGTCCCTCCTTTGAGTAACTAAGCTCTCAGATCTGTTTCAATGGTTACACATTAACAGGCTCACAACCACACCACCAAACCTCACCCATCAGACACCAGCTGAGGGAAAAAGGTTTAAATGCCATCCTCCAAATCAAAGCTTCCACAAACAGAGAAATTTGACTTTATTCAACAGATAGACAGGCTGAGAAGATTGGGAAATTCCTCTACCCTTAAAAAAAAAGGTACACATATGGCTGTATGCCTTTTGTACAGCCACTTTGGATAAATTATTAATCCTCACAAGCAACTTCTGTTAAAATTAACATATGTGCACACCAAAGATTTCAGAAAAGTACATTTATGTGTTGTGCTGATGTAAGCCACACAAGTGTGCCATAGGTGGAGATCAAAAACTTCTCTAGAATTTTACCTCTGTCCTCTCCCTTCTCATCAGTCACTGAGCAGCACAATCAGAAAAATACTGGAATAGTGGTATTTAACTAAGCTGGACCTAGCAATCACAACACTGTCATTTGCACTCCCAAACTGAACAGAGGTGAATAATGAATCATGAAGAATCTTATTCTCCACATTTACCCAACTGAGGGAACTCAGTTACCTCCTAAGTCTCCAGTGCAGGGCACATTTCCCAACAATCTATTTCAAATCCTTTATTCTGCTCGTTCTTTCTGCCCATTTCCTTTTTCCAGGATTATTCTGAGATCCTTTGTTTCACTTACTAGGACGAATTCTCAGCCTAAAGCTTTTGTCATCCTCTTCATGGATGTCCTTCCCTCATCCAACAAAGAAACACTGAAACCTCTCGCCACAGAAGCCAAAAACTTCCAGAACTTCATGTAAATTTTTAGTCAGTGCCAAATTCCAGAGTCTGAGCACTCTTAAAGAGCACATCTCTCTCTCAATCACATCTCTCAATTAATCAACTGCTTCTGCAGATCAGCTCCAAGGCACTCACTGACTACCCAGCACTATTATCTTCCACAGGGACATTTTACTTTCCAAACAGGTTGGTGCTCCTTAGCTGTGTTGATTTTGACGTTCATAACATTTTAAGAGCTTTGCTATGATGCCCTGAATCCTTCAGCAAAGCAAATGTTTATTTTTAAATGTTCCCATCTCTCCAAAGAGACAGAGATGTAAGATGAGCCTCGTGGAGGCTTGTGGCTGTGAGATCAGATGCTGTGTGGGTACCTCGAATGAGGAAAGCTCCACTCACCTCCAGTTGCTTTTGGAGCCTCATGGGTTGTTTCTGCTCATCCAAGAACTGATACAACGTGTCAAGTCCAATAACTCACACCAACAGGAAAATTTAAACAAAAAAGGGAACAAGTCTACCAACAGGTTAAGCCTGAAACTAGAACCTGCAGGAGCAAGATTGCTCAAAGACAATTTGCTACAACACAGAGGTTCAGAAAGCTTTTCCCTCCCCTCAGTCAAAAGTATTTGTCACCTGAGACACGATTCCACTAAAAATCAGACCATTACTCAGACAATTCTGGGATTCCTGTAAGGGAAAAAGGTATGTAAGCCTCATCTCAATGCATTAAAAAAGGGCAGGATTTGTGTGGGGGTGTATATACACACATATTATATCTATTAATATATATTAATGCCAGGAGCAATCAGCTACTATGGAAGAGGTAGATCCTGTACAAAGTACCTGAAGAAAGAAGGTTTTCATTTCTGAATGATGGCAGTTCATGTGCTGGCTTGTTTTAATCTCAGGAACAAGTGATAAGAAGCATCACAAGAAGTCTGTGCCCCATATTCTTTGGAATCCACATCCACATATAATTAGAAGACCATCTGTTCACCAAATTTAGCCACCCAAGGTAGCTGGTACCTGATCAGTTGATCAGAAGGATCCAAAACACCCATAAGAAGTCGGTGTCAAGCCTGGTGTCTGGTGTGGAAGGCTGCAGCGCCTGCTCCTCCACGCGCTGCTCGTGAGCGCTCCACGACACCACAGCCAGGGAAAAACGCTCTGGCATTTTTAATTCTTTCATTCATTTTGGACTACCATTTATTGCTTGCTCTCCCAAAGGCTGGCTGTCACCCTGCAGCCCACTGGAGCAGGGGGAGAAGGGAGGAAGCAGGAGGGGGCACCAGTGCAGGAACAGAAACAGGTAACAACACACTACAGAACCTGACTGCAATGGAGACAGCAACAGATATTAAACAAAGCACCTGAAAGGAAAACCTATTCTTCACCTCTCTGCCACATTCACAAAGCATTGAAAACTACATTTTTATTGCACAGCTGATCTCCATTCCATTCCTCCCTCCAAAAAGAAGTGTCTTGTGTTACACCTGATGTCAAAAAGTCATCACCCCGTGACCTGATATTATTTTGTGTGCTTGCAGTGAACTGCCCAGGATGGTCAGAAATCCACACACTGCCTTCAGGTTCCTTTTGATGCTGTGAAATCTAATTCTGCAAACCAGCTGCCTCCAAGCAGTTGCTCACCCTTGCTGACTTACACTACTTATTTTCCAAAACAGTGATAACAACCATTTGATTTGAAAAGCAGTCCTTAACAGGAATTGCACGCAGCACAGAGCAGCAAGGACTGCATTTCCCCTCTGTTTTAAGGAGATCCTGGACCAGGGAAGAGCAAAAGCAGCCCCCTGCTCACACACTTTAATCATTTGAACAACAACAGGAATAAGAAGTAGTACATTAATTAATTTTAAAACCTTGTATACAGCTCAACAAACAGCTTAAAAGCAACAGCTCTTTAGGTTTACTGATGATTGTACATTACTTAGCATTCCAGTTTACAAAGCAAGTTGCTAAAATTAAACTGAAGAAGGCAGTCACATGGCATTTATTCCTGTAACTGTTATACAGAAGTTTAACTCCTCTGATTTCTAAAGCAATGATCACCAGAAAAAGCCACAATGGTGTTCTGTGCCAGTATTTTGGCATCTGATCACGCTCATTTTGGGGAGCACACATGCAATACATGACTATTTCATGCTTTTGGGGAGTTGGGGGTTCTTTTTTGATTGGCTGGTTTTGGGGTTTGGGTTGGGGGTTTTTTGGGGGGTAGTTTGTTTGGGGTGTTGTGGGTTGTTTCTTCCTTAAAGAATGCAATTTCTTCCTCAGGTGAATCTGAAGGAAGGCTTTCTTAATGGAGGTCAACTGATAAAAATTTGAATTATCATGAGATCTCCCCAAATACTGATCTAAATATTGATAAAACTTCCTTACTTTCTTTTCTTTGTGGTTTAGATGTCAATATTGCCTTAACAATTACAAAACATGATGTATATTGGAATGCCTCAAATTCCTCCAAATAATGCAGAAGTTTTTAGTGTTTAATCCAAGATTATTAATAGAGAAAAAAAAAAGTAAAATTCTCTCAGGATAATTAAGGGAAAACCAGATTATTAAATATTCTTTGGAATTAAAATCATCACTAAATCAAGGAGGTTTTTTGTGATTTACTAAGATCTCTCAGTTCCAATGGTACTTTGCAAAACCTTGAGTTGCTACCTGCTTCTCAAGGCTGCCAACATAACCCAACACCCATTTCTGCTTCACAGTCCAGGGTGCTGCTACTGCAAGCACCCAGCAAATCACTCAGATGGGACAACTGCTATCACCACAGAAGGAAACTAAATACACTTTGTCCTTGTATTTTTTTCCACTACAGATGGTGACTCTGACCTTTCCAAGGGAACCAATATCAATCTGAAAATACTATGCAAAAAACGTAATTATGTAGACCGTGTGGGTTATGAAACTAAGTTGTGCTGAAAAGATTTTCAAGGTCAACTGATTGTTATCTTCAGACAAAAAATGGAGATATAATTGTGATCCACTACTTTTAGCAGATGCTGTCATTTTTCTGTGTGTAACAGATTATGTCAAAAATTATACTGAAGAACTACGAAGCATTATCCATTCAAGGGAAAAAATGTGTAATCCTCAATAGCTGTGCTACCTGCTGGCAAGCAGTTGTAATCTGATTTCTGTGGAGGACCTCAAATCACCACAAATCACTACTGAAAACCATGTTTCTACACTGTGTCCCCCTAAACATGAGTGTATACAGAAAATATATTCAAAGGAGTTCTCCACCACGTTTATTCCCTTAGTCCCCTCCTGCCAGCTGAGCCTGAAGTGTCATTTCCCAATGTTTCTTCCTTCAATCACTACTTCAGATAGTTGGCATGGCTGCTCTTCACAGCTTATCCAACACATGTTCTACTTTCAGAGTACAGAAATGTCCCCTCTAAACTCTTCTGGTGTCCAGCTTTAGCCTCAGAGTATACATATATGCAAATACTTATCCTAAATACAGAAGTTCCTCTGTCTTACTAATGAATGGACTGTTAAGAGTGTCCTACAAACCTATTTTGCTGAAAATAAAATCTTCTTTCTCACAGTTGAGTTGTGGTGGCCCATCTCCATACCTCTGAGGCTTCCTAGTATCACCCAGCTGAAAAGAGTTTAAAAAAAGGCTCCATTTCAGTGTTTGATCCTGGAGGAATACCTCAAAGACTGACATGAACCAGCACAACTAGAACCTTTTTCCTGTGGCCTGGCAGTTCCACCTAAAGCTCTCCTTTCTGCTTAAATCAATCCCAGGCATGGTGAGGTTGGCATGTGAGAATGCTGAATCTGGCACTGGAAAGCTGCAAAATCAGCAGGAATTACCTGTAAGGAGGTAATCCATTATCCATCACTGGGAACTCTCCACTGCCTGAGTGAGAAAGAGGAAGCCTTACACAGTTTCTTGTTCATCCTTTAGAAAGCAACAACACTGAAGGGAAAAAATTACTAACTCGCCACAAATATGGGAATGTTGAAAGGTGCAATGGCTTCTAGAGAAATAGAGCATTATAGACAAGATTCTTCAGGAATAAAAACACTAAATGGTGGAATAACACACTGCCACCCTAGTTAGGAGTCTAATATCAGAACAGACTCAATATATATCAGAGAAAATTACAGCAGCAACAGTCTGCTCTAAGTTCTGCAGAATTTGAAGTAATCCCTGCTCCAGCTTAACAGCAAAAAAAGCACAGTTAAACTACTCAGTTCAGCAGCACCACTGACGTCACCTGTTTCACTGCAAGCTGCTTTTAAGTTGGTACTATTCCCTTTCTATGTTTCATGGATCAAGTAGAGAGCAGCTGTTCAGCCTGTGCTACAGCTCAAAGCAACCCAAGGTGTTAGATCCTACCTCCACAGCAAACACCGGGCAAAAGGAGCCTTGGGGAGCAGAGATAACCACAAAATGCCTACTTTTATTGCCTTAAAGAACTGAAGAAGAGACAGAACATGGGGTGTTCTCTTGGCTGATCACATGAGGATTTCTGAGGTCGTAACAACATGCTGCAAATTGCTAACTGCTTCAGACACCAAGCACTCTTGAGGAGGTAGTTTGGAGTTATTCTGAAAGAGAACTGAATTATAATTTCATGCTGCAGCTGGGGAAAGACAGAAGGAACCTTAAAGCTGGCAGAATTCTAGAGAGCCAACAGGCATCTGCCACTGAAGGAATTATTTAAATGCAATGCTCTGGGATACAGAGAATGCCTTTAAGCAATGCCTATGGAACCATACACTGCACAATTAAACACCCAGCATGGAAGAAAGCTTAGTTTTATATCAATAACCAACTCAGGAATGGGGCTAAAAGTAGAATGACACAGCACTTAGACATGCCAAAAAAAATTTTTAATACATCACTAGAAAAAAAACTAAACCAATGAAGAAGGGAGAATCAATCTGATTTTCAGAGAAGGGATGTACTCATTAGAAGCTCAGCCAGTCTCATAACAGCAGCACCCAATGCATTTAAGAGGTTAACATATGGACAAGTACATTTTTGAGACTGAGATGCCCATTACACACTACTAAGAAATGGAAAATACTTCTGACTCTGAACGCTGGTGAAATGCTGGAACACATCCATCACAACAAAGTACAATGTTCTTCAAGTGCTTACCCCAAGCCAGGTGAAATTCCTTTCAGAAATACTTTCTTGGTTAAACTCTGCCTCAGACATGCGAGGTCTCTAACCACAAAAAAGACCACAGAAATGCATCAAAGTAAAAAGATGTTTTCAGCTGTACCACACAGTTTTAGCTGAAACATAAATCTGATCTTAAAAGTAGATCAGTAAAATGTAGGGAATTTCAATGCAGGCCATTAGACATCAAATTTATATTGCACTACTTATTTTAAGGCACAGTCACCTTGTGACAAGCAAGCTTCAACTGAGAGGAATTCCTGTGTCCCTGCCTTTCACATCACCCCACCACTGCCCAGTTTTTAGGCACATTATTTCTACTGTGGTGCAAAACATACTCACTGTCTTTCCTTTTCTCTTCTGGCTTCTGATGAAGAGGTTTCCAGGGAAACTTTAAACCACACACACTAAAAAAAAATTATTTTTCAACTCAGAAAAATACAGCTCCCACTAAAGCATGCTGAGGAGAGTGATACCATGCCAAAACCAAACTCCTGTTTACTGGTTTCATCAATTCCTCCTTGAATATGCATGGGTTTGCATAACTGAGCAATCATTTGCACTCTCCTCTGGGTGTCTTGCAAAGAATGATTGGTTAACTCATCCACCCTGCACTGAAAACTGTCGTGTTTTTCCATGTTAATACAGGAATACTTGCCATGTTTAGTTTTGAGCTCTTCACAGTGAGCTTCCAATGACACTCCCCACTTCTGAGAAGGAAGGGTTTTCTGTCTCTTCAGGATGGGTAACAAAGGATGAAAATAAAGCTCCACTCCCCGGCTGTAGCACCTGCTCAGAGCAGCTGATGAATCCAGCTGTGCTGGGAAAGAGCACAGCTGGACACTGACCCCCACAGGAGAGCTACTGAGAGCACGTGCATGGCATTCCCAGGATTATATCCAGGATATCCCTCCTACCCACTGCCTCAGGACAGGCAGCACACTCTTTAACCTCCCCACTCATTCCCCTGAGCTTTCCTGGACCCAGAGGACTTGCTGGAAATCCATAAGCAGTACATTCATTTGTTCCCAAGAAACAGGAAAGAAAACTGCCTTTACTCACAGAAGGCTGAGGAAGCAATCAAGCAGGGCTCACATTTTCAGGTATTCTGAACAACTCCCAAACCCAAGGGGTAATTCAGTCACTCGAGAGGAGGTGACAGGAACAGCAATACAATCAGGGACAATTGAGTGTGTGCAGAGGAATAAAGAGCAGTGACCACAGGAGAGACTGAGATGACCATCAGGTAATGGCATGAGTTAGCCAGCTGTTGGCTCTCCATGAGCTGAGTCCATTTTTAACAACTGCTCTGAGATTAACTTCATACAAAACACAAGCACTACACCTGCAACAAGTCTTTTTAAAAAGTGATGTGCTGAAGTACTCACAATTAAGTAAAACTCCAGTTCCTGTAATTATACTGGAGCTCATTTTAGAAAGAGGCTGAAGGGGTAATGAAGATATTTTCTGGTCCCCCAACAGATCTGGGAAATTCCTTGTTCAGAGTCTAAACAGAGAAGTCTGTTTAATTACAGAAAATCCTATTAAACTGATCTTCCACATGAAGGGCTGAAGTGACCAACTCCAAAAGGCTATAGAAGACCCAATGAATTCAGAATTTAATTAGAACACGCTGTTAGCTAACTATAATCTATTAATTAGCATTCTTAGTTTTTACAGCTCAGTGCAATAATACCCCTTTACTTTTAAATTGTACCCTTCTTTTGGACCAAAGTTATACAATTCTACTGGTGTGGTAGTAATTACAGGGATTTCCTGGAGAACAGCAACCTAGAAATATCTGTAAAGGTTTAATTAGGGGATAAAGGGAAGACAAAGAGAAAAAAAAGATCTAAAAGAAATCTTATCTCTTCTCTGTTCTCTAATGTATTCATATTTAGTAACTTAGTTTAGTATTCATCCATTCTAAACCATATATTCATATATTGCATTTTTCTTGCAAGATTTCCAAAGCATCCTCAAATGTCAAAACTGATTTCAGAAAAAAATGTTATTGTATTCCAAGACAGTCTCTTCAATATGAAAACAGGTCAAAAATGAAAAAAAAATTAAGAATTAAAAGACTTACCTGAAACTGAAATACAGAGAACACCAGAAAAGTTGAGTGATTGGTATTCCAGGTATTTGTTATCCTGCTACTGCACCCATTAGAACTAAAATTTTCATTACATTACTGCTTCTAAAGAAATCCTACCTTTGCAGTAAAAATCCTTTAACTTCAGGTTTTCTGCATTCCAAGATGACAAAAGCAAATGAAGACAAAGTGTCACACACCTTAACCAATCCCAGGCTGTGATACTTACATTTGGTTAAGAATACACCTATAAAGCTAAATGACCATTAAATGACTGCATACTATCTCAGGAAAAACAACTTATTTTCTTCAACTCAAGCTCTTTAAACAGTGAAAATTGCAGACAGGTTCAGTGTAGTAGACCAATCACTACCCAAAAGTAATTTATTATTTCAGACAGGCTACCTGGGAGTACAAGAAGCACTAGCAGCACAACCCTTCTCCTCCAGCATTTCCCTCTCTCCTCCACCTTCTAAAGCAATCTTACAAAAAGCACTGCCTAAAATAGCAACCATACCTTAAAAGCTACAGGAACATGGTCATGTTTGAATTATGGAAATTTTCATCAAATGAGCTTGGATACTTAAAAAGCTCAGTAGGGAAAGTAATTTTGTCATGATGAAAGCTGACTCACATTTATTTGAAGGAACTTGTGGAGCTGGACACTGGATCTGTTTTCCATAAGAATAGTGAGGGATTTACCTGGCAGTCCAGAGAGGTGCTGAGCTCATATCTGGCCAGAAACAACTAAACAGGAGTTGTTTAGTTAAACTAACACTCATCCAAAGACAAATATTTACTTCAGGACTAAGGCAGCAAGGAGGTCTAGGTGGGAGAACTTTAAGAAAGCTTTTAATCAGTAGAACTAAGTACAAAGAGACCTCAATTTTAACCAACCTCTCAGTTTTATTTTAATTTGGAGATGCTTTTAAGATGCACGAGACCAAAGACCTAGACACCTGAGAATCTCTGTTCTGCCTATTCTGTAACTGGCCAGACCACTACAAAAAAAACCTGTAGGATGCTTTAGGGTAGTTGCATAACAAGATATGCACAGTTTATGACAAAATAACTACAAGCACATATTAAACAGTGTTACTTAAATGTAGCCAAGAACACAAATGATATGTGTTTGTGAAAACTGCAGATCTGGAGGTTTTAACTCTAAATACCAGTGAGTGTAACCTTAACTCTGTTTTCAATGGCAATCTGTCAGTTATAATGGCAACAGTGCAGTTATACCGGGGGTCAGCAGTTAGTACATTCTGCTACTCAGAGAACACTTCGAGAGGCAAACAGAAATATCAATTATGAGCAGAACAGATACTCCCAAAAGGAAAACGAGTGATTACCATCAGTCTTAGGGGGGGAAAAAAACTCATGTGGCCCCAAAGGAAAAACGAGCACCCGAGGTGGTTTACAAGTCTGACAAGAAACATCTAGAAACAGGCTCACAAGCTGAAAACACACCTTACCCACATCCATTACCCAAGAAAAGCACCCAGCTAATTTAGCTGCTCAAGCGTAACATGCAAGTTTATTAAA
This sequence comes from Cyanistes caeruleus, assembly GCF_971803275.1. NCBI lineage: Eukaryota > Metazoa > Chordata > Aves > Passeriformes > Paridae > Cyanistes > Cyanistes caeruleus. Next base: position 83,186,281 of record NC_141704.1, read on the forward strand.
GTCATTTAATCACGCTACCACGCTAACCCAGCAGCGACATTAGATGACAAACCTGGTTCTCCTCTTGCAAAACTCTATATTGTTCCTTCCAAATGGTGATTTTCGAAGCTTCGTCCTTCCTCAGAGCTCTCTCCTTTTTGAGCTCGGGACTCCAGAAGGTCTTGATGCTGTTCATGGAAGAACTGAGCTTGCTCTCCTTCACCTCCACGTCCTTGCGGAGCAGATCGTTTTCCCTCAGCACCTCCTTGAGCTGCGTCTGCAGGTCCATGATGGTGTTATCCCTGGCCTGGCGCAGCGAGTGCGGCACGGTGGACGCCATGCTGACGGGGGGCAGGTGGTGCTCCCCGAAGGCGATGGTGTCGCTGGCCACGCCGCTGCTGGCGATGTTGGGGCTGCTGCCCATGGCCGTCATGCGAACCCCGTAAGGCAGCCGTCCCCCCGAGCGCCCCAGCGTCATGGTGCTCTTCGGCGTGTCCGCGCCCACGTTCTCGTGGTCGCTCAGGTACATGGGGCCGGAGGTGGCGTAGGCGGCGTTTAAGGACTGGATGTTTTCCATGGAAAGGGTTTTCCCGCCGGCAGCCCCGGCGCTGCTCCCCGAGCTGCCCCCGGTGCTGTTGGTGCGCCGGTGGCCCAGGCGCGGCGAGCGCGGCAGGCGCGGCGAGCGCCCGGGGCTCTGCGCGCTGGGCTCTGCCTTGCCCACCGAGCGAGCGCTGCCGTACATGGTGCTGCTGGAGCGGCGAGGCGAGAGGACGGGCAAAAACCAGCAATGAGAGAACTCCTGCCGAGTCCTGCACTGCCTGTCAGTCAACTTAAGGCCAAATCACGACTTGGAACGGATCTGGTTGTCCATCTCCGAAGTCATGTGCTCACCGCGTTCAGGACCATATCTGTATCAAGAAGAACACATTAAATTAAACAATTAAATTAAATAATTTAATTAATTTCTAATAAATTAAATTAATTTAACATACTAAATTAAAAACTACATCAAAAACCCCACACATTAAATACCTAGTTTATCACCAAATGTCTGTCCCACATTAGAATATATTCTACTGTATTCTACAGTACTTCTACAGAGAAGTACCATATACTTCTCTGGTATTTTCCAATTCCTCCTAATAAAAAAGGCAACACTTTAAAAGGCAACACTTTATTTAAACCCTTATATTTAAACTTATAAAGAAACTTCAATTCTTGCTTTTCTATCATTCACAGTAGAAAGGAAAGAGAAGCCATCAATCTTCAAGCTGTAATTTTGTTGGCCATGACAAAACCCTTCAGATGTCATCTGGTGTCTCTTCCTAGTTCTAACTGGCCGTAACGCTTTACCCGTTACCTTTCTGAGGAAGAGAGAATATAAAAAGATTTAAAAGCACTCAATAGTGTATCTTTCCTTCAATCACTGCCAGGACACGGTTTCTAAACCCTTGTGCTGGGAAACCATCCTGCAAACGGGAAGGCAGGACAGACTGAAATGACTCTGCCCATCATCTCAACCAGCAGGCTCCTCAGCACTGCTGTCAGCCACACTTCAAAGGCAGAAGTCACAACCAAAACTAAGAATAATCATGAAATCATTGCTGACCACACAACTTAAGCAAGTTGCAAGATGCAAATCTGAAAGAGGAGCAATGACCCAGCAACGAGACCAATGAGGGTAAAAGGAACAAGAGAATCCCAGCTCCACTGAAAACTGGTTCTAGACTCTTCTCTCAAACTAAATGTAACTTAAATCTTTGTTCAGGTTACTAAAATATTTCAATTGAAATATACTTCTCATGAACCAGCTGAGATTAATTCCATTAAATGATATTTTAACAGCAGAGACCTCTTAAAACACAGAACAGTAGGACCTCATCCTGCTGCTGTTCCTTCTCCCCTCTGCTTTTCCTTTTAATACAGACTCTGGTGGCATATGCAATAGAATTCCTTATTTTTGCAGTGCAATATGATGCTGTTGTACAAGTGCTGGCAGGAAACTCCTTAGCACAGCGACTCTGGGCTGGGATCTCAGTTGATAGCCAAGATCTAGCAGAGAAGCAAGAAATGTAACTAAACCACTATAATGTAAAATTTACCCCACTGTAAAACTTACCCCACTACACAATTCTCACTCTTTTTTTCTCCACTGTTTTTATTCCAGTGATGAGAATAGATGAACTATTTCATGTGACTGCTGGGCTCAACTGACACCAAAACTAGAACACTGAAACATTCCTGATCCCATCAGATGAAAGAATATCAGCCAGTGTCCAAAGAGCAGCAGCATCTAATATATCCCAACATCTTGCCTTTCACACCAGCTTTCATCTACCTGCCCCTTCTGCTCAGAATATTGCCAGATATTAGGAATAAACTTCTCCAAACCAGCATGTTTGTGAGATAATAATTGGGCAAACAGGTTGAAGATTAGGTTTAAAACAGGGATACACTTACAAAAGAATTTTTAGCAACAGTGCAAGTGGCTGGAAGGAAGAGACCAAAAAGTAATATTGCAAAAAAATACTGGGAAAGGGTAGAAAGAGAAAATTAAAATCAGGAAGAAAGGACAGGACATTTTTTTTTCCTTTTGGAATGAGTTAGTGCAGGAAAAGATACAAGAAGAAATAATATCAGAATGTTTAGCTTAACCTTAATCTTTAAATGGCAAACATGGAAAGATGAGGGCAAGCCAGCATTTTGTCATTTTCACATAATTTCACAGAAGGTACAATGAGGAACACTACAAAGCTTATGGAAATTGCCACTGCTTTGTGAGCAGATCTCACCATGTTCAAGTGCTAACTCTGGATTTTTTAAATGACAAGAAAAGCTAGCAACAATATTGCTGGAGAATATTTTAGAGCACATATGTAAAGAAGAAGCGGCCAAGGAAAAACAGCCACCAGCATCAACTGAAATTATCTGCCAAAGCAACACCTACAGATGTATTCTTTTAATACAAGTTACGTTTCTTCTATTTCAACTACGTATCTTTATGCAAAACAGTACAGAAATATAAACTGTGCAACAAAGTCTGCAGTGTCCCACTGAAGCTGCTTCAATAAGCAAGACACTGTGCCCCAGATCTGCAGGAAAAATACTTCTTCCAAACAGAAAGGCTATTTCACACTGGCCTTGCTGTTTGACATGTCAAAATGCTAAAAATGCTGCTGTGACACCACTTGAGCACTCAAAACAAGTCAGATATGATTCCTTAGATGCTGCATAAAGTACATTCCAACCAGAGCTTGCATTCATTAGGATTCTCTTGAAAATTAATCCAAATCACAGCTCTTAATTCACTTGCCACAGTAAAACAGGGCAAACACTCATTAACAGCTTCAGATGAGTTTAACCTGAACCAAAAAATCAGATTTATGTGTGTGTTTCAGTTAAAGGACTTCACCCCAAACCCACTAAGTTTAACAGCTGCTGGAGGTACATCACTGTTGCACACAGAAATATCACCTGGTGAAGTCCTTAACAACACACCTGAGGAGCTCAAAAGGTTCCAGATCATCTCTAAAGAGTCCCTCACCCTCAACATGGAAAATCTGCCATGGAGAACTGCCTTCTCCTTGTGTTAGCAGACTGTTTGTTAAGCTCTGGATACTTGCAGCAAAGGGAACTGGCTGCTGTCCCTGGGCAGAGCAGAGAGGGGCAGGCAGCACTGCAGGTTATCCTGGACACGGCAGGTATCACTGCAGGTTATCCTGGACAGGGCAGGTATCACTGCAGGTTATCCTGGGCAGGGCAGGAATCACTGCAGGTTATCCTGGGCACAGCAGGTATCACTGCAGGTTATCCTGGACAGAACAGGTATCACTGCAGGTTATCCTGGGCACAGCAGGAATCACTGCAGGTTATCCTGGACAGAACAGGTATCACTGCAGGTTATCCTGGGCACAGCAGGAATCACTGCAGGTTATCCTGGGCACAGCAGGTATCACTGCAGGTTATCCTGGACAGAACAGGTATCACTGCAGGTTATCCTGGGCACAGCAGGAATCACTGCAGGTTATCCTGGGCAGGGCAGGTATCACTGCAGGTTATCCTGGGCACAGCAGGTATCACTGCAGGTTATCCTGGGCACAGCAGGAATCACTGCAGGTTATCCTGGGCACAGCAGGTATCACTGCAGGTTATCCTGGGCACAGCAGGAATCACTGCAGGTTATCCTGGGCAGGGCAGGAATCACTGCAGGTTATCCTGGGCACAGCAGGTATCACTGCAGGTTATCCTGGGCAGAACAGGAATCACTGCAGGTTATCCTGGGCACAGCAGGAATCACTGCAGGTTATCCTGGGCAGAACAGGAATCACTGCAGGTTATCCTGGGCACAGCAGGAATCACTGCAGGCTATCCTGGGCACAGCAGGTATCACTGCAGGTTATCCTGGGCACAGCAGGAATCACTGCAGGTTATCCTGGGCAGGGCAGGTATCACTGCAGGTTATCCTGGGCACAGCAGGTATCACTGCAGGTTATCCTGGGCAGGGCAGGAATCACTGCAGGTTATCCTGGGCACAGCAGGTATCACTGCAGGTTATCCTGGGCACAGCAGGAATCACTGCAGGTTATCCTGGGCAGGGCAGGTATCACTGCAGGTTATCCTGGGCACAGCAGGTATCACTGCAGGTTATCCTGGGCAGGGCAGGAATCACTGCAGGTTATCCTGGGCAGGGCAGGAATCACTGCAGGTTATCCTGGGCACAGCAGGTATCACTGCAGGTTATCCTGGGCACAGCAGGAATCACTGCAGGTTATCCTGGGCAGGGCAGGTATCACTGCAGGTTATCCTGGGCACAGCAGGAATCACTGCAGGTTATCCTGGGCACAGCAGGTATCACTGCAGGTTATCCTGGGCACAGCAGGTATCACTGCAGGTTATCCTGGGCAGGGCAGGAATCACTGCAGGTTATCCTGGGCACAGCAGGTATCACTGCAGGTTATCCTGGGCACAGCAGGTATCACTGCAGGTTATCCTGGGCACAGCAGGTATCACTGCAGGTTATCCTGGGCACAGCAGGTATCACTGCAGGTTATCCTGGGCAGGGCAGGAATCACTGCAGGTTATCCTGGGCAGGGCAGGAATCACTGCAGGTTATCCTGGGCACAGCAGGTATCACTGCAGGTTATCCTGGGCAGGGACATCCTGGGCAGTTCTCAGCTGGGAACAGCAGCCCAGCGCTCACTCAGCTCTGAGCTCTGCTTCTCAGGCAGCACCAGCCCCTCTGCCACTCCAGAAACATCAAGTAACTCCAGCTAGGAAAGCCAAGCACTGGAATTAGCTGTTGATCAGGCTATGGGAAGGGTTCCCAGAGCTGGCACAGCTGGAATTCCGGGAGAAGAGCTCTGCTATTGCTGCCATGCATCACACTGCACTCACTTCTCTCACAAAAGCAGAAGATTAGGATGTAAAGTTCTCTTTGGAAACAAGCAAATGTAACCCTGCAGTATTTTTCTTGAAATGACAACTCTAACTACAGCATTGTTAGACTTCAAAATTGTGAATATTTCAGCTACTAACTAAATACATTCTTCCACACAGTGCAGCCAGTTTCAGTATTTCCACTGATACGGATCTGCCACAGTTCAAGATGAAAAAAGAATTACAAGATGAATCTTAACTCTTTTCTTTTCCCCCTAGTAGCATTTATCACTGACCACATCACATTTTTGTAAGAGCAGATAATAATACAATTCACACTAGGAAAAAATCTTTCATGAAAACAGCAAAGTGAGGGAAGTGACAAAAAAATCTTTTCTTTTTTTGCAATACCAATTAATCAGGAAGAAGAAATAATTCCAGTTTCCCTCCCAGAGTCCAAGCAAAAGTAAATGGAAGCTTCTTTCAGATAATATCATAACCAGAAAAGTTAGTTTTTCAATACTCTGACCCACACTAGCATTTTACTGGGAATCTCACAAGTATGGTCTCTTATCTTCCATGAGGCCAACATGCAGCACTGTTCCTATTTTCCTCTTCTACTGAGACTAAATTTAGTCACAAATAAATCATCCCTTAACCCTACAAGATGGTGGTAAGCACAAGGAACAGTGTCCCACTGTGAATGTACTAAATGTACTAACCATCTTCCCTTGGCAAATTCTCCTGTGGATTTCAAGAACCTTTGTTTTTTCTGCTGATATAGGAACCCTTACCCAAGATTACAAAAAAAAAAAAAAAGACACTCCCAACACAAAGAGTTTAAAAAAACAAAGCAGCTGAAGCCAGTGCTAAACCATTTCTCCTCAAGACAGCTTGCAGAACTTCACAATTGTGAAACAAAATTCTCTTGTTCGCCGTTCATTAAGAGAACAAAACTTCAAAGAGCATCCTATATCCAAGCCAAATTTAAAAATTATAAAAAAATAATCACAACAGCCCAAGTAAAAACTTTAGATGAATATTTTTATATCTTTAAATTGGCATAGCACCTTTGCAGGCACAAAGATCTGACCTGCTCTAGCATAAGTTGAAAATGCTATCTAGAGATTATGGAAAAACTTGTAAGAAGGACTATCAGAAAAAGAACAGGCAAGAATTACCCAATACTGAAGAAAAAGGTTTGGGAAAGGACAGTTATGAACCCATTTTCTGTATGAAATATTTAAAATGGGTAACATCACACCCTGCTTGAAATGCCAGCTAAGAAAAATGTCTTCTCAGCTCGCAGGTGACTGTCCAAAACAACTCAGAGACCATCAACGGTGGGAAATGTTTATAATCTGGCAGCAGACAATTAATGTACTGCAGTGCAACCTGTAGCAACTAAAACCAGCCTGTTTCCTTACACCAGCCCAGTCCTAGGCAGTGAAAAGCTATGGAGAACCCAGCTTCCCTCGAGACATGCCTGGATCAGGACCTGGCATGTGAAAAGCACAGTCAAAAGCCACCTGCACAACTCCAAGGAGTTTTATTGGGAAGGCAATTGTGGCACCAGAGGGGGCAGGAACACGAGTCTTGTCAAAAGATCTGGTGGTTTTCAATAAAAGCTGTATTGGGGCATAGCAGAAATGTAAGAAATTCTGGAGGGATGACTTGAACATCGAACCTCAGGATAAAGAATCCAGTAAGATGAGCTGTGTTTAGCAGTGCTGTCACACTCAGCCCCTGTTCCTATGGCTTTTGTGAACCAGTGGCTCAGAGGGCAGGTGCTCCTGGCTGCAGCTGACAGAAAACAGAAGATTCATTTTAAAAAAAGGTTTGTAACCTTCTGGAAGATCTCTCTGTCACATAAATTAATAATGCCTTTCATGTCCCCCAAGACAAACACTAATTGCACATTAGCTAATTCTAAGTAAGCAAGCAACCAACTACACACAACTGTGCTGCAGAAATACAGGGAAAATCCAACCTGCATTTCTTAAAACAAAAAGAATGTCAGAGTACCTCCTGCAGCCTTCAGCAAGTCCTGTGAATTTCTCTGCTTTGATTTCTGTTCAGGACTGACACCAGCTGACAAACTGCAACATCCATGGAGCAAATTCCTTAAGAGCATCAGTGCCTGAGAGGCAGGAGTGGGGCAGTGGGACCACGGAGCAGGCATGTCCCAGCCCAGGGACCCCTCCTGCCCCTCAGCTGCACACACCAAGCCACAGAGCAGCTCCCACACCGAGTCCTGGGTGCACAAGGAAAGCTTTGAATGGCAGTTTCATAATAAAGGCCAAGTCAGCCTTTACAAGAGGCATCTTAATCTGATAAAGGTCTGCACATCAGACACATTAGACTTCATTAACAGAGGTAGCAATTGTTGCCATTTACATAATTCACACCCCAATAGTTAATAGTGAGTACATCTGGATTACACAGTAGGACAGAGACTGCAGAGTAGACAGAACAGAGAGGGGGGACAGGTAGGAAAGATGCAATTCCAAAACAAAACAAAAAAGCTTACATTCCAAGAAAACCCTGCCAGGAATCTAAATAGCGGGTATGATGAGAGAATTCACAACTTAGTGTCACACTGTGTTAGGAACAGCAAAAGCACGACACAGACTCTCTGGCTTGGTTGCAAAAGAGAGCAAGTTTTATTCTTCAGATCTTCTTTTATAGACAGATCCAAAGAGGTAAAACTCATTGCTCATGAAACCAACACATCACCATCATTGGACAGACAGGAACAACACCCCCTGACTGCCACAAGTAAACAACAAGGCACAAACAACTCCTGCAAAGGTTGTTTTCCTTCTCTGAGGATTGTTTGGATTCTTCCTTATCATTTCTCAGGCCAGAGTGAGAAAGTTCTGTGACTTTTAGCTTCACACAGGCTCAAACTAATGCCTGAAGCCTAAAAATCTCTTATTTGACCACTGTCAGTTCCCACAACTTAGGAGGTGTGCTAACCAAGAGAAAAAATGAATTCCTGTTATTCCTAGTCCACATCACAGCTACAAAACCTATGGTTGCTCCATGACCTTGGATAAAAAGTATGAAGCCTCTGTCTCTTAGGGCTGTTTTAGGTTTGACTAGATTTGGAAGGCAGGAAGGCTCACTACTTTTCATGTTAAAGAAATGACTATTTCACACAAAAAGGACAGAAGAAAGTTGATTTTGGAAACTGCAAGCCAGCCAATGCTGGACACGAGGCACTGAACCCATGGAATTCAGGCTTGATGGTCAAAATGTCCTTCTGGCCAAAAAAACAAAAAGGATGAATGTGAAATTAAGAGAGAAATAAAACAAAAAACCGTTCATATTAGGATTGAGTCTCATTCCTAAAGAGCACATATATAAATGCTGCCATCTGTTTCTATCCAATCCTTTTTAAAAGCTGGGGGGATGGTGGTGGTGGTGTTTGTTTTGTATTTTTTAAATTAAATTCACCTACTTGCACATCTGCCAGATTCACTGACTGTAACAGAGCCTTTGCTCTGTCTCACCAAACACAAAATGTGAATTAATACATTCTCCACCAAATACACAGGCAGGGAAATCGTCCCAGAAAAGCATCTCAGAAATCCCCAACATTCTTCAGGTGACTTTGACATATTAAAAAAACATGTTTTGTAAAAGGCAGGTCATCAACCGTGACACTAGCAGTTTTAGGGAAAAAACCAGCATTCGTTTGTCAAGGGAGGGTTTTGTTCCTAAGCAGACAGTGACACTGCTGTTAAACACTTGTTACACCTGAAAGCTTAGCAGAAATGGCACCCACACATTTTAAATCACCACAGAGCACGAGAACACCTTGATGTCCTTTCCAGACCCCTTTCTGTTTCCCATTCCTGAAGGTATCCCACCCAGCAAACACCACCTGCAGCTCTGTAAATGACAGCCAGAAATACTCATTCATCAGTTTCCTAGTTAGTTTCTCTCTCATGTGTACACAATTCCTTTCATGCCATTTACCTACTCAACACAGAGGGCATAACGCAGCACATGCTCTGTTCCACTCTACAGCACCTTCTCTGCAAAGCAGTTCCCATCAAGTTTTGTTTCTTCTAGCACCCTTAAATCCAAAAGAACAGCAAAAAGGATTTGCTGTCACCACCACAGTTCCGTTCCTTTCTCCCTTCCCAAAAAAACAAGACCACAAAAACAAAAGGTTTATTATTATTATTATAATAATAAATGCATATATTTCAGCTAAACCTTTATTTACACATGTCTGGCTAGGTGCACCAGGATTTCTTTTGTGCAGTGACTGGGATATAATTGTAAGGCTCTAAATTTAAAGCAGATGTGAAGAAAAAAAATAATCACGTGCTCTTTTTAAAGGCAAAACACAAAAAGCAACAGGTATCAGAACTTCAACATATCACTCATATCACACATATCACCTCCTAGGGATAAACTGATTAAAGTAACTCTGGCTCTTCTAGTCTAGAAGACTGAAGACTGTGGATGGTAATTTTCTGTCACTGCATGGCTGAAGAGTTTGTAGGCTCATTTTAGAGTATAAAATCAGTAAGTATTATGTGATTGCATCCAAGGCTGTTTCTCTCTTTCCCATAGGTGGCATGTAACTTCCTGATAGCAGAAACAAAATGTTAAAGGCACTGAAGGTATTTCAGCAGCCCAGAAATGCTCAGGAGCACTGGTGACCCCACACAGCCAGCCTAAAGTCACCAAGGGCAACATCCCAGTGCAAGGCAAAGCAGCTGCAGCTCCAGAAATTCCACCATAACCTCACCCTGACAACAGCACCCATATTGACACAAGGCACGTGCCAGAGAGCATCACTGCTGCGACATCAGCACTGCATTTTCCAGGATCTCCTGGATGCCAAACCCCTGCCTTCAACAGGCAGCAGTGGATGGGACCCTGCTCTCCTCACCTCTCCAGCCACCCTCTCGCAGCAGGGTGGCCAGCAAGGGTCAAGAACCCCCACTCTGGGTTTAGTTCTATTATTTAAAAAGCCACAAGCATCCCTCCACGTTTGCACCTCTGACCAAACCGTACCCAGCTAAAGCAAGCCAGACCCTCCAAACAGAAGCCAGCTCTCCAGTGGCTTAGCCAGGTGAGAGCTGCAACAAAACTCTCACCCCAGAGAGGTTTTCAGAACAGGCTGGAAAAGAGGGAGGGGTGAGGGGATGAGAGATAACAATGGGAGATTATCCTGCTCCACAAAGTAAGGAACAGCAGCAAGGAACTCACGCACTGGTTAGGATAATGTGGTGAAATACTTCTGTTCCTACAGCAGCACACATAACTGCTATCAGGAACTGAAAAAGCAGCAGGTTCAAAGAGAAACAGCAAACAAAAAACCCAAACAAACAACAAAAAAAAAAAAAATAAAGAAAAAAACAAAGAACCCACTAAATACCAAAGCCCCCTAAAAACATAGCCAGGGTTTCTCTCATCACCAAGATTTGCAATTCAGTAAAAGGGAACAGGCCACATAAATACCAAACTTGCCTTTTTTGCTAATCATGCCATTAGCCACATATTACAGATGAAAAGTTACGTGAACAGAATCTCAGAAAAAGCTCATGACAGGATCAAAAAGAATGCTAAAAATTATGAAAAACATGATGCTTTAACACAGCCCAGAGAGCAGCTTCTCTTCAGTTCAGGCTTCTGCTAACATCCCAACAGTGATTTCATTACAGTCAAATTGGTTTCCCAGAAGTGGTGGAAGAAGTTCAAATTATACCAAAGATTATGATAAACTCACATTTCATTGAACAGATCCCAACCTTTTTGTAGCTGCGGCCCCTCCTGCGGCTTGATGGAATCAGACAATTCCAAATTCATGGATGATACAGTAGGCATAGACTTGACTATTCTGGGAACTGCTGTTCTGGGATAAAAGTTCTGAACTGTGCTTCCAGAAGCGATCTATACATTATAGTACAGCTGTTAACTAAATAATCACTGCTGAAAAACATCCCCTATTTTACCACCAGCTCTGGTCCCAGCAGCACGGCCAAGGTGCTGATTTGATTTCTCTGTGCCCATCCCATTCGGAGTGGCTCGAAGGGTGCTGCAGCCTCCGAAGTGAGCCCGAATTGGGGCACACATGCGAGCAGCTCCCAGCACAAAGGCCAGAGCCGTGTCAGCCTGTGGCTCAGGAGGGGATGTGTGTGCAGCCACCTACGGCTACAGACGCAATAATCTCAGGGAGCAAAGGAGGTTACAGCTGCTGGAGGTTACTGCTGCAGACATCCCTGCCCAGCTGGCCATTGTGTGAGAATTCCAGCCCCTGGGCCAAAGCACACAAGTTTCAGTGCCTGTTGGATCTCAGGTAACACCTTACCCACCTACAACCACCCCGCATACTCGAGCGTGCCCCCAGAACGCAGAACACACATTGTTCTTGGGAACAATTCTATTTTTATCCATTCGCTTCCATTCTCTCGGCTCCTGTACTGCTTCCCACCACCAGCAGCACCTCCGTAGGTGTTTCCTTATGTCTTTGCATCTCCCATTTTTCCACCGGGGCTTCCCTGAAAACCATTCCACACCGGATCAGCACAAACCAGAAGGCGAAACTTGCAGAGCGCATGCAACAATCCAGGTTAAATAAACCCTGGGCTTCCCAATTAACCTTCAGCTCTCTGGCTGCAAACCAGACAGATGTGGAAGGGCAGCAATTCCCGAGCCAGGCTCCAGGATGGCAGCATGCTCAGAAACAAAGCACGCTGTCAGCTGACGCTGCCCGTAGTAGATGCAGTGAAATACACGGAACTGAGCAGGCAGCTCACGGGGAAAGCAGCGAGCGCAGCACGGCCGCGAGCTCCGGGCACAGACAGCGCCCAGCGGCACTCGGAGGTGACCGAGACAACAAAAGCGTGCGCTCCCCAAGGGCAGCCCGAGCGCGGAGGGGCGGAGAGCCAGGGCCGGCAAGGGGAACGGGCAGAGCAGCAATGACCGCCCGTGCGAGGCACGGCCGAACCCCGCCCGGCCGCCGGCAGGACGCGGGCCCGCGGGGCGCTGAGGCCGCGCTCCCCGAGGCCGGACCGGGGCCGCCCCGCCCCGGGCGGTGACAGCGTGCGGGGCCCGCCGGGGAGAGGCCCCGACCCCCCCCTCCCTCCCTCCCTCCGCCCGGCCACAGCCCGCGCACCCCCGGGGCGAGCCGCCCGCGGGCCCGGACCCACCTGCGCGGCGGCTCCGCGGCCGCAGCCCCGCCGGAGCCGGAGCCGGAGGCTGGCCAGCGCGGCGGCTGCTCCCGCAGATACCGGCGCCCGCAGGCCCCGCCCCGCCCCGGGCTCCCCCCAGCGGCCGGCAAGGCGCGTTAACCCGACCCCCCCGGCCCGAGCGCGGCCCCTCACCTGCCTGTCAGCCCGCGGGGAGGGCACGGGCGGCGCCGGCCGCGCCCGGCTCGCTGGGCTGCGCTGGGCTCCGCTGGGCTGGGCTCGGCTCGGCTCGGTTCGGATCCGCTCCCGCCGCTTCTCCTCCGCCGCTCGCTCGCTCCCTCCCTCCCGCGCCCCCGGCGCGAGACACGCGCAGGCCCCGCCCCCGCCGCCGCCACGCCCCGCCCCCGGCGCGCGCGCTCGCCGCGCTGGGCTTCCCCCTCGGCCCTCCCCGCCCCGCCCTCGGCGTTACGTCACCGCCCGCGAGCGCCCCCAGGGAAGTTTGGCCGCTCTCCGGCGCCGTAGCGGCCGCTCCGGGCGGGAACTACGAACGGGCCACGGCGGGGCTCAGGTACGGCGGGCAGGGCCCGGTGGGGCCTGGGAACCGGGCACAGATCCCGGCACAGATCCCGGCACAGATCCCGGCACAAAACCCGGCACAGTACCGGGGCTTCCCCTGCGGGCGGCGGGCCAGGGGCGCGCGCGGGGCCGGTGTTTCCTGAGGGAGCCTCGGGCAGACAGCAGCTGACCCCATCAAGAATCCTTCCAAGTTGGATTTGCTATGATCTCAGGGTGTAAGGAGCCAACAGCAGCACTGGCTTCCTCAGCCCTTACTCCCAGGGAACACTAAAGTGAAAGACTGTGGCAAACGGGTCAGGTCTGCCAGACTGCACAAGGAGTGGCACTTACTGACATGTGAATTATCACTGTTTAAATTAGCACCTCCTTGCAATGAATACGGCTTATATTGTGATTATGTTGTTTCATCATGTTACACGTTACCTGTATTGTTTATATATTATTATATTACTGCATTTTCTATATTATAATTACCGCTTCTGTTATAATTCAGACCTCTGGCAGGCTGATATCTACTGAGGTCTCGATAACTTGAACTTCCCTTTCAACTGCTGAAGCAGAAAGTCCATTTTAAATTAATTTCTGTAGAATAATATAGTGAATATATGTGCATGCTATACTACCTAAGCCCTTCTGTCAAGCCAAAGGTATCCCTCCAAAAAAGAGATAATTTATAGTTACATTGCTGGCTAAGGAGGCAACAGGATGGAAATAGACCGGCTCCTCAAGTATCTTGCCAATTTCAAGTGTAAATGATTTTCCATTTAACAATAAGCAAGTGTCAACCTGGAGCAAAACAGAGCCTAAGAGCTTTAGGTTTTTTGTCCCAGCTTAATTAGTGTGTCATGTTAATAGGGTCTTGGTGCCAGAAGTGTCATCTGTGCCTGTGATCTCTGCGGGGTTTGTGCTGCACAGTTTGACAGATCTCCCACGGCGCTCGCAGGGGTCAGATGGTTTCGTTTCCAGGCTGGATTAATTGCTTGCCTGGTAATTGCATTTGGGAGATCTGCAGGCTTTCTGCTCACAACTGGCCAGGTTGCTTTTCCCTGCAAGTCCCTAACCATTACTCTTGGGTTCAAAACTCTGCTGTCTCTGCCTTGCAAGGGCTGAAGTGACTCGTACATAAATGATGTGGTGATAAATCAATCTGACAGGCTTTTAGAAAGAAGTGCCCACGTAAATAATTGATGATATTTGAGTAATATTCCTGCCTGGCCTGGTCTCCAGAACAGGCTCTTTTCTTTTACTCTGCCTGTATGGATGTAAAACTCCTTGAAGAGCAGATTGTTCATTTTTGGTTTTGTGACTCTGAGGTGTCACTGTTTCATACCTGGAAAAAAACCTAGCATGGGAGAGTTGTTTTCTTTCAGTGCTACCCCTTGGTCACTGTTCATTATTATGAGGATTTCTATTTCTTTTATATAATATCAAAAAGATTATTTGTGCAGGAGTACCAATCAATCCCTTTAATGAAATATTTTTTATACACGTGAGTTAATGCAAAGGAATTGAGTAATGTGGGAAATGAAACAGGATTTATATTTTTGGAAAGCAAATGTATTTCGAATTTAGAATTGTTTGGAATGACCTGTTTCTTAGAATGCTGTTGGTGCATTTTTAACCAGTTAAACTTTTCTGGACCGTTTGTAAGGCAGAAATTGCAACAGGCAGTGGACTTGAAATCAGCAAACAAAATTACGTAGCAAAGGAGTAATTGACACACACCACTGCTGTTTACAGAAAGTGTTTGGAGGCATAACCAAGAAAATTTGAAAAACATGAAAAACTAAGCAGTCTGGGCTGGATTTGTAATTATTGGGAGAGCAGGCCCCTGAACAACTTCCAGCAGTTACACTGATGTTCAGTGAATTTGTGGCAGATGTGTAGAGGCTGCCATGACAGGAAACAGTGAGTTTCTCATCCTGTGCTCCAAAAATACAGGCATTGGCCAGGTAGGTTTTGTTTCAGATGTTAGAAAATCCTAAATTTTTGAAACACACCCCCACAAATGCACTCTTACTCTTCCAAAATTGTATAAAGGAAGAGAGAGCTTTACCCTGTGCTCATTAAAATGTTTAAAAAGTGGAACCAGAATTAGTGTTTTCTGTTCAATGCAGGGAGGACCATGATCCTAGCTGTGCCAAGAGTAAAGCTAGCAGTGCCTGATAAGTCAGAGTTCAGCTGTGCTTGTGGAGCCACAGAGATTGCAGTGGAACAAGTGGGACTGCGTGGAGGTGTCCACCTGCTGTAACTGAGTAGCAATTGTGAGAGTGGTGTTTGGATGCCTTGAAAGCAAGTATGTTTCAGCTACTGCAGGGAGCTCAAACGTGCTGTTACAGCTTTTTTTCTCTTGCTACAGAATGTGGCATGAATGAGTGAGGGGCATGAAAGAGTACTGGCAGCACCAGAGGCCAGCTGTAGTCTGCAGCAGACACCCAGTCTCCTGAGCTGCCCCTGCATTTCCATGTTTAACCCACCAGTGAGTATCTTTTCCTTCTGTTGAAGTTAGCAGAACATTACCTCGCCTTTCTCAAGTCATCAAGGCTGTTTACCTAGCCATATCAGAAATCAAAACTGGGGACTTCTGTTGTGTGCAGCTTTTCCACAAGTGATTGCATCATCTCTTTTCCACTCTTGAGCTGTGGAGTAGCACTGGCCTGTCCTGATTAGGAACATCTGCTCCATTACACTTGAAAGAGTGTAACACACTCAGCTGAGTGTTCAAACAGCCTTTGCATAACAGGTAAATTAACTTACAAAATAGTTCGGGTTTCCCAGAGGAAAGAAAACTCCACAGAAGTATAAAACTTGTAAAGTTTTTTGGATGTTTTATCAGAGTAATACAAAGCTTAGGTTAAACATGTGACATTATCTTTAGTGCTTGCTGAATCACTTGTCGATGCCTGTGTAACTCTTTGCTCTTGCTGGGCTCAGTGGAATTGCATTTATTGGAAGAATGTTGAAGATTTTTACTCAGCAGACCAAAGCAGATTAAATTCAGGATTTTCTGAATCTGGAGTAAGATCGGTTTATTTCTTGCACAGGAATTCGTGTACACACACATTTTTCTCAACAGTGCTCAATTTCACTACCATGCAAATAAACACCTGCTTGTAGAGTGCTGTTGATAATTAGTATTTCATATCCAATTTCCCAAAACAGAGATTGTTTTTTTCTGATTATGTACATAATCTGTTCAAATTTCGAATGACAAGATCAAAATATGGTAGTAGTAAAAGGTGTTAAGTTTCTTTACCTGTTCTAGTGTGTCAAGGCAATGTTTTGGAGCACAGTGCAGCACCTCTAGTCTTGTGTGGATTCTTTCTCAGTGACAAGAAAACTTCCTGAGAACATGACAGCTAAACTCCAAAGATTTCCTTGCAAATAATAAATAATTGTCCCAGAGATAGTAAATTATAATTTCTAGGTGCCTTTAAACTGATAAACTGCTTGCATCATCCTGCACATTCAAATGCATATTTGGACTTGAATTTTTAGTCTTTCTGGTTTAAAAATAGGGCATTTTTTAAAACTGGTTAATGAGTCAGGCAGTCTCCTACCACAGAGGGTGTCTGGGGCTCTTGGGCACTCCAGTCAACAGTTCATTATCTACTTCAGCATTAATGTTTCATGTGAGTTAAAACGTTGTGGGGAGAGGGCAGGGCAGTGAGGAAATCATATTCCAGTGAGGAATGGAAGCACCTTGCTTTCCCTGGTTTTGGCACTGAGACGGATTTATAGCTCCATTTGCAGAATTAACTTCTCTCTCTTCCCAGCTCCTACTCTAATAATTTTTGATATCGAAGTCCTGTCACTCTGAAATTCTCAGACAATTGCTTTGAGACACAGGGCTTGGCTGTGCTGCACTTCCCCAGCTGCAAAACCCCCCACATTGCTCTGATGGAGGGCTTGGTTTAAACAAGGCTCTCAGCTGAAGCTGCTCCTGCAGGTAAAGCCTGAAACTAAACTGGCATCCTGTGTCTCCATCACTCAAACTGGATTCACACATCATGTGAATACCAAGCACTGACAACTAAATTTAGACTGATAATCCTGCACACCATAAAAAAACTTTAAGAACTTTAAGTAAGACCAGTATTAAGCAATTTTGCATCAAAGTGGCACCCACCTACTTTGCATAAATTGGTCATAGTGTTTGTAGGCAAGTGACAGTTCAGTCATTGTTTCTTCCCAAGGGCTCACAGTGATTAAGATCTGATTGAGGCAGCTTGGGGGTGTGAGTGGAGGCAACAGTATTGTTCAAATTTCAATTCCCTTGGCCACACACACTATTTATGTCTCTGTGATTGTCTCCCTCCCCATGCAATGAACTCTTTGCTGAGCAGAGGAAATAGCCTGCTTAAATCACAAGTGTTTCTCCTGGTAATGTTGCTTTCTATTTGCTTTTTTCCAAAGCCAAACATATTTACAAATTGCTGCTAACTTCTGATTGAAACTCATTCAAGTGTGTGAACACTGTACAATTATACAAGTTTGGGACTGAAGAGGAATGATTCTAGCCAACCAAAATTAAGGAGAATTTTAGCTTCACTTGGCATAATTGCCAGTGCTCACGCTTGCCAAGGAAACAACTGGTATCCTTTTTCTGAAAATTGTTTGCCAAGCCCTCAGTAAACTTTGGATTTCTTGTTTAGAGACTGGAAAAACAACTTATTTTAAAAAGTGCCACACCTGGAATTCATTAGCAAAGGAGAGTACTAGCCAAGTGCTGACTGACTGGCAAATCATGCTATCTGCTGAGGGTTTTAGGCTTTCTCAAACTGTTTTGCTATCTCCAGCTCTCTTGTATGTCTGATTTTGTCCTGTGTTTGTATTGCCTACAGAAGTCTGAGTGCTGGGCTTTCGGTTTTGGGAGTGCTGCTGCAGCCCCTGGCACAGCTGGATCCACAATCTCCCCAGGGCAGGGGGGAGTGGCCGTGCAGTGCTGGGAAGTGTTGGCTACTGGCTTGGAAAAGGGTGCCATCTACTGAACTCTTAGTACCACTTCTCCCAGTTCTGACAGCTCCTGTGGTTCTCAGCTCTGCACGGTTTATGTGGCACCATATAGCACCAGGCAGGGTGATTACAGACTAAACAGCAATCTAAAATAAACAAAGACAACTCAGGGCATAGCTGAGTAAAGTTTTACAAAGTTGTCCCTACTTTTTATCAAAGTGTTAATTGATATTGAAAGTGGTGCAGGAGGACAGTGCTGAAGGATCCAAAATAAGGAATTATTTTCTTCTTCTTTCCCTGGCATGGTATAGTGCCTTCACATTTACCTAAAAGGAAAAAACACACATCATTTTTCACCAGTGTGGTATTTAGAATAAGCTTTTTGCCATGTCTTCATATGGACTGGCAGTTCTGTTCTCCTCAGTGATTCTATTTTCTCTCATCTCCAGGGATGCCTGAGAGCCAGGGGAAGGATGGTGAGAGCTACAGCAGCAGCAGCAGCTCCAACACTGGGGACTCTGTGGCTTCCTTTGGACAGGTCAGCTCCTTTTGCCCGAGAGGGAATGCAAGCTGCATGCTCACACTACTGGAAATCTGCTCTGCATGTTTATTCCTTTTAAACTTGGGTCCAGCAAGGCTGGAATCGTGCTACACCCTATTGTACTTCACATTTTTTCTCTGCAATAGTCTTGGCATGGCCCGAGTTATAATAAAGTGTTCTGGATTCTTCTCAAAAGGTTTTCAAATCTTTTAAACCTTAAAAGTGGGTCTCATTTTATTCTTTCTTATTCCCAGATGGCCTGAGTCATGCTTACACATATTTTCAGCACAGGAAAAGCCAACTACTTTCAGCTATTAAAAATAATCTTGAAAAGTTGTAAAACAGTTTGAAAAAAAGAAAACTGTCTGGATTGAACAGAATTCTCCTCTCCATGATAGGCATTTCTACACAGTTTCTGAATGTGGCACATGCTTCTGCATTCTCCCTTTCTCCTTATGCTTTTTGGTTACAAGCTTGCATTCAAGAGTCAGCAAAAGATAAAGCTTTCACTCTTAAGTTTAAATAGAACTAAATACAAATTAGAGTGGTTTGGCAGGAGTTGGAATTTATATGGCACACACACACTAGAAGTTTCTGTGTTCTGCTGAATTGTTAGGGCAAGCCAGTACATGCATATACAATATTTATGACTTAAGTGGTGAAACCTCTGTTCTGTCTCACTTCAGGGGGTAAAAACACAAGCTTTTTAGTTCTCAAATCTTTAAATGTACATTTAGGTTTCCCTACATTTTGGAAATTGGATTTCTACTAAGACAAACCTAAACTTAAACCCTTTAGGCTTCACATCATGCTGGTGTTCTCCAATGATGCCAGTGATGCTGGAGTTACTCAAAGAAACTGGATAGCTCAAGAAATTCCTGTTCTGACTGCTTTCCTGAGCTGCTGTCCTCCCTGCCCTGGTGACATGTGCCAGTGGAGTACAGTTAATCTTCAGTTTTGTTGGAGTCTTTAAATACACTTTTCTTGTTACACAGAGACACCACATTTTGGTTTAGAGCAGTAAAGCAGAAACTTACATGTGTGTGTGGCTAGGATTATTAATGAAAAATAATTGCTGCAGCACAGTAATTAATGCCTGTATCCATCAAGAGTAAGAGGAAAAAAGAACAGTCTCGTGTGTGTAGGTGTTTCCTTTCCACATCCTTGCCTTTCCTTGCCTCGTTACATCCCAGTTCCAAAAACTGGATGATGCCCAGGTTGGCAGGACTGGGCTAGAGCAGTGCTTTGGGAGAAGGGGGAAGCTGGAAGAGGGAGAGTGAGATGTGTTGCCTTGTTCTTGCCCAGTATCAGTACACAGCCGGCGAGTACCGAGCTATCCAGCACGCCCTGCGGCAGAGGCTGGGCCCAGACTACATCAGCAGCCGGCAGGCAGGAGGAGGGCAAAAGGTAGGAACAAACATCATGTTTCAACTCCATTTTTCCCAGGAAAACTAGGGTTTAAATTGGTACAATACTCCTTATTTTTCCTAAGTTTATTTCCCTCTAGTAGTTTACTATGCAGATATGAACGGAAAGTGAGCATGGCATAAGTTCTGGCTTTTTTTGAGCCACAGATTTTCCTTTTACACTTAAAAAGAGACTTAATTTTTCAGTGCTTCATCCTTTACAAATGAATATTTATCTACTTGTGCAACACTGAGCTGTTTTCCCTATTTTTTCCCAGAATTGGACTGTATGAAACATTATACAATAGTGGCTGCATTTGCCATCTTTAGTGCTCACTCTGCCTTCTGTTGATTAAGTCATATTTGTAATTATGTGTATTCCACACACCACATTCCACCTGAAGCTGCACCATCAGCCTTTTATTCACATTATCTGAACCTTGAATTTAGCTGGGTTTCCTCCATGTAAGATAATATGTGTAATCTCTGTTAAAAGCAAATTGTGCAGAGATGTGTGCACAGGGCTGTGTATTTATTTATAGATATTTATGTGTATGTGCTCTTCTCTTCAGGTCTGTTACATCGAGGGTCACAAGGTCATCAGTCTGGCCAATGAAATGTTTGGCTTCAATGGCTGGGCTCATTCAGTCACTCAGCAGAATGTTGGTAAGGATCTCAGGGGGCAAAGAAGGCTTTGCTCCCTCTTGTTTCACTGGGAAGGAAAATTCCCTCAGATAAGGGCCAGGGTTTCCCTCACAGAACCACAGAGCATGATTGGAAGGGACCTCCAGGACCACCAAGCCCGACTGCTGGCCCTGCACAGCACCATCCCCAAGCATCCCCAGAGTCCCACGCTGTACCCGGGAGCGCTGGCAGGCTGGGGCTGTGCCCGCTGCCCTGGGGAGCTGTTCCCAAAACACCCTCGGGGGGAAAAATCTTTTCCCGCTCCCCTAAACCTGCCCTGTGCCAGCTCCGGGCCATTCCCTCGGCTCCTGTCACTGTCAGCACAGAGAGGAGATCAGTGCCTGCCCCTGTTCCTCCCCCCGGGAAGTTGTGAGTGCACTGAGGGCTCCCCTCAGTCTCCTCCAGGCTGAACAGACCAAGAGACCTCAGCTGCTACAACTTCATCGCTTCAAAGCACCTGGGCAGAGGCATGAGCAACTTCCAGGTGTCTTACCAGTTAGTGAAAATGAGAGAAATTGAATAATAATGGAGCTTCTGTTTTCATTTTAGATCTGTCACAGTCATTATTCTCAGTGTGTTTATGATTATTCTTGAGTTATTCTAATTGAGTCTGATCTCTATGGGTACACTCAGTCAAGAGTAATTACAATTAAACTATTTAACACCCGGCAGTCCTGAGCCAACTTTCATATTCACCTGTAATTTTTAGACTCTAACCAGTTCATATTCTCAGTTAATATTCCCCTAATCTTTAGGGACCCGTCTTTTTCTGCAGATTTCTCTTCTAGCTAATACCCAGTACTGAGGTTTTTACAACAGAAAACTTTGGGAAAATTTTTCAACTATGACATGATGTTCAGATGATCTTAAAACTTCAGCCTCTTCCATGTTGATAGCTGAAATAGTACCTGCCAGGGGAGTGTTGTCCTTGTTTGCAGATCTGCTGTGCTTATGCTGGAGACTGGTTGTTGAAGTAGGTCAAAGCAGCATCTTAAATTACCTTCTCCGTTCTACCCCACCTTCAGAAATCTTTTCTTAACTCAGGCTGGTAGATTCTAGAAATAGAACAACTTACTTCATTGCTTTCCATCTATTCTGCACCACGGTTTTCATTCCCCTTTTCAGTCAAGAAAGGACTGACATCCTTCAAACTTCTGCCTTTTTCAGATAATGCCATAATTAGTCATTCCTTAGAAATTCAGACACGCTGTCTGTGATAAAACCTTGTGCAAATTATTTGCAAACTGCAGACTTCTATTAGATGATAGGAAAGAAATTACTTTCATAGATAACAGCTGCTTTTCCACTACTGTTTTTATAAATTAACACTTAAAACGTCTCCTTCCAGACTTTGTCGACCTCAACAATGGCAGGTTCTATGTGGGTGTCTGTGCTTTTGTGAAAGTTCAGCTTAAGGTAAGTGTTTTTTTGTGTTGGCTCTGACTGTAGCTGAGCAGTTGCCTGAAGCTGTGAATGCGAGTCCTTGCATGGGTCAGAGCACAGTCCTCGGGTACTGCTCTGCATTAGGGAACCTGCTGCTGTCCTAAACATTGACCTTGCTGTGGAACAAACAGCCAAGGGCAAGGAACCAGGCTTGGGAAAGCACAGCACCTGCGTCTGTAAAATCTCCTTACATTTGAAATGGTTCTGCAGGACGGGTCATACCATGAAGATGTGGGATATGGAGTCAGTGAAGGCCTCAAGTCTAAAGCCTTATCCTTAGAAAAGGCAAGAAAGGAGGCAGTAACAGATGGACTGAAGAGAGCGCTCAAGTGAGTGAAGATCAGCACTTGTACATTTTCAGAAGCTGTGTGAGAATGCAGGGTTTTCAGTCACAGTGAGCCCTCTTGTTCCTCAGGTGCTTTGGGAATGCTCTTGGGAACTGCATCCTGGACAAGGACTACCTGCGAGCCGTCAACAAGCTTCCCCGGCAGGTGCAGTACAGGGCTGCAGAGCCCCCACTCCTGCACTCACAGAGTGCATCCCATTCCTGAGAGCTCCTGACACCAGCAGCCTTCCTAACAAACATCTCCCACACAAAGCAGTCCCTCAGGTGGCACCTGCCAGCTCCTGCTGTGCACCAGCTGGGCCTGGAGGCTTCTAGGCAGAGACCTGCCTGCTGGCAGGAGGGAAAAGGAAAGCCTTCTGCAACTGTTGATCCATGGCCTCATAGCAAAGCTGCCTTCAGTCACGGTAGGACTTGCCAAACTCTGCTAGTCCTAGAGCTGCAAGGCAGTCCTTCAAAGAGTGTAGGAGCAGATCCAAAGGGACACATCACCAGGTAAAGATGGCCCAGGTCTCTGGTTTGCCAGGGTCTGTTAGAGGCACTGCCACAAACCTGTAAGGTGACAGAGCCAAAACATCCCATCTTTAATAAACTGGAATGGTGTACCTTCCTCAGAACTCAGAACAGGCTGGCCTTGCCCTTTAGCACAAGCAGGAAAATGGACTGCTAGAAACAATCTCTCTCAGCAGCAGCCTTGTGGGGCTGTGAGAAGCTGTAAAATCCTGCATCGATCACCAGCACCTGTTCTCGTTTGCAGAGCAGCGTGGGGAGACCTCACCATCTGCCCTGCAGCACTGAACAATTAAACCAACACAAAGTCACAGGAATTCAATGATTAACTGACTGAATTACTGGGTACTGAAAGAGCAGTTCAGGTTTCTAACTGACTGTTCCACTTAGAGCAAACACATCAGATTTTTAACCAGTGCTTATTTCATTAACTCGATGATGGAAATTTCTGAACCTTTTTTCTCCTCTACTCCTTTACCAGGTACCCCCTGAGTTAGACTTGGTCAGAGCTAAAATACAGGACTATGAGCCTGAAATAGAGAAAGCAAGATACAGCAGCTATGTGGACAGGCAGAACGCAGCAGGGAGACAGCACTGTGAGGTGACACCAGGCTGTAAGCCTGTCCAGACAGAGGCTGCTGTAGTGACAGCAGATCAGAAACAGCCCAACGCTCCCAGGTGAGACTGCTGGCATAAATGTGTTTTTTAAGCTCTATTAGAGATCACTGAGCCTGTTAAAACATGTAGACAGCTGCAAAGATGCCATTAAGCACTAGTTCAGTGGTTTTTCTTTACTGTTTTCTCTTAATGGATTTTTTCCTCACAAAATGTAATTGCTGAGGTCCTGTTTAACTTTGTGTTTCTGGGGGGGAGGACAGAAGCACAGACTCCCTGGCCATGGAGTGTGATGCCACTTACCAGAGGAAACTGCGCCAGAAGCGGCTGCAGCAGCAGTTCCGGGAGCAGATGGAGAGAAAGCAGCAGGTGCCAGGAGTTAGTCCCAGCAGCAAACAGGGTGAGAAGTGGCATTCAAAACTGGCACCTCCCATGAGAGCTGCTGGCAGGCACAGGTCACCCACAGTACAGGAGCCTGGCCAGTTTCATGTGCTGTTGTGCTGTGTCACCAACACATCTTTGAGGCCAGAGGCAGGAGCATTGTCATATACTTCCTCTCCGTGTTCCAAGAGTGTCAGGAATGTCAGCTCTAAACCTGCATCACTAAATCTGCAGCTTTCCAGCCACCCTAAAGCAGCTGTTGCCAGCACCATTAACCTGCTGGGCTGCAGCACTTGCCTGTGGTAGCTGCAGGCAAACACGCGTTGCCTGAGCTGCTGATGTGTTGTCCTTGGCTCCCGGGGAAGTCTGGGGCTGTGTGGGAGCAGGAAGATGAAGAAGGACAGGTTAAAACCACATTAAAGTAGCACAGCTGCTCCTCAGATGTCAGCAGGTACAGAATGTTACTTCCCACATTCTGCTTCCAAGCCTGAGCCAGCTGTAGGACAAAGAGGGTACCTGGTGGCAGTGCTGGCTGCCATTTCAGTCTCGTGCTCTGCTAAGGAGGAGCCAAAGGGCATTTCTGTATTTCTGGTATTAATCTCTTCTTGTGTTGCCTCCCTGCAGCAGCATCTGATCCTCCAGTGAAGCTCAGCACTCCAGCAGAAGTGCAACAGGAGCTGGCAATAGAAGAGGAGTTCTTTGCAGGTCAGCCAGAGTGATGAGAAATAAAGTGTTAAAGCACTGGCATTTAAACCAGGTCAATTCAGAATACAGCATAAGGGTGAAGGCTCTGAAGAACTGGAATAACACAAGTGTGAGTGTGATTGTGACCTTAACAATACAGACTTGGCCTGAGTGGCAGGGAGATGGTGTCCATCACCATGGGGGTTTCACTTGGGCTCTTCAGCAGAGTTGTCACACCTGTGTGATAAGCCATGTTCCTGAGGTGACACTGCACAACACAGAACTGGGGGGGTTTGGGGTGTGTCTTCTCAACAGAGCCATGGATATCTGGGGCACACACCATGGTGCCTGTACACTGCTGAAGTCCAGAGCACTGCTGCACACACACATACAAGAGATGCTTTACAGTTTAAATGTTATAGTGGTCGCTGCTTGTAGGAAAAGAATGTGCTGGTGTTGGAGCTACTGCCCCTCCTGTGGCACAGTACTGTGTCATGGATCCCCTTCTCGTTCTTTCCAGATGATCCTGAGCTTTGGGACATCTCCTTGGAGAGCACTGACCTAAAGGTAGCGGGTGCCAAAGTGTCAGAGCCCTCCTTGGCTGCACAGCAGCCCCCCGGGACGCCCCGAGGGCAGCAGCAGACCAGCAGGACACCCCGCAGGGGCAGCCAGCACAGAGCTGCTGCCAGGCTGGCACAGCTGCAGCCCCCTGCTGCAGCCCCCAGCACCAGCTGTGCCCACCAGCACACCCCAGGTACTGCCACAGGTGACTGAGCTCTGGCTTCACAGGGGCTCCTGGGAGATTGGGAAAGTCCAGTGGGAGAAATTTTCCTTTCTTTTGGACCTGGCTGCAGATGCTGGGACAGGGGGCTTGCAAAACTGCTTTTTTCCATACTACTGTCCTTTTGAGGAAGAGTTAGAAAAAGAATTGAGGAACACATTTAGAAAACAGAAATAAAACCCCTAAATTTCTCACTTTCTCCCTGTGTGGCAGGGTGCAGCCCACTCAGGAGAAGTCAGAGCTTGAAGAAAAGGAGGCTGGAGCCTACGTGAGACACCCGGTGGGATCTGTGCCTCTCTTGTGGGTTGCATCACAAGGCTGCAGCTGGCTTTCCAAATTGTGGCACATGGACTCTGCTATACATTAAGGGGAAGCAACAGAGAAGAGTTGCATACAATCAGCAAGAATTTAATGTACTCTCAGGTTGTTGTGTATTTCAGATGCACAATAACCTTCCTCTATAACCACGCTACCATTTGTGCTTCTGCAGCACGAGGCTTGTGGCCTTATTAGAAGTGAGCAGTACCTGTCAATTGCCTGAAGCAGGAACAGAATGAATTGTTACAAATGAGAAGCTATGAATTGATGTCTGTCCCTCGGTGCTGCATTCCAGCACAGAGAGACTTTCCCCAGGAGCGGGGGCTTGTGGCCAGGGGACAGAAGGGACGAGCTGTACCCCCAGGCCGGGGGTGACCCCGGCTCTGCTGCATGGGCAGGGCACAGCCCCTCGCTCCTCCCGAGCCTCTTTCCCAGCCTGTTCCCTTCCCCTTCCCCAGCCTGTTCCCTTCCCCTTCCCCAGCCTGTTCCCTTCCCCTTCCCCAGCCTGTTCCCTTCCCCTTCCCCAGCCTGTTCCCTTCCCCTTCCCCAGCCTGTTCCCTTCCCCTTCCCCAGCCTGTTCCATTCCCCTTCCCCAGCCTGTTCCCTTCCCCTTCCCCAGCCTGTTCCCTTCCCCTTCCCCAGCCTGTTCCATTCCCCTTCCCCAGCCTGTTCCCTTCCCCTTCCCCAGCCTGTTCCCTTCCCCTTCCCCAGCCTGTTCCCTTCCCCTTCCCCAGCCTGTTCCATTCCCCTTCCCCAGCCTGTTCCCTTCCCCTTCCCCAGCCTGTTCCCTTCCCCTTCCCCAGCCTGTTCCCTTCCCCTTCCCCAAGCTGTCCCCTCCTGAGCCGCTGCCAGCCCGCACCCCGCAGCCCCGAGCCTTTGGAACATGAGTGGCAGCTGCACTGCTGTTTTTAAATAAGCTTTCAACCCTTTTCAATACAGAAATAAACACGAGTTTGAAAACAAACCCCGCTGGGAGCTGTGGGTGCCTCTCTGCCCTGCCAGCCATCCCACCTCGTTCCTGCCGACCGGCCCAAAGGGCAGCGCTGCACCTGCACCGCCTCCTTTGCTTTGGGACAGGCAAACAGAAACAGCCAGGGCTCCAGAGCTGCCAGCAAAGGCAGCAGCTGCTGCCAAAGGAAGGATCTGTAGGCGCTATTGGAACAGTCCCGTGGCCGTTTGGAGCAGCTCCCTGCAGGAGAGGGAGCAGTTCTGTTCTGGCCGGTTCTGTTCCTGTGCAGGGCACTCCTGGCACAGTCCAGTGGGGGAGACAGGCAGAATGGTGCCACAGGACTGCGAGTGAGAGCTGAACCAGGAGAATTTACACAAACTCTGCGATTAGTCCAACCCTAAAATCAGTTTCAGGCTTCAAACAGGACTTTACTGCCACAGTTTGCCTCCCTGCTCTAACTCTAAGGACATTTGGAATATTCAGCATTTATTCCTCTTCCTCCTATTCTGCCTTCATCCCTTAATGAGTCCCTTTCCCTTAAAAGAGCCTTTACTCTCCACTTACCTCCTGGACAGAACAAAGAACAGGGATTGACTTCAGCATGGAAAGGCAGGACAAGCCCTAATGAACGGGACTAGATTAGATCTAGAAAACAGCTCCACATTTCACCGGACTTGTTTCTGGCCAATTCGGTGCTGCCTTCAGAAGAGCAGGGGAAGAGGCACATTCCCCTCACTGCTGACACCCCGTACCTGCCAGGAAGGGAGACCTTCCCAATTGCTGAATCCAGAGCTGCTCCACACCTCTACAGTGAAAAAAATTCCAAAGTCTGAAACAAAACTGTAACGGCCTCAGCTTCCTCTGCTCTGGGAACAGTGCAGCCACAGCTGTGCCTCCTCTGACAGTCATGCAAGGAGCCTCTCGGGATTGGGCCCTTTGAAAAGGGCAGGAAAACTTACACTGGGAGCTTTTTTTTCCCTTCAAGGCTTGCGCAGCATGACTCAGAACAGAAGCTGTTCTTAAAATGGAAAGAAATGCAGCAGCAATTAGTGTTTAGAAATACCAAACTCCTGCAGTCTGCAGTTGAGAATGACGCTGGAAGTTTCACTCCAAGGAGTGAATCCCTGGTTCTGAGGTGGCACATCCCGGGCAGGGAGCAGCACAGGAGCAAGCACAGGAGCCTCCCTCCAGCTCTGCTGCCCCAGCTCAGGCACTCGGCAGCTCCCAGCGGATCCCTTCTCCTCCCTCAGGCCTCCCCCTCCTCAAATCCATTCAGGAATTCCTCTGCAGCCAAAGGCTCGTGGCTGCTCACTACTTTTGAGCAGTTAAAGTTCTCATTAAATTGGGGTTCTTGCAGTTCCTGTGACAAAGGG
Source organism: Cyanistes caeruleus (assembly GCF_971803275.1). Classification (NCBI taxonomy): domain Eukaryota; kingdom Metazoa; phylum Chordata; class Aves; order Passeriformes; family Paridae; genus Cyanistes; species Cyanistes caeruleus. The sequence continues at coordinate 83,214,350 of NC_141704.1, forward strand.
GTAAACTGGGTACCAGTGACATCACTGCAGGATCAGGACACAAGGGCTGGGACCTGCTGTTCCACAGCTCAACCAAAAAGCGTTTGGTTTATCTGAATGGCTTCATTCAATATTCTACAAAGGTCATGTGAGAAGGGTTGGGTGCAAAACACAACTAACTACGGCCAGGGAAGCCCAAAGTTTCAATTAATTTTATTTTTTTTTATTTTTATTTTTTACAGTGTACATTGTTAAATAATGTAAAGAAAACGCTTGTAATTCAGAAACAGATTTTATGTGGAAAAAGATACTCAAAGTGTAATATTAAACAAAATAATTTAACAGTTCAGTAGCATTAGTTTATTCCTCTAGACTTCAGTTATTCATCCACAGGAGGAGAGGGAGGGAGAAAACAAAAATCAATGGTAAATAAAACCAGTTCTTGCATAACATTAAGTGAAAAAACGGCTTCAAACTCATCAGATCAAATTTAAATAACCATGTGCTGCATCCAGCTGCCCAGTTCCCCTGCCACGCCCATTGCCCTCGTCTCGTTACTGCCCCAGCTCTGTCCCTGCTCAGGAGCCTCCCCTGCATCCATCCCCCTTCAGACAGGGGCTCCCACCTGGCCTCAGCCCCGGCCCTGCTGCTCTCCTGTGCCCTGGAGCAGCTCCTGTCCCTCTGGAGCATCTCCTGTGCCTCCAGAGCACCTCCTGTCCTCCCTCCAGAGCATCTCCTGTGCCTCTGGAGCCTCTCCTGTCCCTCCAGAGCATCTCCTGTCCCCCAGAGCCTCTACTGTGCCTCCAGAGCACCTCCTGTCCTCCCTCCAGAGCATCTCCTGTGCCTCTGGAGCCTCTCCTGTCCCTCCAGAGCCTCTCCTGTGCCTCCAGAGCACCTCCTGTCCCTCTGGAGCATCTCCTCTCCCTCTGGAGCATCTCCTGTCCCCCAGAGCCTCTCCTGTGCCTCCAGAGCACCTCCTGTCCTCCCTCCAGAGCCTCTCCTGTGCCTCTGGAGCCTCTCCTCTCCCTCTGGAGCCTCTCCTGTCCCCCAGAGCCTCTCCTCTCCCTCCAGAGCATCTCCTCTCCCTCCAGAGCATCTCCTGTCCCCCAGAACCACCCCGGCCTGGAGCTGCTCCTCTCCAGGCTGGGCCTGCCCTGCTGCCACAGCTGCTGCAAAACAAGGGACAGAAGAGAAAGGATCTCACAGGTTGCTGTGTGGAAACGGAAGCGTGAGAACATCTGCAGGCACAGAAACTCCCTATGGAGGCCCCAGCAGGGAACAGCGCTCTGAAATTAAAGCCAACGTGGACAAGTGACATCCCTGTGACACACCGGCCTCCAGGACACTGGAGCTGTTCCCAAGCCCCTGGAAGCTGCACCCTCACCCTCACAGCTTTCTGCAGCACTACAAAAATACTGGCTGGAACTATTTTGACTTTGAAGAGGAAACCAGTATTTCTTAAATACGAAAAGGGAAGAATGACCAAAGCAGAAGATACAGTACAGGTACTAAGAGGTGACAAGTGACAGACAGTGACAGTCCTGGTACCAGCTTGAAATTTGTTAAGAGTGAACAAAATTGTAAATCCTCCAAGTAAGAGAGAGGAAACTTCTTGATGCCGGCTGTTTCAAGTACATCCATTGCCGGCAATGGACGTTGCACCAGGACAGTCTGTTCCTGGCTTAAATGAATTTTACCAAAAGAAAAGGTAAGAAAAGCAATCCCAGCAGACCAGCCCATGCCAACGAGCAATGGCACCTCTCCCTCGAGTCACATCCTGACCAAACATCTTCACCACTTCGCAGGTGGAGTCAAACCGCACCTTAAGCAGGGCCTTTCCCCAAGATACACGTTCTCCCCATCCTCTCTCCGTTTCTGACCCAGCCCTCCTGCCTCCAGAGCCAATATTGGTTCAGTCTCGTTGTAGCTTCACCTGCTCCCCTCTGTCCCAGCCCACCCGGCCCCTGTCACCCCACACCTTCAGCTCTGCCCGCCTGGACAAGTTTCCCCACACCCAGAACTGCTCCGAGCCGCGGCCCCGGTGCCTCCCCAGCAGGAGCTGGCCCGGGCGCTGGGCACAAACATCCTGCCCTCACCTTGCCCTCTGCCCACCTGGGCTCTGCTGGGAAGACGACGCTAAACTGCAGAAGCGAGAGAAGTCCAAGGCACTAAAATATCCAGCAAGCATACTGGGAGAACAGACAAGTATTCAAGTACATTAATTTATACAATTTTACATTCACATTTATTTATCTAATACAATGAAAATACAAAGGAAAAAGTTAAAGTGTCTCCAATAAGTATAAGGATATAGCTAGCTTTTTTTCCCATTTTTTCTTTTTAACTTTTTTAACCCTCTATATTCCACTCATTTTTAAACTACTGTTGTCCAACAACATTTATATATCACAGTGTTTCCACATCAAAACTGATGGTAAGTACATGTCCGCAGGGAACTTTTAAAATTTTTTTTTAACAATTTAACAATGCTCTAATGCTGCAGTCAAAGCTGTTAATATCTTACTTAAAGCAGTAATGACCTATCAAGCACGGGCTGCACCGCAAGTCCATTCGTGTGCCCCATCATGTTTCAGAGCCAGATACGATTGACCGGGGAGAGGGAGAGGAGGGGGATTTGGACAGCTTTTTCCTGATCTTGGTTCCTCTGGAAGAGGCGAGAAGCCTGCTAAAGCCTCATGCTAGGGTTCAGCCCTGCCTCCACACCTGTGTGGGTTCAGCCTCCAACCAGAAACATTTTCCAGCAAGACCGTATGAACTGAGCCCACGGCCCCTCCCCACACGACAGCAGCCCCCGGTGAAAAGCACTGTCCCATCACAAGGATGCTCATCACCCTCCTCCCCCTTCCGAGCGCGTGGGGAAACTCCCGCTACAGAGAGTCGACAGCAATGGTTGGAAAAGAGAAATCCATTCCCAGTGTGGCAAGCCACCAGTTCATTGCAGCACTAGTGTGATACAGGGCCCCATCTCCCTCCCCACGTCCTGTCCCCAGGCGTAGCCAGCAGGGCTCCGGGCCCGGCTAAGTGGTCCGCAGGTTGGAGCCTGGAGGGTTGCTGACGGACTTTTGCAAATTGCTGATGTTGAAGCTCTGCAAAGAAGCGGCAGCCACGGGCTGGAACTGGCCGAGCTGCGGCTGCGCCGAGCCCCCCGCGCCGCTCCAGGGCGGGGGGAAGGACGCTGCTGGGTAACCGTACTGCTGCGGAGGACACATGGCCTTGCTGAAGGGACCTAAAGAGGTAGCTGATGCTGCAGGGATGGGCGTAGCACCCAGGGAAGATGTCATAGAGATACAGAGCTGACCTGGTGCTGAGAATTTTCTCGCCATTCCAGGGCCCTGAAAGGCAATCCAGCCAGCGACAGAAGTTACGCGAGTGGCTTTAAAAAGCAGGCTCCGCCCCGGGTCCTCCCAGCCGGCATCTCCAAGGATGTGCCACGGCCCTTCGTTTAGAGCCCTTCCCTTGCAGAGCAGGCAGTGCATCCTCCACAGTGCCCTGGAGCCGCTGCCCCAGCTGTGCTCCGGCTGTGTTTGGAACCCCAGGGAGACAGGAGGACACCCTCAGCCTCTCAGCACAAGCCCTCCCGAGCCACACTCACCTCGTAGCTGCTGTGCCCTTTGCCAACTTTCTTGCCAGAGAGGTTCATGGCGTCCCGGGCCCAGTTATCCACCAGCTTGTGCAGGTCGTCCGTGAAGGTGCCCTTGCGGCTCGAGGCCATGGCCGTGGGCTGGGGCTGGGGGGCCTGGCTGTTCACTGCAGCCCCCACGGTGTTGGTGCTGCTGGTCCCTAAAACACAAACACAGCCATCAGCACCTGGCTCCACGCTCAGCTGTGCCCAGTGCATTCAGTAACTGTGGAAATGGCACACCAGGAGTTAAAATGCCATGCAGATTAATTCTGACTTTCAATTCCAGGACACACTTGAAGTGGGAACTGCAAGGACTCCTACAGGCATTTGCTCAGATTCTGAGTGTTTCACAGAGAGCTTTACTCTGCAAGAAGTGCTGCAAGTGGTCATCCTAAGAGGGGAGTGGTAGCAGCCCACAGGCCTTTGTAGAAGAAGGACATTAGGTTCCAGCACTGAGTGACAGCACAGGCTCTCTCACCTACACCTTTTAATCAGTCAGTTCCACCTTGGAGGACGATGCTGAGTAAGGAGCAGTAAAATCAGCATCACCAGCTGCTCTGTAGAAATTTATCTCCACTTTGTGAAATGAAGAGAAAAATTCACCCAGTTAAAAAAAAAAATAGCCCCAGTCAGAAACAGCAACTGTTGTTTCCAATAGCTGCCATACTCATGTTCTTGAGGACAACCAGATGGGGCTTGTCTTCATCCACCAAACAGCCACCAGCAGCAGGGAAGGTCTGCACTGCATTCAATTCTGCTTTTTGCCTCTAAAATATATTTTTGCCACTATGTTCAGATTTCCTAAGTCAGAAGAAGAAGCATTTGAGATGCAAACTAGTAATACAGCTTCAAGAAGGCAGAGTATTCCTCAGACAAGCTCTGACAAGTTTCTCTTTTCACTGCAAGAACACAAAACCCCTTCACATAAATGCCAGGTTTCAGTTCTGCTAGAAAGCTTGCTGAGCATTATGCTCTGGGGGGAACCAACCTAGAAGCTTTGTTTTGGATAGCCTTCCTGTGCCTCATAAACAAGCAACTGCACTCCAGTCTAGGCTTTTAGAAGGCAGACCTCACACCAGGAAGCAAAGAAAGTGTGGATTACCTGGGATCCTAAATTCCCAGCAGTACTGCAAAGTATCCTCATTACAGACTTGGAGGTGCCAGTTAACCACTAGGGCAGATCCAACAATCTCACCTATTCCTGAAGTTCCTCAAACATTCCTACTTGCTCCCTCAGGACACTGCCCCTGGGAAATCCATGAAAACCTGAGTTTCTGGCAGGCATTTCTGATGGGAAGCCATTTGAGGTGGGTGACAGAAATGCCAGCAATGAACATCACGTCTCCATTGCCAAGGCCACACGACAGAGTCGCTGGCTCTTGCCTGGCAGCTCCTTCACCTGTCCCACTTTCCCTGGCCATCAGCCACGTTCCACCACCACTGTATCAAAGAAAGAACTGGTTCCAAACCCCTGCAGGAATGTTTCGTACTGAGGAGTGGATTAGGAAGGTGACATACTTACTATGCAGGACAAATAAATAAAGTGTTACTGCCTCGAGTAGTGCTGAGGAGGGGAGGAATGATCCATCCCCCAGTTCCAGCTCAAGCACGGCCGTGGCTCCTGGGCTGGTGCCCACAGGAGCTGTTAGTGGGGGCAGACATGCCAGAACACACCGAGAGGGAAGAGAGAGGTTCCCTGAGCAGGGAGTGAGGCTGCAGCACCGATGGGGAGGAGCAGGAACACTCTGGGTGGTGCAGGGAAAGTCTGCTGGGATGGAACCAGAACTTAAAGCATGCATCACGTGGAAAGGGCTCTGGAGACAAGTGTTTCGTAAGAGCAATGATGTGAAAGGTGAGGATAAATATAAATGAGGCAAAAGCAAGGAAGAGGTACTTGGGGAGGGGGAACACTGCCAAAACCAGCAATAATCACATTCCACCATGAGGGTTCATGCAGGAATTGACACACTTGCTCTCCTCCTCTTCAGGATGGCCAGCATCCACTTGTGATATTTCACATTTCCACTTTAATCACTAAGTACTCTGGATCCTGCACCTACACTGGAGAGCTTCCTCAGGCTAGGGAAGGGGGAGAGTCCATCAAGGCATTAACTACAGCCCATTCAGCTGAAGAGATCACTTAGGAAAGTTTAAGAGTTTTCCAAAGAACTAGACTGGTTCAGGGTGACAAAGGCTGCCAGAGCTTTGTCTCCCAAAGTGACTCTGTCAGGGAGCTCCCACCTCGGGTCTCAGCCGTACCAGCCCACAGCACCCGAGCTGAGCTGCCACGTAATGTCCATTTGGAACTGACTCCTCAGGAATGTCACATTTAACTGGGACACACTCCCTGCCTGCAGAAACTGCCATCCAGAGGAGGCTGGAAAGCAAGTGCTTCAACTTGTAGCATTCCATGGAAACAACCCCCACATTCCTGCTCGGTCACAGCAGCCGTCCCCAGTTCTGCTCTGACATGAGGGATCTGAAGTCAAACAGGCTCTCTCTCTCCAGCCCACTACCTATAATGCCTTCATTCTGCCCTTGGAGTTTTTCCCCCCATAAGCCACAGTCAGATGACACCTTTAAAACAGTCTTAAATGACATGTGCACACACAGGCTTTTCTGAACATCTCTCTCTTTGGGAGACACACTGGAGATCTCTGATGGTTTACTCTTTGGCTCTCAGAACGTTGCAGGAGTGTCTGCAATTGGATCCATCACTGAGGTGACAAGCCCCATCAAATCCCAAGCCCAGCAGCTGCTCTGGGTACAACTCCAGCACATTACAGTGAGCAACTGGCCCTGATGTGGCTCGCGGTAGCGAGAGCAGAGCTCCACAGGGAAGGGGAGGCTCTGCTTGCCTCCCCCGGCTGCAGGAGCAGCACCAGACTCGTCAATGGACTAAGGACAGAGCACACATTAGAGGGCATCACACAGACAGACAGATGCTGTGCTGGAGACAGAGTCAGGGACGTAAGGCTTCGGTGACCAGGAAAAGCTGATGAATAGATTTACAATCAGGAATCGGAGATAACAGAAATAAGATAATTACTACAGAGCTGGTTGCAAGGACAGACTTTTTTCACCATCTTCCCTGAAGCACAAAGAGAGAGTAATTTGTTAAAGATAAGAGAAACAGTGAGAAATGTTTAGTATCAGGAAACATTACAAAAAGCTCGGTGAGAAACAGAGGACACAGCACAGCAGGGCTTTAACAGTCACTACTGGGACATTCTAGACAAACTCGAGGACTCATCTGACAGTTTCATCACAAAGAGAAGAGGCCCAGCCTCCTACATTTATTCTTCATAATTCCCCAACCATTGTGAAGAATGCCAGGAGACACTGAGGTCACAACTGTTATCACACAGTCACAACTGTGGCTCTTACCACAAAAAGAAAAGCAAGTACATCTTCCATTTTTGCCAGGACGTAGGAAGCATTTTACAACTATCAAATTTCAACCAGCAACAGATTTATTGGATAGGTCAAGCGCTTTTTGTTTGTCACCCTCTTTTCTCAGATGTGTGAAAACAGTTCAGACATTCCCTGCCAAGCTGTAGCACTCTGTTTCTCCAGCTGCACAGTTAAAAGCATCAATCACTGCGCTGTTTCCTCAACACCGCCGATTCCAGCCCAGGATCTGCTGCAGCTGCCGCTCTCCAGGGGCAGCAGCACTCCAAGGACAAGGCTCCAGGAGCAAGCAGCCTGCAGCAAGCCACGTGCCAGGCCAAGCTGAGCCATGCCAAGCATTACCTGCTTTCACAGGACAGCTGCAACACACTTTTCAAAAGGAATCTGTTTCAATTAGCAAGAGATTCACATGCCAAAGTACTCCTAGAGCCACATGATGGCAAATTTGCAGCAAGCCAAGGCAGCCTTGGAAGTAAATTGTACTCTCGTATATTCAGCTCAATGTCAATTCCAAAACCAGACTGTTCTTCATATTCCCTTCCCCCAAAAAAGGGACAGGCCAGACTAACAATTTTAAGTTAGCTTTGGTAAGAATTTAACTTCTTCCAAGAAAGGAACATTAAATCTCGAGAGCGCAGATGTCAGTGCACGTCTGCCCATTAATATAAACAGCAAAAACATTAAAAGCTGCTAAATTTGAAGAAGTAAATCGTTTCAGCACTTAATCCCAAATGCAGAGAAGTGGGATAGAGTTAGTGCAGAACTGGGCAGCCAGGAAGACATTTCCCTCCCTCTGCCTGCCCTCTTTCTCAGAGGATGGGGCTGGGTGCATTGCAGCTGTCCCTGCACAAGGCCACACGCAGCTCTGGCTCAGCACAGCAAGACAGATGATGCAGATGTGTGGCACTGCCAGGGAGCACAGGAGGTACAGGAGAGCTCCTGACAGCACTCCAAACCTCCTCAGAACGAGTCATTCCAGAGGGTGGGAAACAAATGGCACACATTTAAAGGGTCCAGCCTGCAGAAGCAGCATGGGAGATGTTGCAGCACTGCCAATAAAAAGCATCACACCAGCAGCCTTGGCTCAAGCATATTGTTATTTCAGCCACATCAGAAGTTTGAGGCTCTCCTGTAAGTCTGGCCTAATGTAAGTGTAAATGAGAGGATTCTGAAAAGAGCTGCAAGCTAGCTTGTGAGGGCTGACAGGATGTCTGAAAATGTCTATTTACCCACCTTTACTGCTATTTGTTTTACATTTGCTGCATCTCCACGGGAAAAATTTCTAAACCTGAGCCCATTAGTAGGGAAGGTTCTTTTGAGTTTGCCTGGGATTATTTATTCTGTAACCATTTGAAAACCCCTTTAACACTTGGCTCTCCAGTTAATGGACAGGAGCTGCCTACAGATGGCACCGGAGCTCTGCAGTGCCAGCAGCTCTGGTGCCGGGAGCTTGGGGACACTCACACCCACCCGGTGCTGCCAGCACACTGCCAGGGAGGGCAACACCCCCTGCTCCTGCCAGCTGAGGGAAAACCTGCAACACAAACCCCCTCGCTCTTCCACACCAAGATCCCCCCTGCAAGCCTCGTGTCGTCTAACATACACTGAATTCCCAACTAAGGCCCTGCTGAGGCTCCCCAGTTTGTGCCATTCCACTGAGCTGCCCTCAAAGCTTCCTCCCAAAGTTTGGGGAAAATGAGTGCTGGTCACAGCGAGCTCCACAGCTGAGAACACCTAACACGAGAACCCAAACTTCCAAAGGTGTGCTAAGAGCAGCTGAGCCGAGCCATTGCACGGGAGGGAATACAAGGTGGCAGATGAGGATGGGCTGCATGAGACAGATCCAAGCAGCAGAAACAAAACCCAAAAAGACAAAACAAAAAACAGACAAGGAAGGAGTAAAGGTGTTACACACAAAGAGCCAAGCAGGGCGTACTCAGAAATCGGGTCCTCCTGCCACCAGGCTTGAAGGTCACTCTCTCAGATGCACAGTTAAACTTCGCACAGCCTGTGAGAAAACAAGAACGGGGAGAACAGAGAAAGGAGAGGAGAAGAGACAGAACACCACTACAAGATGTTAGCAACCTGAAGTTGGAGGGGTGAAATGCAACCACGACACACAAGAAAAAGTCTCTGAGTGTGGACCAAGGAGTACAGGGACGATAAACGGAGTGAAGAGTCTCCCTCCAGCACCTCCGGACACAGGGCCAGGCCTGCACTGCCACTCTCCAGGACATAACCCAGCTATGAAGCTGCAGTCTATAGGAAAGCCAAATCCTGGCAAAAGTACCTCATTATTAAATGGTACTGCACAACTCCAGATGCAGGGAGATGATTCAAGTCACTCCAAAATGCCTGAAAGAGTTCCTTAAACAAAAAACTCTTCAGAAAATTCTTCCTTAAAGTCTGTTTCCGTTTTCTGTGTGTACTTCTCCAGTTTCAGCAAAACCACACATTAGAATTTATGTATTCAAACTGTCTATGGCAAAGCTTTTTGAAAAGATGTGCAAGGGGAAAAAACCTAGAACAGCTGAGTCCAGGTGAGTAAAGGACTCATCACCCTGTTGACGAGCAAAAACCCTCCTTACTGAATAAATCAGAGCTGTGCCTGAGAAATTATTTGATAACATACTAATAACAACCAACCCACAACTTGAGAAACCTCAGAACATGAACAATTTACTACTCCCACCATTCCATCCTCCGACACTGACTCTTCCTTCCAGGATAATTCACAATTAAAAAACATGAGCCCTTTTTTACTTTTTACTGTTAAAAACTGCATTGACAGAAACACACCACTTAGGAAGTCTAAAAGTACTGAGACTCCAAGTCTTTGGAAACTTCCAACCATTTCAGTTTTCTGTTAACATCAAACCTGTCCCTTCCTTGATCTCCCTTCTGATTTCCACCTCCCCAGCCTCATCTGGCTCTTTTCCTCTGAGCCAACACCTCTCCCAGGTCAGCAGAACTTTGCTGGCACCACCTCACTGCACTCTCTGCTGTCCTTGGCGTTCAGGCCTCCAACCACCTCACACTTCACACCCCAGTGATTTGCAACAAATTCAGTTGCAAGCAACATCCTCATCAGCCTCCATGCATAAGCTGGGGACCCCAAAGCGACTTTGCACCAGGTATTAAAAATCAGGTGTCACAAAGCCAATCATTCATTTCCAGTGCTAATTACACTAACTGCATTTGGAGTCTTACCTTGGCCCGGCGCCGAGAGGCTCGGTACCGAGAGGGCACCGTCACTGGTGAAGGCAGAGTAGAGATTTTCACTGGAGGGTGAAGGTTTGAGGGGCTGTAACAAATGGTTCTGTCCTGTCTCTGGCACACTGCCAGGAGGATGAAGGGTCTGCTGGGGGGGCAGGACTGATGGTGCACTTTGAGCTGACAGGTTGCCTAGAGGAAAAAGGCAAAAAGTTTTGTTTCCATACATTTTTGAACCTGATCAAGCCTGACAGTCCAGACAAGAGATGGGGAGGCAGCATGAGAAGAACTGCTCCAGTTTGTGAGAAAGCAGAAAGACCAGAAAATTCCTGAGTTTTAAGACAACTTTGTGCTGGTTTATGTGCTCACAGAGCTGTAGCAGCCAGGCTGACTGGATACAGAAACCTCAGCATGACATGGAATTAACAAAGTGAACACACAAGAAGCAGTAACAAATATTTCTGCTGGCCCTCCAATACTGTTTGCTCCTGCTACAGGATTAGAGAAACATCTCCAATTACCCAGAGATAACTGTCACCCATGTCACTCAATCAGTAAACAGAACTAGCTCCTGAGTCCTGGTCAGTAGAAAAATGATCTCAGTAAAAAAGGAAGCCTTGACAATTGAAACTGATTCTCAATTTTTAAGTACAACGAATCTTCAATTCCATTAAAAAAAGACATTATTTTAACCATCCATCAACTGTAAGTTTCTGCAGTGTAAGGACATAAGTAATATCATGCTTAAAGTGGGACTAAATTAGACCAAAAAAAAAATCTATGCAGATGACTGAAGAGACCAGACCCATTCTCCAAAATCAGTTTCAGGAGGGAACAAACACAGTTTATCTTTGAAAAAAAAAGTTTTCTGCCATACTGAAAATTTACACTTTTCTTCCTAGTCAGAGCCTAATGACCAGTATCTAAAATATACAAATCATAGCTTTAGAACTGCTCTTACAGAACAGTGTCACAGCACCTTTCAGTGGAATGAAGGAGTCCCAGGCAAGCCTACCAAACAGCAAAAGTCATTTCAAAATTGATAAAAGAAATCCAGGGAGGAACTGGTACACACACACTGTCCTCAAAAGAAAAGACAGAGAGACAGACACAGATCTAAGAATGAGAGATGGCACTCGGTCCATTTTATCTGCTAAAAATACTGAAGGCAGCCTTACCTGATAGCTGAGGGCTTTTATGTCCCTGGGAGCTGCTCCGACTGGATCTGCTGCCTTTTCCTTTCGTGGGTCGTCTCCTTCTCCCTGACAGGGGCGCAGCTGGGGGAATAATTACTGCAGGTGGGGCCTTTCCCAGCTTCACGTAGAGGGACTCAATCTCCTGCTTCTGGCGGCTCTGCAGCTCCTGGATCTCCTTAAGGTGCCTAACAGGGCACAAAACACAGGGATTTACAAGAATTCTATCTATACACATAGAAACAATGCATATCTATACACATGCAAACAATTCCTCCTCTCCAGTCAAGCCTGAGCTGCTCCTTTGGTTAGACTCTCCAACATTTAAGAAAGCAGGAAATTAATCTTTTCCACAAATAACCACATGGCAGAACACTTGCCATTTCCCAGTGCCCTGGCTAGGGTTCCAAAACTAAGTTCCCAACATTGCAATCACAAAACCAGAATAAACAGAAGTACAAAAAAAGCATTCAAATGCTACAGGAATAGCTAGATTACTCATTTTCTCAGACATATGGCCTTGGAGACTTCTACACTGGCATTGCCTTACAATTTGTTTCAGAGCACAGGCAGGATTTAAAACTGCTGGCTACCCTAAAAAAAAGGTACTGAAAAGGCACTGAAAAACTTTCAGTGTAAATAAATTAGAAGGTCACATTGCTTCACTTCTAAATTCTTTTTCTGAGCCAACAAGGTCTCTTCAGGAAAAGAGCCATTAGAAATGCCAGAAATGCAGAGACTTGTGTGTCATTTCCAAACAAGACTCTGATTTTCCCACCAACTCCAGTGCTATACCAAACCTTCCTTAGACCCACAGTTTCATCCATAGTGCAATCCACATACAACAAGGTCACAGGGTAGAAAACTCAGCCCAGCAAACACGTGCATTCCTCTTTCGTTATATCTGCATACTGCATTCCCACTAAGGAACCTCACTTCCCACATCAGTGCTGACCATGGCTCCTGGCACTTAGCAAAGGCTAAGGGAAGTACAGGTGACATTCCTGTTAACCCTGTTCCATCTGCTCCACCCACAACCTCCCAGAGGAAAAGCCTTACTTCTCCCGTAACCGGCGCAGCTCCAACTTCAAGTCTTCATCTTCAATATCCGACTCATTGTCGCTGCTCATGTAGGAAGAGTTGAAGGAATTGCTAAGGCTCTGAACGGGGAGGCTGATCTTCGATCCCAGGTGCTGGACAGAGTCCGGGCTCCCTGAGCCATCATCCAAATCCTTGGCCATCCCGCTCAGAAAGGCAGCCTCCGGATCAGAGGACGGACCATTCATGTGCGGGGACCGCCTCGACTCCAACTCTTTCTTCGGAGCTGCAGCCGAAGAAGCAACTTGTTCCAAGCCCACAGAGAGAGGAAGAGTCATTGGCTCCTTCTGGGCACAGCTGACCTCATCCCGAGCCTTGGACACGGAGAAGCGTCCCACCTGATCCGCCGTCGTGGTCACCTGGAAGCGCCCCACCTGCGTGGCCTGAGCGGCGTCTCCCGGCGGCGGCAGCCCGGGAGCTGCCTCGGGAACACCATCCACCACATCCAGGGAGCTGGCAGCCACCATGCCATCCACCACGGGCAGGGAGCTGGCAGCCACCATGCCATCCACCACGGGCAGGGAGCTGGCAGCCACAGCCCCGCTCTTGCGGCTCTCAGCCTGCTTCACCAGCGTGCTCTCCGGGCTGCTGCCAGACAGGCTTGAAGAATCACTGGAGGTGGTTTCAAATTGCACTGGCTTAGCATCAGGTTTGTCACCCTCTTTTAGCACATCATCCACTGCCACAGATACCTAGAATAGAAACACCATCATGCAGACTTCCTTAGTTTTGCCTTAACACGATGCTTTTATTTCCCTTAATGGTAAGATGCATCTGAGAGGGGAAAATAACTCATTTCCTAGGTATGCCACAAAGCTGCTGCTTCCCTCCAGGCAGAACACTGCCACCCAAAGCAGCACCTCTGGGTCACCTGGAGGATTCACTCCAAGAAACAGCAGCCCCACATGGGGCTTTCTTCACTGAAACCTTTTTTGCTGCTTTATGCTGCACCTTTTGAAATGGATTTCTGGGTCTCTTCTGAGCCCAGCTCCTTCGGGACACTCCCTCAAGGGGAGCTCCATTTATCTCAGTTCTCTGGGTTTGAAGAAAACTCTAAAGCTCGTTAGGATCTTGTTTCTCGTGTTTATTAGGATGTTATCAGAGACTTGGCAGGTCTCTCCAGACTTTCTGCACAAGTTCAGTTCACCGTAACCTGCCTCACTTTGGCTCTGATGGCACAAAATGGCCCGGAACCACGTGGCTGTTTCATCTTTATATCCACTTTTACCAAATTAACAATAGAAACATGTGTTGTTCTTACATATTAACAAATAAGTTTTCTATATCTACTTATGTAACTAAAGCTGCAACTAGCTTTCAACCAATCACTCTGTGCTTTTATAAACTGCAGAACCATGGAGAAGAAGGAGAGCTAAGAACCACACCCTTTTTCCCCATCTTTACTCCATGTATT